>NC_059103.1:84314710-84930960 GCF_020740685.1 Jaculus jaculus
ACCTACAACAGGGGTAGTATGAGCCCTAGGTATATAACATCTGCTGCTCTATGCTAAATGTATATACTGTGCTCACCAAACTGTCCAGTAAGCACTCCTCTTAATGTTCATACTCATATATTAATGTTACTCTCACTTTTGGCTAGAGAAGTTTCTCTTATCAGATGGTTGTGACCTTGGGATGACTCAGAAGATACCATGATGCTGACAAGAAGTGACAGAGTGACAGCACTGAAATATCTCTACCACACCTTCTAAGGCTCAGGGTCCATTGCAGAAGAGGTGGCAGAAAGAATGTAAGAGCCAAAGGACAGGTAAGACTCCTTACAAAGTGCTCCTCCAGACACAAAATGGTCTGGATATCCATGACCTCACAGTGCCTGACACTACCTACATAAGACCATCATAATAGGAGGAAAAGATGATGATATCAAAATAGAAGAGAGACTGATTGAGAGGGGGAAAGGGTATGATGGAGGGAGGAGTTTCAAAGGGGGAAGTGGTGGAGGGAGGGAATTACCCTGGGTTATTGTCTATAATTATGGAAGTTGTCAATAAAAAATGAATTAAGCCAGGCATGGTGGCACATGCCTTTAATCCCAGCACTTGGGAGGCAAAGGTAGGAAGATTGCCGTGAGTTCAAGGCCACCCTGAGACTCCATAGTGAATTCCAGGTCAGCCTGGGCTAGAGTGAGACCCTACCTCAAAAAAATCAAAATAAACAAATAAATAATAGTAATAAACAAAAAAGAAAGACAGTATTATCCATGTATAAATATCCGTGATGTCAATTATGTTTGTCTTTAGATCTAAATAACTACTTCAGAGGTAAACACACTGAGTTTGAAGAAATGGACTAATCCCTACATTTCTTTTTTTTTAATTTATTTTTATTAGATATGGACATTCTTAGTATGTAAACAACACATGTTGGTACCATCCTTTCCCTCCTCCCTGCCCCTTTTTCAAAGAGGCCTTTTGTTGTTGGGGAAGGAGGTCAACCCCATGGGGATTGTGGTTCATGCATTGTGGGGGCAGCAGTCAATTATGGGGGAGAGGCAGTATCTCTGTGTAAAATGTCCCAACTTGTGGCTCTCACAGTCTTTCTGCTCCATCTTCTACAAACTTCTCTGAGCCATGTTGGGTGCATTTTAAGTATACTTCAGTGATGTGCATTTAGGAGCCTCTGGATGTCTGGTTTGGTAAATGTTGAGTGTCCTCAGTGTCTATCACCTTCACCCATGTGCTGATATCAGGTTCAACGCGAACGCAGCATTCTTGCTTATTTCCCCAATTCCTCTGTGGTTTCAGCTGGGGCTGGGGTGAAGGGCACTGGGTCATTTATCTCTTCAGGTCCCACTCCCATCTTAAAAAGAGAAGCAGTACCTCCAATAGAGAGTGAAGTTAGCACTGGTTAAATGGGATAACCATTATTAATTCAGAGAGAATTTAAAGGGTGTAGATCCTCTTATAGCCCAAGATTAGTGGGAGTAATCCCTGCATTTCTTGTAATTCATTCTGTATAGCATGGCTTCTAGAAGATACTTTCTTTATTTTTCAATCATATTGAAGAGAAAACATGAGGCTTTAAAAATGTTTATTTTAGAGGATATGCATTGAAATACCACTTGTTATAAAATATTTTATTACTTATATACAACTACCAAGACATTTCATTTACAGCAGTGTTCTAAAAACACTATGAATGTAGCAGTCACAAACAAAAAGTGTAAAAGATTTAATAAAAAATGAATTTAATTAAGAGAAAAGTAATTTGGGCTGGAGAGATGGCTTAGTGGTTAAGGTGCATGCCTTTGAAGCCTAAGGACCCAGTGTTGATTCCCCAGTACCCACATAAGCCAGATGCACAAAGTGGTGCATGCATCTGGAGTTTGTTTGAAGTGGATGGAGGCCCTGGTGTGCCCATTCTCTCTCTCTCTCTGCCTCTTTATCACTGTTGTTCTCAAATAAATAAATATTTTTTTTAAAAAGAGAGAAAAGTAATTTATTTCTAATTTATCTCAAATTTATTTTAACAGGTCTCTGTGTGCTATGGTTTGAATGTGTTCCCTGCCAAAAAATAAAATAGGTACTGGAAATCTACCCCATTGTAACAACATTAGTGGATGGAACCTAATGAGAGGTGATTAGGCTGTGAGATACTAATTAATCAATGAATTGCTGCAAAAGAGGACTTGTTAGAAAAGGGTAAATTTTGAAGACTTCCCCTCTCTCTCCCTCTGCTTTTTGCATGTAGCAAGAAGACCCTAGCAAGGGCTGGAGAGATTGCTCAGTGGTTAAGGTGCTTGCCTGCAGAGCCCTAACGACCCAGGTTCGATTCCCCATGTAAAGCCAGGTGCACATTTTAGAAACCCTGGCATGCCCATTCTCTCTATATATCTGCCTTTTTCTCTCTTACTCTATCACAAATGAATAATAAATAAGTAAAATATTAAAAAATTAAACAGAAGACCCTCTCCAGATGCCAGACCATTGGTCTTGGATTTCCCAGCTCAAGGATTCTGAGTCAATAAATTTGCTTATTATAAACTTACATAGTCCATGATATTCTGTTAAGCAGCAGAAAATAGACTAAGAGTCTGTATCTACGTGGGTTACAGAAAATATTAATTAATAACTTGCCAATATTAGTAGCAGTATATATAAATTAGACATAGAAGTCTTTCTGAGAAATATACATAAGAAATGAAATTGTTAATGAAGCAATTATGTCTTAAGGTGTGGCTTAAAGAATATGCGATTCTAGGCTGGAGAGATGGCTTAGCGATTAATGTGCTTGCCTCTAAAGCCTGATTACTTGCGTTTGAGTTCCCAGTACCCATGTAAAGTCAGATACACAAAGTAGCACATGCATCTGGAGTTTGTTTGCAGTGGTTGGAGGCCCTAGGATGCCCATTCTCTGTGTCTCTTTCTCTTCGCTCTCTCTGCTTGCAAATAAATAAATAAGTAAATATTTTTAAAATTAATATGCAGTTCTGTGATGTAGCATACTCAACTAGCAGCTTAGTATTTACTTGTCCTTTGCTGTTACAACTCAATTCTTACTTTAAAATTGTTTTCTCTATTTTAAACCTTTATTTGAGATGGCAAAAACAATTAGAAAGAGTGAATTCTGTGATGACTCACAAATGAAATCTGCACTTGAAAAGATTTAATAGGGCTGGAGAGATTGCTTAGCAGTTAGGAGCTTGCCTGTGAAGTCTGAGGACCCTTGTTCGAGGCTCAATTCCCCAGGACCCACGTTAGCCAGATGCACAAGGGGGTGCATGTGTCTGGAGTTCATTTGCAGTGGCTGGAGGCCCTCTCATGCCCATTCTCTCTCTCTCTCTCTCTCCTCTCTTTCTCTCTCTCTCCCTTTCTCTCTCTCTCTGCCTCTTTCTCTGTCTGTCACTTTCAAATAAATAAATGAACATTAAAAAAGATTTAATAGTATAGTATCTAGTTCCAGTTATTTTCCCCTGAATAGGAGGACTGAGCTGGTGGTGGGGTTGGGAACTGAACTGGTCATGTGTCCTAAACTCAGGTGTGTGGAGTCAGGCTTTCTGGGAAAGGGCAACTTTTCCAGGAATTCTCATCCTACAGGAAAGGTATAACCTTCACAGAAACAGGTGTTATTTCTCCAAAGAAAGGAGAACTCTAGGAAGGAAGAGATAAGAAAAGGTCAGACCCCCTCTGACATTTCTGACGTCTGGCAAAGTGGAATGGACCACACTCTCCTCCTATAGGCTCAAAGACATTCCCTCCTTCTACTTTCAGGGTAGGGGCTGTTACCCCAAAACTGTCTCAAGATTGAGCTTTCAGTGTTGGAACTATCGTATAGGGACTTAAAAATATTTTATCTATTCATTTGCACACAGAGAGAGACAAAGAATGGAGAGAGGTGGGGGAGGAAAGGAGAGAGGGAGAGAATGGGTGCACCAGGGCCTCTAGCCATTGCAAATGAACCCCAGATCCATGTGTCTTTACATGGGCACTGGAGAATTGAACCCAGGTCATCAGGCTTTGTAGGCAAGTGCCTTAACTGTTGAGATGTCTCTCTAGCACTCCTCCATAAGGACTTTTGAAGTTTGCTGAATGCTTTTTTTTTTTTTTTTTTTTTTTTGCATTATGAAACAGCTATGAATCTGTGGGAGCATGGGGCCAAATGCTACTTGAATGAGAAATGATTCCACCACCTCCCCAAACACAGGTTTTTGTGTATGAACACTTAAACTCATCGGTGGATGGTGGTGGTGTGTGTGTGTGGGGGGGATTGTAGAACCTTTAGGAGTTTGGGACTATCTGGAAGAAGTGAGTCAACCAAGGGAGTGGGACTTAAGGTTTTAAACTATTCCTGCTTCTAGCCCAGGCTCTCTGATCATGGTGGATACCCTTGAGAAGTTGAGGCTGTGTGCCCCTGTCACCAGGGTCCAAGCTGCTCATGCCTTCCCCACCATGAGCCAAAATAAATCCTCTTGTAACTTGCTCCTTGTCAGGCATTTTGGTCCAACTACAAGGACAAAGGACATTACTTACCTATATTATCACCATGAAAACTGCTATGGTTATACAATTCTGAAGGAGGATAAGAGAAAGCTAGCTGCTTTCAGGCAGTTTCAGTTAGAAATTGAGGCCCAGAGAGAACCAGGAGGTGCCATCCCACATGCCACCTTGCTTTAACACAAGAAAAGAACTCTTGACAGGAATGGAACTTGTGTCTGGTCAAGACTTCTCTACAGTGCCTCTTGCTGTCCATAGTCTAGCAAGCTCTAGATACACAGCCCTGGTGGGCTGGCTCTGGGCTCCACCCTGCAAATCTATAAACCTGCTGGGTCTTCCCCTTGCCTATAAAGGCTGCTATCTTCCTCCTGTTGCTAGCTCCATCCTACTCCTCTTCTGTGCTGCTGTGCTCTGCCAGTCTCTCTGCTTGGGAACAGGGACACACTTGAATCTAGCTTCCCCCTCACCCAGGCTGGCTGGAGGGGAGGGGGAAGAGGGGAAGAACATAATACTGTTTCTTGATCTGGGGGAACTCTTCTGCTTGCCTCTGCTTTATAGTTTGGGGTAACTTCTCATTTGAATTATAAGCATGATTTTCCTCCAGATCTACCATGTGGGTGCTTTCACTGATTCCAGGCCTGCTACC
Source organism: Jaculus jaculus (assembly GCF_020740685.1). Lineage (NCBI taxonomy): Eukaryota > Metazoa > Chordata > Mammalia > Rodentia > Dipodidae > Jaculus > Jaculus jaculus. The sequence continues at coordinate 84,319,857 of NC_059103.1, forward strand.
TGTGTGACTTCTTTAAACTTGGGGGTAACCATGAGTGTAACTCTCTTCATTAATCATTTCTCTGGATTTCTTGGTTTCTGCTTGATATTTTCCCTCTTATTCTTCCTTGAGCCTCACAGTATGCCCTCTTAACTTCCCTCCACAGGAAAGCACAGGGCACATGCCCTATGTGTTCCTTCTAAGTCTCCCTACATACACATGCAAGTTTTGTCCTCCACATGTTTGCAGCCCTACCTCAGTCTTTCCTCAAAAGCTTCGGTTTAACTTCTCTCCACATGCTTTTGGCTCTACTCTAGTTTCCCCCCCAACACCTCAATTTCTCTTAAATGAACCAAATAAACGATGTGGTGCTTGCTCACAAGAATGTGTTTCCTACTTTCCATGTGTTTTATGACTCTGCTCTAGCTCCCAATCTCCCTTAAGTGAAACTTATAGTTTGTGATTTCTCCCTAAATAAACTTAATAATTCATAACTTATCCTTCTTGAGTCTGTCTTTATCAATTATTTGGTAAAGGTAGGACAGAACCCAAACTTGGGGTTCATAAATATGGGGGATCCTGAACATCCAAATCCTGCATCAATTCCATACAGTGTACAGCATATTTTTATATTCAATAAAAATATTGTAAATTTTACCCTCAAGAATTCAGTTTCAAATGAATGTGAAAGACAACTTTTGTGTATGTGCTGAAAGGAATGCTGTTGGAGCCAAATTATGATAGCATTTTAAATCTGCTTCAGATTATACATAAGAGCATCCAAAGAAGTCACAGCTTGCTATTCACTGCAGGCTTTCCACTGCTCCCCTCTGGGCATTTAGAGCTGATGGAATCATAATTTAAATACCTTAACATTTTAATTCTTTATAATGCACAGATTCTATAAAAAGAAAGTATATACTTTTATCAGCCATCAGTATAATCCAAATTTAGAAGACCAATGGCTCTGAGTTCTGAGATTTCTGTACATACCTCAGGCATTAACTAGTTCTTTGGTTAGATGTATACTGTCCACAAATTTTCTCCCAGTCTCTGTGTCTTTTAGTCCCCTTCATAGTCTTTCACACAGGGTAAATTTTAACTTAGAGGAAGTCTAGGTTTACTTTTTGAATCATGCTTTTGGTATAAAGTAATAAATAGTTAATTTTTTATATGGGGAATTCAATATATCCCCTTTTCCATCACCTCCCATGTCCAATTCATTCCCAGTTAGTGTCAACACCACCTCCAATGTATACTCATAATATACCTCATCTCTCCACTTTTATAGCTGGTACCAAGATTCAAACCAGTTATTGTTCACCTGGCTAGTCTTCCTTCTGCTGTCGTGTCACCCCTTAACCTAACACTCTCCAAAGGTTTCTCATACACTTAAAACAAAATGCAAATGACCAGAGCCTGTAAGAACCTGGCACATATGGCCTACATATTCCTAATCAACCCTTGGTGCTCTGACCTCTGACCGCCCTTTACTCACCTGCTGCACTAAACTCTGGTGTTGGTCCCTTGGCCACATCATGTCTCTTGTCACTCTTCAGCGCCTTGAATTTGCAGGTCTCTGCTCTGAGGGCTGCCAGCATGCTATCTTCTCATTCAGAACTCAGTTCAATGTCAAGTGCTCCAAAATGTCTTCACTGATAATCATAATCACAACTCCTTTCTTTTCTCGTGGCACTTCAAATCATTCCCATCTTACTTTTTTTTTTTTTTGTTTTTTAAAGTTTTTCTAGGTAGGGTCTAACTCTGGTCCAGGCTGACCTGGAATTCACTATGTAGTCTCAGGGTGGCCTCAAACTCATGGTGATCCTTCTACCTCTGCCTCCCAAGTGCTGGAATTAAAGGTGTGCACTAACACGCCGGGCTTTTTTTTTTTTTTTTTTTTTTTTTTTTAATAGCATGTTCCTACTTGAAGTTGTTTGTTTATGTTGTGTCCCTTCAGTGGAGAAGAATCTGTCAGAACAGTGCCCTTGCCTGTCACATACACACTGTATCTCATGCACCTAGCACTTAGGGGGTCTTTTGTGTATTTGGCAACAAAGAAAGCTATGTTTTGGTTTCAGACAAATTCAATTCTTGCTTTTTAGTCATGTTCTTTATTCATGTTGCCTGGAGCATATAAATATAATGTATGTTAAAATACACTGCACACATATCGATTCCAGCTGCAGAATCAGTAATGGTAAAGGCACCACTTCTGCATTTGCATATGCTCTGAAAATCATATGTATTTTTATCCTCTGCTTTTTCAGTGGTTCTATGATTTATCCTAGACAAGTCCAAACAGATCTTCCCAGCTCCATTTCTTGTTCTGTTAAAAGGATATATCACAAGCTTATCTCACCATAATGCTATGTGAAATGGTTTCTTTTTATTGAAAGTACTGTAAGATTTTGTGGTACAGGCGATTTCTTATGTGATGACATCATCACATCACAGAGGGAAATGCTAGAGGGATTACATTGCATGTGTCAAGATGAGTTTTAGCATTCTGTTATCTCTTAAATCCAAAATAAATTTAGGATTTAACACAGCTAAAAATTGTCTCAAATCATTTAAATTTTGTAGAATATGCCCAACTCCTAGAAATATCATATATCCCCAAAAGTTTAGTAGAAAAATCAGTGAAATATACCTTATGAAAATGAAAGTGCTTTACATTCTTCCCATGTAGAAAATAGCATCTGAAGTTCAAGCCTCTTAACCTTAGCTTACCTAACACATGGAACTAAATAGCAAATCTAGGACAAGTCATTAGTGTACAGGAATTATCCAAGATCTCATTGACCAGGATGACTGAGAAACTCAAAGTTTCTGGGATTACAGTTGGACACATGGTAGAAGCTGTTTTCACAGCAGCCAGCCAAAGCAAATTATAAGGTTATGGTGAGGGAAAAAAAAAAATACTCCTCGTTCATTTCAAACTGTGAACAAAAATAAGCCTTTGTTTCCTTAAGTTGCTTCTTGTCAGGTGACTGGCTACCAAAGTGAAGAAAGTAACTGATATGCTAGAATTTTTATTTCCACTGAAGTCTTAGAGGACCACTGCTGTGTATATGGTCTGTCATTGACTGATATGTTGTTATGCTTCTCATGAATGACTACATTCATCTAATTTTCAGCGCATGTAATTTCCATACCTGGTTTATACTAGCATAGTTCCTGAAGGGGCCATTAATAAAAGTAGTATCCTGTCATTATTTATGTTAGCTAGATGGGAGAGGCAGCCTTTATATCAACATCTGTAGGAAAATGGCTAATCAGAATGAGCGGCATAGGATGTGGAAATGGGTCAACAGTTAAAGGTGTTTGCTTGCAGGTTCCATTCCCTAGTACTTAAATAAAGCCAGACACACAAAGTGGTATATGCACCTGGAGTTTACATGGTATAGCAAGTGGCCGTGGCATGCCCATATTCAAATTCTCTTTCATTCTTTCTCAAATAAATAAAACACAAAGAAGAGCATGTGCATGTATATATGATAGAATGTGATACAGTAATAACCATTATTTATTTTATTTATTTGAGGGAGGGAGGGGAGAGAGAGAGAGAGAGAGAGAGAGAGAGAGAGAGAATGAATGGGTACACCAGGGCCTTCAGCCACTGCAAACAAACTAGAAGCATGCACCAACTTGTGAATCTGGCTTATATGGATCCTTAGCACCTTAATCGCTAAGCAATCCTCCAGCCTAACAAAAAGCATTTTAATAGCACTACAGATAATTTTTAGAAATGAATGTGTTTTATAGAATAAATTGATTTATGTACATACAAAATAGATGTAGCAGTGGGAAAACAACAATATATTTTAACTCAGGGCTTTTTTTCAGCTGCCTACAAAAATATATTGGATTTACTGGTGTGACTGTCTTAGATGAGGACACTATGAATGACTGTGCAAAGGACTATGGAGAAAGAGCAATGAAATAAAATGTGAGGACAATCATAGAGGCTCATGACAGAGTCTAAAATCTATGTGTATCTGAGGGCTGTGTGACTCATGGGTAATTCATGTGAGTCCTCATGTTCAGAAGGAATGTTTAAGTGATGTGCCCACAAATGTATGCACAGATTTTAAAACAGATTCTGGGAGGATTTGAATAGCCTAATGTAAAAGACAGATGGGTAGAAGAAAAATCTTTTCTTTAGATATATTTCTCTACCAAAAGTGAAATTCATCCAAAATTAATTTGCATGAAGCAGTCAATCTAGGAAAGTCTAAGAAAGGAGTAAAAAAAATAAATAAATATAGTCCTTTAATATTCAAAGAGAATTGCTCTGAAAATCTGTGAAATACAAAATGTTTTATCAAAATGCTTTCTTGAGTTTCGTGTACTCAATCTGATAGTTCTAAAATCATCAGTTCATTTTGTTACAATATTATGTCTTTGTACATATCCATAGACAAAATCTCTATTCACCAGTAAAATTTACTCTATAATTAACTGTGAGAAAAAATGTGATTCAAGTTATAGCTTTTAGGTGCTTCTCCTTCATGCTTAATATTTTGAATTATTTTATTATGTTTGTGTTACTGGTATAAATATTAGGTTCTCTCACAATGTCTTATAAGTGTATGTCATTTCTGCCCATGTAATACTTAGCAGTGCTAACCATAAAGTCAAAAAAAAAATCAAATCCTATGGATTATACTACTCAAAGTACACTACTTTTTGGCAGTCCAGCTTCATGTGGGAACTTTCATGGAAGCTTTCCTTGGTTTTAAAAGAGAATACCTAAGGGCAGGGGAAGTGGCTCAGTGTTTAATTTATTTGCAAAGCCTGCTAGCCCAGGTTCAATTCCCAAGTACCATAGAAACTCACAAAAAAAATGAAAGAAAAGACAATATTTGTTATAGTCACATTTTCCAATGGCTTTCATATTATATATACTACAATGTTATACTACAATGTTTTAGCTCTTATTAATAGTGTTCCTAATTATGTTACTTAAATATACATTTTACTATTTCATGTTTATGAGTTTTATAATTTCTTTATTCAGTGTATCTAGTTTTTAATTTAAAAGAAAGTGGGTCCTTATGCATATGTCTGAGCAAATTAATGGATTTTGTTCCATCACTGCATGGTAGTGCACACCTGAAATCCCAACACTCAGAGGTAGAGACAGGAGGATCAAAAGTTCAAAGCCTTTGCTACATAGCAAATTTGAGGCCAGTATATGTTATATGATATTCTGTCTCAAAAATAATAGATGATGATGATAGACAGACAGACAGAAAGATAGACAAAGCCAAGCATGGTGGTACACACCTATGATTCAGCATTCATAGGTTAAAGCAAGAGGATCATAAAAGGCCAGCCTGGACTATGTAGAAAATCCCGCTTCAAAAAAAAAAAAAAAAAAAAAGAAGCTGGAGAAATGGCTTAACAGTTAAGGCACTTGCCTGCAAGGCCAAAGAACCCAGGTTTAATTCCCTATGTAAGCCATGTGCACAAGATGGCACATGCATCTGGAGTTTATTTGCAGTGGCTGGACATCCTGTGTTGCAGTCCGGTTCACATTGCTGGTAGAAATCACCTAGCCAAGAGCAGCTTCTGGGAAAAAGAGTTTTATTTTGGCTTAACAGGCTTGAGGGGAAGCTCCACAATGGCAGGGGAAAACGATGGCATAAGCAGAGGGTAGACATCACCCCCTGGCCAACATAAGGTGGACAATAGCAACAGGGGAGTGTGCCAAACACTGGCAAGGGAAAACTGGCTATAAAGCCCTTAAGCCCGCCCCCAACAATACACTCCCTCCAGGACGCATTAATTCCCAAATATCCATCAGCTGGGGAGCTAGCATTCACATCACCTAAGTTTATGGGGGACACCTGAATCAAACCACTACACCCTGATATGCCCATTCTCTCTCTCTCTCAAAAAGATAAATAAAAATAAAAATATTAAAAAAAACAAACTCCAATAAGTGTTTTTAGAAAAAAAAAGTAAGTTATTAAATTGATTCTACTGAGTGACCAGGCACAAGTAATAAAAGAGAAAAAAAAGCACAATTTCTCAAAGGATTGCCAACAAGCCTTAGAATACACACACACACACACACACACACACACACACACACACACACACAGTAAAAAGAGACTCCCCCCAAAAAAGGCATGAACGTATAAAAGGGCTGATTGAGAAGGCATATAGCAGGGGCGGGAGGACAAGAGGAAAAGGGGCTGTGATCAAAATATATTGCAAACACATATGAAATAGACAAAAAATGAATAAGTGTTTGTTATAAAATCCATATAGTTACATAACAAACCATGATAAAATTTAAAGAACAGGGCTGGAGAGATGGCTTAGTGGTGAAGGCACTTGCCTGCAAAGCTGAAGGACCGAGGTTCAATTCCCCAGGACCCACGTAAGCCAGGTGCACAAGGTGGTGCATGCGTCTGGAATTTTTTTGAAGTGGCTGAAGCCCCTGGTGTGCTTTCTCACTCTCTTTATCTGCCACTTTCTCAAATAAATAAATAAAACATTTCTTTAAAAATAAATAAAATTGGGCTGGAGAGATTGCCTAGCGGTTAAGCGCTTGCCTGTGAAGCCTAAGGACCCCGGTTCGAGGCTCGGTTCCCCAGGTCCCACGTTAGCCAGATGCACAAGGAGGCGCACGCGTCTGGAGTTCGTTTGCAGAGGCTGGAAGCCCTGGTGCGCCCATTCTCTCTCTCTCCCCCTGACTGTCTTTCTCTCTGTGTCTGTCGCTCTCAAATAAATAAATTAAAAAAATTGTTTAAAAAGTAAATAAATAAATAAATAAAATTTAAAGAATAAAGATAAATTTCACATATAACATTAGTGTTCTCCACATTATCATTTTAAGAAGTGCAATAGTTATACATATTTTTGAATGGCTTATTTATTTCAGAAAGAGAGAGAGAGAGAAGGAGGTGGATAGAGAGAGAATGGGTATGCCAGGGCCACTAACCACTACAAACAAACTCTAGACATATGCACCACCTTGTGCACCTGGGTTACGTGGGTCCTGGGGGAATTGAACCTGAGTCCTTCGGCTTTGCAGGCAAGTGCCTTCACCACTAAGCCATCTCTCCTGCCCTAGTTCTATAATTTTTATTGTAGTTTATATAAGAATGCAGAATGCAGGGACAACTTCAGAATAAATTGGACTTAACAATAAAGTTCAGACGTGTGTGGGCATATCTCAAGGTCCTGTAAAGGCCTGGAAAAGAGAACTGTGTGGTGGGGTGGGATTCACAACAGCCCCACAAACCCATGGGTGAATTCCACAGAGAAGGAGAAATGAATCAATAGCAAATCCTGTTCTCATCAGACACCAGTGAGCACCTGAACTCCAGACATCATTACTGTTTATGGCCAAGATATCAGTTTTTCAGTAAAGCAAGGGAGATTGATTTCCACAGTTTAGCAGGAATATGGTCAAAAATCTACTTTAAGGAGTAAGGGACAGGTTCCCAGGGGCACTGTCACAGAGACAGAGCAGTAGAGGGCAAGGCAGGGTCAGTATGCTCAGAATTCATGAGCTCACAGGAGAAGACCTGTGTGAATGTAAGGAAACATTCAAGGTGTTTGAAGAGAGACTACAGGCCTGTGCTTGGGGACAGAGGTCTGTTATTATAAACACATCATTCTCTGTCTAGGCCAGAATGACTCAACAGAATCTAGGTTCATTTTGGGAGCTTGCAGAGCAATGTTATCCTGGTTCATAGTCTATGTACTTCAAAGACACTTTCCTCCCTTAAAATCACGCTAGTCCACACACATTACCTAGTGGCGTGGCAGCGTTTGGGGGACCACCGTGAAAGTCCATAGGATACTAGCACTGTGTCTGTCTTATGTTCTGTCCCTAATGTTCAGCACAGTGTTCGCGCATAGGAAGTATGTTAAATAAATGTGAGTAAATATCAAAGCAAACAGTATACTTGATTTCAAGAGGAACTTTCAGAGGGTGTTGCTGATTTGTAGAAACCACTGAATCATGATTAAAACTAAAGATACCCCAGCAAATTGCTTCAAGCTGTTCAGAGGGTAGAAAATCATCAAACAAGAAATCTGAAAAATCATTTGAGGCCTCATTGCACCTACATGCACTCTGTACACGTGTGATGGGATGCAGTGAGTAGGGGAGAGTAGCAGTTTCTGAAAGCTAGGGTCAGATTAGCTCTGAGAATGTAAAGACAGGAGACACTCTGGCACACACAAAAAAAAAAAAAAAAGAACCTGAAAATTACAGACACGTCAGTAGTTGAGTATGCATGAAGTATGAGTCTGAGAATTAAATTCAAAACCCAAATTTTATGGACTTAATATGGTATTCCAACTGCTGCTAGAGTATACAAGCTGCATGAAAGGTAACTTGGTAATGTATTAGTAACTAATTCTATACCAGGCTTTAAACATGTTAAGTTTGGTTCTTTGCGTAGTTCAGACTTAGCCACTGATAACTACTGTGCAGAGGGGGAAGGCTGGGATGAATGAACTCATCTAAGGACACATGGCCAGTGATGAAAAGAGCAAGGTTTAAACACAGGCAGCTCACATTGGGAAACTAGGCTTTGAACTGGGTCTTGATCTGTGTTTCCATGTGACAATAAGGAAGACCTCTCTGAATCACACTTCTTTTTCTAGGATTTTATTCTAAGAGCAAATTATCAAGTAAATTGTTGAAAATATGTTCTTTTGCAACTTGCTTCTAAAGCCCTAGATGTTAAGGCACCAGGTTAAGTGCTTCCTCTGTGTCTTACCAAGGATCTACTCCAAGTATCTTTCAGAAAATTTGATAGTCATGTGCCCACTACAGAATTGAAAATAGCAACAAGTATTGCTTTATGGACAGCTCAGTTAAAGACATGATTACATGACATGAAGATTATAATTCTGAATTTAGAACCTTTTTATATAAACAAAGGAAAGCTTTGCTGCTGACAGGGTTGGTTCAGTTTTTAGCAGATTAAAGTTTGGTAAACCTTGAGGGAAATAGTGCAGGGTAAAAGTTTAAAAAGCTCCCCTAAGCAGCTCCATGCTGGCTGTGGGTTGGCAGCCTTGCTGACCTCTGTACTTTACATAGAATAATGCTCTGTGGCCTTGGGGTGTCCACGCAGACAAGGCCTGTCATTGTCCTCTTCTCTTCAAAGCTGCAATGTCACTAAGCATTCTTTCCTGTTTTAGTTCCACAAATTATTCTATAAGGTTTAACACCACTTTAGTATTCATGTAATTTTATATATTTTGCCACCGGTGGCATTAAAGGAGATAGCCTGGAGACAATCTTTTTTTAAGATGGCAGGATAGCTTTGAATCTCAATATTCTTATCTTTATCTACAATTGAAATACATGTACTTGTGGAAGTACAGTGCTTTAAAACTTTTCTCTTTGCTGTAATGAAATATTTTTACAATTATACTGCATTTATTTTTAATTTTAAAAAATAAAAAGAATCCCAGAGAAATTGTGTTTCTGATTCAGTTATTTGAACAAAGCAACCTATTGAGTCTTTGACATTTTTGCAAAGCCCTCCCACAAGTAAGAAAAAAAGAAGTTTGCTGCTTCTTAGGCTTACTTAAAGAAACTTCAAAATAAAAGGAATTACGTGGCAATTATTATTCCCACAGTATGATGGGACTTGTTTAGACAGGATCCAGATGCGTGCAGGTTGGTATAGCCATAGACAATGGGACTCATTTAAAATCAGAGCATCAATAAAAAAATAAAATGGTGCACAGAAGAAACAGAGAAACAGAAGTAGATGTTCAGGTGAGCAGGAGCACTGGGAGGGGCGTGTGGGACCTGGCATTTCATTCTGGAATCTGGGGGAGACAGGCTCCATGCAGTGCAGAAGACATTTGTTTGGCTGGTTTCAGGTGTTATAGATGCACTACATTCAAGAGCAGGTTCACCATGAACCAGTAAGAAAGTAGGGCCCACCAAGAGGAGTCCAACAGAAGGAATTTAAGACAGGTCCTGACACAAAAGCCCTGGAACCTCATGCCATCACAACATCACAAATTTCTATAACGCCTTTGCCATCATGCTGGTCTTGTCATTTAAGGAAAGCCCAGATAATTTTTTTAATTTTTGTATTGACACCGTCCATAATTATAGACAATAAACCATGATAATTCCCTCCATTCCCCCACTTTCTCCTTCACAAATCTGCTCTCCATCATATCCCCTCCCAGGACCTTAGGTGGCTCACACTGAAAGGAGATGCAGAACTTAGGAGATAATTTCCTTTTGGAAGACTATGGCCTAAAAATTGCATTTAAAAATATCTGCTCACTTTTCATGTACTGCACTTAGCACATATACCAGATCTGAACTGAGGTTCATAGACGTGGTCTCTATACTAAAACTCACGAACATTCTATTGCTAAAGAATGGAAAATTAGAATAGATGCTGGAGACCAAAGCAGAGGTTAAGATAAATAAAATATGTTACCTAGGAGCAAACTTGAAAGAGATATTCACTCTCAGGTTGCACATTCTCCTTAAATCTTGGAATCCAAGCTCCTCACTTCCCTCTCGCACTGATCCTGCTGCAGGCAGAGTAGGGTCTCTACTACCCTCAGTTGCAGGAAAGCATAGAACACAGTCCTATGTGAGAGGAGGAAGCACTTTCCTCAAAATAAATTGGAATGATAATTAGGATGAATATATAGTTAGTGGCCTAAAAAAATATATGTTAATTATAGTACATTTATAACTCCACAATTTAGAGCCCAACTGTACCTGTTTGAGATAAATTCTGTAATAATTAGTTGTAATAGTCTCTATGTTAATAATTCTCTAATTTAATGCCATGTTCTGTAATGAAACCATTAGAATACACTTGTACTACTCTACCCACCAAATCTGAACACAGAGTTCTTTATAGAATGTCATATAATAATACAACTTCCAGAACCAAATTACATGGGATCTTCTCTACCCTGGACAAGATGTGTGGTTGACTTTTTTTAAATGGTTATTGAACTTTATGTTGATTCTTCAAAGTAGAAAGACAAGGGCTGGAGAGATTGCTTAGTGGTTAGGGTGCTTGCCTGCAAAGTCAAAGGACCCAGGTTTAATTCCCAGGACCCATGTAAGCCAGATGCACAAGGTGGCACATGTTTCTGGAGTTTGTTTGCAGTGGCTAAAAGCCCTGGGGTGCTCATTATCTATCTGCCTCTTTCTCTCTTTCTTTCTCAAATAAATTAATAAATAATAAACTGAAAGGAAAGATAATATAATAATTATTTTTTTTTAATATTTATTTAGGGGCTGGAGAGATGGCTTAGTGGTTAAGGTGCTTGCCTGCAAAGCCTAAGGACCCAGGTCCGATTCTCCACGTCCCATGTAAGCCAGATGCACATGTGTCTGGAGCTCGTTTGTAGTGACTTGTGGCCCTGGTGTGCCAATTCTCACACACTCACTCACTCTCTCTCTTTCTCTCTCTCTCTTTCTTTCTCTGTGTGTGTCTCAAATAAATAAATAAAAATAAATCAGAAAAAATTTTTTGAAAAATTATTTATTTGAGTGGGACAGAGGAGAGAGAGTATGAGAATGGCCGTGCCTCTTGCTGCTGCAAAGAAATTCCTGATGGATGTGCCACTTTGTGCATCTGGCTTAACATGGGTACTGAGGAGTCAAACCCAGGCTGTTAGACTTTGCCAGCAAGCATCTTTAACCACTAAACCATCTCTCCAGACCAATAGCATTAGCTAATTTTTAAGAGAAAATAAAAAGTGTAGCTAGTAAGATAAGAGAAAATGTGATAAAAGTATAAAGAGACATTTTCCTGCAAAGCCAAAGGATCCCAGTTTGACTGCCCAGGACCCATGTAAATCAGATGCATAAGGGGGTGCAGGCGTCCTGAGTTTGTAGTGTCAGGCCCTGGCGCACTCATTCTCTCTGTCTCCTTCTCTGTGCCTCTTTCTATTTCTTATTCTCAAGTAAATAAATAAATAAAGCCTTTCAAAATATTTTTTAAAAGTATAAATAATTTGGTAAGTTTAAAGTTTCTGTATTTTACTAGAAAACAACCAAATATCTTATAAATCAACTCATTGCTTATGCTAAGTACTGCCAATTATCCTATGGCTGTCCAGTGGCTTACATGTAATTAATTACATTCCAAGAGTGCATAATATTTTGAGCTGATGAGACCCATTGTAGTATGTTATATTGGTAAATTGCCAGGTGCTGTTATAGCTTGTTGAAAGCTGACTCTGGGAACAGTAAGCCCCTCTCCATGTCAGACCCAAACATGTTTACAGCCCAAAGATTGTAATCATCATGACCTTAAGAGCAACTGGAAGGTAACCAGGTCCTAGGTTGTCTCCCAAACCTTCAGACTTGAACGGAAGTCACTGTTAGTTAACCCATGGCATAAAAGATGCCTCTGGTGGAACTGCTGATTCGAAGCCTCACCTCAGGGAGGAACTGATAGATCAATGACTGCAGCCAACTCTCGTTACTGGGCTGCTCTAGGCATTTTGGCTGGATGTTATGGGTGCTCTATTTTTCCTTCATACAAAGCGCCTATTTTAAACTAATGAAAATAAGAAATGAAAATATATATTAAGAAAAAACTTTTTTCTTAAAGCAATTAGTAACTGTCTTTAAATGTATAAAATATGAGTGCAGATATAAAGGGCAGCATCAAGAAGACGGTAGCATTGCTTCACATTTCAACTATAAACAACTTCCATACATTAGGAGAAATAGATCTTGAAAGGTAAGTTAACTTTATCTTCTCAATCTACAGAACCCTAATTGGGATTATCAAGTCTTCTTATACACACACACACACACACACACACACACACACACTCATGCACACACATATATTTTGTGTATTTTAGAATAAAATTTTAGACCTCATGTGCACACATTACCTTGTGCACAAGTATCATCATGTGCATCTGGCTTATGTGGGTTCTGAGGAGCCGAGGGGAGCCAAATCTGGATTGTTAAACTTTGAGGCAAGCACTTTAACTGCTAAGCTAAGCTATCTCTCCAGCCAATGTTTTTCTTTCTTTCCTTCCTTCCTTCCTTCCTTCCTGCCTGCCTTCCTTCCTTCCTTCTTCCCTCCCTCCCTCCCTCTCACTCTCTTTTGAAGCAGAATCTCACTCTAGCCTAGATTGACCTTGAATGAAAGGGAATCCTCCTACCTCAGCTTTCTGAGTGCTGGAATTATAGGTGTGCCCATTATATCTGACTCTTCCCCATCTTTCTATCCTGTTTCCCAATGTCCAAATTTTTGAGGCAAGCCCAACAGTGTGTTCTTTGTGTGTGTGTCAGAGAGAGAGAGAGAGAGAATTGGCACACCAGGGCCTCAGCCAGGGCAATCAAACTCCAGACGCTTGTGCCCCCTTGTTCACGTGTGACCTTGTTTGCTTGTGTCACTGTGCCTCTGGCTTATGTGGGACCTGGAGTACTTAGGCTTTGCAAGCAAGTACCTTAACCACTAAGCCATCTCTCCAGCCCCATTTTTTTTGTTCTCACATTTTTATTTATTATTTTCTTATTAACAACTTCCATGATGGTAAACAATATCCCATAATAATGCCTTTCCCCCACTTTCCCTTTGAAATCCCATTCTCCATCATATCCCCTCCTCCTCTCAATCAGTCTCTCTTTTATTTTGATGTCATGATCTTTTCTTCCTGTTATGATGGTCTTGTGTAGGTAGTGTCAGGCAATGTGAGGTCATGGATATCCAGGCCATTTTGTGTCTGGAGGAGCACGATGTAAGGAGTCCTAGCCTTCCTTTGGCTCTTACATTCTTTTCACCACCTCTTCCCTAATGGACCCTGAACCTTGGAAGGTGTGATAGAGATATTGCAGTGCTGAGTACTCTTGTCACTTCTTCCCAGCACCATGTTGCCTTCTGAGTCATCCCAAGGTCACTGCCATCTGAAAAGAGAAGGTTCTCTACCAAAAGTGGGAGTAGCATTAATATAAGGGTATGAACATTAAGAAGTGTTTACTGGGCAGTTGGATGAGCATAGTATATACATTTAGCCAGACAGCAGCAGACATTATACCCCTAGGGCTCATGACTACCACTGTTGTAGGTTTTCAGTATCAGGGATGTATTCCCTCCCATGGAGCGGGCCTCCAGACCAATTAGAAGGCAGTTGGTTTACACCATGATAGATGTGCCACTATTGCACCTATTGGCTCATTTGGCCTGGCTGGCCAAATATAAGGTTTGCAGTGTCCACTGTTGAGTATCTTCATGTGATTTCTCTCTCTCCTATTGAACTGCATGCAGAATAGCTTCTTCCAGCTTTCTGTCAGCTCGTCTACATGGAGGAAGTTATCAGCTCAGTTCCACCAGGATTTTTCAGTGGCCTTGCAGCCCAAGTATGTGAAGTCTTCAGCAATAAGGTCTTAGCATCTATTCCTGGTAGGAAACCAAGGGCCTCGGCAATGGCCTGTAATGTTTTGGAAGCCCCATTTTTTTTAAAAGGATAAATTGTGATTTTTATTTTAGGAAGAGTTAGGATTAAGAAGGAAGGTTGTATTTTGGAGGCAGAGATAGAAGGATCTCTGTGAGTTTGAGGCTAACCTGAGACTACATAGTGAATTCCAGGTCAGCCTGAGCTAGTGTGAGACCCTACCATGAAAAACCAAAAAAGAAAAAAGAAAAGAAGGAAAGCTTGGTGTGGTGGCACTTCCCTTGAAACCTAGCACTCAGGAGGCTATGTAGGAGGATCATTGAGTTTGAGGCCACCCTGATAGTACACAGTGAATTATTCCAGATCAGCCTGGGCTAGTGTGAAACCCTACCTCGAAAAATTAAAAAAAAAAAAAAAAAAAAAGGAAGGGAAGGGAAGGGAAGGGAAGGGAAGGGAAGGGAAGGGAAGGGAAGGGAAGGGAAGGGAAGGGAAGGGAAGGGAAGGGAAGGAAAGCAAAGCAAAGCAGGAAATCCCAAGCCAAAAGAAATCCTCCCCCTTCACAGCTTGGCTGGGAGGAAGGAGGGAGGTCTGAGAAGATCCCCCTCACATCGGGAAGGACAGAAGTTGTAAGAGTCTGATTTCCATTCTTAAACTTGGGGATAGTATCTGTCAGTGAGTGGTGGGTGGGCAGTGACAGCGTGGCTCAGGGCATGTAAACAGTGGAAATACTGGTTCCAGTACCAGGAAGCAATGACACAAAACACTAGGGCCTCAGGATGTAACTCACAGGACAAGTGCTTCCCTAGAGGAGGAAAAAAAAGAATAAAATTTTAGGAAGCATAGTGAAGTATTTCTAAACTACAATGGAGAAATGGATTCATGTCTTCAGAGACTGAAAATAGGCAAGGCTAGCTATGAATATCCAATAGACATTTCTGCTCCTTACGAAAATTTTGAATTGCAACTGGATAAGTCAGAAGCTTTCATTCACTTCCTTTACATTGCTGCTTAGAGAGACATATGACTGTAAAAGACCTGTAAGTCTATCTGTTGTCATTTCTTTATAGGAGCAAAGATAACATAAAGGGAGTCTCTGAAACAGTTCTAGACACTTCAGTATGGGAGAACATTTAGCATCCTTCTAATCATACCTTTGTTCTCTTCTCTCTGTTCAGCCCATTTAATTCATTTAAAATCCACAACCAAAGGCCAGTACATTGTCTGCTTTGAACCACTTGTAGAAAGGCTGACTTTATGCAATCCATTTTGTATGGTATAATGAAAGGGCTGAGCAGAAGGGATTTGTTAGGCATAATTTCCATGTACTAGACAATCCAACCCTTAATTATTCAGTGGTTGGTTGTCCTTTTTGGGAATTACACAAGTATTTTCTTTCTACTCTCTCTCTCACTATTGCTGACTGTTTTGCTATTTTACTAATCACTAACATATCTACCAAAAGCAGTTTAAGGACAGAGTAAAGCTATCTTTTTTTTTTTTTTTTTTTTACAACACTTAAGCTCTTTAATGGAAAATGGGATTGAGGTGCATGTGTGTAATTCAACTATCAGTGGGTTTTTATGTTTCCATTACCTGTACTTTTCTCTGCCTCAAGGACAATTGAAAGTTTTCTACATATGTTTTTAAAACTTTTCAATAAGAGCATAATTATACATATTAAAATTTAACAGACACTGCTGATAATCCTACAGAAAAATTCTAACAGATTACATATCCCATAAATGGTTCATGAGAGTTGCTTTCCTTTCTAAACTTCTCCAATCCCAGAATTTTCTTCACAAAAGGATAGGTGAAAAATTATCTTATTTGCATAATTTATCTTTTAGGCACAGTACATAAGTACACATCTCCATTTCAGGAGATGATTAACTCACAGTGGAGATGCTTTGGGAAAATTTGAGGGAGAAAGATACTAAAGTAGAAAGACTGTAAGAACTACAGGGTAGGAAAGTGTATGCTGATGCGCTGTCCCTTCCTCTCCACGCTGCCTTCAGAGACTGACTGTTGCATCCGTGACCACACAGAGAGCACTAATAACCCCACTGAGGAGGGCCTGCAGTGGACTGGGGTGGAGGAGAGACGATATGGGAGTGTAACCTGATGGGAATATGACCCACACATGATAGGTTCATACAATATGTTTTATTATTTATTATTATTATTATTTTATTATTTTATTATTATTATTATTATTATTATTATTTTATTATTTATTATTATGTGTTTCATAATTAAAAAAGAAGTGGACACGATTAAAAATTAAAAATGTTAATACATTGTTTGAAATGTATTATGTTAAATTTTCTTTCCAGAAGTTGAAAATGCAAGTAAGGATTTTTTTTTTTTTTTCTATACTGGAGATTGAACCTAGGGCTTCATGTATGATAGGCAAGCATGTACTTTACTAGTGAGATTTTCACTTTTTATTTTGAGATAGGGACCAAGTTACCCTGGCTGCAGCTCAAAAAGGCCTTGAATATGGAGCTATCCAGCCTCAGCCTCTCCAAGCATAGGTTGCAGTAACAAGCCTGTCTCATCAGACTCTGCTCAAGTGAAGAACTGTAATTTATATTTTTGCATTTTTGACAAATATCAATGCATAGCTTTATGTTGTTATTACAATATACATGACCACTAGCAGGCAATCCAATAAAACTGACGTTTTAAATATTGGAAAGTTATATAAAGGGTATAGCATCTCATTATAAAGTGAAGGAAACAAATATATCGAAGTCAGCACATCAAAAATTTATAAGCTTGCGCTGGAGAGATGGCTTAGTGGTTAAGCACTTGCCTGTGAAGCCTAAGGACCCCAGATCGAGGCTCAATTCCCCAGGACCCACGTTAGCCAGATGCACAAGGGGGCACATGTGTCTGGACTTTGTTTGCAGTGGCTGGAGGCCCTGGCATGCCCGTGTCCATTCTCTCTCTCCCCCTTTCTCTGTCTGTCACTCTCAAATAAATGAATTTTAAAAAATGTAAAAAAAAATTTATAAGCTTGATGTGGTGGCACATGCCTGTTATCCCAGCAGTCAGGAGGATTGCAAATTCAAGGCTAGTCTGAACTACATTTGGACCCGTCTCAAAAATCTAGAGAGAGAATAAAAAGAGAAGAGGGAGGGAGGACAAATGGGTATGCCAGGGACTCACCACTGTAAATGAACTCCATATGCATGCACCACTTAGTGCATCTGTCTTACTTGAGTATTGGGGAATTGAACCTGGGTCCCTAGGCTTCAAAGGCAAGTTCCCTAACTGCTAAGACATCTCTCTACCCCAGACTCCTACAGTTTCATTTATTCTGATTGTATCATCATTATTAAAATCAGTTGAAATATTTTCAAAAAAAATATGACAGATACAGTCTTTCTCAAATGTATGACATCAAAAGGTATATTAAATCAATGTGTCCCAATATATTTATGTTATTCTTTTTTGTGTTTTAAAATTTTAATTATTTATTACAGAGAGAGAGAGACAGAATAAATGAATGAAGGCATGGATGCACCAGGGCCTCCAGCCATTGCAAACAAACTCCAGATGCACACACCACATTGTGCATCCTGGTTTACAGTAGGTTTTTCAGGCAAATGCTCTAACTTCTAAGCAATCTTTCCAGCCTCCTTTTATTCTCTCTCTCTCTTTTTTTGCATGTGCATGCTATTTGTGGTGGTGGTGATGTGTATATATGTGTGTAGTACAGTGTATGCACGTGTGAATGCTGATCTGTCCCTCCTCCCCCTACCTTGCTAACTTGCAGCGCCCCATGGGCTCACCTTTGGAGGACAGAGGAAAACATCAGGAATCCCCTCCATCACTTACCCCACCTGTTTTTCCTTGCAATGGTGTCTGTAGAGGATTCCATTTATGGAATTTATGTTCATGAGGCCCAGATTCTCCTGTCTCTGCTCCCACAAGACTAGGGTTATAGACATGTGTGGCCAGGCCCAGCTGATTACATGGGTTATGGACATTGGAACTCCAGCAGTCTCAGGACCACTCAGGACCTCATGTTTTCTCAGAAAACACACTGAACTGCTGAACCATCTCTCCAGCCGCATTTTCTATTTTTTCAATATATTTATTGGCAGATGTGGTGGCACACGCCTATAATCCGAACACTTAAGAGGCTGAGGCAGGAGAAATGAAAGTTCAAGGCCAGTTTAAAGCCCATTAGGAGACAATGTCTTGATTAAATAAATAATATTAATGCATTTATTTTATTTTATTTTGTTTTTGTTCATTTTTATTTATTTACTTGAGAGTGACAGAGAGAGAAAGACAGAGAGAGAGAGAGAGAGAGAGAGTGCACCAGGGCTTCCAGCCACTGCAAAAGAACTCCAGACGCGTGCGCCCCCTTGTGCATCTGGCTAATGTGGGTCCTGGAGAATCGAGCCTCGAACTGGGGTCCTTAGACTTCACAGGCAAGCGCTTAACCACTAAGCCATCTCTCCAGCCCAATGCATTTATTTTAATTGACACACAAAATTGTTTCTATTTATGCTATATAACATAATGTTTTGATTTTGTATTCATTTTAAAAATAATTAAATCAAGCGAGTTACCATACATGTTACCTTATTTAATTTTTTTTCTGAGTATCTGGTTCTTTAAATCTACTTTATTAGGAACTTGAAAATGCAGAATATGTTGTTTTAATTTTTTGGAATTTTTCTTCCTGTCTAAAACTTATATCTCTGACCAATATCTCACCCTGACCCTGCAGCCTCACTACTCTACTTCCTACTTCGATGAGTTCAACTCTTCCAGTTTCCATATACGACATCACATGATTTGTCTTTCTGCACCTATCTTGTTTCACCAAACATAGTGTCCTCTAGGTTCATTCATGTTGTTGAAGGTGATATGTATTTTTATTCTCTAATTTAAGTATTTATGTTTTACAATTCTTTCTAATACAATAACAGCTATCACCTACAAAATTTGATAAAAAAAATTCATTTTCACACAGTTTTAAATATCAACTTCCCATGTGGCTACTTCATTAATGCATATATTACGTAGGTTTGAACTTTGACATTCTAAATCAAATTTTACCTTTTTATCATTTAACTTTGTATTTTAAGTGGTTTTAGTAGTGATTAGTTTGTAAGTTTTGGAAATTAATACAAATTCCTTATAAACCCATCATCAAGATTTGCTGCTAGCATTTCAGTATCATTTTAGAATAACTTATAGATATGATACCTATTATACCCTTAATATTTCAGTGTATTTTCCCTTTATATCAAGAAAAACTCCTACAGAACCACATAACAATCATCAAAATTAAGATATCAGGGAGCTATAGAAATGGCTCAGCAGTTAAAGGCACTTGCTTACAATGCCTGACAGCCTGGGTTTGATTCCCCAGTACCCACGTAAAGCCAGATGCACAAGGTGATACATGCATTTGGAGTTTATTTGTAGTGCCAGGAGCATTTGGCACACCCATACTCCTTCTATGTCTAACTCTTTCTCTCTTTCTCTCTCTCTCTCTCTCAGGTAAATAAATAAATAAATAAATAAATATTTTTTCAGAATTAAGATATCAACATAGTTTCAGTGTTATTATATAATCTACCAGTTCTACTCAAATGCTAGCAATTATTACAAGAATATCCATTGTGAGTTAAAGAACCAATCCAGAATTACATGCTACATTTAGTTGACATGTTGTTTAGGTCCTGTTAGTATGAAACGTTTTCTCAGTCCTTTTCTCTCTTTCATACACTGTGTTTACAAAGGTTGCTGGTTACATGAGAATACATGTTCGATTCATTTATCCTTGATAGTGATGAATGAAGAATTATTTTGTAAAAATATCACATGCTTGCTTTAATCTGATGTTTTCTCATGCTTTTGCTTGTTTAACAGAAATATATATTGCTGGGTGTGGTGGTGCACATCTTTAATCCTAGCACTTGGGAGGCAGAGGTAGGAGGATTATCATGCGTTTGAGGCCACCCTGATACTACATAGTGAATTCTAGGTCAGCTTGGGCTAGAGTGAGACCCTACCTGAAAAAGAAAAAAAACACTGTGTGTTGCAGTTATCTTCTCATTGCTGAGGCAAACAGTTGACCAGAAGCAACTTATGGGAGGAAAGGGTTTATACCAGGCTTATAGTTTCCAGGGTTAGTTTCCTCATGGCAGAAAAGCTGGCTCACTCCATCATAAAACCTCAGCAGAGGATGAGAACAAACATCCAGAGCTCAAGCTGACTCTGAACACACACGTAGGAATGGACTTCACCTCTGGGTCAGCCCCTGGTGACACACTTCCTCCAGCAGGGCTCCACCTCCCAGATGCTCCAAGCTAAGGAGCAAGTAGGAAACTTAATCACAAACACGTGAGGCTATGGAGACATTACATTCAAACCACCACACCATGGAAGTGATGCTGTGGTCTCCTCAAAGCATTTTGTCCAGACACACAAGGTATCAATTTGTCTCTCATCTGACCGTGTTAACTTTAAAACTTTAAAGTGCTATCTTCTGTTTTGTCTGCTTTAAAACTAATTAAAAGTATGCTGTCCTTCATAAGTAATTAACAAAATTTTCTGAGACGGCAAATATCTTATTCCTCTTCAACATTCACACATCAGTTTGAGTGTCTTTTGAGTATTCATTCTAAGTCAATCATTGCTGTGATGATTGCTAGTTGGCAGGTTTTTACACCCTGTGGCATTTCACATAAGGAATGCTTTTCATGCTAGTCAATTAACTAATGTCCTCACGGACTCAGGAGGACTTTTCCCAAGAGGTTTTCATCATTTCTATCTTGCTTGTCCATTTGAGATTTGGTCTTACTGCTTGGTGCCACACTCTCTAATTCCCTCTGCTCAAGCATATGCCCCATCTCCCAGCTGCTGGGAGCTGTCTGAGACCTCTTCCGCTGTTAAGCGAAGCTCTGTGAGAGCTTCACAAAGAGGACTTCAGTCTGGTTTTGGGGGGCTGTCTGTCACACAGAGCTTCTCAGGAAACTAAAGTCAGATATTACCTCATTTATTTTTTTCTCGTCAAATTGTCTCACAGTTGGCCACTAAGCCCCATTCCAACTGATCCAGGATTCTCCCATCTTCTTTGCCTGTTGATCATTCTCTATACCAAAGAAGCATTCCTGCTTTATCTCTGGGACCGGCCACTTCTCCAAGAAGTCCTATTTTCTCTTAGTCATGAAGGATTTCTAGAAATATAAATCTGAGAACAAGGTATGCCCACTGCTAAAAGGATCACTTTACTACTTAGATCTCGCAGGGATCGAGATAGAAAATATTAGTGTGTGTATGGCTACCTAGCTATACCTGCAGCCACATATATATTTCTGTTTCCATCATTCTATGTAGATCTGATACTTGCTATGAGTTGATCATTTTCTTTAAACAATGAGTTTACCAAATGTCTCCAATTCTAATCAAATTCCACATGATTTAATCCATCATTTCTTCTTTCCACATTAGCATCTATTTTTTTTCTCACTCCTGTTATTTTTAGTGTTCTCTGTATGCAAACTGATTACTGGGCCTCACAACTATTAGTATCAGCCTAATGAAAAAGAAAGGAGAGGAAAGAAAGGGGAATGGAGAAGGGAGGGAAGAACATGCATTTAGGAAGTTTGGTTTCCACATAAACTTTCCATTGTCAAGCAGACCTGAAGCAAGCTGTCAAAAGAGGAAGATGGAGTTGGGCGTGGTGGCGCACGCCTTTAATCCTACCACTAGGAAACAAAAAAAAAAAAAAGAGGAAGATGGAACCTGCCCAGTTACTATTACTTTAATTTTTTTTTGTTTGCTTTTTGAGGTACAGTCTCACTCTAGCTGAGGCTGACCCGAAAATTCACTATGTAGTCTCACGCTGGCCTCGAACTCATGGTGATCCTCCTACCTCTGCCTCCTGAGTACTGGGATTAAAGGCGTGTGCCATCACGAATTTTTAATCTTTTTATTAAGCTTGTGCCTGCCAGATGTCCTTAGTGGAAAATGCAGTTCTATCTCTGATAATTTGTAATGAATATGTGGTTAACTCCTGTTCCCTAACAATACTTTAACCACACAATTGTCTTAGTATCTGCTGCTGACCCTGAATGTGATTACAGTGGTGGTTGAAAAGTGATGATTTACCCATTCCTTCATCCTTCTATATCCACATGTGGCATTCTTCTCTAAAGAGTTCTGTTTTCTCAGTTTTTTTTTTCCTTTTTATAGCATCCATATAAGCCCATGGGTTATTTTTATGTTCTGAGTATAACCACAGAGAGGAATCACATGCAAGCCTCACATTCCAGTCTGCCAGTTTAGTAAGATAAACAGATAAAAGCAAATAATTATGGGAATGTAATAAATTATAGATCTGAGTATATACATCAAGGAATTAAAGAAGAACTAAAAGTAACTAGTAAGATACTTGTTTTGGAATAACATCTACTTCAGAAGTTATTTCTTTTTACTGAATCCTGGAGGGCTGAGAATCCAGCTCTCCATTTGCAGGCTGTAGTACTGCTTACCAGTCCAAGATACATCTAGAAGAGTCCTTAATTTGGCATAGCAAGTGTTATCTATTTCTGCATTGAGTAACACATTCTGAAATTTTAAAAGGACTCAATGATGTATTTTGAAAAGAATGTATAGGTCATGACCAATGTTGCTGACTGAGAAAGACAGCGACATTTTATGTGAATGACAGCCCAAAGGATTATCATGTTTTGGATGCTTTCCCCCACAGATGTCTCCATTTTTCTGAGATGATCATCAGTTCAATTATATTTCATCACCAGTCAAAGGAATCAGACAAGGCTCAGGTTTTGAAGGCCACTGACATCTTTTCTTTTTTACATTTTGTAAAACCTCGGCTCTTTTCTATTTCTGCTTTTATTTAGTCTTCTACTAGTGTGCTCGTGAGGTGCTGTAGATATCTACAGCAGCAATTGTGTGACCTTCCCACTGCCTGCAATTGTTCCTACGTGCATGATGCAGTGCGCAGCACTGGGAGAGGGCAAGCACTCTGCACCTGAGGCGTAGTCTCACCTCTCAGAGTCATTCACCATTCACCTCACTGAAGCCCTATCCTCATGTGAAATGTCTATCTTGCAAAGGGTGCCTGGTTGACTACATGAGATCACTTACAATAAGTTCATTTGTCCTTGCCATCAATTAACTCAGAAATGGGGCATTGTTATCATCTAAATGGCACAAAATGAAGATGTTTTGTGGTTTATCTATTAATTTTTCATATTTACGTATTTCTGATCAGTATTTTAGTTTTGAAAAATTACGAGTGGTGTGTGTGTGTGTGTGTGTGTGTGTGTGTGTGTGTGTGCGTGCGCGCGTGCGCATTCACATGTGCTATAGCATGCATGTAGAAGTCAGAGGATAGCCTCAGTGCATTGGCTTTCTCCTCCCATCTGGTTTGAAACAGAGTCTCTTTTGTTCTTTTTACCTCTTGAAAGGCCAGACCAGCTGGACAACATGCTTCTGAATTCTCCTGACTCCAACTCTCATTGCCATAGGTATGTCAGGATTATGGACACATGGGCCACTTTTGTGTCTGGCTTTACATGAGTGCTGCATATCTGCACTTTGGTTGTCAGGCTTGTGGAAAAGGTGCCTTTAACCACTGAGCAGTCTCCCTGGGACCTATGTTTCTTATTAAAAATAGTAATTTCTGGGGCTGGAGAGATGGCTTAGTGGTTAAGCGCTTGCCTGTGAAGCCTCAGGACCCTGGTTCAAGGCTTGATTCCCAAGGACCCACGTTAGCCAGATGCCCATGGGGGCGCACGCATCTAGAGTTCGTTTGCAATGGCTGGAGGCCCTGGCATATCCATTCCCTCTCTATATCTGCCTCTTTGTCTGCTGCTCTCAAATAAATAAATAAAATTTTAAAAAAAGAAAAAAAAATAGTAATTTCTCAGGCTAGAGAGATGGCTCAGCAGTTAAAGGTGCTTCCTTACAAAGCCTGATTACCTGTGTTCAATTTCCCAGCACCCACATAAAGCCAAATTCACAAAGTGTCCCGTGCATCTGGAGTTCATTTGCAGTGGCAGGAGACCCTGGTATGTTCCCTTTCTCTCTCTCCTTGCAAATAAATAAATAAACATTATTTTTAAATGATGGTTTCTTATCATTGATATCCTTTTGTGCCATTTTGGAACTTGATTTATTTCACATTTGTGTTTATTCACTTCCTGCTATCTTTCATCATGATACTGTTAGGACAAAGAATTCACATTTGTCTTGTTTTTACTTTTATTTTATTTGCAAGGAGAGAAAGAGAGAGAGGAGGGGGAGAAAGAAAGAGAAAGAGAAAATGGGTGTACCAGGCAGGGCCTCTAGCTACTGCAATCAAATTCCAGATGCATATGCCACTTTATGCATCTGGCTTTCCGTGGGTACTGGAGAACCAAACGCAGATCATTAGGCTTTGCAAGCAAGTGTCTTAAATGCTGATCTATCTCTGGAGCTCAGCATTTGTCTTTTTGATGTTTGTGGTTTGTGCCTCTTACTTGCTAAATTCACAGTTTATTGATATTTAAATTTTTAAAATGTTTATTTGCAACTTCCATATATGTATGTATGTATGTATGTATGTATATATATATATACACCCACCCACATATACACATACACACACACACACATATGTTTGCGTTCATATATATATATATATATATATACACACACACACACACATATACATATACATATACATATACATATACATATACATATACATATACATATACATATACATATACATATACATATATATATGTATGTGTGTATGTATGTATGTATGTATATAACCCTGAACATAATAACCTCCTTTGGTTGTTTGATTCAGGTATCCCCATAAACTTAGGTGTTCTGAATGCCAGGTTCCCAGTTTATAGAGATTTGGGAATTAATGCCTCCTAGAGGGAGTGTATTGTTGGGGGCAGGCTTGTAGGTATTATAGCCAGTTTCCCCTTGCCAGCATTTGGCACACTCTCCTGTTGCTATTGTCTACCTTATGTTAGCCAGGGGGTGATGTACACCCTATGCTCATGCCATCGTTTTCCCCTGCCATCGTGGAGCTTCCCCTCGAGCCTGTAAGCCTGTTTTTCTCACAAGCTGTTCTTGGTTGTGTGATTTCTACCAGCAATGCGAATCCAACTGCAACATCCCTATTCAACTGAATCTGTTCCTTCCAACTAGTCCTTCTATTTTGATATCATCATCTTTTTTCTCCTATTATGCAGGTCCTATGTAGGTAGCATCAGCCACTATGACTATGGATAATGGAACCACCATGACCATTGTCTTTGGAAGACAGTATTGCAGAACACGCTGCCCCTCCTTTGGCTCCTAGGTTCTTTTTAACAGTTCTCGCTGGCAATAGTCCCTGAGCCTTGGAGGATGTGATAAAGATGTCTCACTTAGTGCTGAACACTCCACTGCCACTACTTCTCAGCACTTTGGAGAGTTTTGAGCCTTCCAATAGTCATTGCTACCTGAAAAGAGAAGCTTAATCAAAAGTGAGAGCAGCATTAAGATACAGGCAAAAACATAAAGACTTAGTGGGCAGTTTTGTGTGCAAAATATATCCATTTAGCCCAAACAGTAGTGGTAGCTTCCCCCTCACCCCCCACCCCCACCATTTTGAATGGGTAGGTTTTCAGAACCTGGGTTGAACTTCCTGCCATGGAGCAGGCCTCATATCTAAAGAGAAAGTAGTTGGTATCCCTCATTGCAGATATGCCACCATTTTACCAGTTGCCAAATTTTGCCTGGCTGGCCAGCCATGAAGTTTGCAGAGCCCACTGCTGGTTAAAACCAGTGACCTTTTCCCCCCAACAGGTGACATAGCTTTTTCTAGCTCTATGACAACTAGTTAAAGCAGGAGGTTCTATTTCAGCTCCAGCTTGATTCTTGTGTATCTCGAAAAAAATTCTTGGGCTGGAGAGCTGGCTTAGTGGTTAAGGTACATCCTTGCAAAGCCAAAGGGCCTAGGTTTGATTTCCCAGGACCCACATAAGCCAGATGCACAGGGTGGAGCATGCATCTGGAGTTTGTTTGCAGTGGCTCAAGGCCCTGGTGTGCCCAATCTCTCTTTCCCTCTCTCTTTCTCTTTCTCTCTATCTGCCTCTTTCTCTCTCCCAAATAAAATTAAAATTAGAATTAAAAAGAAAATTCTCTTGTGCCTCATTATCACATTGTTAAAGCATATTATATAGTAGCAGCAGCCTGTTTAGCAACAAGTTAATTCCCCATAACTTGAGGAAGTACACTACAATTCTGCATAGTGCATATATAGACAGAAAGAAGAGGATTCTTGGTAAGCATAATTTCAGCAGACCAAGTGACTGTGATGGAACTGTGGTAAAAATGTAGCTGCATTTTCATGGCTTTATTGTCACACCACAATATGAACTATTTTATAATTTAAACATCAAAGTGTTTTTCACTCAGAAATTTGATATACATTTTATGAGTGATTGTGAAAGTGGTATTAAATCATTAATTTTCATAGAAATTTTAATGTTTTCTATGTAGACAAGATGTCAATTGAATATCTAATTAAATATATATAGTAGTTTTGTTAATCTTTTAATGTTGTTATACCAACCCATCTTAATGATGTCAAAAATTATGACCAGATTAGAGAAGGTTAAACAACAAAAAAACTTCATGATCAATATTGCTAATGGCAATATTAATAAAGCAGTATATAGATAAAAGGCAGGCTATGAATATGCAACTAAGGTTTCAGTGTGTCAGAGGAGTTGAGAAAATGGGGAAATGAACTGTTTTCTTTCTTTTAGCCCACACAGAGCGATGAGAAAGAGATTAATACTTCTATGTTTTTTTTTCTTCCTGTTTTTTTTTCTTCAGCCCATTTTTAAATGGAAGGTTTCAGAGATACACACCTATTATATAAGGCCTGCAAATATATGCAAAGAATAACTTTTAATAACAATAAGGTATGTATTAAAAGAGGAAAATAGAGACAGGGAGGGGAGGAGTACATTTTGGGCTGAGTAAGCTGTGTACGAAAGTCTCCTGCCTTGGGTGTGGGGACAGAGAGAGAGAGCAGCCAGCCGGGCAAGCTGCAAAATGAGAGAACAACAATGGGAGTGAAGATACTCATGAACCACCATGACAAATCAAAAGCAGCAAGTAAACAATTTTGCATGGGTGTGTTTGTGGTGAAGGAAGCATCTGTGACCCTAAGAACCTCTTCTGAGTATGAGTTTCTGAATGCACCTTTCTAGAAAATGAGGGCCTGAGGTGTCATCAGAAACTCACTCCAAGCTGGTTGTGGTGGCACATGCCTTTAATCCCAGCACTTGGGAGGTAGAGATAGGAGGATCACCGTGAGTTCAAGGCCACCCTGAGACTAGTTCCAGGTCAGCCTGGGCTAGAGTGAGACCCTACCTCAAAAAAAAAAAAAAAAAAAAAAAAAAAGGAAGAAGAAACTTATTCCAAGACAGGGCATAGGGCCCAAGGTAAAGTACGTGGAAAAGTGACAAGCACACAGTGATCTTTTCACTTCTCTTTGCACAGAGCTCACTTGATTTCTGTTGACAGTCAAGCTCTAGTAGCCTAGATGAGCTTCCTCACTGTCCTCCACAGCTGCTCTGAAAAGTGGGAACTATAATAGTACTTGTCCTGAAACTTGCTGTCCAGGTCAGCCTGGTGCTATGGCACTCTTCAGCAGCCTCAACCAAGTTTTGGGAGGAATTATTTAAGAGATTGCATGCTCACTGATTTGTCTCTGAGAATTGACTGAGGTCATAATCAATTAGTTCCACTCTGAACTCTACAATAATCTTGCATCAGAGTCAGCAAGTAATTGAAACAGCCAAATGGTGTGGTATTCTAAGTTGTAGTCAAGTACTATTAAAAATAAGTATATGAGTTACTTCTCATTGCTGGGACAAAATACCTGACCAAAAACAGCTTATGGAAGGAAAAGTTTATGTTGCCTTACAGTTCTAGCAGGTAGAGCCCATCTGGTCAGGGCAAACCTGGTAGGAGAAGGAAGCCAGGGTGACATTATCAGATCATCAAGGAAGAAGTGGAAAGAGCAGCAAGGGGGCCTGGACTATCAAGCCTCCAGCTCTGCCCCCAGTGACATACTTCCTCCAGCAGAATTCCACTTCCTAAAGGTTCCACAACCTTCTAGAACAGCTATCAGCCGAGGATTAAGTATTAAAACTCATGAGCTTAAGGGGGTGGGGGGCATTTTATAGTAAACCAATAACATGAGGGTGATTGTTTATATGAACGTTGAAAGCTGAATCCTGTGGAAGGCTAGTTATGGTGGTGGTGAAGGGGGACCTTAATTAGTTGAAAAAATATAGCTAGATGGAGAGGAAGAAGACGGTCTGAGTCACCATTTATCCTCGGGAAATATTGATGAAGCTGTATAGCAGATAAAATTGAGTGGCCAAATTGTTTTATATTTTTAATATAGTCAGAAAAAGTTAAAATGCCTATATGGGAACAGAAAAGGCATTAACATATAATTCATTTCTTAGCAGTAATATTTTTGTTTTGTTTTTTGAGGTAGGGTCTCACTCTGGTCCGGGCTGACCTGGAATTAACTATGTAGTCTCAGGGTGGCCCCGAACTCATGGTAATTCTTGAACCTTTGCCTCCTGAGTGCTGGGATTAAAGGTGTGCACCTCCACATCTAGCTCTCTTAGCAGTAATTTTTAATTTATTTTCTGTCTCAAAGGCTTTGAAACACTTTAATTTAGTTTAAATTTCTTTAACTTAAAATCTTAACAGTAAAGAAAGTTCCCTGTCTTCTCAAAGCAGCTGAGATTTTAATTCAGTATATACTATTTTCTATTTATTCAGGTCCCCAAATAAATACTATGTGATTTTTTTTTTTTTCGGTCTAAATGTTACTATGTTCCCAAGGGTCTACCCCAGACTTTCCTTCCCAGCTCCATTTCTATCTGAATTGGGTAACTGCTGCTTGGACACATGCTGTGGAAGGCAGTAGGCTTGTAGCTCTCTAATTTTATTGAATGTAATAGTCAGTTCTATGTTGCTGTGATGAACCTCCAAACAGACACAGTTTATGGGAGGAATGGGATTTATTTCAGGCTTACAGATCCAAGGGGATGTTCCATTAGTAGCCAAAGAGGCTGGCCCCCTTTCTTAGGTCCAAGCAGAGAGAAACCACCACCAAAAAAACAACCAGCACCACAAACAAGCACAAAACCAGCAGAAAATAGCAAGGACCCAGGCAGAGCTCAAACTGCTCTACATATCTTTAGGTTGGAAATAAGATCCACCTCCAAACACACCTTAGAGCTAGACACCAGGCTCTGTCCCCCAGTGACACCTCTCCCAGCCAGGTAGCTGGAAATCCAAGTTGCAAGCTTTAATAAAACATCTAAGTCGGGCTGGAGAGATAGCTTAGCGGTTAAGCGCTCGCCTGTGAAGCCTAAGGACCCCGGTTCAAGGCTCGATTCCCCAGGACCCACGTTAGCCAGATGCACAAGGGGCGCACATGTCTGGAGTTCGTTTGCAGAGGCTGGAGGCCCTGGCGCGCCCATTCTCTCTCTCCCTCTGCCTCTTTCTCTGTCTATCGCTATCAAATAAATACATAAAAATAAACAAAAAATTTTAAAAAAAAACATCTAAGTCTATTGGGACATACATTCAAACTACTACATTGAGCAAACAGTGAACAAATTGATACAAGACCCAGACATGGAACAAAAATATACTGTCTTATAAGTTCCTATAAGTAGTAAACATAATTTTTATAACATCATTATAAGTGATACTGTCATGTACAGTTGTAACTGAGAGGACTATCCAATGCCTAAGCTATCACATGGCTGAGTAGAAATGAACACAATGTCCATGGATTGCCAACATATGTGTTGCCCATCAAGCTAGTGACTTTAACCACTCAGCAATCTCCTCAACACATGTTCTGTCCATCAAGCAGCATATTACCTTATGGAGATACTAATAGCAATAATATAGGAATAATGGTCTGTACTAATAGTAAGAAAAATTAGCAAGTCAGGGTATGAATAGTCACCAGTAATTGCAATATCACCTTTTACTGATGGAAAAATTAGTATCAATGGTAAAATTTATCATTTATAT
Organism: Jaculus jaculus; assembly: GCF_020740685.1. NCBI lineage: Eukaryota > Metazoa > Chordata > Mammalia > Rodentia > Dipodidae > Jaculus > Jaculus jaculus. The sequence continues at coordinate 84,350,364 of NC_059103.1, forward strand.
AGTGTTTGTGATATGGGAAACCTAGGAAAATAAAGGGGATAAAATATTTTGTAGCAAATTATAGTCTATATGAAAGCTCCAGAAGCATTATCCATCTGAGACTGAAAAAAAGGAATTTCCTCTCATTCCTTTTGTCTGTTATTATTCAAGAGTTCATGCAGAAGCCTAGGCTAGGTACATTAAAAGTTTCAGAAACAAGCAATGTCTTTCTTTTTTTCTTTCTCTTTCTCTTTGGGGGGGGGAAAAAAAAAAACGGTTGATTTTGGCTTACAGACTGGAGAGGAAGCTCCATGATGGCAGGAAAAATAATAGCCCAAGCACAGAGTGGACATCACCTCCTAGCCAATATCAGATGGACAATAGCAATAAGAGAGTGTGCCCTATTTTTTCTGTCTTTTTAAAAATTTTTAAAAATATTTTATTTGTTTATTTATGTGAGAAAAAGAGAGAGAGAGAGAGAGAGAGAGAGAGAGAGAGAGAGAGAGAGGGAGAGAATGGGTGCACCAGGGCCTCCAGTCATTGCAAACAAACTCCAGATGCATGCGTCCCCTGTGCATCTGGCTTACATGAGTCTTGGAGAATCGAACCAGGATCCTTTGGTTTTGCAGGCAAATGCCTTAACCACTAACCTGTCTCTCCAGCCTATTTTTCCTTTCTTAATACAGTAATGTGCTATGTAATAACAGAGACATGTTCTGAGAAACACGTAGTCAGTTTCCTTGTGAGCATTATAGACTATAGTTATACAAATAAAGGAAGCTGTGATTCACTAAATGATGTAACCTGTGGATCCACTGTTGATATGTTGTCTGTTCTTGACTGCAGTGCTATTTTTTGTAGCGCATAACTAAATTAATGATATATAAGAGTTTTTGCAGGTAACATTTATGTTTGTTGATAAGTATTTTCCAGCAGCACAAGATTGTTATGCTTATTCTCAAGACCAGAGAGATCATTTCTCACTTGGCTCCTGGAAAGACTGAATCTATCTGCTATTGAATCTGAGTTTTCATTAAACCATGTCAATAACTTACCTCTCCCATCTCTTTCTCAGGACTCAACCAAGTTACCTACTGAGTAATGAAATCCAGTTATAAGCAGCAATTCAAAAGGCCAACATTCTTTAAATATCCCTTTACCAAACACATGCCTCTAGAGTTTGTTTGCAGCAGCTAGAGGCCCTGGTGCAGCCATTCTGTCTTGCTCCACATATATATAATCTGCTTGAAACTAACATAAATTTTAAAAACTCATAGTCTCTTTTTTGTAGTCTTTTTTTTTTTTTAGGAGGATACCTGCATATCAAATCTATGATCTTGTGTAAATGCTCACCCTATCCTCCCATCTTTCTTGAATGAAGTAGATGAAAACAACAACATAAAGGAGGTAGGCAAAACATCCCATTTTGTTCCAATAACAGTTTTAGGAGGCTTAGTTAAGTTATATAAGTAGCCAACATGGTCACATTGGCAGAAAGATGTTGAGGTGGACTTGACCTCACACTATTTGATTTCACAACTTGTATTGGTCACACCCAAAGTATGCCACTAACCCTGCTTAGGTGAAAAACTCATCCTCAAGTCAGGAGTCAAGTGTTCTGCTTCAAGGGCATGTGATGGTCCTCTGGGAGGCACAGTTTCTACTTGTTTTTTCAGCTTCTCAAAAGGCCCGAGGTGCATATCTGCTTGTGCTCAAGAATGAAACTCTGACTGAGAAACTAGTCCCTAGATACTTGGGAAACTGAAGTTCTTCAAAATCCACCTTTCTCCTTGTCCGGCTGCATGGAGACATTTCACATAAACTGATTCAGGGCTTCAGTCTAAAGTAATTGTTGAGGTTAATGAATTTTATCAGAATCTGAATTTTATAGTTCTAAGTAACAAGTATAATTGGTTGAAAATAAAATGTTTTCTGTTCTATAATGAAGTAAGTGAAGACTTGCTTGCACATTTCATATCAATTACTTTCTGCCTGTACAGATTTAGACAAATTGATCAATGCTCTGAGCTGCAATTTTCTTGTGTTCTTTTTGCTCCCCAAATGTCTATAAGAATTGGAAAGCGTAAGAAATACTAAGTGATTGAGAATGTAGTTAGCGCAGGGTCGTGTGTGTGTGTGTGTGTGTGTGTGTGTGTGTGTGTGTGTGTGTGTGTATGGTATGTGTGTGGGGGTGTGTGCATGTATGTGGAGGCCAGAGGTTGACATTGGGTGTCTTCTCTATTTACTGAGTCGGGGTCTCTCATTTGAACACATGGCTCCTTGATTCAACTAGTCTAGTTAGCCAACTTGTCCAAGGATCCCCTGTGTCTGCCTCCTGAGCACTGGGATTGCAGGCAGGACACCATGCCCACCCAGCGTTTGTGAGAGTTCTGGGAATTTGAACTCAGGACCTCACACTAGTGCAGCTGGCACATTCCCCACCAAGCCATCTCCATAGCTCCAGTGCAGGTTCTTGATCAGAGTCAGTGTTTTATCAATATCAAGTTTTAATATTTAACCTAAATTATTAAGAAATTCTCTCTGACTGAAAACACAAGCTCTGAACATGAGCAGAGGCTCTACAAGCAGAGAAATCTAAAGGAGTAAGGGTACATTATAAAATTTAATGTTTATTAGGCATACTATTTATAATCTTCTTTATTGTTTGTTTCTTATTAATACACCTAAAGATTGACTTGACATTTACTACATAGTTCAGTTTGGAACACATGTCAGTAAGGTATCAAAAGTGAGAAACAGGGGCTGGAGAGATGGCTAAGCAGTTAAGCGCTTGCCTGTGAAGCCTAAGGACCCCGGTTTGAGGCTCAACTCCCCAGGAACCACGTTAGCCAGATACACAAGGGGGCGTGTCTGGAATTCATTTGCAGTGGCTGGAGGCCCTGGCACACCCACTCTCTCTGTATCTCTCTCTCTCTCTCTCTCTCTCTCTCTCTCTCTCTCTGCCTCTTTCTTGCTGTCTGTTGCTCTCAAATAAATAAATAAAAATAAACAAAAAATATTTAAAAAGTGAGAAACAGTCTTGTTTTATTGTCAACTCCTTTAGAGTCTTTTTTTTTTTTTTTCAGGGTAGGGGTATCACTGTAGCCCAGGCTGACCTGGAATTCACTCTGTAGTCTCAGGGTAGCCTCGAACTCACGGTGATCCTCTTACTTCTGCCTTCTGAGTGCTGAGATTAAAGGTCTGTGCCACCACTCCCAGCTCCTTTAGAGTTTCTGGGCTTGTGACTAATCAAGTATAATGAGTATAATCAAGTATAATGGGCATCTTCTTTGGTCATTCTCTTTGTTTTATGGAGAGTCTACCCTGAACTCAGGGCTCACTGATTCAGCTAGTCTCGCTAGCTAGAATGCCTGAGACCCCGTCTCTACATCGTGATTGCTGGGATTATTGGCAGCCAGATATTTGGGTGAATGTATCCGGACTCCAGTATATCACACTTGAGCAGCAAGCATCTTGCCACCTAAGCCATCTCCCCAGCCCATCATTTATTTTCTTAAAAAGCATGACACTATTTGTCTTTTAGTGTTGATTTTCAATGATTAAGTATTTTAAGTTCCTCACATCAAAAGATCTCATTTATAATCCTTTTCCTACAATTATTATGTGTTTCGTCGAGCTAATTTTGCTCCAAAGGTTAATTCAAATAACTGATGATTCCTTGAAATAATTAACTTAAAATATTGATTAAGACAAGCATTCCATAAGGCATATGTATGGCATAAATAACCTTTCTTTCACAGAATAAAAGCTTACTAGCTGCTGTTTTGTTATTTTACACTCTGTGATGGAACCCAGCTTCAGCTGTGGGCTCCAACATAGCAAATGCTAGGTGGTAAATGCTGTCTTTCTTGTTGACTAGCTATATTTCATCTGTCTAATGACCACTTGATAGCAAAGACCATTATGTCATATGCAGAGGCTTTTTACACTGACTTAAAATGTCTAAGCCTTCTAAAAATAAAGGCCAGCCTGTTGTTGTGCCGCACTTTTAATGCCCTGAGTTTGTTTTATTACACAACTCAGCTATAAATACTTCTAATGAGTCTCTGAGAACTCTATCAATGTCTCAGCTGTAAACTGAGGGCATATGTCCTCACAATGTAACTTCCTTCATGGAATGAGAGAGCAAAGCAATTCTTTCTGTTTTCAGCTCTGCTACCAAATTTTGTTTCTAGTTGTTATGACTGTATGATGCATAAATATAAGCCTTTGAAAGTTCTGGGAACTTCTGTTTAGAGGAGGGTACATGGAGAAACAACATAATGTGGGTAGCATAATTTTTTTATACAGGAAACTGCTGTATTGCAAAATTCTTATGAATGATTTTTTATTTTTTTGTTTATTTATATTTATGTATTTGAGGACGACAGACAGAGAGAGGAAGAGAGAGAGAGAGAGAGAGAGGGAGAGAATAGGTGTGCCAGGGCCTCCATCCACTGCGGATGAACTCCAGACATCTGCACCCCCTTGTGCATCTGGCTAACATGGGTCCTGGGGAATCAAGCCTTGAACCGGGGTCCTTAGGCTTCACAGGCAAGCTCTTAACTGCTAAGGCATCTCTTCAGCCCAAGAATGATTTCTTTTGAAGACAGAGAATATACTTTACTTCATTTGTTTTTGGCAATCTCACAATACTAAATCATGGCTGATTTTGTTTTATGTTTCTTTGTTTTTAGCAGTAGTCTGTTACAAGGAACTTACAAGTGACCTCTTCTTCCCTCCCCAAATCCCTGCACTAACTGTTAGCCTGAAAACCAGTTCCAGGGGGATGGAGATAGACAGACACTGTGGTCACTGAAACTTCATCAGAGCAGAGATCCTGAGGCTACAGAGAGCTCAACTCCAAATCAGACTTCTAGCAGGCCTGCCAAGGCTCTGGGAATATTGCAAATGAAGGGATGGAAAGATTTAAGAGCTTCCATATGTGGGATTAGCCTGAGGCATTGTCCCCTGCCCCCACCACCTAGAGACTGATTGAGCCTATTGGATCCCACAATGAATACCAATAACCCCTCACTGAGGAAGACCCTCTGTAGAATAGGAGCAGGGTAGAGGGGATATAAGAATAGAACCTATATATTTATAAAGTTTAATTTTAAAAAATCCTCTGCTCCCTGGGGATTTAGTACAGGGATGTCTGAAATCCCATGATTCCTTTATCCGTGCTTGTCATACTTCTCTCCAGCTTAGGTGACACATTAAGCCTTACTACAAAACTGAAGTCTTCTACCAGAAGCCTAGATACCCAATGTCATTGATAAAAATCTTCTGTTGTCCTACAACCGGACAAGTAAGAGATCAAATCTGAATCTGCTCATAAGTGAAGCAAGAGGCACAATTATGGGTAAATTAAAATGTCTTTGCTTGTAACTGGCCCTCTATTTGAAGAGATCATCTAATTGACAATTATTCATAGGACATCTAGTATCTGGAAAACTCTAATGGTGATATGTAAATATATTATCTTTTTAATATTTTTTCTTTTTTTTGTCAAGATAGGGTCTCTCTGTAGCCCACGTGACGTGGAACTCACTCTGCAGTCCCAGGCTGGCCTCAAGCTCACAGCAATCCTCCTACCCTTGCCTCCCAAGTGCTGGGATTAAAGTGCACCACCCTGCCCAGCTATAGATAGATAGATAGGTAGGTAGGTAGGTAGGCAGGTAGGTAGGTAGATAGATAGATAGATAGATAGATAGATAGATAGATAGATAGATAGATGAATAGATAGATAGATCAGATCAACTGTGGTTCCAGGCCAGCTTGGAAACTTCAGAAATCCTTTTGCCTCAGTCTTCAAAGTGCTGAGATTGGCAGAGACCAAGGAGGCTCAGCGTTCGCGGCAGTGGGCACTTTGGCGTTCCTTCTGGACTAGCAGTTTTCAGATTTTCAGGAAGAGCTAAAGATGGCTGAACTTCTAGATGACCAGGATACTCAAATGTGTGACAACTGCATAAACAAAATTCCTGTGTTTAATTTTACCATCCATGAAACCCACTGTCAAAGGAACATTGGTATGTGCCCTATCTGCAAGGAACCATTTCCCAAATCTGACATGGAGATTCACATGGCTACAGAACACTGTCAGGTGACCTGCAAATGTAACAAGAAGTTGGAGAAGAGGCAGTTAAAGAAGCATGAGGAGACTGTGCCCTCTGTGGCTTGCTGTCTGCCAGCACTGTGATTTGGAACTTTCTTTTCTCAAACTGGAGGAGCATGAAGATTACTGTGGTGCCCGGACAGAGCTGTGTGGCAACTGTGGGTGCAATGTGCTTGTGAAAGATCTGAAGACTCACCTGAAGTCTGTGGGAGAGAGGAAAAGGAAAAGAGACATGAGGCTGCCATGCCTCCTAATGTGTATGATGAATCTTGGGGTCAAGATGGAATCTGGATTGCATCCCAACTCCTCAGACAAATTGAAGCTTTGGACCCACCCATGAGGCTACCCTAAAGGCCCCTGAGGGCATTTGAATCAGCCCCTTTGCACAGTAGGACTACTAACCAAAGGAATATGACTGCCCATTTTTCAATCCAGAATAATCTATTTGAAGAACAAAAAAGGCAGGAAGGAATAGAAGCAGACAGCTTCCAAAAGCTAGTGATGAAGATACTGCAAACTTGGAGTTCATGTTGGCACTAAGTCTTCAAAATGAGGGCCAGGCCTCTGGTATGACAGAACAGGACTTCTGGAGGTCTTTGTGTGAGGCAGATCAGCCTCATGGTGATCCCACTTTGAGTGACATAAAGGGTGCAGTGGATGAGACCCTGTTGCCTTGTGAATTTTGTGAGAAGCTCTACCCAGAGGAACTGTTGATTGACCATCAGACAAATTGCAACCCTTCATGTGCCTTACCTTCACTTAATACTGGCAGTTCTGCCATCAGAGGAGAGGAGGATCCTGGTGTCATTTTCCAGAACATTCTATAACAGGCTACAAGTAACCAATTAGACTCTTTGATGGGCTTGAGCGCTTCACCTCCTGTGGAAGCTAGCATCATTATCCCTTGTGAATTCTGTGGGGTACAACTAGAAGAAGAAGTCTTGTTTCATCATCAGGACCAATGTGACCAACACCCAGCTACTGCAAATACCCGTGGGATGGAGGGAAATCCTAGACAGGATTCCCAGCCTCAAGAAATGTCACCAGAGCTGCCCAGGAGGAGTGTCAAACACCAGGGAGACTTGCCTTCTGGTTACATGGATGACATCAAGCAAGAAACAGCTAAAGGATCTGCCTATCTGTGCCTCCCTGCAGATCCATTAGTAATGTGACTACCTGTGACTGACTATTCAGATCACCAACAGGCCCCATATCTGGATTTCAGCCCAGTCCTCCTCGTATACTGAAGCTACAGCCAAGACACCCGGAGGCAGAGTTGGGATGGTCAGAATGGGCCCACAAGCAGTGGGCATGCTCCTGTGCTTCACACAGTTCGAAGTCTCTATCCAGAAAACCTTGCACCCTCTTTCCCCCGTGGGCCTGCAGGGAAATATGGAACCAGTGGTAGGAGTAAAAATAGCAGGAGCTCATGGCCACCCCTACAGCTGCCAGCTACTGAAGCAGAAATGCAAAGGGGAAATCTCCAAAGCAGCAGGGATCTGGGGATGCAGAGGAAGAAGAGGAGGAGGAGTAATGAATGTTGTCTGCAGAGTCCCTTTCATGGTTTCCTACCCTGTATGCATAGCAGCACTTGCCATGGTACAGGACACACATCTTGGGCTGCTCTTTAGGCAGGAGAGACTTTCTGGTTTTGAATTTTTTCTAGGTTATGGCCGTTTTGTAACTTTCAGATTGTGCTTGTGGGAGGTTGGGTTTGAGGGAGGGCTAGCAGAGAGGCTGGTGAGAAATGTTTCACTCAGCTGCCACTGTTGGGCAGCAGTAAAGTAGGAGTTATGATCAGTCTAACAGAGTTCCACCCTTAGACATACCATCACTACTGCTCTTTGGTGCCTTGTGGTCTTGGTGAAAGGAAGAGAGGATTCCCAAAATATGGTCACTGTCAGTGAGGTGATTTTTTTTTTCTCTGAAGGCCCAAACTTGGGGCTTTTGGGTACCTAGCCCTCCTCTGAACACTGCCCCTGCCTGCTCCAGTCTCTGGGCCCCTCGTGTGGAGAAACTCTGATGAAGCACTCAGGTTGGTCACAGTACTTTAGGAGCAAGTTGAGCTGGAATAGGCCATTTTAAGCTGCTTCTTTGGCAATGGGCATCACTGCCCATTCTGTTCCTGATGGTCAGTGTTGCTTGTTTTCACTGCCCTCTAATGTGGAAACTCAAGCTGCCTAACCCACTGAGGGTCATGTTGGGCCTTGCCACTATTAGTACTGAGGCCCAGCCCCATGTTTACTCAGAAAAGTAAGTTTCAGAGCCTACTTTCCTTCTTGTTATTTTACTGCTATAATTCTGAATATCCTTGTCATAGTAATAAAGTTTGTATTTGGAGCTGAAGAAAAAAAAAAAAAAACAAAGTGCTGAGATTACAGGTATGATCCACACAAGATTAGATACAATATATTTAACCATCTGTTTCAGAGCAGTTTTGCAAAACATAACTGTGGTAGTCAGTGTGAAGGGGGGTCCCCAGGGATCCCTGTCTTCTAGAATTCATGTCATCGTGCAGACCTCTCAGCCCTCTCTTGTGACATGCCGGACTGTACTTTATAAAACAGAACAGAAGCAATTGCATGTCCATTTTACAATTTTCTTTTTCTTTTTTTTTTAATTAATTAATTTATTTATTTGAGAGCGACAGACACAGAGAGAAAGACAGATAGAGGGAGAGAGAGAGAATGGGTGCGCCAGGGCTTCCAGCCTCTGCAAACGAACTCCAGACGTGTGCGCCCCCTTGTGCATCTGGCTAACGTGGGACCTGGGTAACCGAGCCTCGAACCGGGGTCCTTAGGCTTCACAGGCAAGTGCTTAACTGCTAAGCCATCTCTCCAGCCCCATTTTACAATTTTCTTATTAGAGTCTTTGTATCATCTTTCTGGGTTGCTCTTGCTCCCTTGGGTCATTCACTCTAAGGGAGACCTATGTCATGTTTTAAGTATCGTGTGTGTGCTGTGGAGCAAAGTTTACAACCACACACGGGACCTTAGTGATCCTCCAGCCCCAGCAAGCCTTCAGATGACTGGCCTCTCACTCACTCACGTCTTCACTGAAGTTCCATGACCTTTAGCCAGAGCCACCTGGATTAGTCACTTAACTAGAAGCCTGACTCACAGAATGTTTGTGCAACAGTAAATGCTTATTGTTTAAGCCATTAAGTGTGGGAAAACTTGTTATATCATTACAGATAACTATCACAATTACCCATTCACCAAAACCCATTGCCAAAATCCCTATGAAACACCACAACAGCATGAAACTCCTGCCAGATGAAAAAAAGAAACTGAGTAAGGTAAGCTCAAGTGCTGCCCAAGGCCAGGCAGGTGGGGTTATAGAGAAATGAAAACTGACTTCCAGGTCTAATGATAGAAACAGCTAGAGGCACTTGTGGCTATATAGAATTGGTTTGCAATATTGCCAGACATTTTGTTATTTTCAAAGTATAGTACACATCAGTTGGATTGTTTCCAAATATCAAGTATCATCTATTATGTTCTAGATAATGGTTGCAGTGAGGTTCACATTGCTGGTAGAAATCACCCAACCAAGAGCAGCTTGTGGGAAAAAGAGGTTTATTTTGGCTTACAGGCTTGAGGGGAAGCTGCACGATGGCAGGGAAAACGGTGGCATGAGCAGAGGGTGGACATTTCCTCCTGGCCAACATAAGGTGGAAAACAGGAAGAGAAGAGTGTGCCAAACACTAGCAAGGGGGAACTGGCTATAACACCTATTAGCCCACCCCCAACAATTTGCTGCTTCCTGGAGGCATTAATCTCCAAATTTCTATTAACTGGGAACCTAGCATTCAGAACACCTGTTTTATGGGAGACACCTGAATCAAACCACCACAATAATTAATCCAAGGTAGTGAGAGTATTCTACCCTCTCCCTTTTAAAAACTTTTTGTAAAGAAGCAGACAATTCAGTTCTGGCCAACATAGTTTAAAAAGAGAAATCTCTGAGGAGACTTCTAAAGTAAGGTTAAGAAAGAAAAATCCTCTCTTCTTCTGAATGGACTCCATCCACTGTTAGTGGGAATGTAAGATGGTACCAGGCATGTACCCTAAAGCTCCATGCCTCAGTTCAGAGATATTTGCTCAACCTTGTTTATAGCAGCTCAATTTGTAATAGCTAAGAGCTGGAATCAACCCAGATGTCTATCATTAGAAAAATGGATAACTAAGATGTGGTATATGTACATGATGGAATTCTACATAGTAGTAAGGAAAAATGACAAAATGAAATTTGAAGAAAAATGGTTGAACCTGGAACAGATCATTCTCAGTGAACTTACCCAATCACAGAAAGATAACTGCCACATAGTCTCACTCTTCTACAGCTCCTAACCTGAATCTACCCAAGATGCTGACATACCTAGCAAGCATCTTGAAAACCGGGCAACAGGGAGGGAAGGAAGGGCAAGGGAGGAGGTGGGGGACAAAAAACTGGACCAAAATGGCAATGGTACCAATGGTACCAGAAAACTCTACATCTTAAAGCTGGGTGTCATGGCACATGTCTTTAGTCCCAGCACTTGGGAGGCAAAGGCAGGTGGATCGCTATGAGTTCAAGGCCACCCTGAGGCTGCATAGTGAGTTCCAGGTCAGCCTGGACTAGAGTGAGACCCTACCTCAAAAATAAATAAATAAATAAATAAATAAATAAATAAATAAATAAATCCCTCTACATCTTAAAAGATAGACCGAATGGTTGAACCTTCATCAGGACCTTAGAGGGAACACCTGATTCACAAGGCCCTGGAGAGGCTACAACGAAAACTGGCCTTTATCTCCTCCTCTTCCTGTTTCTGTCTTTCTCTCACTCCCTCTTCTCTCTCATCTCTCTCTTTTATATCACTTATCTTTTTCTTCCTTCTCTTCTTGGGTGCTGACCTGTAATTCCCAGTACCAGCAGGTGGATATCATCCATAATTAGTTTTTGATCAGAGAGACTTACAGGGTTTCCCAAAAGAAGACAGATTTTTGTCAGAGTGCTTGATGACCTACCATAGGATAGTGATAAGACACTAGCGCTGAAGACACTATACACTGTTGGCACATAACATGGAATGACATGGATGGAAGCTGGAAGAGAGTCAGTTCCCAGACAGCACGTCTAGTGTTGGAAGGTGCTACATGAGTGACTGGGGAAAAATGACCAATATCTGTCCAAGCAATGCATGGTCTAACCTACTTAGCAGCAAACACCCGATGCGATGCTCACCCAAGTGCAAAAGTAGTGCACAGCCATGATGGGAAACCAACTGCTCTTGATTTGGCTAACTGATTCCCTCAGTGGTATGGGACCCATAGCTGGATCTGGGAAACAAGTCAGAACCATATCCAAAAATGAGCCCACTCTCCATTAGCAAGCTCCCACCAATCATAGGCTACAAGTGAGCCTACACCTATTAAACTCTCTCTAAAAAATAATGTTTATCACATTTATCTGGTGCTAACTTTACTCTCTGTTGGAGAATTTGCTTCTCTTTTTCAGACAGACACAGATCCTAAAGACAGAACCATGCCATCATACCTCAAAAGGGCCCCAACTGTAACTAAGAATAATTGGGGAAACAAGCAAGAATGCTGTTTTCTTGGCGAACCAGTAACCAGCACAATGATGGAGATAGACACAGAAAAAAATCAACCCCTACCAAACCAGATATCCAGAGACAGAGAGGCTTCCAAGATCTCAACACTGAAGCAGACCTAAAATGAACCCAACATGGCTCAGGGAAATTTGTGGGAGAGGGGACAGAAGGAATGTCAGAGCCACTTGTTGGGTCATGATAGGGAGAGACATTTCCTACTACCCATAACTGATGGCTAACCCCACAATGCATGACCCATACAGCCCAACAAGGAGGGTCCCTGTGGAGGGGGAGGATTGGGAGGAGGCTAACAATGATACCAACTTGACTGTATTCACTGAGTACAAAAAGAAAAAGAAAAAAGAAATTCCTTGAAGAAATGGGGCATATTTACTCTAGGAAAAAAGAAAAGCCCCAATAATTGTCTTTACATACTTAAATCATGGTCACTTGCTCATGGGGTGTGCCCTATGATTGATTGACTGAGGAGGAGAGGTCTAGGGCATGGTTTACAGATGGTTCAGCACATTATGCAGGCACAGCCCAGAAGTGGACAGCTGCAGCATTACAGCCACGTTCTGGGACAACTCTGAAGAACTGTGGTGAAGGGAAGTCTTCACAATGGGCAGAACTTCGGGCAGTGCATATGGTTGTGCATTTTGCTTAGAAGGAAAAATGGCCAGATGTGCAGTGATACACTGACTCATGGGCTATGGCCAATGGTTTGGCTGGATGGTCTGGGATGTGGAAGGAGCACAATTGGAAAATTGGTGAAAAGGACATTTGGGGAAGGTGTATGTAGATAGAACTCTCTGAATGGGCAAAGGATATAAAGATACTTGTGTCCCATGTTAATGCTCATCAGAAGGTGACCTCATTGGAGGATGACTTTAATAATCAAGTCGATAAGCTGACCCATTCTGTGGATAGTGGTCAACCTCTTTCCTCAGCCACCCCTGTCATTGCCCAATGGGCCCATGAACAAAGTGGCCATGGTGGCAGGGATGCAGGCTATGCATGGACCCAACAACATGGACTTCCACTAACTAAGGCTGACCTGGCTATGGCTACTGCTGAATGCCAAACTTGCCAACAGCAGAGACCAACTCTGAGCCCCCAATATGGTAGTATTCCTCAGGGTGACCAGCCAGCAACCTGGTGGCAGGTTGACTACACTGGACTTCTTCCATCATGGAAAGGGCAGCGTTTTGTCCTTACTGTAATAGACACTTATTCTGGGTATGCATTTGCCTTTCCTGCACGTAATGCTTCTGCCAAAACTACCATCCATGGGCTTACAGAGTGCCTTATTGAATGTCATGGCATTCCACACAGCATTGCTTCTGACCAAGGAACTCACTTCACCGCCAAGGAAGTATGGCAGTGGGCTCATGATCGTGGAATTCACTGGTCTTACCATGTGCCCCACCATCCTGAAGCAGCTGGCTTGATAGAATGGTGGAATGGCCTTTTGAAAAAACAGCTACAGTGCCAATTAGGTGGCAATAGCTTGGAGGGCTGGGGAGTGTCCTCCAGCAGGCTGTATATGCTCTGAATCAGCGTCCTATATATGGTACTGTTTCTCCTGTAGCCCGGATTCACGGGTCCAGGAATCAAGGGGTGGAAATGGGAATGGTCCCACTTACCATCACCCCAAGTGACCCATTAGGTAGTATTTTGCTTCCTGTTCCGCAACCTTACACTGTGCTGAAGTACAAGTCTTGGTCCCAGAGGGGGGAGTGCTTTTGCCAGGAGACACAAAGAACATTCCATTGAATTGGAAGCTAAGATTTCCCCCTGGTCACTTTGGGCTCCTAATGCCGTTGAGTGAACAGGCTGAGAAAGGAGTTACAGTGATTGCAGGGGTGATTGATCCAGACTACCAGGGGGAAATTGGGCTGCTCCTCCACAATGGCAGTAAGGAAGAGTATGCCTGGAGTGCAGGAGATCCTTTAGGGCATCTGTTAGTGTTACCATGTCCTGTTGTCAAAGTCAATGGATGACTGCAACAACCCAATAGAAGTAGTGTGATAAATGGCCCAGATCCTTCAGGAATAAAGGTATGGGTTACTCCTCCAGGTAAAGAACTAAGACCTACTGAGGTGCTTGCTGAAGGTGAAGGAAATACAGAATGGGTAGTAGAAGAAGTCAGTTACAAATACCAGCTAAGGCCACATGACCAGTTACAGAAATGAGGACTGGGATTGTAATGTTTCTGTCCTGCCTTGATAAGAGTGTTTGTATGTATCTACACCAATATTATAATTATATCATTAGCTAACTGTTGAATTTATATTAGACCCATTATATTAGAGACTAAGCTTTGTGTTGGGGGGAAGATTTTGCAGTTCTGGTTGTACGTGGGATAGTTACGCCATGTTAGGTGGAATTGTGAGCTTGTTACTGTTTTCATTTGGAAATTAAATATGATGTAAGGAGACATGATTTGATGCCAAGTTGACAAGGGGTGGACTTGTGATAGTTAAGGTGTTGTCAACTTAATCTGTTTAGTAATCCACAGGCTGCTTCTAGGAAGGATCAACTAAAGGAGGAGGTCTTTCCCCCAGGGTGAGCCCTTCCTCCAGAGTGGGTGGCCCCCGCTCAGAGGGGGACTTGATACAAGGAAGCTCTGGGTAAAAAAGAGTTCCTTCCTTCCTTCCTCCCTTCCACTTGGCTGCCGGAGCTGCTTGCTACCTTCCAGCGTGGATTGAAGACCAGTGCGGACTGAAGACCAGCATCAACTAAGACCCACGTGGATCGAAACCCAGCGGCTCCTCAGGAAGCCGCCAGGCCTCCCTGCACCATCTGCAGTGCTGGGTCGGGACTGCTGACGCTTCTGGACATGTGGACTGAGCAGCTACCAGGTTCGGTGATTCTCGGGCCTGCAACTACTATTGGACTACTGTAAGGCTATCCAATAAATCCCCTTTTTAAATAATTCATTCTAGCAGTTCTGTTCCTCTAGAGAATCCTGACTAATACACTTGCTCAGTGCCCATTGCTTCTATTAGAACTTAACAGTTCCCATCTTGGGGTTGGAGAGATCAGCATAAACAGATTGCCAAACAAGCACCATGATCTGAGAACCAAATTTCTAGAACCTACATTAAAAAGCTAGATGTAGCAAATACATGCCTGCAGTCCCAGAACTTGGGAGGCCAATTTAGGAAGATCACTGGAACTTGAGGTCCAGCTAGTCCAGCCAAATCTGTAAGTTAAAAATTCACTGAAAACCCTGTCTCAAAAATAAGGTGAAGCAGGCTGGAGGGATGGCTTAGTGGTTAAGGTGTGTGCCTGCAAAGCCAAAGGACCCAGATTCGATTCCCCAGGACCCACGTTAGCCAGCTGCGCAATGGGGCGCATGTGTCTGGATTCTTCTGCAATGGCTGGAGGCCCTAGTGTACCCAATCTCTTTCTCTTTCTTTGTCAAATAGATAAATAAAAATAAAATATTAAAAAACCAAAAAATATGTATATTTTAAAAAATAAGATGGAGACAGGTGTGGTGGTGCATGCCTTTAATTCCAGCACTCGGGAGGAGTAAATTTGAGGTCACCCTGAGAATAGAGTGGATTCTGCATCATCTTTGGCTAGAGTATGACCCTACATTGAAAAACAATGATAATAATGATAATAATAATAATAGTGATCATCATCATAATATAACAATGTGGAGAGTAACTGAGGGGGACTTGACAGTTGAGAGGGGGGTAGAGTCATAGTGACTGGACTCCTAAAGGTGAAAAGCGCAAGAAAGTTTGCACTTGCTAGAAATCCAAGATGATCTGACTTCTTATCTCTTGCCTACTGCCCCAGACCTATTTTCCCACAAACAGTCAGGATCCCACCTGGGAATGAGGTCTTTCATAGGATTTTAACATTGTGGTTGGTCAAGTTCAGTCCCTGCAACTTGGTGCCAGAGCTAATCTCTTCCTTAGACAGCCCCTAGCCCTAACCATCTAGCTTCCCCTCTGGTTCACCTGAGCCAGCCTACCACCCTAAGGTTATAAATACCTTCACAAGGGGAGGGCAGGCTCTCTGACCACTTGGGAACTTCCAGCTATGGGTGAGTTTTTCCCTCCACTGGGCCTGGGTTTGTTGCGAGGGGCTTGGCCTAGGCCTTAGCCCAGGCCCAGCTGGGAGGAGCCCCTAGCCCTTACTCTCCACATGGGTTCTGTATCCCCTTGAGGTCCCCACATGGCAGGAGCTCCTTGAACTTTCTTTTCTCTTTCTTTCCATGCTTTTCCCCAGACCCTCCACGTGGGACCTCTAGCCACCCCGTGAGTGCCTTTCCTTGGCCATGTACTTCCCTCAATAAATATTATAATATAATTTATAATATAATTATAAATTATATTACAAACTATAATTATAACTTATAATATAAAATATTATAATTTAGTAATTATCCTTCTCAGTTTTCCTTTTTAATCAATTCTTTGACTAAAATTATAAATGAACCTAGGGTTTGGGGTGTAAGGACTCTCTTGGACCCTTAGCACCCTGTTATAGTCTCACAACAAAGTTATAATCTTTACAAATCTATAAAGTTTACCACATTACAAACTGTCTGTTACGGCGAGGTTAACTGTACTGCTGGCTGATCGGGAAGCCAGAATCTTGAAACCCTGTCTTCAAGTACCCCTCGCCATCCTGTCCTACTAGTTCCACAGGCAAATGAGAATTTATGCAATCAGCTGGGGCTGTCCCCAAACCCTGAACTAGTTTGATAGTGGGCTAATCAGGGTCTTTCCCCTCCTTTCACCTCAACCTATTCAAAAATCTCAGCTTTATTTATATAGTTCTTAAGATGCTAAAGATAAAGGTGAGTTAATAAAAACACAAAATCAAGAGGAGGAAACTTGATACTTTATGTTCCCACTGTCTTATTTATATGTCACATGATAAAGCCTATGAAGGGATCCTCATGGTGTGGAGTAATTCATGCTCTTAGATCTGCCCTCCTTCAAAATTGAACATTTCGGGCTGGAGAGATGGCTTAGCGGTTAAGTGCTCGCCTGTGAAGCCTAAGGACCCCGGTTCGAGGCTCGGTTTCCCAGGTCCCACGTTAGCCAGATGCACAAGGGGGCGCATGCGTCTGGAGTTCGTTTGCAGAGGCTGGAGGCCCTGGCGCGCCCATGCTCTCTCTCTCCCTCTATCTGTCTTTCTCTCTGTCTCTGTCGCTCTCAAATAAATAAATAAAATATTTTTAAAAAATTGAGCATTTCTCTCTTGAATATGGAAAGCAATGGAGGAGAAAGGAATCCCCAGCATCCTCTGGAGCCCCAAAAGCTAAGTCTCAAGAGACTTGGACACAAGTCTGCTGGACTCCACCACTGTGATCTTTCACATCCCATTCCCCAAACATACTTTTGGCTCTTTAGAAGGGAACAATGTTGTTTTTAAGGACATTTTTGGATTTTTTGGAGATGTGGAGTAGTGCTGATTTTCTAGTAGGAATTTCCTCAAGATTGGTATTCAAGAATTAGGCAGAGGCCCTCTTGTCCAGACGTTCTGGAAAGGATTCCTACACTTGACAGGAAGTTGGAACTCTAAGTGCCTCTCTACAGAGATTCTGTGATTCCCACATCACTGGCAATCAGTTGAGTGCAGCTTTTCCCTCCATCTGTTTACTCTTTGTTTGTGATCACAGTCCACTGGCAACTAAAAGGCTGAGGGATTTAAAGCTACTCCTTGCACTTAGGCAAACTCCTCCTGTGAAATACAACATGAAAAGCAGTGTTTCACTGGCTTTCAGGGACAAACTTGTTGAACGTTAAGAGAAAGGCCTTTATCTCAACACCCCTCAGAGTCATCATATAAGGCCCACTACTGCCGCCTTTCTAGGGACAAAGGGCCTCTGGCTTAAGGCAGTGAGAGAATTTGTACAATGCTTCACAGTGATTGAGCACTAAAGCCATGTTGAGCACAGGTTTGGTTCCATGGCCAAAGTACCCATATTTTTCACCTGTTAGTAAATGTAATTTTGTGACTCTAAATACAAGTCTATAGAATTAATTGCTACATAGGAATTATACCAAGTTGCAGTGAATTTTAAAAAGCAAACTCAAACCTAAAAGCATTTTGTTCTGCTTTATAAAATTCATGCTTAAACAATGTGAGAGTAGAGATCAAATGATTCATGGATATCATGAATCTGTTAAGGTCAAACAGACCCCTCATTTCCTCTGAGCACCATGTGTAAACTTAGCAGCCTGTTGGGAATACTGTTGCAAGCTTTGATCTCCCTTGTCTTCACAGCTCAGGACAAGCAAAGAAGAGAGCAGCTAATATAAGAAAGAGTATAAAACTTCACTACCGGACACTCCTGCCCACAGGGAACCCCTGCCCCTCAATCACTGCGCCATTCATCTGGTAAGCTACCACTTATTTTCTGGATCTTTCCTTCATTTTATTGAGCTTTGAATTCAACATTATATAGTCACGCAACTGTAATTTTAGTGCTTTGAAAGCCCGATAGCCTATTTTAAATCTTGCTCAGCCCATGGTAGACCTTCATATTGATTATTTTGTCTTTGATGTAAGAGTAATGCTCAGTACTCTTTCAATACCTCATTTAACACTTAGAATTGTGAGAGTAAACACCATTTTTGTGCCATCTGTTTGAAAGCTCTTTTGTAAATGTAAAAGCTTATTTTGTATGTTTATTTTTATAACTCTGTAAAACTAATATACATATTGGTTATGTTTCTAAATCAACTACACAAAATCCTTTTAGCCCAACACATCTATGAAGTAAAATCATCCCACAAACCACCATGAAGCTAAGTGTTAACATATGAGTTGCCATGGGAAAGTGTAGATATGCAGATGTATGACACCCTCCCAACATTGCCAGCTTCTTGCTATTGTAGAGAGATTCCTCTCTTCAGTTCCCTTAGGGGGCCAATGAAGATAATGGACCTAGGTGAATCTAGGCACTACCAAGATAGGCTGTGAGGCCAGAGCAATGTTTTTCCTCAAATCCGTGGGTTTGCTTGATGAAAATGGACTTGACAAAGGAGGGTCATGGGGCATATTGTGGCTGGTGGACAGTACCTGTGCATGCCATTTGTTTATATTCCCCTTTGTTGAGGCTGAGGAGAAAGGAAGGAGGAAGGAGAGATGAGAAAGAATGATTACAGCATTGGCCCCCACCCACAAGCTTCATATTTGTGATAAAGGGTGATGAGAATCTAAGGGAGCTGTGGCTTAGGTATTAGTCTGAGCCTAAAAAGAAAAAAGTAAAGATTTTACCAAGAAAATATGCTTGCCTCCAAGAATATGGTGAAGTGGTAGGGTGGAAAGATGCATTTCAGGGATTATTTTGGGATTTGGAAATCCTAACTCTATGCATGTCTATATGAGTAAGGAGGAATGAAAGAAGAGAGGAAGATAAAACATTAATAGAAGACAGAATAACACAAAGAACAAACTTTATTTAAGTCATATTTTGACTGCAAAACAGAAGGTTAAACCCCAAATTGAAGCCCTGTAATCCATAGTCCAATTAATTGCATGCCATTTTATTCTCTAAGAAAGTACATTTTAAAACTCAGATGATGAAATCCAGATGTGGGTTTTGTGTGGGTAATTCCGATTTGTATGCATCAATTTATGTTAAAGGTGTGGAGGCCTTGGGAAGCCGCAGTTGCTCTTCAGTATGGAAACTGGAAGGCAGACTACACTGCTCAAGGCCTGCTTTTCCTTAAGTCTGTTCTCATTCCTTCCCTGTCTAAAGATGTGTATCTAAAGATATGCAGGAAGTATGACCTCCTTGATTGTAAGAATAATGGAGGACAGGGAGAGGAGGAGAACTCAAGAGAGTCAAATGCCTACATGTCAAGTCAGCCCTTCCCTGTGTGTCCTGTTGTAGCCTAAGGTGGAAGAGACAAGTGGAAAGGAAAGGGTTGACTTGGGTTAGAGCTGTCACCTACTATGTTAAGAATCTGTGATTGGCTAGCTCTGTAAACTTCTACTAAAAGAACCTGATTAGCCATCCTTAGATAACGAATTTATCTTTGGTTCCATTCCTCAAGTACCATCTTAAGTATGCTTTGGGAACCAGAAATATTTCACAAAAAAATAGCAAACAAAATCATCTTGTATTGAAAATATTAAATAAAGGGCTGGAGAGATGGTTTAGTGGCTAAGCACTTGCTTGTGAAGCCTAAGGACCCTGGTTCGAGGTTCAATTCTCCAGGACTCATGTTAGCCAGATGCACAAGGGGTGCACACGTCTGGAGTTCATTTGCAGTAGCTGGAAGCCCTGGTGTGCCCATTCTCTCTCCCTCCCTCCCTCCCCCCCCCCCCCGCCTCTTTCTTTCTCTGTTACTCTCAAATAAATAAATAAATAAAAATGAACAAAAAATTTAAAAAAATATTCAATAAAGACGAATACATTCTTGGAATACTAATATTGCTTTTTACCAAATTCTCCCTGAAGTAAAATCTGTTTTTTGGTTTTCTGAGGTAGGGTCTTGCTCTAGCTCAGGCTGACCTGGAAGTCTCAGGGTGGTCTTGAACTCATGGCAATCCTCCTCCCTCTGCCTCCCCAGTGCTGGGATTAAAGGCATGTGCCACCACGAACAGCTGTAAAAACCTTTTTAGTTCAATTCCCCAGTACCCACATAAAACCAGATGCACGAAAAGGCCCATGAATCTGGAGCCCGTTTTCAATGGCTGGAGGCCCTGGTGCAACCATTCTGTCTCTCTTCTATCTGTCTCTGCTTGCAAAAAATAAAGATTTTTTTAAAAAAAAACACAACCTTATTAATAGGAGATTAATTATGGGTCAGCACATATTTAGAACTCCAAGCAATGAAACAGGCCTATGACAGGAAGTAACTCGCCATCTTGTATATGGGAAAGTTTCCTATTTTTTTGTGCCATGTAGTAGCATCCAAGGGAACAACTGAGAAGGGCAATCTTTTAAAAACTTTTTTTTTGGCAACTTTACACATGTATACAATGTACTATGATGATATTCGCCTCCTATTATTCTCATCCCCCTCCCACTCCTTCTGACTTCGCTCTTCTTTCCAACTTGGCCCCCTCCTTACTTTCATGTCTTATTTATGTGACCTACTGGGTTTTTAGTTAAGGTTGCTTGTGTGAGCATGGGTGGGAGGTTATTTACTGGCACATGGGCAACTTAACGACGGAAGAAAATAACTCTACTTTCACCTCAACCATTAACTTCCAGTAGCTCCTTAGGCTGAGGTGGAGCCTTACAAGCTCCTTCTCCATCCATGATGGCATGCTGAAGGACGCAGTCGTGTGCAGATCTTATTCAAGTAACCATGGCTGCTTTGAGTTCATGATTCCAAGGGCCATGCCATTCCAGAAGACAGCGTTACACAGCACTCTGCCTCATTTTCTGCTCTTGTTTCCTTTCCACTGGAAATGGGCAGTTTCGTAGCATTCCACCCTAGCAAATTTTTAAAATCCTAAACCAAGTTTTTGGATTGTTGGGGACCAGTGTTGGGAGAGCAATACTCAGCCACGAGTGAAAGTGCATAGTTTCCCACAGGCAGAGTCCAGTTTGATGGATTATTTGAAGCTGGTACGGAATTCAGCTCCTCACTGCGGAGGCCAATGAGTAGGCAACCCAAGTCCCTGGCACCGTAGAAAGGAGGCAGGTGCGACAGAGATGGCGTTTTTGGATAGGATGGAGACCAGGAGGGATGAAGCCATCTTTGGTTAGAGAGGAAATTTGGTATTAAGACGGCCTCACCAAATCCCAATAATAAGCAAACAACTGGTGTTCAGGGCACCGGGTGGAAAGTGGGAGGCAGGAAGTAGGAAGGCTCAAAGACTTTTCCCTGAGTTGGCTCAGAGTTTAAAGCCAGCACATGTTTTGGAGACACAGTGTTAAGTAGTGGGATAGCAAACTGAGTTACGACCGGGTGTTGTCCTTGAACGCTCACGCTTCAGGAACACTCGCTTCAACATTCCTCGTGGGCTTTGATAACGTTTACCCCGCGAGCTGTCAAGAGAGAGAGAGAGAGACTTGCATCTAATTCCACGCACACGTCTCCTGCGATCTCAAAACACAGCAAACAAGATCCCGGAGGGGTTGGAGGAAAGATGACTACCTGGACGGATGCCAGGCCGGGGAGCCGCCAGACGCCGGGCTGCGGTTGGTGGGGAAGCCTCGCTGGCCGGGGCAGCCTGGGTCCCCCGCGCGGGCCCGGGGACCACTCGGAGGGCGGTTCAGCAGCGGCGGGTGCCCGGCGGCGAGCGGAGGTCCAGGTCCGGCTCTCTGGGGCGAGACCGCGCCGAGCGCCCGCAGCCAGGGGGCAGAGTTCCCGCGAGCCGAGCCCGCTCCTGCCCGGGGCTCTGGGCTGCCGGGTCTCGGCGGAGTCCGCGAGCCCGAAGGCGCCGGGGGGCGGGGGCCGAGCGCGCGGGAGGGCGGGCGGGCGGGAGGGAGGGGGCTCCGTGCGGGATCCCGGGGCGCTGCGGCCCCGCCCCGCCCCCTCCGCGCCCAGCCGGCGGCGAGCATGGACCACACTCGGCGGCGCCGCCACCATGACGCGCGCCCGCTTCGTGCTGGCCGTGATCCTCGGGGCGCTCCCCGGAGTGCTCGGCGATGACCCGGTGCCCGGCGCCCCGCTCCACCA
The DNA here is from genome assembly GCF_020740685.1 of Jaculus jaculus. Lineage (NCBI taxonomy): Eukaryota > Metazoa > Chordata > Mammalia > Rodentia > Dipodidae > Jaculus > Jaculus jaculus. The sequence goes on from NC_059103.1 coordinate 84,372,682, forward strand.
CCGCCACGCGCGCCCCGCGCGTCCCCGGGACCCTGCCTCCCTCCCCAGCCCGCGCTTCCCGCGGCCCCCGAGGGCGATCCATGCCCCGCGCCCCAACATCCTCCCGGCGCCTCGAGGGGGCTGCCTGGCCCGCGACCCCTGGGTCAACGTGACAGATGTGGGCGCCCCTTGTCTCCGCTGGGCAGAGGTGCCCCCGTTCCTGGAGCGCTCGCCCCCCGCCGGCTGGGCTGAGCTACGGGGACAGCGACACAACTGGTGCCGGAGCCCGGACGGTGCGGGAGGACCCTGGTGCTTCTACAGGGATGCCCTGGGCAAGGTGGACTGGGGCTACTGCCGCTGCAGACGCGGTGAGTGGCCTGCGGAGCGCGGGTGGGGCAACTCTCGGGACCCGCCCGGAGTCAGCCTGGTTTGGGGAACTTGGTGGTTCCAGGGAGAAGAGGGAGAGGATGTCAGAGTTTGCCCTGGGGCAACCCCAGTATGAGAAAAGTACAGTAAGTGTAAGTCAGAAACATGTGCTTTGTGTGATGACTGTCAGAGGACACTTTCTGTGCTGGGGGCTGTGTTAGATACTGTCTTCTGGCCTTGTGTCCACGGTGTTGTATGTTTACATAAAAGAGACAAAGCAGAGGATGGTGAATTTGTACTTGCGTTGAAAGAGGCAATACTTGCAAGAGGAGAATCACCAACCTTCCCTCCTCACTATAGCCCCGGATTTGGAAAACTGGGGACTTCTGTGCTTTGCTCCCACTATTGACCTTCACTTGAAAAAGGATGGCAAAATTCCCAGGTCAAAATCAAAGATGGTCACATTCTGACAGTATGAGAAATATCACCAGTGAACGAAGAAAAAAAGATAGGAATAGTAACTATCTTACTACAGACGTTACTCGGCATACTTAGTCAAATGCAACATTCAACAATGCCATTGGTTACCTTTATATAGTGCAGGTAGGAAAGCATGATTAGGTAGTCACACCAGGAAAGTCGGCAAGGTATTTTAGTAAAAGCCTCACATTAATAAACTAAATGTAAACGAATAATTTGCTTTTAAGCAGTCCTTAATTTTAATCGTTGGGGTTTGTCTTCAATATTGTCTGCCTTCTGTAACAACTGGGAGAGGAAAAGCCTTATGTCCTTCAAAGTTTGAATTTCTCCTGGGAGAACAAAAAATTGGCAGCCTTTCAACCAAGCTGTGTGACAGGAGTTTCATGAATCAGGTCTTGAAACGTGTACGCTTGTACCTTTTGAAGGTAATTGGAGGCAGCCTTCCACAATGTCAGTTTTCTCCTGGGGAAATTGCATTTATCTATGTATGCCTTCAGTCACATTAATGCTTTGAGCTAAAGGAAAGTGATAGGAAGGTTAAGATCAAGTATTCTTCATCTTAGAGAATGAAGTCATCCCAATACTCACATTTTGTGGACAGAATGCAAATGGGACTATAAAAAATTGAGATGGTGTCAAGTAAAGAGCTCTGGAATTACCTCATTGTTTACTCTGAGATTATTTGTAGTAAAATCTCATGCCTAGCACACATTGACAGTTTTCCATTTTCTGTATTAGTCTTAGCTTTGTGAATATATTGGTCAGAGAATTATTGGGTAATTAAGACAGGAAAATCACACAAATTCTCATTTATATATTTACATAAACATACTGAACAGGAATTTAAGATTAAAATTATATTGATCTGTTGCTCTTTTTCAGACACATCAATGTCAATTTTATATTCCTAATGAAAAGAATATTTTGTCTTTGAATTCTCTTCCACCCCTCACCCCTTTAGTTGGAGAGAAATTTAAATTTTTTCCATGCCTTTAGGTTCATAATTAATTCTCACCAGACAAAAATCCTAAACATTACATAATAGTTCTGTGTAAGGTAATTGGACACAAGAGGAAAAAAAGAAACTACCTAAGACAGGAGACAAAAATAGGAAAGCAATTAACTATGAGATCTTGGAAACCAAAGCCTTCCATTCAGTCACACCTGCAGGTCGGGTTAGGTATACTGCATGCTTTTGGGATGAAAGAAAAACTCTGAACCTTGTCACTTTCTTATCCTATATTTCAGCTGGGGGTGTGAACAAAAGTACTATGAGAATAGTGGAAAGATATTGAACTGTGCTATCACAACCATTGATCCTATTTTGACTGCGATGTGGCATAAGACTCTGGCTCTTAGAGCTTTGGTTTTTCCTCTGGAGAAAATAGCTTTTAGACACATAGAACTTAGAACTTTTCAAGCTCTGGACATGTACCAAATGACCTTGCCGACTAATCTAATAACAGCTAGGATTTATTGAACATTCGCTCTGTAGTGGATGTTGGACTAAGCATTCTAGGTTTGTTTTCTCATTTAATTTTCATAGTCACCCTTATAAAGGAGCTGCTGCATCTTGCTGTTCAAAATCCTCTGGGCTTATTACCAGGACAGTAGTGCACATTTTCACTTCATAGCAGTTTATTTCCTTGTATTTCTTTATTTATATAAATGTAGATATATCTGCTGTGCAGCAATACTCATTTGTAGGCCTATGAAGTAATCTAGAAGGAAGAAGGTAAGGGAAGTATGTTTAGTCAATAAAGATTATTTCTAGTCTCTTATGTCTTAAAAATATTTTGTTTCTTTACATAAAACTGGTGCAAAAGAAAGAACAATGGATAGTATTGTGATCCTTCCTTTAAAAAAATAGACTGGTGGTTAGAGTCAGGTTTCTAGCTCTATACAGTGAAAGAAGGAAGTAGATGCCTTCAGACCAGAGAGTGCTTTGCAGCCTAATTGAAGGGCAGAGCGGGACGTCAGGTGAGCAGGGAAGGGTGTGGACCTTTCAATTGCTCAAGTGCCCAGTAAGCAAATGTGATGCCTGGGCTCTAACTCTATGACACTTGCATATGAGTAATAAAAAGAAAAGTTTTGGGGTCTGGGGGGATTGCTCAGTGGTTAAAGTCACTTGCTTGCAAAGCCTGTCAACCCAGGTTCAATTCTCCATCATCCACATAAAGCCTGATGCAAAGTGGTACATGCATCTGTGATCTCAGTGTGTCTAAGACAATGGGAGGCAGAGCCAGAAGGATCTGAAACTTGAGAGCCAGCCCCCAGTGACATTCCTTGCAGTTTGGCTGTTCTTTGTAGGGGCAGGAAGCCCTGTCTCAAAGATGTGGAAAGCAGACACCATGAAGTTGCATTCTAACTTCTACATGTGTGCCATGGCATTCACGAACACACAAATAAGTAAATAATTTTTTTAAAAGCCAAATAATGCAGAATCTGACCAAGGAGTTAGGGCTCATGAGTATTAGAGTCCCCTGGGAACTTGTTGAAATGCAGGTTCTGAGTTTTAGCTTCAGTTCTTAGTAATTCTCACATTTAGGTCAGGAATGGGATATGCATTTCTAAGGGGCAGTCAAGGTGGCTGGGCTAGTCAGGAAAAATCTGTGGGCACACATCAGTCTTCCTAGAATGTGGAGTAGAAGGTAATGTCTACCATTTTTTGACTTCACCCTGCTGGGTCTTGGAGCAGGCAGAAAGAATGCCAATGTTAACTTCCTGCATGGTTGTAGAGAATGGCAGCATGGTATTACCAATGTGTGATAATAACAACCTAGAACAGCACTAGAATATTAAATTGTTCACTGAATGGGATCAAGCTTACTGTCACATTTCTGCAGAAAGATGTAACAGGCAGCTAACTGGTTTCCCACAGCAATCGTTTAAGAAGATAGTGCTTCCTGACTGGAAATGGTGGTGGTCACTTTTACAGTCTTGGGTTAATATGGTAGATAGGGCTTGTGTTGTGCTGAGAATCCATTCCCACTTTAGGTTTAATAGGCAACCAAGTCACTCAAGGCTGACTGATGGGTAATACAAGCAGACTAAATGATAAAGCTCTAATAATTGAAATTTTGCCAGAAAGTATCTGCTGTCTTTTCATCACTATGACAAAACACTCCAGACAACAGTAAAGAATTTTTTTTTTTCCTTATGGGTTCAATAATGCTAGTCCACAGTCACTAGGCTCCACTGTTTTGTGGTGTGTACTGAGCTGATGAACAATCATGGTCGCTAGAGCAAAGCTGCTCGCCTGCTGGCAAACAAGGAAGCAAGGCCAAAGAACAAGGGGCTGGGTTCCAACATCCCCTTCACAGGCATGTCCTCAATGACCTAGCTTCCTCTCACTACACCCCACCTCCTAGAGGTTCCACTCCCTCTCAGTACCTCCACAGGCTGGCATCTAAATCCTTAACATGGGGCTTTCAGGGTCCATTTAAAATCCAAATCATAATAGAATGGTTCCCATATCTGGCTTTGACATCATGTCATGCTAATCTGCTCAAAAGCACCCGCCCAACCCTAAATTTAATTTAAATAGTTACGATGAACACGTGGGCCACATACTGTTTTTCATAGGTGTTCCTCTTGGATATCCATCTAATGTTTGAAGTGAATGTTAATGAGTTAGCTGAGCTAGGCCTGGTGACTCATTCCTGTAGGCACTTGGGAGACTGAGGCAGGAGCATCACCTGTTTGAGGCCAGCCTGGGCCATGTAGAGTTCCATGCTATCCTTGGCTACAGAGTGAGACCCTGTCTTTTAAAAAGTTGGCAGTTAAGGTGTTTGCCAGCAAAGCTAAAGGACCCAGGTTCAATTCCCCAGTACCCATGTAAAGCCAGATACACAAGCTGGCACATGCTTCTGGAGTTTGTTTGCAGTGCCAAGAGGCCCTGTTGCACCCATTCTTTCTCCCTCACCCTCTCACACACTCTTTGTCTCTCTCTCAAAGAAATGCATGAAAGATTAAAAAAAAAAAGTATTAAAAAAGTTAGCTGAATGCTGCCCATCTCAAACCTTTTAATTCTGTATCATGATTTGATGAAGTAGGTATTGAAAATGTTTATTAGAAATACCAGATTTGATCCATTTCCTGGCTGGCTTTTTTTTGAGGCAAGCTCAATAGACTAACTTCCTTCTTTCTTTCTTTCTTCCCTCCTTCCTTCCTTCCTTCCTTCCTTCCTTCCTTCCTTCCTTCCTTCCTTCCTTCCTTTCTTTTTTTAGTGAGAGCGAGAGTGAGAGAATTGGCGTGTCAGGACCTCCAACCTCTGTAATCGAGCTCCAGATGCTACATGCACCTCATTGTGTTCATGTGCAACCTTGTATATGTGTCACCTTTTGTGTCTGGCTTATGTGGGATCTGGGGAGTTAAACATGGGTCCTTAAGCTTCACAGGCAATTGCCTTTACCACTAAGCCATCTCTCTAGCCCTGGCTGGATTTTAAGCATGGAGTGCAACCTGGCTGATATTATTTCTTAGCTGCATGCAAATATTTAGATTTGGGCCTTTATGTGACTCATCTAGTGTGATTTTTTTTTTTTTTTGGTTAGTTTTAAGATGAATGTAGGGCTAAGGAGAATATAAGGCTCAGTGGTTGAGTGCTTGCATCGTAAGCTTGAGGGCCTGAGACTCCTGGAGTCTAATGACTTAGAACTCACATGAACAGTTCGGTGTGGCCACATACATGTCTGTAATTCCAATTCACAGAGGGCAAGGGACGCGTGAGAATCACAGGGGCTCAATGACCATAAACAAGAACAGCAGCTCTGGGGGAGCTGAGGGAGAAACCTCCATCTCAAATAAACACACAGTGAGTGACAGAGAAAGGCACCCAAAATCTCCTCTGGCTCCACATGCACACACATGATACATCTATCTGCACACATGTGTATGGACCATATACCATACTGTAATGCTACATACACACACATGCCAAAAAAAGGTGAAGATAAAATAGTTAGTTACTACTGATATATTTTTTTTTTATTAGTTTTGTACTCAGTGAATACAGTCAACTTGATACCATTGTTATCCTCCTCCCTCTACAGGGACCCTCCTTGTTTGTTAGAAATACCAGATTTGATTCATTTCCTGGCTGGCTTTTTTTTTTTTTTTCTTTTTTTGAGGCAAGCCCAACAGACTAGCTTCCTTCTTTCTTTCTTCCCTCCCTCCTTTCCTTCCTTCCTTCCTTCCTTCCTTCCTTCCTTCCTTCCTTCCTTCCTTCCTTCCTTCCTTTCTTTTCTTTCTTTTTTTAGTGAGAGCAAGAGCGAGAGAATTGGTGTGTCAGGACCTCCAGCCACTGTAATTGAACTCCAGATGCTACATGCACCACATTGTGTTCATGTGCAACCTTGCATATGTATCACCTTTTGCATATGTGTTATAAAAAGTACTATTTATTTATTTGAGAGGGAGAGACAGAAAGAGGCAGGCAGAAAGAGAGTGTGTGTAGGTGCACAAGGACCTCCTGCCACTGCAAACAAACTCCAGACATGTGTCATTTTGTACGTCTCACTTAATGTGGCTACTGGGGATTTGAATTTGGGCCAGCGGGCTTTGCAAGCAAGTGTCTTTAACTTCTAAGCCATCTCTCCAGCCCCTACTATTGCTTTTGATGAATTATTGTTATATGGCAATGAGAGAGAGAGAGAGAGAATGAATTAAGATAATTTTTCACAAGTATTTTGGTTTACAACAATGAGGTCAACCTGAATTATCTAGGATAAATATTACTCATGTTTCTTTCAGTTGCTGGATATGGTGCAAGCCTAACACTAAAGTAGTAATTGTAAAGATCATGCATATGAAGTGGAAAAAGAATACAGCTATGAAAACAGTGATGCTGGTGGCTAATTTGGAAGAGAAAACAGTGATAATTACAAACTTATATATGGTTGGCTTGAATCAAGGATGATAAAGAAAAGAAACCCCAGTTCACAAAGAGTCAAAGAGCAACACCTTCAATCAGAATATTTTTTTATTAGGATAACCAGACAGGACATTGACAATGGAAAATATTGACTCCTGCAATGGAACAAAGATAGATTTCAGTCATTGGCCATTCAGTGAGTATGCACCCAGTGCAGTATTCAGTAAGATGTTCTCTGGTTGAGGTGTCAGAATCAAAGGGACTTTCATCCCCTTGCCTGTGATACAAGCTATGGGAAGCTGATATGAGAAGTGCCATTCAGTTTTATCATGTCACTCAGTGCTGTGTAATAAAGTGCTGATAGTGTGCCATTTGTCTATGTAAATGGCTCAATGCTATTTAATTTGTGAAATTTTTTGAATAGGGCTATGTGTATATGTTATTAGTATGCAACAATTTGACCATGGATAAAGCCATCTTCTTTTGTATGACATCATACAGTTTTAAACTGAGGAGTAATTTATAAGACTGATAAATTTCCCATAAGCACAACATAAATGACTCAAATTGCTTTTTCAGAAGATGCTCTCACATTTTGAATGACACCAATTCAGACGTTTTTATTGGCACTACAGGTAGCTTACATGAATAGTTAATGAATAATTACTATGAATTATAGATGAGAACTAATGGAGGTAAATATACTCCTGTTGGATATTAGTTCAAGGAGGTGCCCTGTGCATTAAAAGATGATGAGATTCCATTTTGAACTGGGTTGATATGATTACAATCTATCATTTTATACCTTTTAAAAAGATTTAGATTATGAGTGAATATAAGTATAGGTAAGAATAATGTAGTGCTTGCAGGTGGGATAAAAAGAAAATGAATAAATGAAACCAAGATGCTGTACTGTACTTTAAAAATTCTACATCCTTTAGTTCAGTTGTCAGATATTATAATTTTTGTATAGTTTGTAATTAACACAAAAATGACGAGCTAGTATATTTCCCAGTGTTGCATTTTATATAGAACATAGCAATATACTTACTTAATTCAATGTCAAATGTGTATATTAAATTGTTCCATATGTAAAGGATTTTTTTTCTGTTCTCTTTAAGACTGTTTTGTTAAATCTTTAAAAATTTATTTACTTGCACGTGTGTGTGTGTATGTGTGTGTGTGTGTGTGTGTATGCGTGTGCATACCAGGGCCTCTTGCACTGCAAAGGAACACCAGATGCTTGAGCTACCTTTTTTTGTTTGTTTCTGAGGTAGGGTCTCATTCAAGGCTGACCTGGAACTCACTAGTCACAGGCTGGGCTTTCATTCCCAGGGATCCTCCTACCTCAGCCTCCGGAGTGCAAGTGTTGAGGTTAAAGGCGTGAGCCACTTTTTTTGGGGGGGGGGGAGGGGTGGTTTCAAGGTAGAGTCTTTCTGTTGCCTGTGTTGACCTGGAATTCACTATGTAGCCTCAGGGTGGCCTTGAACTCTCGGCAATTCTCTACTTCTGCCTCCCCAGTGCTGGGTGGGATTAAAGGCGTGCACCACAGTGCCTGGCTGTTAGCCACTTTTTATTTCTAGTTTCTGTGGGTGGCTTGGGAATTCACCCAATTCAGGCTGGCAGTCTTTGTTTTTAACTGCTGAGCCATCTTTCCAGCACCCCAGTGTTTTTTTAAGACAAGGTCTCATGTATGTATCCCAGACTGACTTTGAACTCACCATGTGCAGCAGATGAACTTGAACTTTTGATACTCATGTCTCTATTGCCCAAGTACTGGAATTGCAGGTGTGTACCACCATTTACAGTTTATGGGGTGCTGTGGATCTAACCTTGGGCTTCATATGTGCTAGGCAAGCACTCAGTCGAGTTCCATATCCAGCAAAAGGATTTAAAATTATTTATTTCTAATTATATTCAGGAAACCACTGAGACTGGTCTTTGTTTTTGCTGTTTCCTCTTCTTTCTTTCTCTGCAAATGCACTACATCATCTTAAGTAGTTTACCTAACCAACCTATATTTACTTGGTCTTACTTTGGCAAGAGCTAGATTTACAAAACAAAGGAGACTGATCTATTTGATTATTTTCTCAACAGTTCTTTCAGGGTTCTTTGACTATGGAATATAGGAAGAGAATCTACCTATCCCAGACAAGGTAAAAAGCTCTATCATTTTGCTAGCCATGGCATAAGTACCACAAATTGAGCAGCTTCAAGAACAGAAAGCCCAAGATCAAGCTGTGGGCTAGGCCAGGCTCCCTTTGAAGGTACAAGGGAAGGACCTGTTGCAAGGAGTGGGCATGTTTTCTACCTTCTTCTAGTTCTTTTTATATGAAAATAGGATTTCAACAATCATGTGGCATAGTCAGTGTGTGTGTTTTACTACCCACATTTTTCCATGGTAAAGAACATAGCCATTTTGAATTAGGGCCTGTCCTATTGACCTCATCCTAACCCACACCTGTAAAGACTTTATTTATAAATAAGATCACATTCTTAGATACTGGTGGTTAACACACTAACATTTTTGGGGGCTACACAATTCATAATAGAATCCTTAATGGAAAACTGAGTCTTACAGAGGGAATTTTAATGCCATGAGCTAATCTTCTGTAATTACCTTGTATTGATCAAGATTGTTAATATTGTTAAAGACAACCCTTCTTCTCTCTCTCTCTCTCTCCCATTCTCTCTCTCTCTCTCTCTCTCTCTCTCTCTCTCTCTCTCTCGGAAATTCTGTTTTCTAGAAAAGTTGTCCACCAGGCCAATGATTGTAACATGAATTCATGAATCTTTTGTGTTCCCTTTCCTTTATAAAGCTGGGCATATAGCCTCACAAAATAAAAATGGAATTTATAATGCAAGTAAGTTAAACATTTTTTTGCCCAAGAATTAATGAATAAGAATGGTAACCGCTGTTGCACACTAGACAGTCCCACTTAAAATTGTGGTAATATGAGCAGTGTGTTGACTTTTTTAGCAGTTCATTTCTTGGGCTTTGTGGGCTTTCCTTGGCCAACTGTCACATGCAACCTTTAGGGTTCTAGACTTCCAGTACTGGTTTGATCTATGCATTTTAAAAAAAAATACCTTATTTTTACTTATTTGAAAGAGGGGGGTAGAGAGAGAGTGAGAGAGAGAGAGAGAATGGGTGCACCAGGGCTTCCAGCCATTGCAAACTCCAGATACATATGCCCCCTTGTGTATCTGGCTTACGTGGGCCCTATGGAATTGAGCCAAGGTCCTTTGGCTTTGCAGGCAAGTGCCTTAACCATTAAGCCATCCCTCCAGCCCTGACCTATGCATTTTTAATGACTTGTATAGTTGACCTAAAACCTCTGCTTGAGATTCAAAAATTTAAATTATTACTAGTGTAATAAAATTTTAGGATACAAATAGAATAGACTAGTTTCCCCCAAATTAGTCCTTAGACTTTAAAATTTTATTTAGTTAGTTAGTTAGTTATATGAGAGAGAGGGAAAGAGAGAGAGAGAGAATGGACGTGCCAGAGCCTCCAGCCACTGCACACGAAATCCAGATGCATGTCCTTCTTTGTACATCTAGCTTACATGGGTCCTGGGGAATTGAACTGGGGTCCTTTGCTTTTGCAGGCAAATGCCTTAACCACTAAGCAATCTTCTCCAGCCCAGTTCTTAGACTTTTTAAGGCAGTGGAGGCTTAGATCTGTTGGAATGCTCTATAGACATTAGTTGCCACTTTAGGAGCATTGCAGGATGCTAGGTTGCAGTAGTATGAGGGAAAGAGGGGTACCTTCTCAATAACAAAAGTTTAATCAGTTGAATAATATTTAGAGTACAGCTTATGTGAAAAATTATTGTTAGTAGATATAGAAAGAGAAATTAGTTTACCTTTGAACTTTACTTTTTTTTACTGTTGTTTTGTCCATTTTCTATTGAGCTGTTTTCTTCATTTTAGAATTGTGTACCTATGAAATGCACATGCATGCATATTTATAGCCCTCCTACAAACTTGTATGGCCCATGGGGCAGAATGGCCTCCATTTGAGGGCCATCCTTTTGTGTAGGGTCAGAAAGCCATCACTCTAATTATTCAGTGGACAGAAAGTCTAGAGCTGCCTTATATGAATGCCTGAGTAGTTTAATGCCCTATCATATGGATAGATTCATCGCAGTATTTGAAACAGTGAATGTCAACATGCTACAATGCATTGCAGTAATGCCTCAAGTTTTATTTTTTTTTTTATTTGAGAGTGACAGAGAGAGAGAGAGGCAGAGAGTGAGAGAGAGAATGGGCACGCCAGGGCCTCCAGCCACTGCAAATGAACTCTAGACACGTGCGCCCCCTTGTGCATGTGGCTCATATGGGTCCTGGGGAATAGAGCCTTGAACCGGGGTCTTTAGGCTTCAGAGGCAAGCACTTAACCACTAAGCCATCTCTCCAGCCCAATGCCTCAAGTTTTAACAGAGGATTTTTGTGCAGTCTTTGCCTACATTTGGAGGAAGGAACACAGTAGCAAGAGCAGGAATCTGGGAGATTATTGGTTATGGTTCAGCATGAACTCAGTTGCTTTGATCCCTACCTTTTCTAATCTATAAACTGGGGAAATGGCTTACAGTTCTTAAGATCTCCATCACCTGACTCATTCCAGGATGATAAATGCAGCAAGAACTAACTTGCCTGTCTAGCAGAGAATTCATTAGTCAGTGACATGCAAATTGGCTTTTCAGAATTGCAAATATTTGTACGGCTTTGATAAGAGAAAAGTGGATGAGAACTATACATGTCCTGTCATGTAGCAAATACAGCTAAGTGAATCCAGCCATTCACAGTATGCTTACTGCATCCGAGAAGTGACGTTGCAGCCGACAGTTCACTTGCCCTGTCACTGTTATTGAAAGCTATAGTCATTTTCACATGGGTTTTCTACTTCTTGCATCTATACATTAGTTTTTTAGGTGATATGTGTACATTATTTGTTATAGACCAGTTTTCTTAGTTAGACACTACTTTAGGTCTTACTATTATTTCTTAACATGTGTAAGTTGAATTCTAGTTTGTTTTTGTTAAAAAACAAAACAAAACAAAACATTGTTCTAGGGGCTGGAAATTTGGCCCAGCAGCTGTTGCACTTGCCTGTGAAACCTAACAATCTGGGTTTGACTCCCCTGTACCCCCATAAAGCCAGATGTATAAAGTGGTACATGCATATGGAGTTCAATTGCAGTGGCTAGAGGCCCTGGCATGCCCACTCTCTATTTCTCTCTGATTGCAAATAAATAACATTTTTAAAAAAAGAACATTGTTCTATTTTTTAAATATTTATTTATTTGCAAGGAAAGAGAGAATGAATGAATATAGGTGTTCTGGAGCCTCTAGCCACTGCAAACATACTCCAGATGCATGTACCACTTTGTACCTCTGGCTTTACGTGGGTACTAGGAATCAAACCCAGGTATTTAGGCATTGCAGGCAAGTGCCTTAACTGCTTAGCCATCTCTCCAACCCTTTTAATTTTTTTTTTTTTTTTTTTTTGGTTTTTCAAGGTAGGGTCTCACTGTGTCCCAGGCTGACCTGGAATTAACTATGTAGTCACAAGGTGGCCTCGAACTCACTGCAATCCTCCTACTTCTGCCTCCCCAGTGCTGGGATTAAAGGCGTGTGCCACCATGTTTGGCCCTTCTAATTCTTTTGATATGAGTACTTTGGTAGTCATTATAGGAATTCAGAGATAATATATTAATTTAAATATCATTTCAAATAATATTTGAGATGAAAAATGAATTACTTGGTTGAAATAAATTGAAATGTAAAACAAAAGAAATGAAGTGATGGTACTTCTGCTATGCATAATGTATTTAAAAGGTTTTGTAATTTTTTATTACAAAAAACAAAGTATTCAAAATCTCATATTTTGTAAAAAATTTTTGGGGGCTGTAAAGATGATTCAGCAGTTAAAAGTGCTGCTTGCAAAGCTTATGTACCTGGGTTTGATTTCCCAGAACCCATGTAAAGCCAGATGCACAATGTGGTTCATGCATTGGGGTTCATTTGCAGTGGAAATTGGCTCTGACACACCCATTTTCCCCCTGTCTTTCTGCTTGCAAATAAATAAAAATACTTAAAATAAAAAAAATTTCTTTACATTATTTATACTGAGCTCTTGTGTAGTCTGAATTAAACATGTTTAGAATATGCAAATGATGTTTGGATGGCTGCAGTATGAATAACCCATGCCCACACTCTCTTCTGAATAATCAGGACTTGGTAGGGCAATGTTTACCCTCATTTACTATGGCATTTTGTTTGAAATCAACTTTGTTTTAATCATGAGGAATATGACATCTTTTTCTTAAATGCTTACATTTGTTGAGGGTGGTGGTGTGGAAAACAAGTCGTGAATGACTATACTGGTAGAAATGTATAGCCAGATTGGCATTCATTTGCATAGCAAGAGACTGCTACAAACATGCATGAGTGCACACACAAAATAACATAAATAATCATTTTAGAAATTATTATAAAGTCACACATAGTAACTTTGAAATAAGAAAATTTTATTGAAATTTTTACTTTTTTCTTTTTGATTTCTTAATCTATGAATGAAGGCCATGACTTTTAATAGCATCTTATGAGATCATTGTATTTTCATTCGACTCAACCTGTGCTTGTGGTATTCAAACTTTGGTTTTTAGCCCAGTTTGGGACAGACAGACACACGGTTCAAGTGATACAAAGATGGAGTGTCCTTTGAAGGTCATGCACAGGAAGCTTTAGCCCATGCAGAGAAAGCAACTGTGTACTGTCGTGGTTTGCAGGACAGAGGAGGTCTTTACACTGCAGGGAAGAGGGCTTATATAATATGTGACCTAGGCTAGGTGAAGGACCTGGGTAAGTGGGAGTGGTTAATGTGTGGCCCTTAATATGTGGTGGGTCACTCATACTCGCTGGTCATTTAGGGACTAATTACCTGAAAAGCCTCTTTTTCAAAGGAGACTGTTCCCTCTCCTTGTAAGCATGACATTTCCAGGCAGCAAATCCACTGAGAAGAGACCTGATTCACACTTAAGAGGGAAAGGCAGTGTCATCTTTCTTGGGGATGCTTAACTTTTTTTGAGTTTTTAAAAAATGGAGATGGAAGTGTTGATTGTGGATTTGGGGATAGGTGGGAGTGGTATGTGAAAGGAGGCAAATCCAGGGGCATCAATTACACCAAACTGCTGCCTAGGGGCTATTTCCCTAAGACTACATTTACTCTTCAGACTTTTCTGCCTACTTCTAGAAGTTAAAGTTGGGAAAAGCACTTTATTCTTCTCTGTGGAAAAACAAATCAAACAGAGGGGAGATAAAATGTTACTAATCATGCTGATTTATAAGTCATAGCCTTGAACTGTTTGCTTGTGATTAGTGCATGTGAAGATGGAAGAGCGTACTAAATGATGAATGTCTTTCATGACGTCCTATTTTATTTTTTTAAAAGATTTTTATTTTTATTTATTTATTTGAGAACAACAGAGAGAGAAAGAGGCAGATAGAGAGAGAGAGAATGGGTGTGCCAGAGCCCTTAGCCACTGCAAATGAACTCCAGACACATGCGCCCCTTTGTGCATCTGGCTAATGTGGGTCCTGGGGAATCGAGCCTCGAACCGGGGTCATTAGGCTTCACAGGCAAGCACTTAACCGCTAAGCCATCTCTCCAGCCCTCCTATTTTATATTCTAGCTCTGTTATTACTCAAACCATTCTACTTTTCCTCTTTGACAGTTTTCACTGGACTCTCGTTTGCTTGATAAAAAGATAGTAAGGCTCAGTGGTAGGGAACTTTCCAAGTGTGTACAGGCCCTGGGGGTGGGGCTTGTGGGAATGAGGAACAGAGAAAGAGAGAAAAAGAGAAGTGATAATCAGGTTAATTTTAAAATGCAGTGTGCTAAATCCTCATTTAGGAGAATCATGTTCTGGGTACCTGGAGGCTTAATCAGTCTCACAAGCTCTCTCACCACTTAAGTTGAAAAACCATATTAACCCAAGACTGGATCAGTGTGTTCAAATGAGTATGTGCTCTTTTAGGGTTTGTAAAATCTCATTCACTTTAGAGTCAGTAGGATTCTGTGGTGACAAGAATGAATTTGATGGCACTGTGGAAGCATATATAAGTTGAGTTTGGGGCAGGCTTGGCAGCAGTCACTGGGGAGATTCTGATGCATCAGTCACTTGTCACAGACGCAGCGGGTTAATTGGTTCTTACCTGACCCCATCAGGCTGTGCTGTAGGCATGTACTATGTAATGGCATTTCTACCTGTGCATGTGACAGTGGTGCCAGAAGATTTTAATGGGTCTGAAAATTTTGTTACAGCTAGTACTTTTTACTGTTCTTGTGTCCATATGCAAATATGCTTGGATACACAAATGCTAATTTCTTTGTCAGAGCTTGCAATTTTGAGAGGCAGTGCCATGCTGTAGAGGTCAGCAGCCTATGAGCAGTGGGCTGCACCATTAAGTTCTATGTGCATGGGAGGCACCGTCTAGACTTATGTTTATTCAGTGATAAAAGCGCGGAGAACTTGATATTACTGTTAAGAGACGTATGACTATATCTACATCTTGCTGAGTTCTCACCATTGTCAGGGGGGCATAAGTTGAATTCAGGTCCTTATGTTTATGAGGCAGGCACTTTACCAACTGAGCTGTCTTCCCAACTCCAAGAATTATAATTCCATAGTAGTCTGCTTTGTCATTTACTTTTAATTTTCATCTTATCCTCCCACAAATTCCATGGTGTGTGTGTGTGTGATGAGGTTACCTGTACTGCGATCTCATGATGGGAAAGGGGTAATGTCCCAGTCCCTAGGTTTCTGCTATGAGGAGGTCCTGTGGGAGACATCTTCAAGATGGCCATTTTCAGGAGCTTCTGGCCTGGGGCCTCGCCCCCTCCTAGCCTTATACATCATCTTCAGAATGGGTCAGTGTACACTGACTTCTGGCAGGCCCCGCATCCCCACACTTTGTACCCTAGTATTAAGCCGGACATGGTGGTGCATGCTTTTCATCCCAGCACTTGGGGGGCAGAGATAGGAGGATTGCTGAGAGTTCAAGGCACCCTGTGACTACATAGTGAATTCCATGTCAGCCTGAGCTACAATGAGACCCTACCTCAAAAAACAAAACACAAAACAATAAAAGGCTGTATGTTAAAACAAAATGTTTTCATTTTGTTGTGTTTGTTATTCTGTATTTATGTCTTACTCATTTTCCTAACTATATGTATTGTATACTTTTTGACCTTTATTTTAGAAAAAAATTGGAAAGCATGTTATGGGGAAAACCCCTTTCAATAAAAAAAAGTAAGAGTCTAAAGCTGGAAAAAAAAAAAAAAAAAAGCTCTGTAACTTAAAAGCTTTTTTCTTTTCTTCTTTTTTTTTTTTTTTTTTTTTGGTTTTCTGAGGTAGGGTTTCACTCTAGTTCAGGCAGACCTGGACTTCACTATGAAGTCTCAGGGTGGCCTTGAACTCACGGTGATCCTCCTACCTCTGCCTCCCGAGTGCTGGGATTAAAGGCCTGCATCCCCATGCCTAGCCAAACATCTTATATTACTAATCTGTGAGTGGTTGGTCATAACTAATGTGGTGATGCATATGATAGGCCAAACTGTAACTTGCCAGACTGATCCCATCTTCCCATCAGGAAATAACATTTCCTCTGAGACACAAAGAGCAAAGAACAAGAGCACTAACGTGTTTATAGTGTGGTTACTGGTCTCTTGATTGATGAAAGAATGTAAACTATCATCCAGCAAACAGAAACTTCTGATTACATAGCACAAGAATTGCATAATAACAGCCGAGCAAGCTGTGTTGCTGTGAAGCACGTTCATATGTTAAAGACCTCCAGTACTGCTTGGTTGATGGAAGCTGGAGCATGGGGATGACCATGCTAATCAGGACCATGTTGGATCTTTTTAAAATTTAGTACCCATTTGTACCTTTAAAATGAGGTAGATTAGGCAGTCGGGGGCGATGGCTCAGTGGTTTAGGGTATTTGTTGCAAGGCCTGCCAGCCCAGGTTCAATTCCCTAGGTCACCCATAGAAAGCTAGACAATGGGCATTCATTTGTAGCAGCAGGAAACTTTGGCATGTACACACACACACACACCACAAATAAAGCTTTTAAAATGTGGATTAGATGAGATAAAAGCACATCTCATTTTCATACTATTATTTAATCAGTTTCAGAGTCTTGCTAGCACATACTGTATGTACAATTTTTAAAATGTATTTGGTTCAGCTCTTTATATTATCATGCCTAGATGTGGGACTAATAATCACTAATCAATTTAAAATTCTAACCTAGGGCTAGAGAGATGGCTTAGCAGATTAGGCACTTGTCTGCAAAGCCAAAGGACTTAGGTTCAATTCCCCCAAACCCACGTAAGCCAGATGTACAAGGTAGCGCATGCATCTGGAAATTTTCGGGCTGGAGGCCCTGGTGTGCCCATTCTCTCCCTCTCTTTCTGTCTGCTTCTTTCTTTCTCTCTCTCAAATAAATAAAGAAAATAAAATATTTAAAAAACTTTTTAACCTAGAGCTGGATAAATAGCTTAGCAGTTAAGGCATTTGCCTATGAAGCCAAAGGACTCAGGTTCAATTCTCCAGGACCCATGTAAGCCAGATGCACATGGGGCCCTTGCATCTGGAGTTCGTTTGCAGTGGCTAGAGTCCTTGGCATGCCCATTCGTTCTCTGTCTGCCTCTCTTCTATCTCTCTCTCTGCTTGCAAATAAATAAAATTAAAAAAAAATCCTAACCTAGAATACTGGAGTTGGACAGAATCTTCAAACACCTAAACTTCTCCTTTTGTGCATTGATTGGTAAACCTTAGATAGACTTGCTGCTCAGAAATGACATTTAGCAAAGCCCAGATCCAAATCTCAGCCTTACTGGACCTCATAACCCATTTGTATAAAAGCCATTCATATCCCCCCTTTTTAATGTAAAACTTGTCCATTTTCTCCTAGGTCATGTATTACATACCAAAAGTTCATGCAAGTAGCAATTCAAGATTGAAAAGGAAGGTTACCATTTAATCAATCTAAGTTCTGAACTGATGTGTTTTCTCTCTCTTGTGCTTTTTTCCTTCTCTTGAAATTCCATTGTTAATTTCTTCCATTTATAAAAGCCCAAATGCAAACAATTTAGGAATGTAAGAGCCAAAGGAAGGGTAGGACTCCTTACAACGTGTTCCCTCCAGACATAAAATGGCCTCGCTATCCAGGACCTCATAGTGCCTGACACTACCTGCACAAGACCATCATAAGAGGAGAGAAAGATCATGACATCAAAATAAAAGAGAGACTGATTGAGATGGGGAGGGGATATGATGGAGAATGGAATTTCAAAGGGGAAAAGGGGAGAGGGAGTGTATTATCATGGGATGTTTTTATAATCATGGAAAATGTTTTAAAAATCGGGAAAAAATTAAATTAAATTTAAAAAAAGATGTGCACTACCAAACAAAAGGTTCTTAACTGTAAAAAAAAAAAAAAAAAAAAAAAAAAAAAACCGCAAATACTTTGATAAAAATTTTCACTTACATTGGATAACCTTAACATCTGTCAATGGATTTTCAGAGGAAAAGAAATAGCAAAGCATCTTTCATTTTCTGTGCTGGGCAATATTCCCATTTGTTGGAGCAATGTTTGTTGTCAAGGAGATAAAGAAAATACAGTGTTTTCTGACAAAGACATCTGGCAGGGTGGAGTATGACTTCAGCTGCTATCACATGAAGCTTCTCCCCTCCTTAAAAAAATGTCTTCTAACTTCATTGAGTTTTAAAACTGATTGTTGATGGTAAGTGTGTCTTAGTTAAATCATTTCCTCAAGGGCTTAAATACAGAAATATGTCTGAATCATGTCCTGCATTCTAACTAAATACGGTTCAGTATGAGTGCCTCTGACCCTGAATTCTGTTTGATTTTCAAATAGTTCTCATTTGCCAGATGTGGTGGCGCACAACCTTTAATCTCAGCACTTGGGAGGCAGAGGTAGGAGGATCACTGTGAGTTGGAGGTCACCTTGACACTACCTAGTGAGTTACAGGTCAGCTTGGGCCAGAATGAGACCCTACCTTGAAAAAAACAAAAGAGTATCAAATAGTTCTCATTTTTTAAATATTTCCTCTTTATATAACTTTGTTACACAAATATGCACTGTATAAGAAACACTTGTTTTTGTTGTAGAAAGTCATGATGAGAGATGGAAAATCATCTTGATGTCAAATATAAAATGTAGCTTTTAATTTAATATTTCTTTATTTATTTATGAGAGAGGAGAAAGATGTAGAGGCAGATAGAGGAGAATGTGTGCACTAGTACCTCTTGCCAGTATAAATGAACTCTAAATGCATGAGCAACCTTGTGCATCTGTCTATATGTGGGTATTGGTTAATCAAACCTGGGTTCTTAGGCGTCACAGGTAAGCACCTTAACCACTAAGCCATCTCTCCAGCCCTAAACCATAGTTTTTGACTAGGTTTTCAGTGCCAAGCATGAATTGTGTCCTATGGAACAGACCTCAAATCCAGAGTGCAGTTGGTTATCCACACTGCAGTCATACCACTATTGCACTAGTGGGTATATCTTGCCTGGGTGGTCAGTTGTATAGTTCATAGCGTCCACTCCCAGTTAAGACTGTTGATGACTAGCAGCCTGCATAGCACTTTCCAGCATGATGATAGCCAGTGGGAAAGAGGCTTCCACTGGATTTCTCAGTATCCTACAACTGCAGTATGTGGTGTCTTCAGCAATAGGGTCTTACCATCTAGTTCTGGTGAGTAACCAAGAGCCTTGGAAATAGCCTGTATTATTTTGGACCTAGTCCATTTTTGAAGTTATTATATGAACTGTAACCAACTTGCTCTTTTTAATATGCTGTTTCATATCCTGCTACTTTGTCTAAAGAGAATATAATGGTTTCATTATAATAGTTTCATACATGTACATAATTTATTTAAATTGTTACTCCCATTACCCTGTCTTATCTCCTCCCATTCCCACTGATTACCTTCTTCTTCTCAGCTATACCCGCTTCTTGTGTGTGTGTGTGTGTGTGTGTGTGTGTGTGTGTGTGTGTGTGTGTCAGACTTAATGAGTTAAATTAGGGTTGCTTGTAGGAACATGGGTGAGAAGTTATTTACAGGAGCATGGGCAACATTATGACAGGAGCATGGGCAACTTTATGGTGACTGCACCACTGAAGAAAACATCTCCTTCCCCAGTATCAGTTTATTTCCTTAATTTACTCATGTGCCTTTTGTAGTTTCTTGGTCACCATTGATCATTTTTACTCATAAACTTTTGAGATCTTCATTCTGTGTTTGATACATTTCAGCAGCATTGAATTCAGTATTCTGGAAGTTCTGATCATTTAGAGATGTCAGATTGCCTTGCTTTTTAACATTATTTTGCATGGAGGTGTGCATGCACATGTGTGCATGTGAAAGCCAGAGGTCTACTTTGAGTGTCTTCCTCAGTGACTTCCAACTTTCTTCTTGAAGCAGTGTTTCTTACTGAATCCAAAGCTATGGCTTCACCTAGACTGGATAGCCTGAAACCTTCTGGGGTCCTTGAACTGCTCTGCATTTATGTGGGTGCTGGGGATTTGATCCTGGGTCCATGTTCTTCCACAGCAAGAGTTTTACCAACTGAGCCATCTGCTCAGGACCCAGCTTTGCTTTTACATGTTTCTTTTCTTTCTGGTTTTTGGTCTGTGCATCACTTAATTTTGATATTACTCCAGTTTTCTTTGAGGATCTCATTAGTGAGCAGCCTCATTCTCAGGTCTCCATTCCATGCCACTGAAAGAGAAAAGAAACTGTGATAGCACCCATGTTAGCAAGCCATACACAACTCAAATCTATTAAAGATTAGTAATAGATTATCAGTTACCTGAAAACAGGAAGTAAAAAAGTAGCATAGAGAGCTTTATTTGGTTAAAACAGAGTAACATGGAAATAGTGAATGGATGAGATAAAGGAAGGGTGTAGGGAGAATGGAAATATAGAGAGGCTATGCTAAACACAATGCAAACTAAGAGGTGTGTAGAAGAATAGAAAGAAGGGTGTGGTGGTTTGATTCAGGTGTCCCCCATAAACTTAGGTGTTCTGAATGCTAGATTCCCAGCTGATAGAGATTTGGGAATTAATGCCTCCTGAAGTGAGTGGATTGTTGGGGCCAGGCTTATGGGTGTTATAGCCCGTTTCCCCATGCCAGTGTGTGACACACTCTGTTTGACACATTCTCCTGTCCCTGTTGCCAACCCGATGTGGGCCAGGGGGTGATGTCCACCCTCTGCTCATGCCATCATTTTCCTTGCCATTGTGGAGCTTCCCCCTGGAGCCGGTAAGCCAAAATAAGCCTTTTTCCCACAACCTGCTCTTGGTTGGGTGATTTATACCAGCAATGCTAACCTGACTGCAACAAAGGGGAAGAGAAAAGAGGAAGAGATTAGGAAAATAAAAAAAAAATGCAGGTCAAAGTTTCTTCATAATGAGAAAATTCATAGCCAAAATTAGATAAGAAGGAAAATAAACCATAACAAACACTCAAATATGATAAAGTCAAATTGCTACTGGGGGTATAGTAGAAAAAAAATAGGGGACACATGAGGCCAAAAAATTAGATTGTTTAAAAATGAAAAATGAAAGAGCTCATCACTGAAGTAGACTTAAAACTCACCCACCATGGCTCAGAGAATTTTTAGGAAGAGGGCACAGAAAGACTGTAAGAGCCACAGGTTGAGACATCATGCCCAGATTCATTTCTACACCCCCCAACTAACTCACTGCTGCTCCCACAACGCATAACCCACAACCCCACTGAGGAGGGTTCCCCAGTGAGATGGGGGTAGGGATGAGGGAAAAGAGGGTACCAATACATGATGTATCCATAAGAAATATTTTGTTAATAATAATAATGATGATAAAGATTTTTTTCTTTTGTTTTATTGAAATAGAGTCTCACTCTAGCCTAGGCTGCCCTGGAATTCACTGTGGAGTCTCAGGGTGGCCTTGAACTCACGGCGATCCTCCTACCTCTGCCTTCCGAGTGCTGGGATTAAAGGCGTGCACTGGCAATAATAAAGATTTTAAAAAATGAAAAATGCATAACAAAATGAGAAAAATGTATGAATATACATAAACAATGAAAACAGTTTTTAAAATGCGATGAGGTAAAAATACTAGTGAAAGCAGAGCAAAAAGAACAAAATGAAAACATAAGGGACTGAGAGGAAAAGGGTAAAGAGTGGCTTTGTCGTCTGTCCTTGGAAACTGGAGATTGCTGGAGCAAGGAGCATGAGGTGATTTGTGGACTCGTGTCTTGACTATGCTATATGCTGGTGCTGAGCCTGTATTAGATAAGTGTCTGACATCTGTAAGAGCTTTTTCACTTTAGTTGCTTCCCTTTGTGTTCCAAGGCATGTTCTGACCATATTTAACTATTAATAGTTTGTAGGCCAGGCAGTTTCTTGCCCCCTCTCATGATTCACCAGTTCATAACCCTTGAGGTAGTTAATAATATTTTGTTTGGAAGGTGTTCTCAAAAATGCATTGGAAGTGATTGAAACAACTACAGCATTTAGATAGGTGCAAGTGGACTTGTCTTCCTACTTTCAAAATGCACTAAACATTAATACCCTGATGGAGAAACATAACTGTAATTGTTAAGAAATCTGCTGGGCTTTAGAGTTCTCAGACTCCACAGCAGTGAACCTGATACCAGGTAGCTGGTTTGAAAGGTTGCTGTACCATTGACCTTAGGTTCAGGGTTATCAGACTTCAGAGTTATTTTCAGGTGAGATCTGCTCCCAGGCACTGAAGGCAGGGCTACCTTTCCCTATACACTTCATTGTCTGGACTATGCATCTTGCTACCTGCACTTTTTGGTTTTTCAGTGTCCACTCTCTTGGTCTCCATGGTTGTCACCCAGGGATGCCCCTCACTGTGCCTTGTGGCAGGTTGAATTTAGGCTCCCTTACTTGTGACTATTTCATGTTCTCAGTCCCCTAGGTAGCTCACTTTTTAATAATAGGTACCCTCATAATGGCATTCAGCTACAGCCCTGAGAGCTGGGGGAACATCTCTGTACTACTGACAGTTGTTCCTGTCTTAGCAAGACCACAGTGGGTAGAGAGGCTTGCTGGAGTTGTGGCTTGACTGGTAGGTAAGACTTCCCATCTCTTTTCACCAAAGCTGCTGGGACTACCTCTTGGAAAAGGCTACATCATCTTCCTTCCAGGGATGTTCACAATAAGAGCTGTGTTCATCTTGGCTTTCTTCTTTTCTGTGCTTCACCTTGTTTGTTTCTCTGTACTTTTCAGATGTTCCACCAATACTTTGATGCCACTTTTTGATCAGGTTTTATGTAGGTGGCTTGGGGATTGAAAGCAGGAGAGCCAGCTTTGCAAACAAGTGCCTTTAATACTGAGCCATCTTTCTAGCCCTGCCACCTACATTATCATATAGTCTTTGAAATTACTCTCTAAATCACCAAAGAGAAGCAGTCCAGCCTTTTTGCATGTGAGAAAACAAAGTTTACCTGGCAAAGAGTCCAGTCTAGTGGCCAGCTACTCCGGACAGTGAAGCAGGGGGATAACAAATCTAAGGCCTGTCAGGGCTGCAGAGTAAGTTGGAAACACACTGTTCCTTACTATATAAAGGAACAAAGGGAAGAGGCTGGGAATAAATCAGTGGTTGCCTAGCATTTGTGAGAGCTTGAGTTCAATCCCCAGTACCACAGATATATAAATTTGGCATGGCCATCCAAGTAATTAGTGGCAGAGTTCTGGAAGGAACTCAATTTTCAAATTTCAAGTCTATGCAACATCAGGTGTGTCAGTAACATGAGACATGTTTGCAGGCTGGGACAGATACCAAGTGAGGCACTAGGAGGCAAAGCAAACCAGAGGTTCTACCCTCAGTTTGAGGTTCACTGTGTTGCCAATTCCTCCAGCCCAAAAGTTCCAAAAGACCCAAATCTACATGGTCAGATTCATCATGCAGCAGCACCCCACTTCTCTGGTACCAAATTCCTGTTGGAATCATCTCCGTGTTGCTGGGACAAATATTCAGTCAAACATAGTTTATGAGAGGAAGGGATTCAGTTCAGTTTACAAGTCCAGGAGAAGTTACATGAATGGTGGAAGAAGCTGCTATGCTTACAAAGATTGAAGCAGAATGCAGACTTCAAACTCTTCTCCATCTCTTTGGTCTAGAATTCAGATATGCCCCTTGAAGAAGGAGTCTGGCTGCTAGGGGCTAAAGCTGAAAACTCAGTTTTAACAAAACACCTGAGTCTATGGGGCCAAACATTCAAACTTCCACAGCCTCCAAATCACTTGGTTGGGATGAAGTTGAGGAGCACAATGCACCATATCACCTTGCCCTTACAACACTTTGGGTTGGACACAAGCAACCAGGCCAACCCAGTCTGAGCTTGATGTTACAATCCACCTATGAGAGTGGACTGTCCAGGCTGATCCTAAACCCACCATTCATTTCACCCTGGATGAGCCCATATTTTAGGCTCACAAGGTCTGCGCTTTCCCACATTGTATTACCAACTGTCCCTTGATTTCCAGAGTCTTCTGGCTTTACTTCTTGGAATCATCACATGGCCATACTACTTCTCCAACTGGGGAGACCTAACCAGTAGAAGCAGAAATGGCTGCTTGTATAAGAAAAGGAGAAACTCCTTTTGTGCATTTTTAAAGCTCATTTATCTTTCAGTCTTTGGACTAGAGTCATATCTTTTCTTCTTACCTACTGATCAATGTCTCTAGCCCTCCAAATGAGCTTTTAAAGTATTTTTATTCATTTGAGAAAGATGGCGAGAGCATAGGTGAGCCATGGTCTCCTAATACTACAAATGAATTCCAGATGCATGCACCTCTTTTTGCATCTGGCTTTATGTGGGTACTGGGGAATCAAATCCAGGCTATTAGCCTTTATAATCAAGCACCTTTAATCACTGAGCCATCTCTCTAGCACCCCCAAATGAATTTTTGATAATTGCTTTGGGAGGTTCAATTTATGATATCTACTAATATGTTGTATTGAATTTGGTATTAATTTTTATATGGTTTGTGCAAATGTAACAAAAGATTGCAGCAAACAGGTATGTTATAGATACAAGGGCCATAATTAATGAATCACCTGTTGATAGTGATCACGTTGCTATAAATAAATGTAGTGTTTCCACCACAGTGACCAGAAGTGTGTTAGTGTGTCTATTCTGAGGTGGTTGTAGATAAGTGAATTTAGAATACTTCCTCCAAAAGTCTCTCTCTATAAATATTTTGGAGTATGTTAAAGTCAGGATTCTTGTGACATATAATATATGCATATGTCCATAAAAGAGAGAAATACAATCACACCTCCTGTGACAGAGCAATGTAAAAGTACAGGTTTAGTTAAGCGTTTTCTGTTTTGCATCTCACAGGCCCGGCATTGCCGGCCGTTCGCCTTGTTGGTGGGAGCAGCGGGCGTGAAGGCCGAGTGGAGCTGTACCACGCTGGCCAGTGGGGAACCATCTGTGATGACCAGTGGGATGATGCAGATGCAGAAGTGATCTGCAGGCAGCTGGGCCTCAGGTTTGTTTTTACTGCTTTTGTCTTACTTTAAAAAGTATTGAATCTGTTTTCCATACCCAAAGGCCATTGTTGTTTGTTTAAATCACACATTTCCTTGAACCAGTAGATCTTTTGATCTTGGGCTAGCTGGGAGCTCCCTGAAGAGAACTTGCATGTACTCTGTAGGCCTGAGCTGCTTGGGTATGAACTAGTGTTTTCATGTCATTAAGAACCTGGGCTTTTTACTCTTTGTCACCCTTTGCATTACTTCTAGGCTATGGGCTCGTATTGTCAACTATGGTAGCTGCATCCAAGTCCTGTGATGAAGCACTAGTTGTTTGTTGGTTTTCAAGTTTAATTCCTTTGCCCTAAGTGTTGCCTAAGCTCCTGAAGCTCACTTCCTTATTTGTCAGGTATGCACTTAGAACAAAGGATGTTTATGAATGTGCAAAGGAAGCCTTTCCTGTGTAGGGACCAGACATGAAGCCCATACAGTAAAACA
This sequence comes from Jaculus jaculus, assembly GCF_020740685.1. Taxonomy (NCBI): domain Eukaryota; kingdom Metazoa; phylum Chordata; class Mammalia; order Rodentia; family Dipodidae; genus Jaculus; species Jaculus jaculus. The sequence goes on from NC_059103.1 coordinate 84,398,483, forward strand.
CAGAATGAAAACTAACATTCTCAGTTGTCATTAATCTGGAATATTATGTCCCAGTTTCAAGGCTTTTTAAAGCCTGATATTACAAGACTAAAGTATATCTAAAACTATACAAGAGGGCTTTCAAAGGTTAATATTTTACTTTAAAATATTATATACTCCATTAGCATTTTGTGGGAGGCTCTTTGTGGTAAAGTTTCTCTTGCGCATGTTATTTCCTCCAGTTAGTTAAATACCTTGACTTTGGAGTAGAAATTAGAACCTTGAATCATTTATTCTAAATTGTTTCAATAACTGTTTTCTGTCTTTTTCAAAACTCTGTCCTTATATTGAAGCATTTTATAGTAAAATGTGTATGTTCAGGAAGAGAGTTGGCGGTGAATGAGAATGCGTGCCACCAGCATCAGTGCATTAGCCAGGAGAGGGAGCAGGCTTTCAGAGGATAGATTGGTGCTGGAAAGGGAGGGCGAAGCATGCAGAAGAGAGTGCAGTTTGGCTCTAAGAGAGGGCAGGGAACAGGTAGAAGGGGCCTCTAAACTAGAGGGAAGGAGAAAGAAAAGAAATAGCAGAGAAATAAGGAGAAGAAGTGCACATATGTAGAAAGAAAAGCAGAAGGGAGGCTGAGACAGAGAGAAACATTACAGTCAGCAGTAGAGAGCACATCTACAAAAATAGAAATAAAGTAAAATATATACATTTTCAACATTTTCTCTCTGAAAACTTCAGGATGTATCACTTTAAAATTACATTGCAGGCTGGGGAGATGGCTTAGTGCTTTAAGGTACTTGCCTGCAAAGCCTAAAGACCCAGGTTCAATTCTCCAGCACCCATGTAAGCCAGGTGCACAAGGTGGCACCTCCATCTGGAGTTTGTGTGCAGTAGCTCACATGGGACCTGGAGAATTGAACATGGGTCCTTACGCTTCTCAGGCAAGTGCCTTTACTGTTGAGCCATAGCTCCAGCCCTCCCACAATGTTCTTGATAGTTTGTCTAAGGATGAATTTCTTCCAGGGCCATGTAGTACATCTGGATGTTATGTCCCTAAGGATTTTTTTTTTAACCTTGAGTAGTCTCTTTTGTTTCTATGAAGCTTAGTTCTTAAATAGACATTTGGAGAATATTCCACCTTCTGACTTTATATCAATTCTCTCTCATTTTTGAGGCTTAAAAGCTTGATCAATTCAAAGCAAAGATTTTCATTAGGAACCATCACAAGGAGTGTGTTTTCATCTTGTTCATCCTGATCCTTCAATGTATATACTAACTGTCCTTGAGTCTGAGACCTAACTGCTAAGTTTTAGTCCACATGCATGGGAAAGAAACAAGCACTGGCAAAATCCTGTGTCAGCCACTTTTATCATGCTATTATTGTTATTTTCTTTGGATAACTCAGGAATAGGGTCAACAAGTTCCTCTTAAGAAAACTAAAATTGAAATAAATTAAAAAAGAATACTAATGAATTATTAAATTGTTGAGACACAATCTCACTGTAGCCCAGGCTGACCTAGAATGCACTCTGTTGACTAGATTTCCCTCAAATTTACAAGGATCTGCCTACCTCAGCCTCCTGAGTCCTGGGATTATAGGTGTGAGCCATCATACCTGGAAAATTATTAAAATTTTGAGACTAATTTTTTGAATGTTTTGACTGAGCACCAGTTTCAAGACCAACTTTATTAATGTTTCCACATGGTGCTGTTGCAATCAGTATAGTGTAATATTATGAGTGTGCACAGAACTTACTACAACCTAGAGTCATGCTAAGCAAAGTTGCATGACATCTCCTACAGTTTTCTTATCCATAGCATGTTTTATAATTTACAATGTTAGTTCCCACAAGTAGTAAGGACACAAGATACAGTGGCTGTTAGGGTGAGTCTAATCAGAAGTGTTATATTTGAAAGAGTTTTATAAACATTAAAAGAATTCTAAGCATCTGGTGGTGAGATCGTCAAACACCATTCCTGTATTCAGAGCTTCTATTTAGTGAGCTGTAGCTCTGAATTTTTTTAAATTTTGTTTACTTATTTGTAAGCAGAGGGGAAGAAAAGAGAGATAGACAGAATGGGCATGCCAGGGCCTCCAGTGCTGCAGACAAATTCCAGATGCATACACCACTTTGTGCATCTAGCTTTGGACACTGGGAATCAAACCCAGATTCTATCTCTCCAGGCCCAAATATGCCTTCGTATTTCTTTTTTCAATATTGTATTATCTATCTATCTATCTATCTATCTATCTATCTATCTATCTATCTATCTATCTGAGAGAATGTGTATGCCAGGCCCCCAGGTACTACAAATGAACTACAGATACATGTACTGCTTTGTACATCTGGCTTTAAGTGGGTACTGGGGAATAAAACCCAGGTCTTTAGATTTTTCAGGCAAGTGCCTTAACCACTGAGCTGTTTCTCCAGCCCCACTGTATCTCTCTAGTGTTGTTTTTAAAGCCCTGTAATGCATCTATATCTGTATTCGCTGAGTTGTCAGTTGTTTATGTTTGGTGATATGCCATCTGATTTTCATGTGAAGTACTAAAAAATTTGTCTTTACCAAAAATATTAAGAATTTTAAGAGATATCAATAACATGTTGGTATCAACAGTTAAACTAAGGATTACAATAGTAAGTTTAAGCTGTAAGGCATTTTTTATTATTAATATTCTGAAATATCCATGTAAAATTTAAGTTACACATTGAATATTTAAAAACATTGTAGTGATCAGATAATTCAAAAACTTCATGTTGTAATATAGAGTTGTTCCATGAGAGATAAAGACTTTTTTCATTTTAAAAAATGTTTATGGGGCTGGTGAGATGGCTTAGCAGTTAAGGCGCTTGCCTGCACAGCCTAGGACCCATGCTCAACTCTCCAGATCCCACATTAGCCAGATGCACAAAAGTGAGGCAAGTACAAGGTCTCACATGCCCACTAGGTGGCACAAGCATCTGGAGTTTGATTGTAGTGGCTGAGGCTCTGGCATGCCAATTCTCTTTCTCTCTCTCTTTCTTGCTCTCTTTAAAATTTTTTTAAAAAAATTCCAGGCATGGTGGCACACGCCTTTAATCCCAGCACTTGGGAGGCAAAGGTAGGAGGATCACCATGAGTTCGAGGCCACCCTGAGACTACAGTGTGAGTTCCAGGTCAGCCTGGGCCAGAGTGAGACCCTACCTCGAAAAAACCAAAAAAAAAAAAAAAAAGTTTATTATTTATGTGTGTGTGTATGTATGTGTGTGTGTGGCCAAACTAGGGTATTTTGCCAATGAAAATGAATTCCTGTCTGGCTATACAGGGGTAGCTGGAGAGTTGAACCCTGGCCAGCATACTTTGTAAGTAATTGCCATTAACCACGGAGCCATCTCCTCAACCCCATTTTTTTCTTATTTATTTGAGAGAGAGACAGAAAGGAAGAGGGAGACAGAGAGAGAACGAATATTAGTGCACCAGGGTCTTATGTCACTACCAATGAACTCCAGACACATGCACCACTTTTGCATCTGGCTTTACATGAGTACTGGAGAATTGAACCTGGGCCATTGGGCTTTGCAAGCAAGCATCTTTAACTTCTGAGCCATCTATCTAGTCCCTGTTTTCACTTTTTATTGATAATGTTCATACATGTACATAATGTATTTTGATCATAATCCTTTTCCATTTGCTTCTTTATCTTCCCAGCCCTGTCCCTCCTCAACTGAATCCTTTCTTTTCTGACTAGTCCCTTTACTATCTTGAGGTCTTTTCCAACTCCCATCCATATCAAAATGTTGAGAGTCCTACACTGTACAGGTCTGGTACAAGTAATGACAGCCACTGTGAGGACACCAGTGCAATATCCATTTCATGACCAGAGGCTGTATTCTAAAGCATTCCTTCCTATCATGTAGCTTTTACATTCTTTCAGCCCCCAATTTCCCATGTCTCCCTGAACCTATAAATAGTTCTTAAACCATAGTCTGAATCATGGAGACGAGACAGAAGTGGAATCATAAGGAAGACTATTAATGGGGAACACACATGATGTTAAGTAAGGTGCTTTCTCTTTCTGAAGAATTACTTCATTGTTACTTTTCTTAAAAAAAAAACCCTCTTGGGCTGGAGAGATGGTTTAGCGGTTAAGTGCTTGCCTGTGAAGCCTAAGGACCCCGGTTCGAGGCTCGGTTCCCCAGGTCCCACGTTAGCCAGATGCACAAGGGGGTGCACGTGTCTGGAGTTTGTTTGCAGAGGCTGGAAGCCCTGGCGCGCCCATTCTCTCTCTCTCCCTCTATCTGTCTTTCTCTCTGTGTCTGACGCTCTCAAATAAATAAATAAATAAATAAAAATTAAAAAAAAAAAAGAACAGAGCTAGTGTCTTTAAAAAAAAAAAACCCTCTTTTTATTGACAACTTCCATACATATACAAAATATACCATGATGATAATCCCCTTCCTCTACCCTCCCTTTTGCTGCTCCCCTGACCCCTCAGCTGAATCCTTGCTTTCCAACTAGCCCCTGTTCTAATTTGATGTCCTCACTCCCTCCCCGCCCCAATTATGCTGCTCTTGTGTGAGTGGCTTCAGCAACTGTGAGGTCATGAATACCACAATCACTTTGTGTCTATAGACAGTATTGCAAAGCACTTCTCTCCTTCCTTTTGCTCTTATGTTCTTTCGGCCACCTCTTCTGCAATGGTTCCTGAGCTTTGGAGGGTGTGATAGAGATGTCTCACTTAGTACTGAACACTTCACTGTCATTTCCAGGCACTTGGGTGAGTTTTGAGTCACCCCAGTAGTCACAACCATCCGAAAAGCGCAGCTTCTCAAACCAAAAGTGAGAATAGCATTAATATGTGAGCATAAACATAAGTGCTTAGAGAGCAGTTTGGTGGGCATAATATATGCATTTAGCTAGATGACAATAGTAGATCTTAGTCCCAGAGATTTGCTGACCTTTACAGGCACTGTGATGCACTGAGCTGACATAGTTCACTTACCTCTTTCATAGTTCCTTCCAATGTTCTTCACTCTTCTTCCACAATTTGTTTTGTTCATTCCAAGGCTAAGAACTGGAGATGAAAGTGTTTTTTAATGGTACAAGGTCTACTGTAGGCAGCAGAGTTGTTGCCCATTTGTTTATGAGTTAAGTAAATTTCATTTCAGTTCTACTTGCTCTGATGAATTCCCAGAGGAAAATTACATCATGCATTTTAGGAGTGCTGGTTACAATTTCCTTGTGAGATGCCGTCTTTTTGATTCATCTTTTAATAATATCTGTACAGTTTGGTAGACTGGCAAGCTTCCTAAATGCAAAGGGAATTATTGTACTTAAGATACTTAAATTTGATTAACCCTAAATATGGAGAAGGCGAAGAAGAGACAGTCAGATGTTAGCAAATTAGATAACTTGAGCATGAATATGTACCCAGTGAAATTTCAGGTGGAGTCATTTTAGACTTCCTTTTTATGTGCTTAGCATAAAAGCATTTCGCCATGCTGAAAACTTTTAACAATGACATCACACTCATTTTGCTGATGTGTCATAATTTACATAGGAATTTAATAGTTGGACATGTCTTTCCTTTAGGGTATTTTTTTTTGTGGGAGGGGCAGGGAGAGGAAGGGTTATAACATTACCAAATAGAATCAAATTAAGTAGTCAGAACTTTTCTGGTATAAATTAATTTTCAAAATTTTGTTCTTTGCTCTTTTATTTCTCTGTTTATTAAAAAGTTAAAAGAAGCTGGGCGTGGTGGCGCACGCCTTTAATCCCAGCACTCGGGAGGCAGAGGTAGGAGGATCGCCATGAGTTCAAGGCCACGCTGAGACTACAGAATTAATTCCAGGTCAGCCTGGACCAGAGTGAGACCCTACCTCGAAAAACCAAAAAAAAAAAAAAAAAAAAAAAAAGCTAAAAGATCAGGCCAGGTGTGGTGGCCCATGCCTTTAATCCCAGCACTTGGGAGGTAGAGGTACAAGGATCACTGTGAGTTCAAGGCCACCCTGAAACTACAGAGTGAGTTCCAAGTCAGCCTGGGCTAGAGTGAGACCCTACCCCCCCCAAAAACAACAAAAACGTTAAAGATCAACTTTACAATAAAGATTCCCAGGTACGTGGGATGAGCTAGTAGGAAAGACTTTATTTAGCAGGTGGGGGTAGTTAGGTCCGCTATCACTGTTGTCTTATGTCCTCATGTCACACTGTTAATGGGAAGCAGTCTTGAGGCTTGCAACCCCTCTCAACTTAAGTATTTTTCATTCATGTTACACTATTTGTAAAATGACAAAGTGTTAATACAACTAAATCCAAATCTAGAGCTGGAAAAAACAGAGAAATGAAAAGAGAAAGTTTATTTTCAGAGGACATTGATAATTCACAGATCAGGTAGACTGTGTCCAGTGGCTGTAAAACCAGTGCTGAAGCAGTCTGAAGACTGCTCATAGACTGACCATCTAGCAGCAATGAGATGTTGGCTCATGATTTCACTAGTGAGTCTCAGTTCTCTTATGTAGAAACTGAGAAAACAGGGCTGGGAAATGATTCAGCTGGTAAAGGCACTTGCTTGCAAAACCTGCCTACCCATGTTCAATTCCTTAGCCACTCACATAAGCCAGACTCAAAAAGCGACTCAAGCTTTTGGTGTTTGTTTCACTCACCTACAGGTATTGGCAAGTGCGCACGCGCACACACACACACACACACACACACACACACACAAATAAAATTCAATTTTACATACTTGTGATAATAATATCATGAGGTTGTAGGGAAGCGTAAATGAGTTGATAAAGCTACTGACCGGGGGCTGCCTGTGCAGTAAGCATTCATTATATTTCAAGTGATTTCAGGGATGAAGTGTATTGTCTTTTAGAGATCATTAAAAATGGGCTTCTCAGGCTGAAGCTTAGCAGTTAAGGTACTTTCCTGAGAACCCCAAGGATCCAAGTTTGATTCCCCAGTACTCACATAAGCCATATGCACAGGGTAGCTCATGCATCTGGTGTTTGTGTGCAGTGGCTAGAGGCCTTGGTGCGTCCATTCTTTCTACCCCTCTCTCTTTCTCACAAATAAATAAAAAAAATATTTTTAAAATAAGCTTCTGTATCTATTGGTCACAGGTGTCACAAGCTGAGGTCTGTGGTTAAAAAATAATCTTTTTATAACCTAGTAACTTTTATACAATTTTCTTGCCTTCCTATTATGCCTGCTTCAAAGTAGTAGCCAAGTTTGTGGATTAGTCAGTCAGATGTGCTATTTATTTGCTGGGCTTTTTTTCTGGGTGGCATGAGGCTTAACTTTATATCCATGCAACCTGATTGGTTAGGTAAGTTGAAAATTGTCTTGAATAAGGTTTAAGCATAGAATCAAGCCCGTAATTATTAGGAATTGCTGTCATGGAGATCAAATAGCTTCATACACAAAATAAGAACTTAGTGTATTATATCAGCACACCATTACTCCAAAACTGTTTTTCTGTGGTGGAGGTGGGGGTGGGGGTAAAAAGTAGGTGACAGTGAGACTCTCATCACAGAACTGTCAGGCTGGTATGGAAATTATTTCTATAGAGGTAGAACAGGGAACAACCAACACTGTTGAATCACCACACCTTCAGACGTCCAGGCCCTAAAATTTTATGCTGCTTTGCCCAGTACTGTAAGATCCCTTTAAAAGTCATCAATTTCTCTGCTCTTTTTTTTTTTTTTTTTCCAGAAAGCCAGCAAGCAGCAGGGCGCCAGGAAATCCTGGCTGAAGGGATATGTATGTATATAAATTTTATCCTCTTAAATTTAATAAATCAAAAACTAGTTAGTCAAGTCTGTGTTACACCATAGTTTTCAGGCTAGTGATTTTCCCCTCAAGGTCTATTCTATTAACTTTTTCTGATTAGTTTATTTAATTGAATATTTTGCAAACATTAACATGGTATTGTTTTAATAGAAAATGTGGAAATATACAGGAAAGAAAGCAAAACGCAAATAATGTCTCACTAGTGGATAAAAAACTTTCTCCACAGTCACAGAGTATGGCTTCCACTTTCTTGTCTGAGGTTTTTCCTTAGCTCTTGCATTTTCTAGAATCAGTGTTACACAATCATCAGCATATTTGGAATGCAGTGTAATTCAGCTCCTCTGCCCCAGCCAATGGGGCGTACTCCCTCCCACCGGTGGAAAGCATCAGGCAATGTGACCGTAAGAATGCTTTACTATTGCCTCATTTTGACCACTAGTGAGCTCAAGTGCCTTACCATGTTGCCACAAATCATTCTTCTTCTACTTTGATCCACTCCATCAACTTTTTAAAAATTGGCTGGTGTTTTTCAGTTAAAATTTAATAGTGTTATTAATTACCACAAGTCTTTGGGTTGCTTGTATATATTGCAAATATTGTTTTGGACTAAAGATGTTTTTTCTTCTTTGGTAGTTTTCAATTTTTTTGTGGTTGAATTTAACATTTTCTAGTCTTTGTTTCCTGACTTCTACGTTTCCTGTCTTTCTTGAACCTGTTAAATCCAAGGTTATAAGAGCAATGTTCCTATTATTTTAGTCTAGTAACTTTTTGGTGTTCTTTCCTCCCTTCTTTCAGTCCTCCCTCCACCCTTTTCTGTTTCTTTCACTTTCTTCCCTTTCTCCTTCTATCTCTCTCTCTCATTTTCTCTTTTCTTTATTCATCTTTAGCTGTCAGGATTCATTTATGCTTCTGTAAGGAGTTTGAGACACATTTTATATTATCCTATATTTGTCCCGGATTTCTCTTTAACCTAGTGGTGGCTCAATGAACTGGATTTTTTTTTACCCATGGGCAAATATTAAAGGAGCTGTTAATCTCCGCTTTCCTCAGCTTCTCAGCCTTTATTCCTCTCAACCTGTGTAGTTCTTCTGGTCACCTCTAGTTCTCCTTTTCTGTTCTGGATCCCAGCATTCCCTAAGTCATGCTTTATGTTCACTTTGTTCATCTCTGTCCTCTGTAGCAGTGCTCAGTATGCTTTTCTGATTTGTTTAGACTTCTACCACTTTTTTAGTGAAATGTTTTATGGGTATTAAAATGTTTGCCTCTCATTATGAGCACCTCTGCTGCAAGAGTCTCAAGTAAAATAATGCAGTCATAGGTTAATGGTCTTTGGGGCCTTTTCATCTTTTGCCTTACAATCTGTAATAGAAATATACATTTATCCAGTACCTCTTATACTATGAACAACTACCATGTATGTTCTTGCTTGCAAAATTACATTAAGGTAATTTTTCAAAAATTACATTCAAGTAGTTTTTCACAAATTGACATTTTTGGTGGAAGAGGGACTAGGGTGGGGGGAAAAGGGAGGCTGGTGAGAGGCAATTAGGATTTTGGTATATTGTCTATATGCATGGAAGTTGTTAATAAAAAGTAAAATAAAAAAAAAAAACCAAGGACCAATATATCCAGCTGAAGTCATAGCTTATCCCTAATGTAAATGTCCTAAATATTCCACCAAAAGGGCAAATTAATAGAAAAAATACAATATTAACAACTGAAAATATTGAAATACTGACTGAATTTTGTTTCCCTATGATACTATTTCTTTGAAGTGGAGAAAGCAAAAGTTATGGTTTGTTTAAATTAAATACTAATTGTCTTTAGATAAATTGCTTAGCAATAAAGGTAGTTTAATTATTAACTGTTGGGAGAGAAAAATTCCTTAAATCACTTCTTCAGAGAAGTTTATGGAGTATGCAAGTGCTAAGAAATGCTAAAGAAGTGCTGAGAAGTCTTACCTCTGCCTCCCAAGTGCTGGGATTAAAGGCGTGTGCCACCACACCTGGTTTCTGAGAGCTTTTATTGATTTCCCATAGGAAAGCCAGGCTTGTTGGAGATCCCACATTTGAACATCAACATCTGTATCCATATGTCCATCTCTTCATGGATTCAGCCTGTGGAGATTTGACATGGCCTGTAATACAGAAATTGTTCCATAGCTGTCAGTACACCATCAGTTTGAAAATCTTAAATGGAAAAATTTTTAAATAAACAATTCCTAGGCTTGATTTGTTTTCTTATTTGTTCTCTTGTTCGAGGGATTGAATTTGTGTCTCTCTCTCACATGCTAACAATTGATAGGGTTTAAGCTGTTTTCCTCAATGGCAGGATGAAGCCTGATCCTTCTGGCCCTGAACGTGAATCATTGCTTTGTCCAGTGTGTCTACACTACAAACACGACCTTTCCACAGCGTTACTTGGTAGCCCTCTTGGTGGTCAGATCAATTGCAGTGGCATCATGGCACTTGATTTCAAGTAAACCTCATGTAAACACTACTTAATAATGCCTATATCATTCATTTCACAACTTCTCACTGTGTAAAGGATTGTATCATTTCATGTCATCCCATGAGGGGTAAGTACAATAAGACATTTTATGAGAGAGAAGACAGTCATATAATATATTGTTATATTCAATTAAAAAAACATTTATTTATTTGTGTATGTAAGGGAGAGAGAAAAGAGAGAAAGAGAAGAGAAAGGGAGAGGGAAAAGAATGAATATTTTGCAAAAGAGCTCTTGATGCATGTGCCACTGTGTACATCTGGCTTTATATGAGCACTGGGGAATTGAACCCAGGTTGGCAGGCTGTACAAGCAAATACCGTTAACTACTGGGCCATCTCTCCATATATATATATTATATATATATTTTGGACCCAGTCTGACCTGGAATTCACTCCAAAGCTCAGGCTGGCATCAAACTCATGATGGTCTTTCTATTTTAGCCATCTGAGTGCTGGGATTAAAGGTGTGAGTCACCATATCTGAATGTTTTAAAAATTTGATCTTACTGGTAGTTGTTATTATTGTTTTACCATGCCTAAGTTAGTAATGAACCTTTATTATGCATATATAGCAAAAAGCATAGTACACATGGGGTTTAGTAGTACACCAGCTTTGGATATCTACTGGGGGGTCTTGAAACATTCCTCATGGATAAGGAGAAACTGCTATACATAAAGAATAATGACCCCTATTGAACTCATTTGTAGGCATATAGATTGTAGGGGTTTAAATATATGGCCTCATAGACTCAGGCTTGAAGTTCAAATTTCCAGTAGAGGGAGCACTACTGGGGAAGAGGCACGCCATTGGGGGCAGATCTTAAGTCCAGCCCTAAGGTGTGGAGAGTGGTTTGTCTGGCTGTTCGTGCTTGCTGGTGTTGATGTTTGCTGGTTGTTTGCCAATGTCTCTCTGCTTGGACTATGGAAATGAGCCAGCTTATTTCACCATTGATGGTGTTCCCCTGAAAATTTTAAGAGTGCAATAAGCCCCTTCCTCCCATAAGCTGTGTCTAGTGGATGTGCCAGCAACAAGTAGCTGACTGCAAAAATAGTTATGCTCAGAAACAAGTGAAAATTTTCTTTAAACCAATCATATGTTTCCAGGCACAGTGGTTCTTGCCAGTAATTCCAGCACCCAGGGCACTGATGCAAGAATCTCAAAAACAAACAAACAAACAAGTAAAAAGACAAATAAAAATTCAAGGCTCAAATTCTTGCTTAACATAGTTTGTCAAGCTCTAGCCATTGCCTCTGCCTTGGAGTCAGCAGGAAAAAGGAAATGGAGTGAGGACACTTCCTAGAGGAAATATTTCTTCCTAAATGTCATCAGAAAAACATAGCCATGGTGCAGAGTGCTATTTGGAGATTATGATAACATCCGGAGACAGACAGTAGTGATAGTTATACAGTAATATGAATGTTAAGCTCATATATATGTACTTAAAATACTTATGGTTATAAATTTTATGTTATGTACATTTTATTGCAAAAAATAATTGCTTATTGGGAGAGGAGGCTGAAAAATATGGTCTTTATTTTGGATAGCCATTACCCTTCTAAAAATTGGAGATTCTATTATTAAAGAAGTGTAAATATTAAAGAATACCTGTTAGGGAGCTGGAGAGATGGCTTAGCAGTTAAATGCTTGCCTGTGAAGCCTAAGGACCCTGGTTTGAGGCTCGATTCCCTAGGACCTGCGTTAGCCAGATGCACAAGGGGGCGCACATGTCTGGAGTTCGTTTGCAGTGGCTGGAAGTCCTGGCTCACCCATTCTCTCTTCCTCTCTCTCTCTCTGCCTCTTTCTCTCTCTGTGTGTAGCTTTCAAATAAATAAATAAAATAAAATGAAAAGAATACCTGTTAGTTTTTAAACATTTGTAATGGTGGGAAATATAAAGAACCATGGAAAAGAAGGAGAGAGAGAGAGAGAGAGAGAGAGAGAGAGAGAGAGATCCAAGAATGATCTATGGTGCAAATTGGTCAGTGGGGAATAATGACTGTATTTACCACTGACAAAGGAAATAAGTCAGACTAAGTTTTGGTATGGAATCCAGACTTTTTATGTTCTATGTTTATTCAGTGGCATTGCTAAAGCATGGAATGGGGCATATTTTGGGGAAGGATCTGGCCCAATAATGTTGGATGAAGTACGCTGCACTGGGAATGAGCTTTCAATTGAACAATGTCCAAAGAGCTCCTGGGGGGAACATAACTGTGGACATAAAGAAGATGCTGGTGTATCCTGTGTGCCTCTGACAGGTAAGGGTTTCATCCCTTAATGTGCTAATCTCTGCCCTCATAACTCTTGGGTTTGCCATAGCTTAGCTTTTCAATTCGAGTGCTAGGACCAAATGAGATACAAATTATTTCCAAATACAACTAAAACAACTAACAGAAATTTTACATTAAAATACTCTCTCCTCATTCATAAATATTTCTGAAAATTTTAAAGTGAAGTTCTATAAGCAGGTCAGAAACACTCATTTTATTGCAGTGTTTACTACCCATAGTCAAAATCAATATGCAATGACAGAATCCAAAGATTAGGTGTCAGTATATTACATCTTTAAAAAAATATTTATTTATAAGAGAGAGAAAGAGAGGGAGAGGATGGGTGCTCCAGGGCCTCCAGCCATTGCAAATGATCTCCAGATGCATGTGTCACCTTGTGCATGTGGCTTACATGGGTTCTGGGAACCAGACCTAGGTCCTTTGGCTTTACAGGCAAGTGCCTTAACCACTAAGTTATCTCTCCAGTATAAAATTTTATTTCTTTTTAAAATTATATTTTAAAACTATTTTATTTTCATTTATTTACTTGAGAGAGAAAGAAGGAGAGAGAGAATAGGTATGCCAGGACATCCAGTCACTGCAAACAAATTCCAGATGCATGTGCCACCTTGTGCATTTGGCTTATGTGGGTCCTGGGGAATCAAACCTGGGTCCTTAGATCTCATGGGCAAGTGCCGCTAAGCCATCTCTCCAGCCCTATATTACATCTTTTATTCATTCCTCCATTAACCAGTCTTATTCAGAACGTGTTCCTAGCTAGTATAAAACAGTATTAATGTGATTACTGGTTAAAACACACTGCTAAAGAAACCAAGTTAGCTTTGCTGGACACAATTTTCAGATTATCCCAAATTGCAGCATCCCTGTCCAAATAGATATGTGTTGTGAGAAAGGGATGCCCAAGTGCAAAAGGGTATGTGAGTATGCATTTGCAGGTTAAGATCAAAGAGTGAAAAGTGGAAAGGCAAGGTGAGTTACCACAAGTTCATTACTTCTATAGTAAAAAGAACTAAAGGGCTGGAGAGATGGCTGAGCATTAAGGCACTTGCCTGTGAAGCCTAAGGATCCAGGTTCCACTCCCCATATCCCACATAAGCCAGATGCAGAAGGTGGTACAAGTGTCTGGAGTTTGTTTGCAGTGGCTAGAGACCTGGCATACCCATTCTATATTCTTTTTTCTCTGTCATAAATAAATAAATAAGCTTTTACGTTTTTTGTTAATGTTTTGTTTATTTATTTGAGAGAGAGAGAGAGAGGAAGAGAGAGGTGTAGACAGAATTTCCGAGAAGACTGTGAAAAGAGCATTCAGCTCAATGAGAGACCTTCTTTCAAAGGAGATGGAAAGCTGACATCCACATGTGCATCATGACACATGTATACCTGCACTTACACACATGAACACACACACACACCAAGTAGATTTTACACACACATACTTGGAAATTACATCAGATAATATTTTTCTACTCAGAATAATTTACAACTATTAGGAAGATACACATTGCGGTAAACCTCAGAAACAGTACAATGACCTCCAAAGCGTCACTAGCAGAGTTAGAACATAAGTAATGGAAAGCTCAGGAAGAGGCCTGAATATGATGGTGCTTCTGGTAAAGTGAATGTGGTTTGCTATTGTTGATTGGCCTTGTCTCATTGTCTTCTGCTCACAGATGGGGTGATCAGACTTGCAGGCGGAAAAGGCAGCCATGAAGGCCGCCTGGAGATATACTATCTGGGACAGTGGGGAACTGTCTGTGATGATGGCTGGACTGAGATGAATACATACGTGGCTTGTCGGCAACTGGGATTTAAGTAAGGCTCACAGATATGAAGAAGCTGAATGCCAAATTACAAAAGTTTTACTACATAATCCTTATTTTAAAAATACATGTCATCTTTAATGTATCATCCATTTACCTGTCTCTATTTATTATCTATCTTATCTGTTTATCATTTGTCTGTCATAGATAACACGCACTTGCCTCCTTACCCACAAAAGCACAGTAATATGAAAATGACATTTTCTAAGATAATGATTAACCATCACTTGATATTTATTTCATTTACTTTCTCCACTACCACCTTTTTCTTGACCAAATTGCTTGACACTTTGGTGACTCTTGCATCTGTAAGACACTGAATGCTTGATTTTACTCTGACGTATTGCTACTGTCAGAAGTTGTTAGTTGTAACATCATTGTGGCTAAAATTACAATGAAGTCCAATGACAAATGTTCTGAAATTACATGATCCTTTTTCTCAGAATGGCTTGGTAATTGACACTTTTACTTGAGAAAAATAGCCCTCTTGTCATGATATGACCTTTAGAAATTATATTTGACCTTGCCAACTTGAAATCCGAGTGTCATACTTTGGGCAACATGTTTCATGTCACATGCATAATGCAACCCAGTGCAAAGATGTCATTTGGTTGAAGCAATTGCAAATGATGCCCTTGAGCTAAATGCATGAATGAATCTGAAGAATGCCCATTCTTTCTCATTTTCTGTATTTCTATATCATGCTTTAAACAATAGCAAGGCAGTTCATTTCAGTTTACGATAGAGCTTATTGTAAATATCCATTAAACCTTAAAAATATACACTCATTCAAGTTGGGCAAATCCATGTTTAAACATACATTTAAAAATTTATAAAAATAAACTGAAACAGAGAAAGTTTAAAAAAGAGAAAATTCCCACCTGGCCAATGTGGCATTGGATTTATAGGAGTGAAAACAAAAGAATATTAAATGCTTTTAATAGTTTTTCCATTTTGCACTATTAGTATTATAATTTGCATGCATTTTGTATCAGCTGTTATAGTACATATGTGACTTTTATATACATTTTTAAATTTTATATTGGTACATAGACAAATGTATTGTTAACAGCAGATATCCTTTTTTTTTTTGTTTGTTTGTTTTTTTGTTTTTTCAAGGTAGGTCTCACTTTAGCTCAGGCTGACCTGGAATTTACTATGTAGTCTCAGGGTGGCCTCGAACTCACAGTGATCCACCTACCTCTGCCTCCTGAGTGCTGGGATTAAAGGCATGAGCCACCATATTCACACTGTGGTTTACTTAATGTTAAAACTAATTTTATTGGTTAAAATTAATTTTTAATTTTGTTATGTTACCTATAAATAATGCTATCATAAAGATATAAATACATGTAAATGCCCTGCATTTTGAATTTTCCTGAGCATAGCAGTTGTTAAAATTATTAAGTCAAAGGGATGGCCAAATAAATATTGATATTTAATTAATATGAATCACTTAATACACCACTTTATATTTAAATGGCTCTCTGCTGCACTAACAATTGTATCCTAAGTTTTCATAGATTTATAGAGATGCATAAGTCCCATTATTTTCCATTCATTTTCACATGTTATTTATGAATCAAAATCAATGGTGGATATTGAATTTTTCCTCCATATTTCATTTATTTTAAGTTTTAAAAATCCATTCTGATTTTTTTTCATGCATAATGTATCTGAACTTATTGGTTCTAAAAATGTCCTCATTCATCTGTTGTGGGCATGTGCAACATTTAGTTTATAGTTCTGAAAGAACCTAATCATTTGGAATGAGAAAAGAGAGTCAACCTTGGGTTTCTTTGTCCAAATGCAATCCAAACATAAAAGAACTTCCTATTATATGTTTGTTTTTTTTTTAAACTAGGTAGATGAAGATCAGTGATGCTTTACCTGGAAAAATATTTTACATTAAAAGTAACAGCAATATGAGGTTTACATTAATTACTTTTCTAGTTAAAGCTTGATTAACTAGCAAAATAACCTTAAAATGACTAATTAAAAAGTTGCATTGGGGACCGGGCATGGTGATGCATGCCGTTAATCCCAGCACTTGGGAGCTAGAGGCAGGTGGATCGCCGTGAGTTCGTGGCCACCCTGAGACTACATAGTGAGTTCCAGGTCAGCCTGGACTAGAGTGAGACCCTACCTCAAAAAACCAAAATAAATAAATAAATAAAACAAAATAAAATAAAGTTACATTGGAGCCAAGCATTGTGGCACATGCCTTTAATCCCAGCACTTGGGAGGCAGAGGTAAGAGGTTTGCTGTGCGCTCAAGGCTACCCAGAGACTAGATAGTGAATTCCAGGTCAGTCTGGGCCAGAGCAAGAACCTACCTTGAAAAACCATTTTTTAAAAGTTGCATTGTTTTAATTTACTAAATGTTCACTTACAAGAGCAAATTTAATAAATAAAACAACTGGGAAAATCCATGGCAGAATGAAAGAACTTTTCATACTTTTAATGAATATAAAATGTCAAGTGCTTGACATCAAGTTTTTGACAAAGAATTAAATTACAAGATCTTTATGTTGAAGGTTTGTAATTTAAGGAATAAGGGAAACATGGAAGGAAGGATGAAAGAAAGTGCAGACCAGCACAGCTGTCAGTTTTATTTTACAGATACTTGCTCTTTCACAGCCTATCATTGCAATATACATAACAAATGTAATAAAAACGCTTGCCACACAAGTGCAATTTATAAAATTTTAAAAATTAAATCTATATGACCTTATGAAAAGCTAAGAACACTGCGATTCTGATTTTGATGAGCTAACATTGAATTGTTATCCCCGATTGGGCGTAGTGCTTGAGAATTAATACACACTGTTTTGGAGAAGAGATTCCTGAGAGCCCCCAGAGAAGCTGATGGAACCTCTGAGCTCAGCACTCCCTCTCTCCCTCAAAGTATTCACTTCCATGGACAAGAATTTCAAGTTTATCTCTTTGCATTCTCTCTGGCTGGTGGGTTAAATTGTAGACAAGGCACAGGAATGAATTGTTCATTAGTTACTCATGGAGTCAATGAAAAATTAGGGTGATTCAAATGTTTGTAAAGCAAACATGGCTCTGAGGCTCCAAGGTGAGATAAACAACACATTCTTAAACTCTGGAATCATGACACTTAATTATGTTGTTTGTTCCTTGAAACCAGAGATGTTTCTGGGCACAATGTTCATTTCATTGCCACAGATATGGCAAACAAGCCTCTGCAAACCATCTTGAAGAGAGCACGGGTCCCATATGGCTGGATGACGTCAGCTGCTCTGGAAAGGAAACCAGTTTCCTGCAGTGTTCCAGCAGACAGTGGGGAAAGCACGACTGCAGCCATCGCGAAGATGTGGGCATTGCCTGCTACCCTGACGGCAGCGGGCACAGGGTGTCTTCTGGTGAGGACTGGGCGGAGCTTGCCGGGATCCACACTTCAGTGGTCCTGAATCTCCAACCATCAGTTTGGAATGTGAAGCCTTACTATACTTGGCCTGACTTTACAAATCTGTTTCCCAAGAAAAAAAAAAACCTCTTTTGAGCTTCTCAACTACCATGACATTTCTATCTAAATTTGTTTTATGTTTGTTTGAAGTATTATATTTCTCACTAAAAAATGTTTATAATCCCAAATATCTGCATGGCGGAAGACCTTGAGATATCCATTCTGATATCCATTGGTCAAATATTCTAGTTTTCATTTTCCTTGAATGTTAGTGAACTATTTAGACAAGATTAAAACAAACCAAGCAGCACTTGAAAGACAGAAGTGGGAGGATCACTGTGAGTTCGAGGCTACCCTGAGACCACATAGTGAATTCCAGGTCAGCCTGGGCCAGAGTAAGACCCTACCTTGAAAACAAAACAAAACAAGTGAATATTATTTTTCCCTGTTTCAGATGGAGTAAGCATAGAAGTTGTCAATTAAATATATATATATATATATATATATATATATATATATATATATATATATATATGTATGTATGTATGTATATATATATAAAGATAAGTAGCTCTGCTAGCAGTCTTAAAATAATCATGGGTAAAAATCGTCTCATGAGGTTGCCCTTTAGTCAGTTTTATAGAATAAACTTAGACTGAAATGAACATTTCTGTTAAGTTTCTTCTTGTAGGAAGAAATATTATGTTCTGAAAACAATGTATGACATCATTGTTACAGGAAAAATTAAAGCAAACTACTAATATCAGCTTGAACTATTGAATAATATTGCATATTCATAGGGTTGTTAGTCCTCTCAAACATTTTATATACAAGAATTTAGGGATGGTACTATAGCTTAATGATAGAATACTTGCCTAGCATGCCCAAAGCCTTGGGTTCAATCTTTAGTACCACAAAACAACACAAGAAACAAAGAAACACCATAGTGCACATTACTATTGCTACTGTCCCAACTGAACTCAGGTGTTCTGAGGATAATGACCTCTGTCATCCAATTTCCCTTTGAGAATAGAAAATACAGTGATTTTGCAAATAGCTAAGATTAGATTCAGGAATATTGGGTACAGTATTTTTATAAAGCACATAATTGAGACTTAAAAATTCTATCTTTTTTATATTTTATTTATTTGTTTGAGAGAGAGAAAGAGGGAGAGAGAGAGAAAGAGAGAATGAGTGTTCCAGGGCTTTACTGCAAACGAACTCCAGACACATGCGCCCCCTTGTGTACCTGGCTTACATGGGTCCTGGGGAATACAACCTCAGTCCTTTGGCTTTGCAAGCAAATGCCTTAACCGCTAAGCCATCTCTCCAGCCCAAAAGTTCTCTCTTTTTTTAAGAGTATATGAAAATGGTTCCTAAAACTACTGAGGTAAAAACACGAAGATATAATCCTAGGGTATGTTTCCTAAATATTGAACCAAAGATTCAAAAGCATAAAAATTGAAAACTAAGAAAATAATGACATCAGTTTAAATTTGATCATTGAAGATCACTTTTTAATCTTCTCTTATGAAGAACCACACAATTTAAGATATACTAATAAAAAACGTAAAGTTTAAGTTGGGCACACTTTTAATCCCAGCACTCAAGAAGCAGAGGTAGGAGGATTGCTATCAGTTCAAGGCCAGCCTGGGACAACAGAGTAATTTCCAGGTGAGCCTGGGCTATGGTGAAACTCTTCCTTAAAAGCAAGCAAGCAACCAACCAACCAATCAAACAATAAAGGTAAAGTTTCAAATGTTCTTTTTTCTGATATAGCTAAAACTCCCTATTTTGTTTTAGAGGCTAGAAAACAGTGCGCAGAGTAGGCACCCAACAAACACTTGTTGACTTTGCCTTTGCTTCATGATTCTACTGCCTTCCACATGAAGTAAACAGGACCCAGGAGCAAATAACACTGGGGCCACCAAGAAGGAGAGAGAAGGAAAAATGTGTCTTTACTGTTATCTCCTTTTCATAAGGACACCACTTATGTTGACTTTGGACACAGCCTAATGACCTCACCATTCTACCATGACAATATGTGAATCTCAGTGAGGGCCTTAAACAGTATCATAATTTGTTGGTGTGATTAGAAATATGCCTTTCCACAAATAATTTGATTGGCATATATAAATCTGAATTTATTAGTGATCTGGTCCTCAATTTTTAAATATTACTCATTTTTGTGATGAAATCCTTCCCTTGAAATGAAAAGTAAAAGAAGGTTTCATATGGAAATCGTTAGGTGCCTTCTTTTTCCCTTCCCTCTGCTGGAATTCTGCCCAATCCAAGTGACCCATGTGTGCCAAAGCTGTATCTGTTTATGCCTTTGCAAAAATCTTGAGCTTTGGAGTACATATTTCTATCTATAGTCATGAATAAAAAATGACATGGGGCTGGAGAGATGGCTTAGCAGTTAAGGCACTTGCTTGTGAAGCCTAAAGACCTAGGTTTGATTCCCCACTACCCATGGAAGCCAGATGGATAATGCATCTAGAGTTAATTTTCAGTTGCTAAAGGCCTTGGCACACCCACTTTTTATCTGCCTCTCTTCTCTCTCTCAAATAAATAAGATAAAATATTTAAAAAGGTGACATAGAGCTGGAGAGATTGCTTAATGGTTAAAGTGCTTACCTGCAAAGCCTAAGGGCCCAGGTTCAACTCTCCAGGTCCCACATAAGCCAGGTGCACAAGGTGACACAAGTACACAAGGTTGCCCATGCTCACTAGGTGGCACACACGTCTGGAGTCCAATTGCAGTGTCTGGAGGCCCTGGGGTGCCAATTTACTCTCTCTCTCTCTCTCTCTCACTGTCACTCTTGTTCTGTGTCTCATAAAATTTATGAAATAATGTCATGATGCCCAGTGTGGTAGCATACACCTTTAATCCCAGCACTAGAGAGGCAGATGTAGAGGAGTTGCTGTGAATTCAAGACCAAGCTCTAGATCAGCCTAGGCTACAGTGAGACCCTACCTCAAAAACAAACAAACAAAAGTCACATGAAACAAAACAATTTTAAGTTAATGTTATTGTACTATTTAGAAGTCTATTGTAATAAAGTAACTTGTGATTTTATAGTATCATTCATTCGTTTGTTGGATCAGCACTTTTGGTCCTTTATATGCCACACACGGTTCAAAGGCTAGGATACAAAATTGAGCAAGATGAGCACTCTGGCCTCAGGGCTTTGAAGGGTAGAACAAAACTGTGTGCAGTATTTCATTTTTTTTCTCCAAAGGGATTGTTAGCTGAGTCTATACTTGATGTTTAGAAATAATTGTATTTTGCAAAGGCTTATGCTTTGGCATAACCTTGCTTATTTTGGCTTTTCTAATATTTTTGAATCATGTCTTAGGTTTTCCTATCAGACTAATGGATGGAGAAAATAAGAAAGAAGGACGTGTGGAAGTTTCTGTGAATGGCCAGTGGGGAACAATTTGTGATGATGGCTGGACTGATAAAGATGCAGTAGTGGTTTGTCGACAGCTCGGCTATAAGTAAGGAAAACATAATTAGCCACAATGATGACCTCATGAGCATTTCTGACTGCTTTTTAGGTTTATTCCAGTGAGTTAATCCCTACTTAACCTTTTTAAATCTTATTTTTCTTCAGTTGAAAATATTGTTGATTTTCATGTTCATTTCATTTGGAATTATAAAGAGTAGTAAGCATCTAGTTAAATTTTTCTGTCTTCTTTTAAGAAATTTATATGATGTCACATAATTAATAAAGCCTTTGAAATCTAATAACAAGATAATTTCACTATTTATAATAATGGTTCCCTCATCCACAAGCATTAACCTTTCCCTGTGGTTGGTGCTTTCACACTGCATCTTACATTATTAGACTTTCAGTTGGTTCCTGCAGTTCATGGTATTCACAGCAGTCATGTGGTGGAGAGTGGCTGTGAACACCTCCTTAACAAATACTGAGCAGCTGTTCCTAGAGCTCAGGCCAAATTCTGTCTCACTGTTTTTGTTTCAGCTCTCAGCCTTGTGAACAGTTATTCTTTCTTGCCATCTGATAAGTGCCTTTTCTTATTTTTCTGCATTTCTGTGCTTTTGTGTGTGTGTGACAATTTCACTCTTTTAAAATATTTTATTTATATTTATTTATTTATTTGAGAGAGAGAGAGAGAGAGAAAGAGAATGGGCATCCCAGGGTCTCTAGCCATTGCAGACGAGCTTCAGTCACATATGCACCTTCTGCCTCTGGCTTTTGTGGGTCCTGGGAAATCGAACCAAGGTCCTCTGGCTTTGTAGGCAAGCACCTTAACTGCTAAGCCATCTCTCCAGCCCTGATTTCACTCTTTTTTTTTTTTTTCTTTTTTGGTTTTTCAAGATAGGGTCTCATTCTAGCCCAGGCTGACCTAGTATTCACTATGGAGTCTCAGGGTGGCCTCGAAGTCATGTGATCCTCCTACCTCTGCCTCCCGAGTGCTGGGATTAAAGGTATGCACTACCATTCTTGGCCTGATTTCACTCTTTAAAGCAATCACCAAACACAGGACTTGTGTGCTATGTGATTTCCATAGTGCCACAAGGCAATAGTGTGCCATAGGGAGAAATAGTTATTGTGGTGGTTTGATTCAGGTGACCCCATAAATTTAGGTGTTCTGGATGTTAGGTTCCCCAGCTGATGGCAATTGAAAATTAAAGCCTCCTGGAGGTGGTGTATTGTTGGGGGCAGGCTTATGAGTGTTATAGCCAGTTTCCCCATGCCACTGTTTGGCACACTCTCCTGTTCCCGTTGTCCACCTTATGTGGGCCAGGGCTTGATGTCCACCCTCTCTCTTCTCATGCCATCATGTTTCCTGCCATCGTGGAGCTTCCCCTTAGGCCTGTAAGCCAAAATAAACCTCTTTTTTTCCCCCACAAGCTGCTCTTGGTTGGGTGATTTCTACCAGAAATGTGAACCTGACTGCAACAGTTATTTATAGTATGAAAAAGAAAACTCCCATAAGATCTAGTAATCCTATTTTGGGTACACTTCTCAAAGAAGTATCTGTACTCCCATGTTATATGATTCAACCTTAAAACAGAAAGAAATACTGCCACATGATTGGATGTGATGGACATCATGCTAAGAAAATTAAACCAGTCAGGACAAATATTGCATGATTTCACTCTGAGTTATCTAAAAGAGTCATAGTCATTGAAGGGGGGCAGGTAGAATGGTGGTTGTTAGGGGCTGGATGTCTAGGAAAATTGGGTTTCAATGGTTTGGAAGGTTTTGTTATACAAGATGAATAAATTTTAGAGACATGCTGTACAACAAAGTCTCCTAGTCAACAATACAGCGTTATATACTTTAAAATAGGTTGAGGGCTGGAGAGAGATGGCTTAGCGGTTAAGTGCTTGCCTGTGAAGCCTAAGGACCCCGGTTTGAGGCTCGGTTCCCCAGGTCCCACGTTAGCCAGAGTCTGGAGTTCGTTTGCAGAGGCTAGAAAGCCCTGGCGCGCCCATTCTCTCTCTCTCCCTCTACCTGTCTTTCTCTCTGTGTCTGTCACTCTCAAAATAAAATAAATAAATAAATAAAATTTAAAATAGGTTGAGGATAAAGCTCATTTCATGTTATTTCCAAAACCAAACCAAAAGAAACAAAAGTAAAAAACAAAGGAAATTTTTATATTGTAGTTAGGTTTAATTCCTTGGCTGTACTGAGAGTATCACAGACATATGCAAATCCAAATCCACCAAAATTTTTTTAATACCAATTATACTTGAGTACAGGTAGTTTGCATATCTTGGTTATTCAAGGTAGAGTTTCACTCTAGCCCAGGGTGACTTGGAATTCACTATATAGTCTCAGGGTGGCCTCCAACTCATGTTGATCCTCTTACCTCTGCCTCCCAAGTGCTGGGATTAAAGACATGTGCCACCATGCCTGGCATTCAACTATTTTCATGTGAGGTGGAAAATAAAAATCTAGATTATGTGGCCAAAGTTGGCAGCTATTCTCAAAACTATTTATTTAGTTATAAAGAGATGGATCAAAAGATTTCATTTTATGTTTTAGATAAAATCCCTAACTAATTGCATAGTGTTGCTAAAGCAAATTCACTAGTTAGTTTCTGTACAACATACAACTTGCTTGTTATTTTTTTCCTCTCTTTTGTTTTTTTGAGGTAGGGTCTTGCTTTAGCCAAGGCTGTCTTGGAATTCACTAGGTAGTCTCAGGCTGGCCTTGAACTCATAGCAGTCCTGCTACCTTGGTCTCCTAAGTGCTAGGATTAGAGGTGTGTGCCACTATGCCTGGCCAGTTTGCCTTTATATGGTATTTCAATGAGAATCTTCTAGATATGTTACCATCTTAAATATTTGTAAATATTTTCCCACTGAGATGAAATGAAATTTCATATAGAAACATACAAACACACACAAACATAAGTTCATATGTGATGTGAGCAGGGAATTGTTTCTTCTGTGTCATAAATTTTTAGTAATGCATTCATTGGTACAGAGAACTTTTTATTATTAATATTTTATTTATTTATTTGACAGAGAAAGAGGGAGAGAGAGAGAGAGAATGGCCACACCAGGGCCTCCAGCCACTGCAAACAAACCCCAGACGCATGTGCCCCCTTGTGCATCTGGCTAGCATAGGTCCTGGGGAATTGAACCTGGGTCCTTTGGCCTTGCAGGCAAGCCCCTTAACTGCTACTGCACCATTCCAGCCACATTTGTACAGAGAACTTTTGAGCTATTGAAAGACTGAACTTCGTTGGTAGAAGTTCTAGTGGTATGTCCTCCAGCCAGCTACTTCATGTTGAAGTTTAGTCTTTGGAAACACTGGAAATCAGAATGATATCAGAAAGCATTTTCATAATGGGGAAAAATAGAGATGATATAATAAAAACCAGTAAACATGAAAGGAACTAATGTGATATGCTTGCATGAAAAGCAAAGTAAAAGGCATGCTTTAATTTGTGTCACATAATACTGACAAATATAGCATTTACAGAGATGACTGCATGCTGAGATCAGTTATATTCATTAAGACACACAGAACAGCCGTGATGACTTTGTGTGAATATGTTTCAAAATGTAATTGCTTTTGAACAATTATGTACAAGAGTGGCATGCTTTGCAACAAAATGTAAAATGGTATGCTATCACTATTTTAGTAAAGATCTGAAATTAAGTATATATAATTTGTCTTTTTTAAAATGCTTGGCAAGGACTTATTTTTTGATATATTTGTATGACATTTAAAATAACATAGTTACAGCATTTTATGCCCCGTAGAATATAAATCTAGTGATTTGACACTATTGTTTTTTTTAATTTTTTTGTTTATTTTTATTTATTTATTTGAGAGCGACAGAGAGAGAGAGAGGC
This sequence comes from Jaculus jaculus, assembly GCF_020740685.1. Lineage (NCBI taxonomy): Eukaryota > Metazoa > Chordata > Mammalia > Rodentia > Dipodidae > Jaculus > Jaculus jaculus. The sequence goes on from NC_059103.1 coordinate 84,423,641, forward strand.
AAATAGACAGAGAGAGAGAGAATGGGCGCGCCAGGGCCTCCAGCCACTGCAAACGAACTTCAGACGCATGTGCCCCCTTGTGCATCTGGCTAACGTGGGTCCTGGGGAATTGAGCCTCGAACCGGGGTCCTCAGGCTTCACAGGCAAGAGCTTAACCGCTAAGCCATCTCTGCAGCCCTGATTTGACACTATTGATGCACAGAAATCTTACCGTTATTTTTCCTCTTGGAGTTTTATTTAAAAAATTTTCCTCTGCTAAATACGTATGTATATGTGTGAGTCCATACATGCATATAGATACATACATGCAGCCTACAGGACAGTGTGGGGCACCCTGTCCCTGCCACCAAGCTTAGGAAATAGCATGTTGCTCTACCTTTAAGTTACCTATGTGTTAGTCCCTCTGTTTTTACATCTTGACCCAAAGAAATACTGTCTTGAATTTTGTATCATTTTATTATAATTTTTGTAGCATCTGCAAATGTTACCTCTTTAGCCAGTAGTTTGTTCATTTGACATCTATTATTTATTTATTTGACAGAAAAAGAGGGAGAGAGATAGAATGGGCACACCAGGGCCTCCAACCACTGCAAAAGAACTCCAGACTCGTGCATCCCCTACTGCATCTGGCTAACATGGGTCCTGGGGAATTGAACCTGAGTCCGTTGGCTTTGCAGGCATATGCCTTAACCAGTAAGTCAATTCATAAACTGCTAAGCCATCCCACCAGCCCTTAAAATCTATTTTTGCGGGCATGGTGGCATATGCCTTTAGTTCCAGCACTTGGGAGGTAGAGATAGGAGGATCACCATGAGTTCAAAGCCACGCTGAGACTACATAGCAAATTCCAGGTCAGCCTGGGCTAGAGCGAGATCCTACCTTGAAAAAACTAAAATCTATTTTTGAAAGTAAGCAATACTTTTGGTTCTTCAATTACTTGCTGTCTTTCCAATCTGCTTTTCAGATTGCTGTCTATCTAAGTAACTGTAATTGTATTGGTTTTGCTCTGTAGTATTAAATTTCATACATATCTAGTATGTCAGTTTATTGTATTGATGCTGTGATATTTGCATTCAGTGTTAGTTTGTTTTCTTTTGCTTTAGCTGAATGCCACATTTTAAAGAAAAAACTTGGTTCTCTCTCCCTCTCTCTGCCGTTCTCTCTTTCTCTCAAATAAACAAATAAAAATAAGGTTAAAAAAAGAATAAACTTGGTTCATCTCACAGCTTTGGAAGCTGGCAAATGGAGAGGTCTCATGTCAGGAGAACCTTCTTGCTTATAGAAACTGTTGAGTTCAAAGGTGCTGCAGGGTATCACATAGAGAGTGGGTATGATACAAGAGATAGAGCCCTGATGGCTTTAATAATGGATTCAATATTGAGAGGGGTCTGCCTCATCTTTTAAAAATTCCACAATATTTTTCTGGTCTCACAATAATTCCATACAATTATTCCGTACATGAATTTTGAGAGGGGCAATCAAAGCATAACAATATCATTTCTAGTACCATATACACTACTATGAACATTTTTTATGCTTTTTTACTGGTGCACTTGTGTGTTAAATTTTTAGGGAATATAATCAAGAGTGGTAGTGCCAATCTATAGACTATGTGCATCCATCCTCAACTTGATTAGGGCATGCAAGATTGCCTTGTGGCTATACTAATTTCCACACTCAATAACAATGACAATTATTTCTTGTCAATATGAGGGGACCTAGTGTTTGTCTTTTCACTTATCCCTAACTACTAATGATATAATCTTATTAGTACTAGCCATCAATATTTTCTTTTACATAGCACACAGTGTTTAGAGACCTATCTTCTTAATTTTCTCTCTTTTGAAAAAAAACTTTTTAGTGATTTCTGTGAGTTTTTGGTATAATATATACTATTTTCTTCTCTCAGAGGAAAATTTTTACATTTGTGGATGATAATTACATATGCCAACTTTCAGGTTTATCTTTTCACCTTCCTTAGGATAGCTTCTAGTAAAGTGGCATTCTGAATTTAAAAGTTATTGAATTTATCAAATTATTCATTCTTATGTATATCATTGTCATTTTTATCTTTGTATGTGTGTTTGTGTGTTCATGTGAGTGTTGGGCATGTATGTGCAGGTCAGAGGACAACCTCAGATGTGAGTCCTTACATTCCACCTTTTGTGAGGCAAGATCTTTTGTTTGTCTCTGTCTTATTTAGTTTAATATTTTTCCCTAGCTTGATGTGTTAAGGATAGCTTTCCTATGGTTCAAGCTTAAATCAGTTTTCCTTTCATTATTATGTTCATTACTTTGTGAAAAATTGACTTATATATGGTGTCAGTGTTAAATTTTGTTTCATTAAAAGTATTTGATTTTCATAGTTTAAAAAGTGATGCTATTAAAGCAGGGCATGGTGGCACATGCCTTCATTCCCAGCACTCAGGAGGCAGATGTAGGAGGATTGCTGTGAGTTCAAGGCCACCCTGAGACTACAGAGTGAATTCCAGGTCAGTCTGTGTTAGAGTGAGACCGTACCTTGAGAAAAGAAAAGTGACGTGATTAAAAAATGAAATATAGTAAAGGCCACCCTGCCTTCTGTTCATAATTCGAAGTTCTCTCTGTTTTAATAATGGTATTTTTTTTTCTTATTAAAAATGTGAAAAGGGGCTGGAGAGATGGCTTAGCGGTTAAGCGCTTGCCTGTGAAGCCTAAGGACCCCGGTTCGAGGCTCGGTTCCCCAGGTTCCACGTTAGCCAGATGCACAAGGGGCGCACGCGTCTGGTGTTTGTTTGCAGAGGCTGGAAGCCCTGGCGTGCCCATTCTCTCTCTCTCCCTCTATCTGTCTTTCTCTCTGTGTCTGTCACTCTCAAATAAATAAAAAAAATAAATAAATAAAAATTAAAAAAAACGTGAAAAGGTAGTTCTTAGGTCTCTGAAATTACTTAATCTCATTCTTGGCAATATAATGCCAATTTTAAGAAAGCAGAATACTTTTTATGGGAGTAGGAAATTAGGGGTGATTATTTTTCCCTGCTTTAGAGTTTAAAACTACCATTTCTTCTTCTTCTTCTTCTCCTTCTTCTCCTTCTCCTTCTTCTTCTTCATTTTCTTCTTCTTCTTCTTCTTTCTTCTTCTTTTCGAGGTAGGGTTTCACTCTAGTCCAGGCTGACCTGGAATTCACTATGTTGTCTCAGGGTGACTTTGAACTCACAGAGATCCTCCTACCTCTGCCTCCCAAGTGCTGGGATTAAACGCATGCACCACCATGCCTGGCTACAACTACTATTTCTTGACATGGTATTTAAGTGTGACTTTGGAAGCAGAAATTAAGTTAGAAGTAGTTGATTCTATAACATGAAGAAGATATTTAAATTTTTGACAATCATCCAAAAATGTTATGTCCTGTATGTGTACATGCTGATTTAAATATGTAAAAAATAAAGAATAAAGTAGAATTTGAGTATATGTTGCTCTGTATTCAAATGCATGATTGACCAATTTTCCACATCCTTAAGAATGCTCTGTTTCCAGGGGTCCTGCGAGAGCAAGGTCCATGGCTTATTTTGGGGAAGGGAAAGGGCCCATTCACATGGATAACGTGAAGTGCACAGGAAATGAGAGGTCCCTGGCTGACTGTGTCAAACAGGACATCGGAAGACACAACTGTCGCCATAGTGAAGATGCTGGAGTTATATGTGATTATTTTGGCAAGAAGTCATCAAGTAATGGTAAGAAAGGTAAGGCACTTCTGGGCCCCTAAACACGTCGAAGAACACCAATTCCCATACCATTCCTACAGGCATCACTTTGTGAACAGGGATTGCATGCAGTGAGGATGCAACCAGGCCCTTGTTCATGCTCCTATTTAGAACCAGTGGTGCTCTGCAAATGTGCCTAGGGGAGGCTTACAAACAATTTAAAGAAAGAAACTGCTTCATTCTTACTAATATTTTAAAAGACAGAGATATTTTTTAAAGTTATTTTCTTTTTTGAGGCAGGGTTTCACTCTAGTCCAGGCTGACTGTAGCCCATGCTTCCCTCAGACCAACAGCTATTCTCCTGCCTCAGCCTCCCAAGTGCAGGGATTAAAGGCGTGAGCTACCACACCTAGCGCTTTAAGTAAATTTCTAAAAGAAAAATTTTTCTTTGTAGATTTTATTCTCTGAAACACAAAAACTTGAAGAAAAAGGGAACATGGTGTGTTTTATACTTAGAATTCATGGAAGCTATTTTAAGAAACCTGTGGTTATCTTCTGTGGAAAAAAAAAATACCCTCGATCTGGATTGAAAGTACATACTATTTGTGTGCCTGCACATTCTTTCTCTTTATTGTTTTCTTTATTTTTTTATTATTAGATATGGGTATATTTTGTAAGTAAACATCACATGTTGGTACCATTCTTTCCCTCCTCCCTGTCCCTTTTCTGAAGATGTCTTCCTCATTGGGGATGCAGGTCAACTCCATGGGGATTGTGATCCTGCATTATGGGCAGCAGTCAGTTATGGGGGAGAGGCAGTGTCTCTGTGCAAAATATCCCAACTTGTATCTCTAACAATCTTTCCGCCTCCTCTTCCATAAAATTCCCTGAGCCATGCTGGGAGTGCTTTAAGTCTACTTCAGTGAGGGGCCTTTAGGAACATCTAGATGTCTGCTTTGGTAGGTGTTGAGTGTCCTCAGTATCCTTCTCCATCACCCTTGTCAGCTTAACTAAGAGAGCAGCATTCTTGCTATTTCCCCAATTCCTCTGTGGTTTCAAATGGGGCCAGGTTGGAGTGTGCTGGATCATTTATCTCCCCAAGTCCAGTTCCCGTCAGAAAAATAGAAGGAGATTCTTCAATGGAAAGTAAAGTCAGTGTCAGTTAAAAGGGATAATCATTATTAATTTAGAGAGAATTGTAAGGGTTTAGATACTTTTATAGTGTAAGGTTAGAGGGAGCTTGACAATGGAAAGCAGAATCATTATCTGGATATGATTTTGATTTGTTTCCCAGTTCCAGATATGGTTTCCTTTCCACTGAGTGGATCTGTTAGCCAATCCTAGAACAGTTGGTTACCCACCATGGCTGTGTGCCACTATTGCACTTGTGTGCTTTCTCTTGCTTTTTAATTGTTAAAGATAATACAAAAAAAAGAAAATTGGATGTTATTAATATAGTTCTTTGATTCTGAGGGGCTTCTGAATGTGAGAATGATGTGTGGTAAGATAGTTTTTTCTAAATACTGATTACAACTTAATGTTAAATTTCTTTCAATGATTTAAATTATACTTATAAATTAAATACAACTAATTCTTTAAATTATGCTAATTCCTAAAGCAGTTGAAAAAACTCAAAAAATATAATGTATACAGTCATGCTATACTGATTCCTTTCCATGGTAGACAGTGTTACCATATCCCAGTAAAGATAATTCATTTCAAGCTAGCTAAATAAAGTAAGTTGGCTCATCAACTCATTGGTTTTATATTGTAGTTCTAGAGCTAGTGCCATCTTGGGGTAATTAAATGCAAATGATTGTTTATTGATTATCTGATGGTGTCCTTCCATAAAGGAACTCAATCTTGCTTAATTTTTTGTTACACTGCATAGCTTTAAGTTGACTTTCCTTCTTTTTTTAGAAGCAGGTGCTTTGTACCCAAAGTGATGTAAACTTTAAGTTTTGCTTGCTCAGTATTACATCATTCCTTTTCTTGGCATCATATATTGACCTGACTTAGAGCATTATTGGAGCCATTTGTTTATCTAATATCTTAAAACTTGCAGTGTCATCTATAAAACTCATATTCTGAGATTAAGGTTAAAGTTTTGACAACATGCCTCTCACATCATTTAGCAAATTAATTTCTTGGTATATTGCTGAATCTTTTCCTATATCCAGACCTTTTGAGCTGCCTTCTACTTGGTTGTTCTGAGAAAATCATTATTGCTGATATGGTTTTTGTGTTCTTGACACATTTCCATACTCCTCTTATTATACAGATTTGTGTATATTGAGTCAAGATGCATACATACTTTATATATATATGTATATATATGTTGTATATATATTTTGTGTACATATATGTATATATATGTCATATATATGTGTATGTATATATATATATGTGTATATATATATGTATATATATGTCATATATATGTGTATGTATATATATATGTGTGTATATATATATATATATATATATATATATATATGTACATATACTTCACCAATGAAAATACCCATATGTAAATCATTAAATCATAAACTCTACTTTCTAAAATTACTTTGAAAATTAGTCATGCCTTATGTACTCCCCTTCTTTTGGATACCACCTTTTTGTATGTATGTATATAATTTTTTAAAATTTTGTTTCTATAATTTATTTAACTTTTCTTAGTTGGCATATAGAGATTTAGGTATCATTTATTTTAGTTGGCATATAGAGATGTATGTATCATTTATTTTAGTTGGCATGTAGAGATTTAGGTATCATTTATCTTGGAATTTTTTAGTCCATCTTTTTTTCTATTCCCATTTCCCCTTCTGTTCGCCTCCTTCTTCCTCCCAATTCCCTCTCTCCTGTATTACCTGTATTTTTTTAAATTAAATTTTCATTTATTTATTTGTAAGCAGAAAGAGAGATAGAGAGGAGACAGAGAGAAACTGAGTGTTCCAGGGCCTCTAGCCACTACAAACAAACTCCAAATGCTTGTATCCCCTTGTGCATCTGACTTACATGGGTACTGGGGAATTGAACATGGGTCCTCTGGCTTTGCAGGCAAGCACCTTAACCATTAAGCAATCTCTCCAGCCCTTACTTGTATCATTTTTCTCTTCCCTTAATTCTCTTCTAGATCATATCTTTAGTTCACAGTTCTTTCTTTATAGGTTTAAATCACATTTGCCCCCTATATATACATACTTATAGCTATTATATGCTATGATCCTCATATCATAGAGAACATGAGGTTTTGGTCTTTCTGAGTCTGAGTCACCTCACTTAATATTATTCTTTCCAAATCCATCTATTTTCCTGCAAATTTCACAATTTCATTTTTCCATACTGCCTCATAGAATTCCATTGTGTATGTGCACCACATTTTAATTATCCATTCATCTGTCAATGGGCATCTTAGCTAATTCTTACTGTTGTAAATAGAGCCTTTGTAAAGGTGGATGTGCAAGTATCTCTGTAGTAGAGTGTAGAATATTTTGGGTACATGCCCAGGAGTGGTAAAACTGGGTTGCATGGGAGGACTATTTCTAACTTTTTAAGATACCTTCACACTGATTTCCATGATGGCTGTAGTAGTTTGCACTTCCACAAACAGTGGATGAAGGAAGGTTCTTTTTCTGCATCTTTGCCAGCATTTCTGTTTTCTTGATGATGGCCATTCTTACTGAGGTAAGATGGTATCTCAAAGTTATTTTGATTTGCATTTCCCAAATGGCTAAGAATATTGTACATTTTTTTTAAAGTACTTACTGGCTTTTTGTGTTTCTTTTGTGAACTCTTCCCATTGTTGTACTGATACTCATTTGATAATTGGTAGATTTATTTTTTGGTGTTTAATTTTTGCAGTTCTTTGTAATGTTGGGTTATTAGCTCCCTGTCTGAAGTATTGCTTGTAAAGATTTTTTCTCATCATTCTGTAAGCTATGTGCTTTGTTGGTTTCTTTGGCTGTAGAGCTTTTTAACTTCATGTAGTCCTATTTGTTGATTTTTGGGGGCTATTTCCTGTGTTATTAGAGTCCTGTTCAGAAAGGTTTACCTATATGTATATTCTAGGTTTTTTTCTAGCACTTACTCTGCACCATTTATTGTATAAGCTTGTTTTCCACTGAATATTTTTGGATTGTTTGCCAAAGATGAGGTGGCTAAAACAGTGTGGATTTACTTTTGAACCTTTTATTCTGTTCCATTGGTTGGCCTGTCTGCTTTGGTGGCCAGAATCGTGCTATCCCTGTAGTAGATCAGGTATTGTGATACTTCCAGCTATGCTCATTCTATGATTTCTTTGGATGTTTGTGGTCTTTTGTGCTTCCATATGAGTTACTGAATTAAATAGCTCCTTGGGGGACATCATTGGAATTTTTATGAGAATTGCATTGAATTTGTAGATTACTTTTGGTAGCATAGCCATTTTCACAATGTTATTCTACGATTCCAGGAGCAGTGAAGGTATTTCAATCATTTAGTGTTCTTCGATTTATTTATTTATTTATCTATTTATTTATTTATTTTAGTGTCTTTAAGTTTTCATTGTTGAGGTCTTTCACATTTTTTTGTTAGGTTTATTCCTAGGTGTTAAAATTTTTTGGTAGCTATTGTGATCATGGTATCCCCACTTCCAGGTAAGTATGGTAACTATCATGAATGGTATGTTTTCTTGATCTCTTTCTTTCTGAGTTCATTATTATTATACGTGAGTGCTACTGATTTTTGTGTGTTGATTTAGTATCCTTCAACTTTCCTGAAATTATTAACTCTATGAATGTTTTTGTAGATTCTATTTGCTCTTATAAGTATAGAATCAGGTCCTGTGCAAATAGGGATAGTTTGACCTCTTCCTTTTTTATTTTTATTCTTTTATGTCTTCTTGTCTTATTGTTCTTGCTATAAATTCTAGAACAGTATTGAACAAAAGTGATGAGAGAGGAGATCTATTTTTCTGTTTTCAGAGAAAATGGCTGTCCATTTTTTTCCATTTAATATAATATTGGCCATGGGTTTGTCATGTATGACCCTTAATATTTTGAGGTATGTTCTACTATTCCACCTTTTCCAAGGAGTTTTATAATGAAAGCATGTTAGATTTTGTAAAATGCCTTTTCTTTATCAACTGATATACTCATGTAATTTCTATCAGTTATTTATATAGTGTATTGTCAGGCACTGCCAGGCACAGGCTGGAGCCTTCTGGAGAGGGGTCTGAGCTTCCAGGCATGGGTAAGGACCCCCAGGCTATAGGAGGCCACTCCCTCTCCAAGCCCTGCACAACTGAACTTAGGCTTTGCCCATAGCCCTGTGAGCAGTTGCCTAGGAAAACTCCTTATCAGCCAGCAGCCTTCACACAGCCCATCCCTGTGACCCTCTTTCCACCACTATGTAGATCACCTGACTCTCTCCCTACATGCTGGAATGAAAGTCCCTAGGCATTGGCTAACAACCTTTGAATCCACCAATTCCCTTAGAACCCTCTTCCTGCTCTTGACTGCTTATAAACCCACTTCCCTATTGAATAAATGGAACTGCTCTCTAAGGTCGTCTTCTGGGTGTACATCCCTTCATGGGCACAGCTGCTCAAGACCCTGCTCTCCACAGTTTCCTGGATGCCTTCGGGGAACCAGGGTCACAGAGGATCCAGGTACCCATAGTGTATCATATATATTGTTTCACATATGTTGAAACAACCTTGTATCCCTAGAATAAATCCCACTTGGTCATGATGAATAATCTTCTTATTTACTTACTTACTTATTTATTTACAAGAGAGAGAAAGGAAGAAACTGATAGAGATTGAGTGCACCAGGCCTCCAGCCTCTGCTAAAGAACTCCAGACACATGTGCCATCTTGTAAATCTGACTTAGAAAGGTACTGGGAAACTGAACCTGGGTCCCAGCCTGAATATATTCTTCTTAATATGTCCTTGGGTTGGGTTTGCAAGAATCTTGTTGAAGATTTTTGCATGTATGTTAATCAGAGAAATTGGTCTATTGTTTCCTTCTGTGGTTGTATCTTTATCTGGTTTACAGATTAGGGCAATTCTGACTTCATAGAATGAATTTGGAAGTTTTCTTCCCTTTCAATATTGTGGTAGACCTTGAGAAAATGTGATATTAGATCACCTTTAAAGGTATGATAGAATTCCACTAAGAATCCTCATCTAGGGTTTTCCTTTGCAGGAAGAGTTTTAATTACAGCTTCAATTTCATGGCTTATAATGAGTCTGTTTAAGTTTTTAAATAAAAGCCTGCACTTTTAACTTTGGAGGTTGTGTGTTTAGGAATTTGTCTTTTTTTTTTTTTTTCTTCTAGGTTTTCCAGCTTTTGGAAAATAAATTTTCCAAGTATTCTCTAATGATGTTTTGGATTTCATTGGGGTCTGTTGTAGCAGCTCACTTTTTGTTCTCATTTTGTTAATGTAGTCTTTCTCCTTAGGTTTGTTAGTTTGGTTAAAGGCTCATTAACCTTACTTTATTTTTGCAAAGAACCAACTACTTTTTTGTTGTTATTTCCGTGCATTTTTCTTTTAGTGTCTATTTCATTAATTTCTGCCAAGCTTTAAAAAAAATTTTTTTGTTTATTTATTTGAGAGAGAGAGAGAGGCAGAGAGAGAGAGAGATCGAGAGAGAGAGAGAGGGCACACCAGGGCTTCTAGCCACCACAAACAAACTCCAAATGTGTGCGACCCCTTGTGCATCTGGGTCCTGGGGAATCGAGCCTCGAACCGGGATCCTTAGGTTTCATAGGCAAGGGCTTAACAACTAAGCCATCTCTCCAGCCCAAATTTCTGCCAAGCTTTTAATTATTTTTTTCTATTGTTGGACTTAGGATTGGCTTTTTGTTGCTTTTTTAGAGCCTAGGGTTATATTATTAGGTTGTTTATTTGATATCTCTAATTTCTTGATATGCATGCTTATAGCTATAAGATTTCCTCTTGGGACTGCTTTGGCTACATCCCAGAAAGCCTGGTAGGTCTTGTCATTTTCATTTCAAGGAATTTTTAATTTCTACCTGATTTCTCCAATAATCCATTATTCACTCAGAAGTTTGTTGTTCAGTCACCAAGAATTTTATAGTTTCTGTATTCTCTCCTTTTGTAGATTTTGAGTTTTATTCCACTTGATCTTATAGGATACAGGGTATTGCTTAATTCCTTTTTTTGTTTTAAATTTGTTATGATTTGTTTTGTGGACAATTGTGTGATCAGTTTTGGAGAAGGTAGGTTCCATGAAGTGCTGAGAAAGATATGTATTCCCTATCTGTTGTCTTTACTTTTTGTGTTTCTTTGTTGTCTTGAACATTTGTGGCAATGAATATTTTTCCATTTTCAGTCTAGAAAGACTGTTTTGGTGAGATAGAGGATTTAGCCACAGTAGCTTGATGCTTCATGTAGATACTCTTAGGTATTGATACCAGTGTGCAAGTAGAGTGGCTAGACAGCTAGAACATTACATCTATAAACAAGAACAGCAACTTCCACTGTAAAATAAAAAGAGAGCAAAAGAATTGCAATAGTAAAATCAGTAAATATAAGAAGAATGTGAAAAGCAAGAACATAAAAAAAATGAAAGAAAAGTTATATCTGCCAACAATCATGACAATAAATTAAAACAACAAACTAAAAAAACAAACTAAAATCACAGGGGATATGGGCTACGAATTCACAATATATATGGGTGTTTATAGATCTGCCTGACTTGATTACACATTGCAGTCATTGATAAATGAGTTCTGGTGTCTCTCTTGTTTTGATACCCTTCTTTTTATAGTTTTCTGAGGCTGTTCTTGTTTCCTTCTTTGGATAGTCTTTAGGTCTGATTTTGTTCCTTTCTTTCACTAGGTTACTGTGGTGGTTTATAATCCACAATTTTACTTGCAAGTCCCTTTCCATAATTAAAAACATTGTTTTTTAAAATTTATTTATTTGAGAGCGACAGGCAGAATGAGAGAGAGAATGGGTGCACCAGGGCCTCCAGCCACTGCAAATGAACTCCAGACATGTGCACTGCCTTGTCCTGGGAAATCAAGCCTCGAACTGGGGTCCTTAGATTTTACAGGCAAGCACTTAACCACTAAGCCATCTCTCCAGCCCCCTTCCCATAATTTTAAATTTAAGATATTCATGACAGGTATATGCTCTCATAGGAAGTGTAACTAGATATGGTTTGCCACTTAAATTGGCTTATCAAGCTTGTGGTAGTTTGAATATATCAACTCAGATGTATTATTATTGCTATTATTATTATTATTATTATTATTGTTATTATTATTATTACTATTATTATTATTATTATTTTGAGGTAGGGTCTCACTTTAACCCAGGCAGACCTGGAATTCACTATGTAGTCTCAGGCTGGCCTCAAACTCTTGACAGTCCTCCTACCTCTACCTCCCAATTGAGTCCTGGGATAAAAGGCCTGTGCCACCACACCCGGCTCAGATGTATTATTAAAATTAAGCTTGTAACCTGGGTCTCCAACTGCCCTGCAGGAGGACATGTCACTGGGGGTGGAGCCTTGGAGTCCAGTTGTAAGGGGTGTTTGGGGAGTTCTGAATTCCAGCCCAAAGGAGTGGGGAAAGCACTTTGAGCTCTGGCAGTTTGTGCTTGCTGCTTTTGGTATTTGCTGGCTGCTGGTGGTTTTTTCTTCCTGCTTGGATTTATGAATGGGTGACAGCTTCTTCCACCATTGATGGAACTTCCCCTGGATCTATCAGACTGAAACAAACCCCTTCCTACCATAAACTGTCTGGATGTTCCAGGAATATGGAGCTGACTGCAATAAGCCCTTTCCAATTTTTAATATACTCTATGAGCAAATGTAAATTTAAATTAAGTTTCTATTTTGGGGGTATGTTTTGCTCTTCAGTTTTATTTTTATATGTGTTTATAGTAATACATATATAATTTACATCACTACCACATTTGCAGTCTTGCTCTTTCTCTTTTTTTCCTGAACTCTATAATCAGCAGAAGGTGGTGTAGATAATGTACTAGACAGGCTTAATTCAGAGTTCATGGAACCCTTCAGGCTGAATGAGAAACTTGTATGTGTGTGTGTGTGTGTGTGTGTTTGAGGTAGGGTTTCCCTGTAGCCCAGCCTGACCAGGAGTTCACAGTGTAGTCTTGGGCTTGCCTTGAACTCATAGCAATCCTACCTTGGCCTCCCAAATGCTGGGATTAAAGATGTGCACCACCATGGCTGGCTTACTGTCAATCTTTAAAAGAGAAAACTTATTTTTATTACACAAGAAACTACTGTACAATTTGCAGAGAAACAACATTTTAAGGTGGAGGAGAGAGTATTGGGACTGTGTGCTTTTACTCTTCTATGAGCATTTTGATAATTAATGACCCATTTCTGCTTCAGAGACCCTCTCATCTGTTTGTGGTTTGAGATTGTTGCACCATCGGCAGAAGAGGATCATTGGTGGAAGAAATTCCTTAAGGTAAAATGTTGTTCAAAGATTTTTCAGTATTATAGAATTATATGCATAATACAGTGCTGCAAACTTGAATTTTTCTATTATTATATGAAGGGTTTGTTTTATCAATTTTACTTTATAAATTAAGTACAGATTCTACTTACAATTTTACTGTCATTTAATGTGCATTTGATTTATATAGACCATGTTATTATATCACTGTTCCATGACTTAGGAGACAAACACTTCTGAAAAGTGATGTGGTAGGAGCAAAATGAGTTACAAGAAAACTCTAACAAGTGTGCAACTACAAAGACTCATTGAATGTTGACCGATTTTAATATCAAGTTTTGTTTAAATTTCTTGATGGGAAGCCAACACTATGTTTATTGGATGCTTCTTTAGGCTGCTTAGGTAAGGTAGAAAGAGAAATCCTGAAATATAAAGACGATAACTTATTTCCAAGAGTGTCATGTCATAAGATGTCACAGGGGACATCACCTTCCAAGTAGGAAGGATCCTTATATTCCAGAATCCTTTGCTAACTCCCACCCCAACCAGTAAATCATCATAGTCAATGACTTTTTTTTTGGTTGTTGTTCAGTTTTCAAGACAGGGTCTCAGTCTGGCCTCAAACTCCCTGTATGCTCCACCACACCTGGCTAAGGTTGTTGTTTGGCTGGGGCTTTTCTTTGCCTTTTTGCCTTTCATGGATGTGCATCCTGATTTCTCCTAGGGGCGGCTGGCCCTGGCAGGTTTCTCTCCGGCTGAGGTCTTCCTATGGAGATGGTAGGCTTCTTTGTGGGGCTACGCTCCTGAGTAGCTGCTGGGTCCTGACAGCTGCACACTGTTTCAAGAGGTATGAGTCCCCTGTCTAAGCAACCCTGACTTATTCTGGCTCTCTTCCTGTTCAATGACACTTGGGGTGAGAAAGCCAGGTGATAAGTCCGCTGTCTCTGCTCTGTAGCGCTGTAGATGTGAGAGAGGTGAAACAGCCCACAGGAAGCCGTAGGTTATCCTCAGGTTAAAACAACTTTTTTTTTTTTGGTCTGATACTGGGTTAGGCATGGTGGTGCACTTGGGAGGCAGAGGTAGAAGGATCACTGTGAGTTCAAGGCCAGTCTGGGATTACTGGGTCAATTCCAGGTCAGCCTAGGCTAAAATGCGACACTACCTCAAAAAACAGGAAAAAAAAAAAACCCTGTCTAATACAGGTGGGCATGGTGAAATGGTGGCATGTGCCTGTGATATCAGTATGCTGGAGATGCTGGAGGCTGAATAGGAGCACCATGTGCCCAAAGCCTGCTGGGGCTATATTGTGAGACTTTCTCAAAAAAAAAAAAAAAAAAAAAAACCCACAAAAAAAACATACACACACACATAAAATATATAAAAACTTCACAGTAAAACAAAGAAAAGACAAAAAGAATTATCTGATGTAAATTCATGTCCTCATAGAGGGAAAATTAACAGATTATCAGAAAAGAATGCAGTCTTTAAGTTTTTTTTTCCAATATTTTATTTATTCATTCGAGAGAGATAGACAGAGAAAGAGGCAGATAAAAAGAATAGGTGAGCCAGGGTCTCCAGCCACTGCAAATGAACTACAGATGCATGTATACAAGGGCTGGAGAGATGGCATAATAGCTAAACAATTGCCTGTGAACCTAAGGATCCCGGTTCGAGGCTCGATTACCCATGACCCATGTTAGCCAGATGCACAAGGAGGCACAGGTGTCTGGAGTTCGTTTGCAGTGGCTGGAGGCCCTGGCACAGCCATTCTCTCTCTCTCTGCCTCTTTCTGCTCTGTCTGTCACTCTCAAATAAATAAATGAAAATTAGAAAAATGTATACAATACTTGACAAAATGTAAATTACTGAAGCAAGTTGACAAATTACAAAGAGTTTCATTATACTGTTTCAATTTGTATATTGCAAAATTAATATAATCAAAAGTTTACAAAGAATGTGTACTATATTGCTGAAAATTTCCCCCAAGTAAAATTTTTTTTCATATTTTTCCTTGTGTGATGCATGCAGTATATGTCTTTGCTTCTTTATTTACAATCCATCTACTTAGACTCACTTTACCATATGAAGTTTCACTTCTACTATAAAACTGAGCTATATCTCAAATGATAGTTAGGTCTTTCCATTCTTGCACTATTACCGAATACTGTTGCATTAAACATCTGTTTACATAGGTACATAGGTGTGGGAACATTGTGCTGGATTCTGAAATACAGGCTTCCTTCAATTTTATTTGGCTATTCCAATTTACCCTTTATCAGCTTATGTCACAGCATTATATAAGTTTCTGCACTCTCACATTCCCACCCAAAGGTGATACTGCCACCATTTTTAATGCTTGCCAATCTTAGAAGGTTGTGATTTTAAAAAATATTTTATTCATTTATTTGAGAAAGAGGCAGAGAGAGGGAGTACATGCCAGGGCTTCCAGCCACTGCAAATGAACTCCAGATGCATGTGCTTCAATGTGCATCTGGCTTATGTGGGTACTGGAAATCGGACGTGGGTCCTTAGGCTTCATAGGCAAGTGCCTTAACTGCTAAGCTATCTCTCCAGACTACATTTTTTAAGCTATATTTTCATGATTTATGTCATTGCCTGTTTTGCTATAGCACTATGTTTTTATAGCATATCTTTTAAGAATTTTTAATATGTTCTTTATTGGTCATGTCATTTTATTTATGGTTCTTGATATTTCTGATATTTTTAATGTTTTATTTACCTCTGGCCTTCAGATGTGCATACACACACAGGTGCCCACACATATGCACCCCTACATACATGTGCCCATATGCCCATGAGTGTGCATACACATAGACACATGCAAAAAGACTCCTTTTTGGATTATGCCGTAAGACTAGGAGAAACAAGTAATAAATATGTTTGAATGCAGGATTATGATTGAAAAAGATATTGATAGATTCTAATAAACAATGTGGGATCGGGGTGAAATCAAATGCTGTTTTTAGTTCCAGAAAACATAAATACACCACAGGTGAAAAAGGCTTATGGGTTTGAGTGTCTAGCAACTTCAATATGGATTAATATAATGCAGTTGTTCAACAATTCACTGAAAGAACAGTGCCCAGATAAAGCAGTGAAGAGCCTTACTACTGCCTTGTTGTTTAAAGTACTGCTGTGAAGAAAGAGTTCTCTCTCCTAGAGAGAACTGTGCTGTGGTCTGAGTGGCATACCATGACATAAATGATGTGGTGCACCAAGAAGGCAAGAAAGTAGAGGAGATTATTTGGACACTACTCAGTGTTTCAGATACCACAGATGTTCGATAGGCAGGGTCATTTTTAACATAAGAGTTTTAAAAAATATATTGTATTTTTTTAAATATTTCCTTTTGTTTTAATTTCTTTGAGAGAGGCAGATGGAGAAAGAGGCAGATAGAGAGGGAGAATGGGAGCACAGGGCCTCCAGACAGTGCAAACAAACTCCAGATCACATGTACCACATTGTGTACCTGGCTTACGTGGGTACTGGGGAATCAAGCCTCAAACAGGGGTCTTTAGGATTCATGGGTAAGCACTCAACCACTAAGCCATCTCTCCAGCCCCAAAAATATTTTTTGAGAGAGAGAGAAAGAAGCAGATAGAAAGAGAGTGGGCACACCAGGGCCTCTAGCTTCTGCAAACAAACTCCAGACAAATGTGCTCCCTTGTGTATCTGGCTTACGTGGGTCCTGGGGAATTGAACTGAGATCCTTAGGCTTCACAGGCAAGCACCTTAACTGCTAAGCCATTTCCCCAGCCCAACATAAGGGTTATCTTTATTTCTTTATTTTTTTTTTAATTTCTTAAAAAAGATGGACTGGATTATATACAATATGTGTTAATAGAGGCTGGCAGTAATACATATCCAATGATTTTAGTGGTGACAAGGCATAGGACATATCTGAGGGATGGCAGAGTTAAGCATTCGTGCTGTTTGCTAGATTATCAGGTCTGGGATTTATATGGTGGATTTAGAAGAGAAAAGCAGTAAAGATCTGGAATTGCAGGCATTGTCTGTCTTACTTAGTAAACAGTGGGAAAGCCCTGAAGGTTTTTAGAGATGAGTCTTGTGGAGAGGTACAGAATTAATCAGGTCCTGGAGTAAGAGAAATATCTGAAAGTACATTAACGAGCTTGAAATTATATGAAAAATCTTTACATATGCCCTTATATGCCTTTTCCTGGAGTGACTCACATTTTAATAAATTAAGACCAGTAATGCTAGGAACTGGAGCTACTGCATAGAGGACCCTAATTTTGTATTTGTTTACTAAAAGGAAACCAGTTACAAGGCCACTGTAACAATGAAGGTAGGTGGAAGGGGAAAGGAGGGCGAAAAGGGAAAGACACTGACAGCAATCAAGGTGGCAATGTAATAGAACAAGCCCGATCTGATCAGTAGGGTCTTTGATGGGAGGGGAGGTTAGTTTGCTTATACACCATGTTCCCCTCTCTTGGCCTGCCCTTCTAAGGTCACTAAGTGTCTCATTTGTGTTTAAACGCCAAGTGTCTACTATCATATGTGGCACAAAGCAGCAGATCCTCCTAGATGACTGTTGCATGATAAAAGTGGAAGGTTTAGTTGCTAGGTCATGGATATAGTTAAAAATGTTGGGTTTTTTGAGGACAGTGATTATTTTAAACCTAGATCAAAGGTAACTCCTTCCATATGCTATTCAAAGTTTCCATTATCTGCACAGTATAAGACAAAGAGAGTTATTAAAGACCAGAGGAATGGATTATGATATTTATCATTTTCATATTTTGGCTGCAACGCGGAATTATTTTAATGTGAGATATCTTTGAAAAATGTGTTCTGTGTCCACCTGACTAGGTCTTTAAGCATTGCTGGATTTCACAAACTTCCTGTTTGAAGTGCCATCAGAGGCTACAACTCTTTTATTGCAGTAAATTACTTAAAAGGCACAAAGCCATTTACTAGTGATTCTAGCAAGTTCTCTCTCTTTTTTTAAGATCTAGAGACTTTGGCTTTATAAAACCTTCCTTTAATCAGAGAAACATTTAAATTTACAAAACAGAGGTTTTACTGTAGAATCATGTCCTTCTCAGATTTCATGGGTAGAAAATGTTAGTCTAATTGAAGGTCTATTTGGGTGAGATCTGGATTTCATACTTGAAATGAGCTTCCCAGTCCCTTTTCTTCTTTTTGTATTCTACTATCAAGCTCTGAATCTCTAGAGACATAAAGCTGTCTTGTGCATCAGGCCCTATCTGGTGTCTGTGTCTTGAGGCAGTAATAATGGGCCAGCGTTTTTGAGCAGCCATTTATGAGTAAGACATAAGTTGTTACTGTCTGTGCTGCCTTATTGTGTAGAATCAGAGAGTCTGTGTTGCCCTCACCGTCACCCCTGGTGCGTAGCATCCTCATGGCAGATAGTTAGCATGATGGCCTGGGGAGGGTGAGGTCAAAAGGCTGCCCCTCAGATCCACTACACTCATTTCAGATAGGGCTGTCTCTTTATGGGTGCTTTGTTGGAATACGCCACAGGCCTTTTTTCACACTGTGAGGTCAATGCACTTCCATGTCAGTGCAGCAAGAGTAGCCAAGATAGTTTGTGAGTCATGGTGAGGTCTTCTATATCATTATTTACAATTTTCCTAGTAATACAGCAGTACAAATTTTGGGATACTACACACTGTCAGAAGTTTTGAAGTGGAAACAAATAAATTGTTTTTTGAAGTTTCTTGTGAATTTTTCAGAAAACACATTTTACTTGTTTTACCATTTCTTAGTCTCTATCATTACTACAAAGTACCATGAAATATCTTTAATCTATAGTGGTGTAGGAATATGATTGAGAGAAAATGTCAATATTAAGTGAATTCCCTCTGCCTATTTTGTAACAAATTTTTGGAGTCTTTCTATAATTCTGCTCCAAGTTAGATTTGCTCAAGAATATAACTTTACCTGATTTTATCTTTTTGACTTTTTGCCTGAAAATGCCCAAACAACTGTAAATTATCAGTCTATTCCTCTGAAAATGGGAAATATGTTGATACTTATAATTAGAAACCTGAGCCCCAGAGGTACTGAGGCATGTTTAAAAAGCACAGTGTTTCAGATGCTTCATGTAAGTTGTGCCAAGACCTTCTGTGTTAGAACTTAGTTCTGTATATGGTCTTCGCTGGTGTCTGTAATATCAGTCATGTTGAAACCATTTCCTGTATGCATAGACACAGGGTATGGAACGGACAGTGCAAGGTTCTAATGAGGTTATTTCCTCCTAAGCAGCTAAAAGCATTTACACAAACAATGTAGTTTAACTACTTAAAAAGTATGTCTAGGGCTGGAAAGATGGCTTAGTGGTTAAGGTGTTTTGCCTGCAAAGCCAAAGGATCACAGTTCAATTCTCCAGGACCCACATAAGCCTACACACATACATATATGTCTATTTTATTTTGTGGTAGGGTCTTGCTCTAGCCCAGGCTGTCCTGGAACTCACTATGTACTCTCAGGCTGGCCTTGAACTCATACCACTTCTCCTACCTCTGCCTCCCAAGTGCTGGGATTAAAGGCATGAGCCACCATGCTTGACTAAAAAATATTGTCAATTTTCATTCCTGTACAAAAAAGTCTTTGGTCATAATCACTTCCCACTTCCTTCTTTTATCAACCTTCCCTCCTGCCCCTTTAAAAAATCCTTTTCTTTCCAACTAGTTTCTCTTCTATTTTTTCTCTTTCTTTTTTAAATTTGGTTTGTTAAGTAGGGTCTCACTCTCATGTAGACAGACCTGGAATTCACTACGTAGTCTCAGGGTGGCCTGGAACTCATGACAATCCACCTACCTCTGCCTCCCGATTGCTAGGGTTAAAGGCATGCACCACCATAACCAGCCTCTTCTTTTTTTTTTTTTTTTCCTATCTTAATGACTTTTTTTTTTTTTTTTTTGAGGCAGTGTTTCACTTTAGCTTAGGCTCTACTGGAATTCACTGTTTAGTCCCAGGGTGGCCTCAAACTCACTGTGATCCTCCTACCTCTGCCTGGGATTAAAGGCGTGCGCCATCACGCCTGGCTTGAGGACTTTTTTTTTTTTCTTTCTTGCCATCCTCCATTACCCATGATGAAATCCAATGACTGAATTTAATCCAGGTAAAGTCAGCTTCTAGTTAGTAGCAGATGTGCACAGACTGATAGAAAATATTTTCTTATAGAGATGATTCCATTGGAAAGAATAAACACCAAGAATACGACACTAATTCTCATCTAATTATTCAAGTTTTAATGCTAGTTATTTCTATTTTATTTTAACCCTAGTCTCAGAGAAATTCAAATATTAGATTTACCATACTGTCAGGTCTCAGATTTTCTCTTGCTCAAACTTGTTTGGGAATTTCATCCTTTTTGTTTGAGGGGGAGTTGAAGGCATTTCAGCAAACCAAACAGTGGAATGATGTATTAGCCAGAATGTTTGCTTTAGAAGCATTTTTGATTACAAGATAACAAAAGTTCAACTAGAAAGACAAATACATGAAAAAGGGATTCCTTTACATTTTCTCTTAAGAAGACTAGAACCACAATTAATGTTTTGACATCAACAGGCACATTGGGGCAGTTTTTCCCCACATTTGCTATAACTGAAAAAGTGGTCAAGATTTATGTCATGCTCTTCAAATCTCAACCATAAATATCTGTTTTACCCAGGCATGGTCGCCCACACTTTTAATCCTAGCACTCAGGAGGCAGAGGTAGGAGGATCAACATGAGTTAGAAGCCACCCTCAGATTACATAGTGAATTCAAGATCAGCCTGGGCTAGAGTGAGATCCTACCTCAACAACCAAATAAAAAGTGTTTTAAAATTACCTGGGTGTGGTGGTGCACACCTTCAATCCCAGCAAGCAATAGAGGTAGAAGAATTGCTGAGTTCAAGGCCAGCCTGAGACTACAAAGGGAGTTCCAGGTCAACCTGAGCTATAGAGACCCTAAATAAAAAAGAAGAAAAAGATTTTTATGTTACCAGTTAAGACTAATTCTTGGGTCGTACTTGCCTAAACTGATTTGCTCCAAGAGCCTTTTGATGTCTGTCAGTAGCCTTTTAGGATACTCACTTTACTGACCATGAATATTAAAAAAAAAAAAAAAAAAAAAAAAAAAAAAAAAAAAAAGAGGGGCTGGAGAGATTGCTCAATGGTTAAAGGTGCTTGCTTTCAGAGCCTGATAGCTTGGGTTTCATTTCTCAGTATCCACATAAAGCCAGATGCACAAAGTGGCACATGTGTCTGCAGTTCATTTGCCATGGCAAGAGATGTGCCCATACTGCCTTCTCAAACAAATAAAAGTATTTTTAAATTCAAATAAGGGCTGGGATGTAGCTGTTGGTAGAGCACTCCCTAGCATGCACAAAGCTCTGGGTTCAATCCCCATAAGGTATAAACCAGGTGTGGTGGTGCATGCCTGTAATCCTAGCATGGGGGAGATGGAGGCAGGCTGACTTGAACTCATTAGGTAGGCCAGGCTAACCCTGAACTCATGAGCCTTCTGCTTTGCCCTCTGGAGTACTAGGGTTAAAAGCATGTGCCATGGGGCCCAGCTTGGAATTTATTCAGGCAAGGGGTGAGAACAAAGTGGAAAACTAGATTATTATAAGAGGGAGGAATAGTACTTTTAAAGAAGAAGTACAAAAGATTAAGAATACTGAGAATGCTAAAGAATAAAAAGGTGGGTTGTAAATATGATGTCAAAGTGAACATTTTTGCCTAAAATATGTTTTGGGAGTTGTAGTTCGTTCACAGGCGTCTCTGTACTACAAGTGACACGGATTGTACTATCTTTGGGGATAGTTAGGGGGCATATGGAGGCCCTGGTAAACCCATTCTGCCTGCTCTTTCTCAACAAATAAATATAAAAAGATAAATTCCAGTTCAAAGGTCTGATCTCTGGGGGTCGTTTGCTGGTTTTATGGAAGCAGCTTCTCTCATCATTGATGGAACTTCTCCTGGACCAAACTGTCTAGTTGGATGTTTGCCCCGGCCTCATGGCACTATCTTAGTACAGATCCTTTTTCACTTGTTAAGGAATTGACAAGTTTTTGCTTAAGTCTGTATTTCCTGTTCATTCTCCACATTTACTCCTCAGACAACAGTGATTTGCCAATCTAGATTTCATAGTGAAATTTAAGCAGCAATGGCAATGAGTTTCCAGTAGGGACATGGTGCACTAGAATGGAAAGGAAGACTAGGTATACTGAGGAAGATAATGATTTTGAATATTTAGTGTCTTTATCTACATTCTTAGCAGTCATTCATCTCATTGTCTGAAGCAAGCCTCACATAGTCTACTCTGCCTTTTTAGGTATGGTAACAGCACAAGGAACTATGCTGTTCGAATCGGGGATTATCATACTCTAGTACCAGAGGAGTTTGAAGAAGAAATTGGAGTTGAACAAATTGTGATTCACCGACAGTACAGACCAGACAGCAGTGACTATGACATTGCCCTGGTCAGGTTACAAGGACCAGAGGACCAGTGTGCCAGATTTAGCACCCATGTTTTGCCAGCCTGCTTACCCCTCTGGAGAGAGAGGCCACAGAAAACAGCTGCCAATTGTTTCATAACTGGATGGGGAGACACAGGTAATAATATACAAGAACTAGGGAAACCTTAACACCTTCCTGTATCTAGTATCTAAAACATTTTGATGAATAATGCAGTTTGGGTTCAAGCTCGAGATTCTGCCAAGTGTGAAATGCATGCATTTAATCTACACCTGTATGAAGGATGGTTGGTTCTAATTCTAACCTTTAGCATATACTGAAAGGACTCAGTTGCTAGCAGAGCATATCCTACAACTATGAGCTCATTGGTTAAGTGAGAGGGCACAGAAGAGATTTGCATTCAGTTTGGCCTTCTATATTTGGAAAACATTCCACATGGTTTTTTCATGCAGTTGGCTCTGCACAATGCTTTATGTTCTTTCTGTCAAGAAACTATCAAGCTAAATGGAGAATTCTTAAAATACAAGCAAATGAAAGCAGAACTCCTTAAGGAGAGGTTGAGAAATGGTTTCTCCATTCTCCTTGCCCATTCTTTCCACTTGCAACCCTAAGCAGTATTCAACATAAATTCTTCAGACTTGCTGTAGAAACCAGTGAGCATCAGGTTGTACTTACTAGGGATGGCTCTTGAAACAGACCTATGTCTGTCCTCTTGAAAAGTATAAAGCACATTTTTGCAGGTGACAGAACATCCATAGCAGAGATGGACTAACACAAGGGAACCTTTCGAAATAAACTGGGGATAGAGTACTAAAGTTTAATTAGCTCACAGTACATGCCCTTGGTATTAGCATTTCTCTATGAAGTAAAGCAATGCTCTGAAAAGGCCAGTCTCTACAATTATCAATTACATAGGCATGTTCAATTTCATTTGGATACCACATCCCAATTAACAAAATGACCAAGGTAGTACATTTTGTCCTTTTTATATTGCAGAGGACTTCAGGTTTTATCTTCAGGAATAACAATCCTTTTTGAAGTAGGGTCTCACTGATCCAGGCTGACCTTGAATTCACTATGTAGTCTCAGGGTGGCCTTATGGTGATCCTACCTCTGCCTCTGGGAGTGCTGGGATTAAAGGCATATGGTAAGGACAGGAGATAACCATCTTTAAGTCACTGAACAAATGGCTTACCCTTAAGTACATACTTACCAAGTAGTAAAAATGGGAAGGTATGTGCACTGCTTTATTTCTGATCTACCCTTATGCAACACATCCCAATTTCTCACTGCTACCATCTTATGCAGAATGGCAATATAAATAATCCTAACTCAGTGTAATAGATGATTCTTACACAAACTGTCAGTGCAAAACCAGCATACTTTTTAGCTTGACAGAATTACTAAAGCCTGCACATATATGTGCTTCCATTTTCTTGATATGGTCTGTAACATTATTCTCAAGTCACTTAAAACACAAATTCATGAAGGGTTTAAGTGCCAACAAAGGTGTAGCTAATGGCACACCACAAGTAGACAGCACCCATTTCAAGCTAAAGAATACAACTTTAAAACTGTTGTTGGCTGGAATCTCTAACTGAAGTTTATGTGGTCTGAATAGGACGGGCATACTCAAGAACACTTCAACAAGCACCAGTCCCCTTGCTTCCGAAGAGGTTTTGTGAGGAACGTTACAAGGGTCGATTTACAGGGCGAATGCTCTGTGCTGGAAACCTCCATGAACACAGGCGTGTGGACAGCTGCCAGGGGGACAGTGGAGGCCCACTGATGTGTGAAAGACATGGAAAGAACTGGGTTGTGTATGGAGTCACTTCCTGGGGTTATGGTTGTGGAATCAAAGACTCTCCTGGTGTTTATACCAGAGTCTCAGCCTTTGTACCTTGGATAAAAAGTATTACCAAACTGCAATTTATGTAAACCTTAAGAGGAACAGCAAAGAAACTAAGCCATGGACTACTGAAACTGAGATCCAAGTCATGCTTTCTGTCATAAGAATTGTGTGCTTGGGCTGGAGAAATGGCTTAGCAAGCCTGAGAACCCACATACACAGCTGGGTATGAGCACACATGCAAACTCCCAGACCAGTTAAATCTTCAGCAATGGAGGGGTACCTGGTTTCCCTCTGGTCACCAGGGGGAGTGTGCAAGGGTAGAGCACTACAAGAAGCAAAAAGAGCATGTACTCCCTGCTGCCTTGGAGAATTAAAGTTCTAGGTAACTATACCTCAATGTGGTAATTCTTAGTGTCCAGATTTTGGGCACTATGATGAAAGTCAAAAGCATCCTCTTCTAAATTCTCAGCACTCTCTACACTTTATTTCCCAGTGAAGTATTATGCAAGTCCCAACCATTATGGGAATTTCAGAAAAAAGTTGAGGATAACCTACTAGCAAATTTGACTTCTGGAAACACTGTTAATTGAATATATACAACCTACCATCACCTTTACTAACCTTTTTTTCCTGTAATTGTTCAGTTTTTGTTCATTTTCAAAGCCAATATACATTATTTATGGACTGCACTGCTTTAGATCTTTTTTCAGTAAGAAATCCTAGGTCTTCAATATGCTATTTACTGGACAACTGTAGTTGAGCGCCATCTGCTGGAACTTTCTAACAACAGACAAGCTTACAGGTTTCCAAGATTAACCTGACAACTAAGACTCCATTAAAAATACTCTTCCCTACTCATTAACCCACACACGTAATATGAAAACACTGCACCTAGCTGAGGTTAAGGTGAGATGGCTGGATGGTCTGATTTCAAATTACAGGAGAATATGAACTCTTTCATGCTAAGGTGCTTTCTTTTGATACTCCCACAATTAAGACCAATGTCTTGAAGCCTTCCTTAAATCCCAAACTGCTCGTGACCATTAGCAAGATTTTTACCTTATTTTCCTTCCTGCTTTAAATTGTTTCTAAGTGCTATTTTATAAACACTGGTGCATAAATATGGGTGCTTTGAGTTTTTTTCCATTCTCATTTAAACATACAGTTAGCTGCACATGGCACACCTGCATAAGGGTTGGGGAGCCATGCAGTTACCTTTCTGTGAAGATAAACTGATTTACTTGCACAAAGCCTTTGTCTTAGTAAACTGCCAAACTTCATAGCGTGCACATTTGAGACTGGAAAGGACTCCACTGTTAAAGCACTTGCCTACTCCCTAGTACCTGTGTAGCACCAAACACACAAGGTGGCGCGTGTATCTTGGGTTCGTTTGTGGTGGATAGACCCTGGTGTGCCCATGCTATCTGCTTCTTTCAAATAAACATTAGAAAAAGCACATTTGTGTAAAGCAGCTTCTCATTTTGTAAAGTTGCCTTTTGTGCAGAACTATACCCATTCTCTTGGACAGAAGCTAGCAATTATGTTTCTCAAATGTACAATCAGAACAGTAGTTACTCATGCCACCTACGTTCCAAACAGTATAATCAGTCAAGGAACATCAATATACCATGGAAGCCAGGTCTTTTATTAATGTATGCACAGAACAGCTTAGCCAATCCAAGCCGGTCTGAAACAGGAATTTTAAGGGTCCTTGCCAACAAACCAACAAATTTAGCCAGGGGTAAGGGACTTATTAGACTAAGTAAATATTAGTATAAGGCTGTAGAGAGGGCTTAGCGCTTACAGCACATGTCTGCAAAGCGTAACGACCCAGGCAGATGCACATGGTAGTGCATGTGTCTGGAGTTCGTTTGCAGTGGCTAGAGGCCCTGGTGCAACCATTCTCACTCACTCACCCTCCGTCTCTAATAAGTAAACAAATCTCTGCTTGCAAATTATTAGTATAGAGAGCTCCCCCGTATGAGGAAGCTAGGGGTGGGGGTGGGAAGACAGCCAAATGTGGGAGTAGGGATGGGGGAGGCTCACCAGAACCTAAAAGTTCAGGTGAGATGAACTGCCCACCTGGAAAGCTTTGAGCCAGAGTTGAGGGGTGTTGAGTTTGGGCTTAACCAACTACAATGCCAGGATCCTTCTCTGACCTGAAGATTACATTTCTGCTGTTTTGCTTTTGGAGCCCAGTAATCCTAAACCAGCTAACAAAGCTCCCTGACTCCTCATGTCTACTGAAAATAGTGTCCTGATAGCATCTACCCGCCCCACACTCTTCCAACTGTGATGATCCTCTTTAAGATGGGAAACTTCAGCCACTATCGATTATTCTTCATACCTGAAAGAAAAGAAATCTAGCATTACAAAAGATATGTGCGTACTTACCTCAGTGATAGGAGGTCTTCAGAGACCTTTTAATCTACTCAAATGACTATGCCCTCTAAGTTATAACATGCTTGCAAGACGTGCAAATTCCTGCTAACCACTGAGAGTAAATGTTTTGAGAGTATCCCGTAACTACTCCAAGAAGAAAACTTAGTCCTGTTTCCCCTCAGCAAGAGTTAAGCTACCTATAAAATACCTTTGAAAGTATATCCCTCAAGCTGAAGAGTCAAATGGTTGTCAATTTTACTTTAGGTTTTCTTAGGCTTTTTCATTACTTCTTGTTGACCCTCAGCTGCCCCCGCTCTTTTACTTCGCACTTCCATCACAAGTTCTCCCACATTTTATATACACACACTCAAAACAGTGAAGAATGTCACTTGTGCCAGTCAGAATCTGATACCAATTAAATGGTGACAGCTTTGCCAATAAACAAGAATATGCTCTTCCATGGCTAGGAAGGGAGTCTGCCACAGCCGACAGGTCCCAAAGACACATGGAGATCCAGCGCCCACAGCTCCTAACGTCACTCACCGTGCGCACCGAGCCGGCCCCCGCGCGCTCCGGGACCGGCGGCCACGTGACGCCCATGGCGGGCGGATGGCCTCAGCGCCCGACACCACGCTCAGGGCCGCGCCCGGGGCCGTCCCGCGACCCGGGGCTCGTCCTCGTCGGCCCGCGGGCCCCTGCCCCTGCGCGGGACCTGAGCCTCCCGCGTTCTTGCTACGCGACCGGCACAGTCCCAGCTACCTCCCCAGCGCGGAGAACGACACAGAACAGACACAACCAGGGACGCTCCGCGGCAAAAAAAGAGCGGGTAGCTTGGCGCGCGCCCTCTTATAGCTCCGATGACGTCTTCCGGAGACGCCCCGCCCCCGAGCGCCACAAGCGAGTTGTGAGTGGGCGGCGCTGAAGCTGAGCCCGCCTCCGCTTCCCGGCGCGCCTCGGGGGAAGGGGCCTGCGCCTGTCACTCTTTCCGCCCCAAGTCCTTCCAGCCAGTCATAAGGGACGGTTCTGTCGTCCTAGCCCCGCCTCTTCCCCTGCGCACCTCGAGGGGCGGGCCTACGCCTCTCGCCCCCACGTTCGTTCGTTCGTTCTTTCTCTCTCTCTCTGTCTGTCTGTCTCTCTTTTGCTTTTTTTCTTTCTGGACCCCCTCACCTCCGTCAACAATGAGGTATGGTGTGACGTCGTAAGACCGCCTGCCTCCCCCGCACAGGCGCGCCTCGGGGGTCGGGGCCTGCTCCCGGCGCCGAGCCTCGTCCCCCAGGCTGCGTCGCGTGGGGCGGGGCCAGCGCCTCCCGCTCCGCCCCCATCCCCGTGGGCCGTCGTCCTCCTGGCTCTTTTTCGCTGGGAGGTGGTGTCCGCAGAGCCTAGAAAGGTACTCCTAACGGCTAGAAGAAACCTGAAACAGAAGTGATTACTTTGTTTCCTCTGGCATCGTTTCAGGATTGGTAGGGAGACCCCAAGTTTGACAGTGCTCTACTGAACCTTCTGTTAGGTAAATTTACATTAAGCCAGCGCGCCTTTCTTGTCGCGTGGGAACCATGTCTCACAGCGACATTAAGCAGTGACCACCCTCCGCTGGAATTGTTCTTGAAGCGCTCTCGCAGGTATAATGACTTAATGGAGAGTTTAAATGACTTTCCATTGGGTTAATTGCCTATACTAGGATGAATGGAGGCATGTGTGCTAGCATGTTCTTCCTTTAAAAAATATTTACACACACACAACAGCTCCAGGGTTTCTTGCTGCTCAAGAAAGCACCAGACTTACAACTCTGCCCTTGGCTTATATGATTTATATGAGTGGGACTTGAGCGCAGGGCTGCCAGGCTTTGCAAGTAAGTGCTCTTAACCACTGAGCATCTTCCCAGTCCCATTTTCTGCCTTTTGTCTGAAACTGAACTTAAAAACTTCCATTTATTCCCACATTTTGTTTATTCGCTTGTTTCCATTCTGTATCCCTCCCCATCTGTTAATCTAGCAAAATTCTATTCAGTTTCCAGTGGCTTTTTTTCATAGCTTATCCTGTGAAAAAATTCTCGTTTAAAAATTTTCTTTCGGGCTGGAGAGATGGCATAGCGGTTAAGCGCTTGCCTGTGAAGCCTATGGATCCCGGTTCGAGGCTCGGTTCCCCAGGTCCCACGTCAGCCAGATGCACAAGGGGGCGCTTGCGTCTGGAGTTCGTTTGCAGTGGCTGGAAGCCCTGGTACACCCATTCTCTCTCTCACTCTCTATCTGCCTCTTTCTCTCTCTGTCACTCTCAAATAATCAAGTAAATAAGTAAAAATCTTTTAAAAAAATTTTTTCTTTCTCCTCCCTCCCTCCTTCCGTACTTTCCCCCATCACCCTTCTCATTTGTTAAAGACAGGTCTCACTCTAGCTCACGTTGAGCTGGAACTCTAGCCCTAACTGGCCTTAAACTTATGGTGATCCTTCTATATCAGCCTCCAAGTGCTGAGATTAAAGGCATGCATCATCACACCCAACATCTGCAAAGATTTTTATTACTCCAACTGAATGTTTATTTTAAGCTATCTTTTAAAATATTTATTGATTTGAAAGAGAGGAAGAGGCAGAGAGAGAGAGAGAGAGAATTGGCACACCAGGGCCTGTAGCCACTGCAACTCCAGATGCATGTGCCACCTAGTGCATCTGGCTTTATGTGAGTACTGGGGAATCAGAACTGGGTCCATTGGCTTTGCAGGCAAGCACCTTAACTGCTGAGCCACCTCTCCAGCCCTTCTCTATTTTTTGATATGGTAGTACTTGCACTTTTTATAGTTTTATTATAAACTGTGTGTGAAGAATTGTGTCTTTTTTGTCCTTTTCCAAGTTTTTATTAGCATAATTACATAATCATAGTTCTCATGACATTTTAATATATATACGATCTTTTTTAAAATCATACTCATACCCCATTACCCTGTCTTCTTCCCCACTCCAGCTGTTGTATTTCCTCTTTCCAACTTTCTACTATCATGTCTTAAAAAAAAAAAAAATTGGCAACCTCCAAATAAGGACAATCTTAATCCCCTTCCAACACCCCCTTTTGTCTTCCCTCCTGTATACTCCTATGTTGAACCCATCTTCTTTCCAGCTAGTATCTCTTCTATTTTGATAGCATTTTTTTTAAAGCACTTGATAGCATTTAATGAACCTCTTTGGGCGGCTTCAAGCCACTAGGACACAGGCTCCCCCAAACCCTATATCTTCTCAACTCTTCTGCTGAAAAATTTGGCCTTCAAGATGACAGGCTGCTTAGGGAGCTCTCCTTTCCCCAGAACTTCTTAGTAGTCCGATTGCATGACATACCTTTTTTTTTTTTTTTTTTTTTTTTTTTGTGCCTCAATATTATGTAGGTCTTTAATAGGTAGCACAAGCCACTTTGAGGTCATGAATGTACTTACCACTTTGTATCTGGAAGACAGCATTCCAAAGTACTCTCCCATATCCTTTGGCTCTTACACTCTTTCCAATACCTCTTCTGCAGTGGTTCCTGAGCCTTGGAGGGTGTAATAGAAAAGTTTCAGTGCTTACACTCCACTGTCACTTCTTAGCACTTTGATGA
Source organism: Jaculus jaculus (assembly GCF_020740685.1). Classification (NCBI taxonomy): domain Eukaryota; kingdom Metazoa; phylum Chordata; class Mammalia; order Rodentia; family Dipodidae; genus Jaculus; species Jaculus jaculus. The sequence continues at coordinate 84,454,060 of NC_059103.1, forward strand.
GTTTCGAGTCTCCCCAGTGGTCTTACCATCTGGTTCGGGTAGGCACCAGAATACAGGAACACTGAAAAGGTTATAGACCCTAATCAAGTGGGTTTTATTCTAGAGATGTAGAGATGATTCTATATACGGAAATCAATAAATGTAATGCATCATATAAACAAATTCAAGAGAAAATGACATGATCATCTCAATAAATACAGAACAGGAATTTGACAAAATCTAACATCTTTTCATAATAGGAGTCTTGCAGAAACTGGAAATAGAAGAAACATACCTCTGAGGGCTGCTCTGACTGCTTAGACAGAGAACCTTTTCAATGGAGATGATGGCAGACACCCAGGAGATTCGCAACTCAGCAGAGCAGAAAATAGGAGGCTGCAAAGAGCTCAACACTAAAGGAGACTTCTTGCATGCCCTCTAAGGCTTGGAATATTGTGGAAGAGGGGGCAGGAATAATTTAAGAGCTACAGTATGTAAAGGTATTCTGTGAGATTAAAAACAAACACAAAAACGAAACCTCACATTTTCTCCAGAAGGTGATAATCTCCTTCTCTAATTGCAACAGCAGCTTTACTGTGCACTATGATTGAAAACTTACTTTCAGCACTGGGTTAGGAGAAAAGGAAAAAGCATAACTTTTGGTGTAGAAGTGTGAGAGACACTATCCCAGATGAGACATACGTATCAGTGTGTACTCTGATATAGTGAGGAAAGAAAAAAAATTCACTCCCCTACATATCTTATTCCTCAAACTTATATGGTAGTCTGACCATGAGAAAGAAAAATTAGACAAAATTGAAGAGATCAGCACTTTACAAATTACCTAATCATTACTTAAAACTTGTGGTCACTCACAAAGAACAAGTGGCACAAGAAAGGAGATTTTACATAGTGTATAAATGTCATATCTTCTCTGAGACCTTCAAGCAGAAAATATTAATGGAAAACTAATGAAATATGAATAACATGAAATTTATCCAAAAGTGATGTGCTAATGTTGATGTCAGAGTATGACAGATGTATGATGCTATAAGATACCAATCACGGGGAAAACTGCATGAAGGATATTGAAGAACTCCCCATACTATTTTTGCAACCTTTCTATAAATCTGGAAATCTTGAAATAAAGCTTAATAAAAAATCAATCATAACTTTATTATATCTCCATTTTAAGACAAAGTGTTCTTTACTGGTGATTTCTATCTACTCTCACTGTAAAATTTGTGGGAATATGACTTAAAACTCTATGAATTTAATCCCTATCCAAGCCAAGGCTTTGGGAGTTAGGACACACTTGGGAGAGAATGTGGAAATAGAAGAATCAAAAATTGATTGCTAAATAAAGATTGATTTAAGAATGGGACAGCACAAATAAAAGGTGAAGCTCTTAGATCTGATAAAACTATGACTGGGCAATATGTCAGTTCTGCATTTGATAAACATGGACTGAACAGTGTATTCTAAAAGTTATTTTTCAACTGTCGTCCTCTCTTCTGTACTCCTTTTTCTTTTCTTTTTTGACTTTAGGGTGGATACTTTAGGGTAACCACCAGAAAACAAAATATTGAATTGTTCATCTTTCAAATGAAGGCTGAGATGAATGAAAGAAACTATAGTCAGACAATGGCCTCTGGATTCATTTCCATCTGAGCATTACTAGGGAATACTAAAACATTCAACCTAAACATGCAGTCATTGTGCCCTGGCGATGTGATACTCCTAAGAAACTCATGTTTCTTTTCTTTTTTCTTTTGGTTATTTGTTTTGTTTTTAACCTTACTACACTATCCAGAAGAGAAGAGATGAGTGTTTCACCCATCTGCAATAGAATGTTCTTTCAATTCTGAAAGCCTTGTTTGCTATTTATAAGACCCCAGTAAGTGTTTATTGTACAGACATTGCCCATATGTACCTCAAGACTTTACTGTAGAATTGAGAAACTTACAGTGACATCACAGTTTTCCATATTGTTCAAAGTTAAATGCAATTTTAATTTCTATTTCCAACATTAGTATGTATTTTTACATCAGCCAACATATTTGCTACCTATTACTATATATCACACCAGAATAAACATAGGTGATTAAAATATTAAGCAGTTAGAATCTCACATAATTTCTATGGGCAAGACCCCAGAGCAGCTGGCAACTCCACACCTACTGCAGGGATTTAGCTCTGACGTTCCCTGGAGCATCCGCGAAGTGATCTGAAGCCTCAGTTTTGTCTGCTTCCTATTCCACATGCTGGCTCACAAGTCTGTCAAGTTAATGCTGATTACTGGCAAGAGGCCTCAGCTCCTCAGGGTTTAGATCCCTCCATGGGGCTGTTTGAATGTCTTCATGAAGCATACATACAACAGGCTTTTCCCAGAGTGGGTAACTCAAGATAGGAAGCCTCATTGTTCTGTGACTTTGTCGAGGACATTACATGTCATCCCTTGTTATCAGAGTTATTACTTCCAGCTTACCTTCAAGGGGAGAGAAATTAAATATCCCAGAGAGAAGAATATAAAAATTTGTTGACATATTTTAAAATTGCCACTGTCAAGATATGCAAGTTGTGTTGTAGTTAAAACCATCCAAATCTGTGATTTAGAACAAAAAAATTTTGCTTCTGTATCTGTTTCCAGTTTTAGATGCCTAAGCTAAAGAAGCCTTTTCCACTTGTTACTACTAAGCAACAGGAAAGAAAAAGGACAGACAACCACAAATGTCTCCTTAGCACTTCCGTTCTGGAGTGACACTTGCATAAGAAAAGGCCAGTCAGTCTGCAAGGTTTGCCTCAAAAAAAAGAAAAAGATGGGGAAATTGAATCATATAGTGTTTTAGGAGGAGAGTCAGAACTGTAGGTGGAACAATCATTAATTATAGCAGTAATGACTTCCCAGTTGAAGCATTATAACCTTCACACATTTTTATATTTACCTTTTCTGTTTCTCTTATCACACTGCTAATCCAACTGAGTAGTTTTCCCTACCTTTCTAATTTTCTCTGACAATCAACTGAACAAATTCAGGAAAGAGTAAAATTATTTCATTCATGATTCCGAAAGTGTAATGTCTTTTCCATTCAGTTTTGGGTCAACTTCCTCATTCCAGGACAACATAATTATTATCCTTAACATGTGGGAGGAAAACAGAAAAACTGGAAGTATGTTAGAAAACATACTTCAACTGTCAACAAGGGGTACTAGCCAAGATGGCTTCTTCTAGACATCCAGGTGGAAATGAATCAATAGCGTAAATATAATATAAACAAATGACACGAGGCTTTGAGTGTCTGGCCACTTTTATTATGACTGGTATAAAATATCCATTGAGCATTGGTGTGAGAGCAGAGAACAGACATTACCTGAATAGAGAGCAAGAAGAACAGACTTTTCTTAAAGTATGTAGGGTGCTGGTTTTTCCCTGAATGAAGCATGTTGCATTGGTTCTCTCCTGGAGTAAACATTTTACATGCCTACTAAAGGATATTTCTTTAAACTTTCCTGCACCTCTTGCTGCTCTTTGTCCTGCTTTGGAGCTCAGATTGGACCCTCACAATTAGCTTCAGGAACATGATTGGACACCTCCCCCCCCAACACACACCTGGTGCAGCAAGTGGTGTTGAAACCCACAGCATGCTCAATTTAATTCTTGTTCAGAGTATTTCACATCAGAATTAATTTCCCACACTTCCTACTTGTGCTTTAAGTCTTCTCAGTTCTTAGTTATCTTTATTGGAATCCTTCTTACTTTTGGGAAGTATCTTTAATACTGATTTTTTGTACCTTAAGTTTTAAATATATTTTTATCAACAAATACTTAATGAATTACCAAGCTGGGCGTGGTACCACACTCCTTTAATCCCGGCCCTCAGGAGGCAGAGGTAGGAGGATTGCTGTAAATTCGAGGCCAATTTGAGACTACACACTGAATCCCAGGTCAGCCTGAGCTAGAGTGCGATGCTACCTCTATAAAAACCAAAATAAATAAGTACTTAATGAATTATCACTATCAGCTAAGACCTGTTGCAATTGTTGGAGTGTAGAGTAACTTTTCATGGAGAGGTATGAACAAACACCTATTCACTTAGAGAGCGCACTGATGACAGACTAAAGAAATGAATCTGTCCAAATTTACTTTGGTGAACCCATAGTTTACTGGGGTTCCATACAGCAATATAGACACAGGGTTACTTACATGAACATGGGTGTTTAAAGGCAGCTACAACACTAAAAATCTACCCCAGCATAGATGAAAATGCTTGAAAGCTGCATTTATGGAGCCCTTCGTAAACTAAAAGGCTGCTTCACTGGGCAGTATCCTCTCCCAGCAATTGCTCGTTGCTTTAATAACCTTAGAGAGAAGCCTTATGAGTAAAACACCTCTCTGAGCTGTCTGAACTGTATAAATTTCTTGCACTTCCTCTTAGGATCCTCTGTCTCCCCTCCAGGAAGGGATACTTCAGTTTGGAGAAATAGCTAAACATTAAAACTTTTCTTGTGTGGAGTTTATATTTTAGTGGCATAAAGTAGATATAAGAATATCAGAGTTATAGAAGAAATACTAGGATTGTGTGTATGTATATATGTAGATATGCAATAGGGATTTTGACTTTGAGTAACTGTGCAGTGGAAGAAATGAGGGAAAGTGTCATCTATAAGGATGGGCTATAGAGAATGAAGTAGTAACTAACATTTATCTTCCTGGTTTTGAGGTTCAACTTTGTGGGGATCACTTTTAGGTGAAGCTGGTGACCTTTGTCACAGATTTTTGCTGAATTTACAAGAGGTGGCTTGCTGGGCATGGTGGCACTCACCTTTAATCCCAGCACTCAGGAGGCAGAGGTAGGAGGATTGCTATGAGTTTGAGGCCACCCTGGGACTACATAGTGAACTCCAGGTCAGTCTGAGCTCGAGTGAGACCCTACCTCAAAAAAACAAAACAAACAACAACAACAAAGATGTGGCTTGGGTTGCTGAAGCTACAGAAATGAAGTGTTTCTGCCTCACACCTCCTGGAAAAGTAACAACTTCCATGACCCCCAACATTACCTCATGCTCCTCACTGACCTTCAAAGTGCAAAAAGTACAGTATTTCACTGCTGATTTTCCTTATCGGCCAAGCCTCATACGTGTCCCTGCAGCCCAGTCTAAGGTAGAACTATTCATGGAAGGTGTGATGATTTATATTGCTTGTCAACTTGAAGGGACCCAGACATGCCTTAAGGGATTATCTATATCTTCTTAGTCCCTGGGGATACCTGTGAGGGATTACCTCAGTTGGTTTAATTGAGGTGGGAAAAGCCATCTTAACTGTGTGTAACATCATTTCCATGGGCCAGAGTCCTGGATTTCACAGAAAAGAGATAGTGGCTGAGAAGCAGCACTCATCATTGTCTGCTTCCTCACTGTGGACTGAATGTGACCAGTTTGCCTCAAGTTCCTGCAGCCCTGCCTTCCCTGCTATTAAAGACTGGAACCTGGAACTGAAATAAACCCTTCTTGCCTTAAATGAATTTTGTCAGGTTATTTGTCCCAGAAGTGAGCAAGGTAACGAAAACAGAAAGAAAGGAAAGCATACTGCTGCATTACATAAATTAAAGTAGAAATGTTGATATATAAAATACATCTAAAGTATATTTGCCCAGTAAGTGGTTTGAAGTATATTTACCCAGTAAGTGGTTTGGAGAAAAAGCAATAAAAACAAAAGAGAAATGCTTTAAATGTTTTAAAGATAAAAATCAAAATTTAGGGGCTTGAAAGATGGCTCAGCAGTTAAAGCCACTTCTTGCAAAGCCTAACAGCCTGGGTTCATTCCTTATACCCATGTAAGGCCAACTGCACAAAGTGGCAGATATGTGTGGAGTTCATTTATAGTGGCAGGAGGCCCTGGCGTACCCATACTTACTCTCTCTCTCATCTCAAAAAAAAAAAAATTATTTATTTGACAGAGAAAGAGGGAGGGAGGGAGAAAATGAGAGGGGGGGGCATGCCAGGGCCTCTAGCCATTGCAAACTCCAGACATGTGCGCCTCCCCCCCTTGTGCACCTGGCTAATGTAGGTCCTGGGGAATCAAACCTGGGTCCTTTGGCTTTGTAGGCAAATGCCTTAACTGCTAGGCCATCCTTCCAGCCCTCAAATAAATAAATAAAAATATCTTAAAATATGAAATTTATCCATAGTGGTGTATACCTTTAATCCCAGCACTGATGGGAGGCTGAAGTAGGTGGATCTCTATGTGTTTCAGGCCAGCCTGGGGCTACAAAGTGACTTCTATGTCATTCTGGGTTAGAGTGAGACCCTACCTCAAAAAAAAAGAAAAAAGAACTGAAATGTTAAAAGGGTGAATAAAAATGTGGAGAAAATGTTGTGGGTTGATAATAGGTCAAAGAGTTAAAAATGAAAGAGATATGCTGTTGTCTGGAAGAAGTATATAAGAATATAGAATATAAGAATATAGCAGAGGGCCTGGCGTGCCCATTCTTTCTCTCTCTCTTCCTCTGCCTCATTCACTCTCTCAATAAATAAAAATAAAATATTAAAAATTATTACTTCTGAAGCACAAGCAACAAAACTAAAACTAGGCTGGGCATGGTGGCACACACCTTTAATCCCAACACTTGTGAGGCAGAGGTAGGAGGATTTGTGTGAGTTCACTGAGACTGCAGTGAATTCCAGGTCAGCCTGGGCTAGAGTGAGACCCTGCCTTGAGAAACCAAGAAAGAAAATAATAATAATAATAAAATAAAAAATTTAAAAACTCAAACTAGACAAATGGGATTATACCAAACTAAAAATCTACACAAGAGGCTGGAGTGATGGCTTAGCAATTAAGGTGTTTGCCTGCAAAGCCTAATAACCCTGGTTTGATTCCCCAGTACCCATGTAAGCCAGATGCACAAGGTGCCACATGCATCTGGAGTTCATTTGCAGTAGGTGGAGCCCCTGGTAAGTCCATTTTTTTCTCTCTCTCATAAATAAGTAAACAAAATCTATACAAGCCGTTGCTATCCAAACTGACCTACAGATTCAGCCTAATACTTGTCAAAATATCAATGGTATTGTTTTTCAAATAAAGTGCTTTATTAGGAAAGTGCACAAAGCAAAAGGAAGGGAAGCGTGATGAGAGAACATCCAGCAGTCATACAGGGTGTGCTACAAGGCCAAAGCGTGTTTAGTGCTAGAAGGTGCTACATGAGTGACTGGGGAAAAATGACCAATATCTGTCCAAGCAACTCATGGCCTAACCTACTTAGCAGCAAACAACCTGACTTGAAGCTCATACAAGTGCAATAATGGCACACAGCCATGGTGGGAAACTGACTGCTCTTGATTTGGCCAACTGATCTCCTCAGTGGAATGGAACCTATATCTGGAGCTGGGAAACAAGTCAGAATCATGTCCAAAAAATGAGCCCACTCTCCATGACCAGCTCCCTCCAATTGTGGGCTACAAGAGGACCTATACCTGTTAAATTCTCCCTTAAGAAATGGTTATCCCATTTATCTGGTGCTAAAGTTATTCTTTGTCAGAGAATGTGCTTCTCTTTTTCAGATAGGTGCAGAACCTAAGGAGAGAAACACTCCATCATACCTCAAAAGGGCCCCAGCTAAAACTAAGTGGGAAAACAAACAAGAGTGCTGTTTTTGTGGTGAACTGGGTACCAGCACAAGGGTGAAGGAGATAAACACAGAGAACAATCAACCCCTACAAAACCAGATATCCAGAGACACAGAGGCTCCCATGATCTCAACACTGAAGCAGACCTAAAATGAACCCAACATAGCTCAGGGAAATTTGTGGAAGAGGGAGCAGAAAGAATGTCAGAGCCACTCATTGGGTCATGATACACAGAGACATTTCCTCCTATGCATAACTGATGTCTAATCCCACAATGTATGACCCATCATCCCCAACTAGGAGGGTCCCTGCGGAGGGGGAAGGTCAGGGAGGAGGCTAACAATGATACCAACTTGATTGTATCTACTGAGTACAAAACTAATTAAAAAAATTGAAAAAAAAAACTAAATATGAACATGCACACATGCACGCACACACACACACACACGGTCTTCAAAGCAAAGGTACTGAAGACAGTGGAATATGATAAATTAGGTCTGTTTTATTCCACATGGTTTGTGGAAGTTGGAGTTGTTGGCATTTGTGAAAGAAAAGAATAATTGTGTTTGACTCTTGCTTTCTACTAAACTTGAATTTGCTGTGCAAAAAAAAAAATATTACGTCTGGGCTGGACAGATGGCTTAGTGGTTAAGTAAGGCATTTGCCTGCAAAGCCAAATAACTTTGGTTCAATTCCCCAGGACCCATGTAAGCCAGATGCACAAGGTGGCACATGTATCTGGAGTTCATTTGCAGTAGGTGGAGGCCCTGGTACGTCCATTTTCTCTCACTCTATAAACAAAATCTATACAAGCAAGGAAAATAAAAAACAAAACATAGATACAGCCTAAAGAATGGGATAAAATATTTGCAAGCTATTCAGTTGGAAAGGAATTAATACAAAATAAAATATTCAGCAGCAAAAACAAAAACAAAAACAAAAACAACCCACAATAATCTACAAGCAAATGGCAAATGAGAGCTATAGGGTGTTTGATTTCCTAGCACCCATGTGGACATGACCATGCACACTTGTAATCTCAGTCCTGTTGGAAATTGCTGAGTCTTAAGGAAACACAAAACCCATGAGTGATAAAGGAAGATAACCAAGATTCTCCTTTGGCCTCAGCATACACATCTGCTCATAGTCATGCATACACACCATGTACACCACCACCACACGTAGTACAAATGCCAAAATAAGCAAAAAATGGGTAAATGGGTCTGAAAAGACATTTTTGGGGGTTTGATTTTCAAGGTAGGCTCTCACTGTAGCTCAGGCTAACCTGAATTCACTATATAATCTCAGGGTGACCTCAAACTCATGGCACTCCTCCTACCTCTGCCTCCTGAGTGCTGGGATTAAAGGTATATACCACAACACCTTGCTAAGACTTTTATTTTTTGTTAAGTAGAAACTTTGTATGGACACATCATATGTTGGTACCATCATTTCCCTCCTCCCTGCCCCTATACAACTGAGAGTCCTCCTTTTGTTGGATTGTTGGTATTGACCATGGAGTTGTGGGATATGAGTTTTGAGAGTAGCAGTTAGTCATTGTTGGTGGAGGCAATGACTCTGGATATTCCTTCCTATCCTGTGGCTCTTACACTCTTTCTGCCCCCTCTTCCACAAAATTCCCTGAGCCTTGGTGGATCCACTGTAAGTCTACTTTAGTGTTGAGCTCTCTGCATGGTCTGCATTTCTGATTTGGTATGTTTTGAGTATCCTCAGCCTCTGTCTCCATCACCTTGGCACAAGTTGTCATGTTTGGCATAGAAGCAGTACTCTTGCTCATCTCACCAATTCCTCTGTGGTTTTATCTGAGCCCTAGCTGCTATGCAAGGGGTGGTCATCTTCTACCAGGGAGTCAGCTACCTATTCTTATCTTGTTGCTAGTTTTTAGTTATCCTTGGTTCTTGCTGCTTTCTGAAAAAGAAAAATAGATTATACAATGAAGAGTGAAATCAGGATAGGTTAAATGGGATAAGCATTGTTAATTTAGAGATTTTTATGTGTGTAACCTTACTTTTGGATGAAAACTAATGAAAGCTTCTCATTAGACTCTATAATCTTGGTCTCCATAGGATTCTAAATTGGTTCCCAGTTCCAGTTATGGGTTCCTTTCCATTGAGGGGATCTCATAGCCAATCAGAGAACCATTGGTTACCCACCTAGGCTGGGTGTCACTATTGCACAGGTGTGCACATCTTGTCAGGCTATTTGCTTTCATATAGCAGTGTTCCCTGCTTGCTCACAACGTTCTTGGCCATTTTTCCTCACCAGCTCACATTGCACATTTCAGCACTCTCTGATCTAACCATTTAAAAACTGGCTTCCTTCCTGATTCCAGCCAGATCTCTTGATGTTCTGTGTCAGCAGCATGTGGTGTCTTTAGCAATAGGAGAACACACATTTCTTAAAGAAGACATACAAAAGGCTAATATGTACATGAAAAAAATAGAGTCACCAATCATCAGGGTGATGCAAATGAAAACTGGAATAGGGTATCATTTCACACCAGTTAGAATGATTATTCTTTTTTTTACTTTCTTATTAACAATTTATATATGTACATTAAATACATGCAAGCAGAGAAAGATAGAGAGTGAGGAAAGAGATGGAAAGAATGGGTGTTCCAGGGCTGCAGCCACCACAAACAGACTCCAGAGGTGTGTGTCACTTTTACATGGATACTTGAGAATTGTACCTGGGTTGTTAGGCTTTGCAGGCAAGAATCTTAACCACTGGGCCATTTATCTACCCCATAATATATCATAATCATAGCTTCCTCTCATTATTCTCTCTTTCCCCTAGGCCCCCATATTCCTCCCACTGGACCCCTTCTTCACTATAACTTGTCCTTCTGTTATTTTGTTATTTTATTTTATTTTTGACTTCTTTCATCATCCACGACACCATGTTCATGGGCCTAATCTTGTGCAGCTAATGACAGCTCTTATGAGGTCATAAATGCAGCAACAGCCATGTATGCAGAATACAAGGCTCTAAAGCACTCCTCTCCATCTGCTGGCTCTTAACATTCTTTATGCCACCTCTTCCACAATGTTTCCTGAGACTTGGCAGGTATGACAGGTACCTCCTTAAATGCTGAGCATTTTCCTGTCCTTCTTAGCACTTTGATGAGTTTGAGCCTCCTCACTATTCATTGCTGTGAAAAAAAAAATGCTTCTCTGATAAAAAGTGTGAGCAATACTTCCATAAGAGCATAAACACAAGTATTTGGAGGGCAAATTTGATGGGAACATATCCATTTAGCCAAACAGCAGTACAGTAGTAGCTTCCCCCACCCCCTACTTATGAACTCCCAAGCCATAGGCTTTTGTTTAGATTTTCAATATCAGGCATGAATTCCCTCCCATGGAGTGGGCCTCAAGCTCAGTCAGAGAGAAGTTGTTTACTCTCATATAAACTCATGTGTTTTGACAGCTGATCTCCAGCTTATGGCAATTTGAGTGATGAAGCTTTTTTGGAAGAGTTGAGTTGCTGGTGGTAGACCTTGATGTTTTAGTAGCCCTACCTTGCCAATGTTTATTTGGCACACTCTCCTGCTACTGTTGTCCATGAGGTGATGTCCATGCCTGTATGCATGCCCCATTTTTCCCTGCTATCATGAAGTTTCCCTTCCAATCTATAAAGCAAAATAAACCCTTTCCTCCTACAAGCTGTTTTTGGTCAGGTGCTGCTTTGTGCCAGCAATGTGAAAGTAACTGCAATAAATGCTATGCTCTAACTTAGGATTTACTTATTCTTTTCAAAGTCCTCTTCTAAAGAGACTAGCAAGTTGGAAAAGGGGAACCAGTTAGGCTATTACAATAATCTGAAGAGAGAATGGTGTTCACTTAGTAGAAGCACTGAGACAAATAAGTGATTTAATTATGTGTATATTTTTTTCTGACAGATATTGGTGAAAAGAAGATATGAGAAGAACACTTGTAAAACTTTTGTTTATTTGCTGAGATGAGAATTTGAGAAAGACTAGCTTTGTGGGGTGGCAGAGTACAGAGGAACAGTCTTATGCATGTTTCATTTGTGATCCTTTCAGATATGTAAATGGAATTTGAATGCAAAATTCAATATATGAATATGGGGTACTAGGGTGAGGTCTGTGTTGAAGAAACAAATATGGAAGTTGCCAAATTGTAGATGTCAATACCAAGAGAGAAAATATAGCTAGAAAGTAACATAGGTGCTGGAGGTATGGCTTAGAGGTTAAAGTGCTAATCTGTGAAGCCTAAGGACTCAGGTTTGATTCCCAGGTGCCCCATGTAAACCAGATGCCTAAGATTGCACATGCATCTGGAGCTCCTTTGCAATGGTTAGAGGCCCAGGCATGCCCAATTTCTCTCATAAATAAAAGTATTAAAAATGATTTTTTTTTGAAAAAGATGGAAAGCCAAGAAATGGGAATGTCTACATTAGTCTACCAGAAAAAATAGATAGGTTAAGAGGAGATTGAAACATGAAGTAGGAGAAAAGCCAGTGGAGGGGTTAAAGCCACAGTCAAGGGAGATTTTCAAATAAAAGACATAATCAATTGTTTGCGGCACAAATAAGATGATGGTTGAGAAATAACCATGGGATTTTAGCAACATGAGAGGAGAATAATTTAGAAAATTCTTTTAAGAATGCCTGTAAATTGGCCAAAAAGTGAAGCCATATATGGGAAGATTGAGATTAAGACAGGGTTTTTGTGTTGTTTTGTTTTTGTTTTTTGAGGTAGGATCTCATTCTGGTCCAGGCTGATCTGGAATTCACTATGTAGTCTCAGGGTGGCCTTGAACTCTTGGTGATCCTCCTACCTCTTCCTCCCAATTGCTGGAATTAAAAGTGCTTCCACACCCAGCTAAAGGGAAGGTTCTTTAAGTGTTAAAGTCTTAAGTCTTTCAAATGGGAATGGTCTAGTGGAAATGGGATGCTGGAAAGTTTTGGTGAATTGCTTGTGACAAGAGACTGTATCTAGCATGCAAAGGCATTATTTTTATTTTAAGAGAGAGAGAGAGAGAGAGAGAGAGAGAGAGAGAGAGAGAGAGAGAGAGAGAGAGAATGAGCATGCCAGGATCTCTAGCCACTGCAAATGAACTCCAGATGCATGTGCCACCTTGTGCATCTGGCTTACGTCGGTACTGGAGAATTGAACCCAAGTCTTTTGTCTTCACAGGCAAGTGTCTCAACCTCTAAGCCATCTCTCTAGCCCTGTCTTATGCTTTTCAGACTAATAGAAAGTAAGAAGAGACATGGAAATTTGAAGAGAAAGGAAAGGTATAATTAGAAAATGTCAATAGACTGGGAAATGTATCAAGATTTTTTTGGTCACCTTAGGAATTCACTTGAGCTCTTATAATGAATCTAAATGAAAATCTAGCATTGTGTATTTTGTCCACAACACATTCATCTGCATAGGTGCAGTATGCAAAGTTGCAACTGGCAAAGAGGTGGACTTAACAAATTTAGCATTTGCTAAGAGAGTAAGCAATGTGAAAGAAGGGAGACATACAAATGAATGGTAATATTAATTTGTCATGTAATTTAAGCTAGAGAAGGAGGGATAGCAATGCATGAAAGAGACAAGGAATATTAAGACATGGTGAAAACTCAAGAGGATGGTGTGTCTAAAGAATTTGGGCTTGAAGTTCTTGAGTAAATATTTAATGTCACTTAATATTTGGCAATATGCTGAGCCTTTTACAGCATAGCCTAAAAATGTAGAGTTGCTTGGATGTTCTGAGATCTGAAATTGTCTCGTTTCATTTTATAGTGAACTTGCTTTCACAGTTTTCTATGTCACTGAGCAAGGATGCTATACTCATATTGATTAAATATTTACTACTCAAAAACTTTATGTCTCTTCCCTTACCCGATGATACATGTTCCTTAATTTAATCTATTTACCCATGAAGTGGGTTATTTGTGAAAGTATTTATGCAAAAATTATCTACCTACCATTTAATTATTTATTTTTAACATTAACATAACACTTGCTATTTAAAAATTAACATTTTTTTGCAGTTAGGTTCATACCGCTGGCAAAAAGCAACCAACCAAGAGCAGCTTATGGGAGAAAAAAAGTTCATTTTGGCTTACAGACTCAAGGGGAAGCTCCATGATGGCTGGGGAAAGTGTTGGCATGAGCAGGTGATGGACATCACCTCCTGGCCAACATAGGGTAGACAATAGCTACAGGACAATATACCAAACAGTATACCAAATACGTAAGTCTATCCTCAACAATGCACCACTCCAGGGGACTTCAATTCCCAAATTGCCACCACCTAGGGATCTAGCATTCAGAACATATAAATTTATGGGGGACACCTAAAGCAAATGCCACACACTTAATTAACTTTTAATATGGCATGTTAAAGTAGATCTTATTATTGCTTTGGAACATTCCTCATAAAACCTACCTCTGTCTCCTGAGTGCTAGGATTAAAGGCAGATGCTACCACACCTGGTTATTGTAAAACAATACTTTCACATCAGATATATTAAAATAATTTGGAAATTTCGTGACTACTAATTTAAAGTACTGTTGTTTTCCTTTATTATTTTCTCTTCCCAATAGAAATTAGAAATACTTTATGAGGAGATGTTTGCTTTATTACTGCATTCCCAAATTCCTTTGAGCTACTGTCCATAAGGATTGTAGCCATCTATAATAGTGGGAAGAAAGCTGATGTCTAAAATTTGGAATGAAACAAAACTACATGAAACAATTTTTACAAGGCCACTAGATGGCTCTGTTATCCTATTATTTATACGTTTAAATCCTTAGATGATTTTTGATATAGTAGGTTCATTTATTATTGTTCATGATTGTATTGATGTGTGAATATGTGTTTTATATGTGAACAATGACATGAAAATGTCAGCATACCTAATTGGACTACCAACTTGCCCTAGGGACTCCAGTTTCAAATAATAAATATCTATGGTGAATTTTGAAAATCTTCCCTCCTACTAGAAAGGAAAAACTTTCTTCAGACACATGTTGTCAGAAAAAAATTAAAATGCACCAGACACTTTAACATTTGAACCTCATGTGTATTTTTTAAAATCACAATTAATCAAGATTTAATTCACTTACTATACTCTGAAATATTTAAACTAATAAATGTGGGTTATATCAAAGCAAGCAATAGTTCTGTGGAGTGAAATGCCTTTGCCTAGTCTACCAGAGGGCAGGGATGCAGTCATAGTTGTGGTACTTTGAATATATGGCCCCATAGACTCAGGCTTCAATTTTGAGTTTCTAGTAGACAGAGCCCTACTGCAGAAGAGGTGTTACTAGGAGGGAATCTTGGAGTACAGCCTTAAGGTATGTTTGGAGGTGGATCTGAATTCCTGTCCAAAAGTATAAAGAGAGTAGTTTGAGCTCTGCTTGTTCATGCTTGCTGCTTTTTGGTGTTCGCTGGCTGCTTGGTGATATCTCTGTTTGGATTTATGGAAGGTACCCAGCTTCTTCTGTCATTGATAGAACTTGCCCTGGATATTATAAGCCTGAAATTAACCCCTTCCTCTCATAAGCTGTGTCTAGTTGGATGTCTTCCCCAGTAACATGGATCTGACTGCAACAATTGCCTTACCCTCAGTAAAACTTTATGGTTGGTACATGTGCAATTGAAAATGCAAGTATAATCAAAAATTGGAGAGGGTAGGATCAAGACTGACCTAAATCTCCTACATCTTCCCTCCCTCCCTCTCCCCCTCTCCCCTCTATCTCGCCCCTCTCTAACTCTTGTATATTAGTTATCTTTTTCCTCAATTTCTTAGTGGACACTGACCTGTAACCCCCACTTCCAGCTTGGGCCTACCATCCACAATGAGCTTTTGATCAGAGAAACCTACAAGGTTTCCCAAAACAATGACAGACTTCTGTCAGAGTACTTGATGACCCACCAAAGGCCAGTGATAAGACCCTATTGCTGAAGACTCCATACACAGCTGACGCGTAAAATGGAATGACATGGCTGCAAGCCAGGAGAGAGTCAGTCCCCAAACAGTCAGCGTGTCTAGTGCCAGAAGGCGCTACATAGGCGATGGGGGAAATGACCAAGATCTGTCCAAGCAACACATTGTTTAACCTAATTAGCAACAAATAACCGGATGTGATGCCCACACAAGTGCAATAGTGGTACACAGCCATGGTGAGGAATCAATTGCTCTTGATTTGGCTAACTGGTCCACTCAGTGGTACTAGACCCTTAGCTGGAGCTGGGAAACAAGTCAGAACCATACCCAAACACAAGCCCACTCTACAATATCAAGCTACCATCAATCACGGGGTATTAGAGGGCCTACACCTATCAAACTGTCTGTCAAAAAAGTAAGTGTTATCTCAATTTTCCGGGTGCTAACTTACTCTCCGTTGGAGAATCTGCTTCTCTTTTCCAGATAGATGCAGATCCTAAGAAGAGAGCTGCCCCAACATACCTCAAAAGGGGCCCAACTGAAACTAAGGACAACTGGCGAAATAAGCAAGGGTGATGTTTTCCTGTGAACCGGATACCAGCACAAAGGGGAAGGAGATCAACGCAGAGAAAAATCAACTCCTACCAAATCAGAGAGCCAAAGCCTGAGAGGCCCCCAACACCTCAGCACTGAAGCAGACCAAAAATGAACCCAACATGGCTCAGGGAAATCTTGCGGAAGAGGGGGCGGA
This sequence comes from Jaculus jaculus, assembly GCF_020740685.1. NCBI lineage: Eukaryota > Metazoa > Chordata > Mammalia > Rodentia > Dipodidae > Jaculus > Jaculus jaculus. The sequence continues at coordinate 84,470,348 of NC_059103.1, forward strand.
AAGAATGTCAGAGATACATGTTGGGTCATGATTTGCAGAGACATTTATCATACTAATAACTGGGGGCTAACTCCACAATGCACGACCCATTTTCATTAACAAGGAGGGTCTAATGGGAGGGGGTAGATCACAGATGAGCCTAAATAATGGTACCAAACTGCCTGTATTCACTGAAATGAAAACTAGTAAATTAAATTAAAAAAAAAATCAGATGAGGGCTAGAGAAGTGTCTCAGTGGTTAAAGGTGCTTCCCCCCACCCCTTTTTTGATTTTTCAAGGTAAGGTCTCAGTCTAGCCCAGGCTAACCTGGAATTCCCTATGTAGTCTCAGGGTGGTCTTGAATTTGTTGCAGTCCTCCTGCTTCTGCTTCCCAAGTGCTGGGATTAAAAGTGTGTGTCCGGGCTGGAGAGATGGCTTAGTAGTTAAGCGCTTGCCTGTGAAGCCTAAGGACCCCCCTAAGGACCTTAGTACTTAAGTGGTTGCCTGTGAAGCCTAAAAACACCTAAGTCAAGGCTCAATTACCCAGGACCCACGTTAGCCAGATGCACAAGGGGGTGCACATGTCTGAAGTTCATTTGCAGTGGCTGGAGGCCCTGGAGTGCCCATTCTCTCTCTCTCCCTCTTCCTGTCTTTCAAATAAATTTTTAAAAAAGTGAAAAAAAAAATTCTAAAAAGTGCTTGCTACAGTAGCACACATACTAAAATTGGAATGATACAGAGAAGATTAGCATGGCCCCTGTGCAAGGATGACATGCAAGTTCATGAAGCATTCCATATTTTTTAAAAAGAAAAATAAAAATATCTGACAAATTATATATAATACTCAAAAGAAAAAAATCCATTTCAAGACAGTAGATTAAAGCATAACTAAGAGTTGTTTTTGACCCTGGCTAAATATTTTTTCTATCTTTTGCCAAAAGTTTTACCACTGTGGGAATGAATTTCAGATTTTGAAGTTAAAGTAATTTCACAGAAAAAAATGTGACCAACTCTGAAAATGACCCATATTATTCAATATTTATAATTTGAAGAGATCACTATTGTCTTGAGTTGGAGAGAATGATATTAACTTCTATTTGATATTTTAAAGTATTTACAGGACATATATAATGCTCTCTGAAAATAATTTAGATTGGGTTTAAACTAGAAAATATTAACATATATTTGTATAAGTAAAGGACTTTTTACTGTGTATGACAATAATCAAATTATATGTTTTATTACTAGCTTATCTAATAAAATGCTTAGAAAACCAAATAGAATTAGGACTAGCGAGAGAAATAATTTATGTGGTTTAAAAGCTTTTATTAATCTGATAATTTTTGTAAATGAATAACAACAGTAGAAATCAGAAGGACCCTGAAAAAAAATACCTGTATTTTAGGATTCAAATTTGATAAAAACATGAAGAATCTTTGAGTATTCAAAATTCTTTCAAGATACTGGACAAAGTCTTGGAGGCAGAGGTAGGAGGTTAAAAGCCAATCTAGGCAATATGAAGGCTGGGCTACACAGTGAGTTACAGGTTAGCCCAGGGTAGAGTGAAACTATGTCTCAAAACAAAAACCTTTAAAAATATCATATTTTGCCTAGTTCCATTTTCCCAGTTTTTACTGTCAATTCATTAAATTACTCAACAAATATTTTTTGGCACCTATTTAGATATAGATATGAAAGGGGCCCTGATTAAAGAAAACCAGTGCATCTGCCTTCAGTAAACTTATCTGAGTAGAAAATAGTAGATATCATAAGCAGTAATTATTCAGCTGTTTATAGTTGCTATACTTAAAAATGGCTAGACCAAGGTAAGAGGAACTACTAGAAACTTCAACATCGGGAGGTGGGATGTTTCATCTTCATTGTCTCTTAACTAGATTCAAATCATCTGTGAAACATACCTGCCGGTGGAAACGTTTCCAGAGAGCTTTACCTGAAGTAGAAAGATCCACTGTGAGTATGGGTGGCAACATCCCATAGGATGGCAGCCCAGACTGGCTAGAAGGGAGAGAGTGAGTGAAACACCAGTATCTCACTCTTTCCCTCCTCTCCCTCTCTCTTCCTCTTTCTTTCCCTCTCTTTCTGCTTCCTGACTGTGACTGACTCATGCTTCTGTTGCCTGCATGTCTTCTCCACCACAATGCTTTGTATTCCTTCTTAAAGTGTAAGCCAAAATAAAACCTTTCATTTTAAGTTTTTTTCCCCAAGATACTTCACTACAGCGATGAGGATGAAATGCTGAAATTCTTTAAAAATTTAAATTCTTTAAAGATAAAATATACGAGAAAAGACCCAAATATAGCCTGGCACACAACTGCCATCTGTGTACTCAAGAGGCACACAGGTAGAAGTATTGAAGATCCGTACATGTTTGATGATAGCTTTGACTACAGAGAGAATTCCAGCCTAGCCTGAACTACATAATTGTATCCTGTATCCAAAAAAGGAGAGAAAGAGGAGATTGGTTGTGTGTGTGTGTGTGTGTGTGTGTGTGTGTGTGTGTAAATCAGTCACATGCAATGTGAGAGCAGATTAGTCTAGAAGCCCTGTCAGATGGTCATCAAGAAGCCCACACAGCTGCTGCAGTAAGGGAAAGAGTAGCTGTGCTCACAAAGACACATTTACAGTCTGTTCATGTCTTGCTGATGTTAACTGAGGGTTTATTTAAGGTGAGTCAGCGCCCCCAGAAGCCAGCAAACTGTCAACCTCCAATATGTCAGTAGGAATCCAGGCAGAGCTAAAAACACACCATGCCTGTTAAGATTATTTGAAAAGAAGGTGTACCAACTCTCCTTTTAAAGCAATACTATTCAAGGCAGGAGGTGCTCGAGTGAAAGCAACTTATGTTTCAAAAATTTCTCAAGTGCAATTTGATCCAGCCTTACCAATCACCTAATAATATTTCTACTCTGCCACTAAAAAGAAAAAAAAAAAAAAAGGCCTTCATCTGAGGAGTATCACTTTGTTCAAAACCTATAGGCTATTAATGAAATTGTCCAGGACAATGTCCCTTAAAGTTCCTAATTCATATACTCTTCTGATAGATTCCCAGGCAGACTACTCATTGTCCTTGAGCTAAGATGCTTTCCTTTGCATTCCACTTGAGAGCAAATAACAGGTAGTTTTTTTGCCTTCAAATATATAGATCCTAAGTCAAAACCACTCTTCATTATTGCTGGGCAGCCCTCCTTCCTGTATTCAGAAACTCACCCTGATGTTTGGAGAGGTGCCGGCTGCAGAAGTCAAGGAACTCTCCTGCAACGTGAATGCTTTCTAATTACCTGTCCAACTTGTGAAAACACTATTTGGTCCCTTAGTCACCTTGTTGAATGTGGTACAGGTATAAGATGTCATTTCCTAAAGTACAAATATGCAGTGAACACATTATTTGCTTGGGAATTGAAGGGAAACTATCCTAGCCCAAGACATCATGAATTCAAGGCAAGTCTGGACTACATGGTGAGATAAAAACAGAACAAGCATGCACCTTCATCCAGGTACATATATCCCATATAACAATAATACAGTTTCTTCATTACTAAATACTAAAAGTAGCATATGGTATCTGCATTAGTCTGGGTTATCTAGAGGAACAGAACTGATAGAATGAATGTGTCATATAAAGGAGATTTATTAGCTTACAGAGTATGGGCTGGGTAGCCCAGCAATAGTCCAGACTTAAGCATAAAGGAACCTGGTAGCTGTCCAGTTCATGGCTAGATACTTCAACAGTTCAATATGGAACCAGAGGCTGAAGGATTCCTGAACAACCACTGATCTTTAGCCCACATTGGATGACTATGGAAACTCAATTTCAGTATCCACAAAGGATACCCAAAACAGAGTAGAGGCACATACAAGCAAATAGCAAGGATAACCATGTAAAGAGCAAGTAGCATGGGCAGCCTAGCCAAAGGCATTGTATTCTCTTAGGACTTTTTTATATCCAGTCTACCACCAGAAGAGCTTCCCACTCAGGAGAGATCTTCCTCCCTTAGTTAATCCTTCCTGGAAGCACCCAAGAGACGTGTCTCTTACTTGATTCCTGATCCAGTTAATTTCACAGTAGAACTTAACCATCACAGTACCCAAGATTTAAGACATGAGATTGCCAACAGACCCAGCTACTAGTTCAAGTAACTAGAACTACTCGTTCTTTGACAAAGATGCCAACAATGAACACTGGAGAAAAGACAGCATCTTCAACAACTGGTGCTGGACAAGTTGGATAACCACATGTAGATAAATGAAACTAGACCCACTCCTCTAACCATGCATAACAAACAACTTCAAATAGATGAAAGATCTCAATATAAGACCTGAAACTCTCAAAGTACTCAATGAAAAAAATAGGGAAACTCTCCATAAAATGGAGAAAGACTTTCTGAATAATACACCAATAGCCCAGGAAATTAAACAAACAATCACTGGCATCTCACGAAACTAAAAAGCTTTTGTATAGACATACTATAAACAGAACTATAAACAGAGCCAATATACTATCCATAGAATGGAAGAACATCTTCACCAGTTATACAGCTGACAGAGCCCTAATGTCTAGGATCTATAAAGAATTCCAAAAATTAAGCTGGGTGTGGTGGTACACGTCTTTAATCCAAGCACTTGGGAGGCAGAGGTGGGAGGATCTCTGTGAGTTCAAGGCCACCCTTAGACTACATAGTGAATTCCAGATCAGTTTCAACTAGAGTGAGACCCTACCTCAAAAAAACAAACAAAAGAATTCCAAAAATTAAGCAATAAAAAAAAAAAATAATCAAACAATCCACTCAAACAATGGGCAAGGAACTAAATAGGGAATTCTCAAAGGAAGAAATACAAATGGCTAATACTCATGTAAGAAAATGTACAACACCCTTAACCATCAGAAAAATGCAAATTAAAACAACTATGAGATTTCACCTTACTCTGGAAAGGATGGCAGTCATTAAAAAAATCAAATGACAATAAATGTTGTCGAGGATGTGGGAAAACAGGAACCTTCCTTCACTGCTGGTGGGAGTGCAAACTTGTACAACCACCATGGAATCAATATGGAGACTCCTAAAAGAGATGAAAATTGAGCTACTAACTGACTCATCCTTTTCTCTACTGGCCTTCTACCTTAAAGGCTCCACAACAGAGATATTTACTCAACTATGTTTGTAGCTGCACAATTCACAATAGCTAAAAACTGGAATCAACCCAGATGTCCAGTATTTGATGAATAGATAATGAAGATGTAATACATATACACAATGGAATTCTACTTAACACAAAGGAAAAATGATATAATGAAATTTGTAGTTAAATGAATGGACTTGGAACAGATCATACTAAGTGAACTCACATAAGCACAGAAAGACAAACACCACATGTACTCCCTCATCTGCAGTTCCTAAACTGGAACATCTGGAATTGCAGGCACACCTGACAGACAACTCAAGGAACAGACAAGAGGGATGGAAGGACTTGGGGGTGGGAAATATACACAAAACCAAATCCAAAATGAATTGGTATCATAGAAAACTTCCTCATGGATAGATGGCTAAAGCATGTAATCCTCAATAGAAGCATGGAGGGATGGTCTGGTAAGAAGGCACTGGAGAGGGTGTAATAAATCCTAAACTTAAAAAAAATTGGCTCTAATTTATAACTCTCTGTAGCAGAAATAGGCTGTAATCCATATTGGGCTGTTGCTCAGAGAGACCTATAAGGACCCCAAAATAAGGCAGGCTTCTGTCAAAGTAGTTGATTACCTGTCTGAGATAAAAAGTAAGATGCTATTGCTGAAGATACCACATGCTGCTGATGCAGAACATTGTGTGATACAGATTAATCTGAAAGAAAGCCAGTTCCCAAATGGTTAGCCCATACAGTGCTGAAAAGTGCTACGTGAGCTTTCTGGAGGATAATGGCCAACAATGTTATGAGCAAGCAGGGGACTCTTTATATGTCAACAGCCAACCTAATAATGTATACACACCTGTGCAATAGTGGTACACAGCCTAGGTCAGTAACTCATGGCTCTTTGTTTGGCTATGAGATCCACTCAGTTGAAAGGAATCCATAACTGGAACTAGGAACCAAGTCAGAACCCTAGGTAGACCAAGATTATGGACTCCAGTGAGAAGTTATGTTGCTAAAGTGAGGCTCCTCTCATCAAAATCTCTCTAAATTAACAATACCTATCCCCTTTAACCTATCCTGTTCTCTCTCTCCCCATTGGAGAATCTGCTTTTGTTTTTCAGAAAGCAGCAAGAACTGAGGACAACCATAATCTACCAACAAGACAAGGATAGTTGACTCCCTGACAGGAGATGAACCAACCCTCACACAACAGCCAGGTGAAACCATAGAGGAACTGGTGAGATAAGCAAGAGTGATACTTCCATGGCAAACCCAATAATCTGAGCCAAGGTGATGGAGACAGACACCGAGGATACTCAAAAATGCACCAAAGCAGAAATCCAAAATCTGCTAAGAGCAACCTTAAAGCAGAATTAAAGCACACATGCCAAGGCCCAGGAAAGAATGTAAGAGCAATAGGGTGGGAAGGAATGTCCAGAGATATAGCCTTCTCCACAATGACATATTGCTACTCTTACAGCTCATAACCTGAAACTACATGGTGAATACCAGCAATCCCCTTAAAGGGGACCCTTAGAGGTGTGGGGGCAGGGCAGAGGGAAAGGATGGTACAAACATATGATTCGTCCATACAAAATTTTTACTTAATAAAAAAGAAAAGCCCTTTGACAAAATATAACACCACTTCATAATCAAAATGCTGGAAAGAATGGGTATGGAGGGTTTATATCTCAATACAATGAAGTCTATATAACTAAATCATCTAAAGCCCAAATAATAATTAATGGGGACAGGCTCAAGGAGTTCCTATTGAGATCAGGAACAAGAGAAGGGTCCCCACTCTGACCACTGCTCTTCAACATAGTACTGGAAGTACTAGCCCAAGCAATAAGATAGGAGAAAGATATAAAAAGGATGCCACTTGGAAAGGAAGAAGTCAAGTTATCCCTGTTTGCACATGACATGATCCTATACATAAGTGACACAAAAGTCTCCATTTCAAAATGTCTAAAGGTGATTAACCCCTTCAGTAAAGTAGCAGGATACAAAATCAGTGCACAAAAATCAGTAGCCTTTCTATATGCAAAGGACAAATATACAGAGGAATGAACCAGTAAGGCTGTCCCATTTTCAATAGTAACAAAAAATTAAATACCTTGGAATAACACTAATTAAAAATGTGAAAGACCTGCACAATGAAAACATTAAAAAAATTCAAGAAAGAAATTGAGGAGGACTTGAGAAGATGGAAAGACCTCTCATGTTCTTGGATAGGTAGAATTGATATTGTGATAATGAAAATTCTACCAAAAGCAATAGACATATTTAATGCAATGCCAATAAAAATCCCAGCATCATTCTTCACAGAGATAGAAAATCTTATGTCAAAATTCATCTCAAAAGGCAGCAGGCCTTGGATATCCAAACATATCTTTAGCAAACATAAACGAACATCAGATAGACAAAACACCTCTGGCAATCTCACCATACCTAAATCTAAAACTATATGACAAAGCCATAGAAACAAAAGCAGCATGGTACTTACTGGCATAAGAACAGAACCATAACCCAATGGAACAGAATTTAAGACTCAGACCTTAGGTCAAATAAAAACAGCTACTTTATCTTTGACAAAGGTGCAATAATGTAGACTGGAGAAAAGACAGCATCTTCAACAAATGGCATTGGAAAAACTGGATAACCATATGTAGAAAAGTGAAACTAGAACCATTCATTTCTCCATACACAAAAATCAAGACCAAATGGATTAAAGACCTCAATATAAGACCTAAAACTCTTCTTCTGAAAGTAAAAATAGGAGACACTCTCCATGATATAGGAGTAGGGAAAGACTTCCTGAACAAAACCCAAGTAGCCCAAGAAATTAACAATCACTCAACCAATGGGATCTCATGAAGCTAAAAAGCTTCTGCACAGGCAAACATATCATAACCAGAGCCTATATATTACCCACTGAATGGAAGAAAATATTCACCAGCTATACCACTGACAGAAGCTAGATATTCTAATAAAAAATTAAACTATATATATATATATACATACACACACATATATATACATACATACACATACATACATACATATATATTCAAACAGACCACTCCAAAAGTGGGCCAGACAACTGAATTGGGAGTTCTTAGAAGAAGAATTACAAATGGCTAACACACACTTAAGAAAATGTTCAACATCCCTAATCATTAGGGAAATACAAATTAAAACAACCATGAGATTTCACCTCATTCCAGTAAGGATGGCAATCATTAAAAAATCAACAACAAGCCGGGCGTGGTGGCGCATGCCTTTAATCCCAGCACTAGGGAGGCAGAGGTAGGAGGATCGCCATGAGTTCAAGGCCACCCTGAGACTCCATAGTGAATTCCAGGTCAGTCTGGGCCAGAGTGAGACCCTACCTCGAAAAACCAAAAAAAAAAAAAAAAAAAAATCAACAACAAATGTTGGTGAGAATGTAAATTTGTGCAACCACTATGGGAATCAATATAGAGATTCTGAAAAGGATGAACGTAGAGCTACCAACAGACCCAGTTATTCCTTTACTGGGCTTTTTTTATGGGAGGAAGGGATTTATTTCAAGGTAACCGATCCAGGGAAGTTCCATCAATGGTGGAAGAAACTGCAGAGAGAAAAACTGCAGCAAGCAAACAACAAAAGAAGCAAACACACACTGCTGAAGCTCACTCTGCTGCCTACACAATATTCAAAAGTATTAGCTCTTCCAATTAGACAAGTACTTGTAGGTATATCTCCGTTCATATCTGTGATCTCATGATGATGGTCAAAATGGGATTTGAGTATTCCACTTCAGGGTCCTCAGAAAACATTCCCCAGGACGAAGTTATTCTCAGACATAGTTAAATTTTATCCTAAATGTGCCATGCATCAACACAGAGATATTTGCTCAACCATGTTTATAGCTCCTCAATTTATTATAGCCAAGAACTGGAATCAACTCAGATGCCACTCATTGGATGAATGGATAGTGAAGTTGGGGTACATTTACACAATGGAATTCTAATCAGCAGTAAGAAAAATGATACAATGATATATGTGGAAAAATGGATAGACTTGGAACAGATCATACTCAGTGAGCTCACACAATCACAGAAAGAGAAGCACCGTATGGTGTCTCTTATCTGTGGTACCTGGATCTGCTCAAGTTGCTGACATACCTAATAGGTATCTCAAGGCTCAGACAATGGTGATGGAAGGGTTTGTGGGACACAATGCTAAATCCCAAATGATCTTGTGCCATAGAAACCTTTATCCTTGGAGATAGACTAAAAGATAAAACCCTCAAAAAGAGTAAGGGGGGAGCACCTGAAAAGTAGCCCTGAAGAGGGTGTGATGAAACCTAAGCTTAAAAGATTTTTTTTTTCCCTGTCTCTGGCCCAGTATCAGAGATTGATTGCTACCCATGTTGAGCAGTTGATTGGAGAGACTTACAAGGTCCCCAAATTAAGACAGCTTTCTGTCAAAGCACTTGATTACCCACCTGAGGTAAAAGCTAAGACACTATTATTGAAGACACCATATGCTGCTGGCATGGGGAGACCTGGATGGAATGCAGAAGAAAGCCATTCCTCTGACAGTCTGTCTAGTGCTGGAAAGCACTACATGAGCTACTGGGGGAAAATGGCCAATAATGGTTCAAGCAACCTGAAGTCTAAGCTACCCAGAAGCAAAAACTCTGACAGGATATACATGCCAGTGCAATAGTGGCACACAGCCTCAGTGGCTTTCTGATTGGCTAAGAGATCCACTCAGTATAAAGGAACCCCATATCAGGAATTGTGAACCAGATCAGAATCCTATGGAGACAAAGTATGTTCTCTAGTGTTAAGCTCTCACTGGTCTTTGGCTAATTACATACAACAAATTCTCTCTTAATTAATAATACTTATCCCATTTAAACTATGCTGACTTCACTCTCTGTTGGCTAATCTGTTCTTCTTCAGAAGGTAGTGAGACAGGAGGAGGTAAACTACCCCTCACACTTCATCCAAGCCACAGCAGAAACCACAGAGGAATTGGGAAGATGAACATGAGTGCTGCTTCTATTCTTTTCCTGATAATCAGCACTAGGGTGTAGGAGACAGACCCAGAGGATACTCAACACCTACCAAAGTAGAGATCCAGAGGCTCCTAAGAGCTCATTACTGAAATAGACTTAAAACTCACCCACCATGGCTCAGGGAATTTTGCTGAAGAGGGCTCAGAAAGAGTATAAGAGCCATAGGTTGAGACATCATGCATGAGACAGAGGCATAGAGGCAAAAAAAAAAAAAAAAAAAATAACTGACTGCTTCTCCTACAAGGCATAAACCACAACTCTATAGGGAATACCTGTAACTCCATAGATAAGTGTCCTCAACAGAATGTGGGCAGGAAAGAGGGAAAAGAGTACCAACACATGATATATCCATACAAAATATGTTGTTAATAATAATAAAAACATAAAAAGTGGCACTAGAGACCTCATGCAGGTCTCTTTCTAGCCAGAAATGATGGTACTGCCTGTAATCCCAGCACTTGGTAGGTAGTGGCAAGAGGATTTCAAGTTTGAGGTCAGCTCAGAGTTCATAGTAAGACTGTCTGCAAAACAAAATTTCCATTCTTCAAGAAAGCTGCAGAAGTCACTAGCATGATCTGTTAGATGCAGAGACCCCGCAGCTAGAACCAGGAGAACACTTAATAGTCTGCATACAGTGATGCTTGTAAGTCACAGAGAATTCCAGACCATGGAAGCTAGAGGCCACTTTCCCACAGACTGAGCCTGGTAAGACTCATCCAATGCCATCAAATTGGATGTACTTATGTAATGCATGTAGAAGACAAAGAGATGATAGATGAGTCCCAGAGGTTTCCCTCTCTCCCTATATCCATTGTTATGGCTACAAAGGGTGAAATGAATAAAATTACATATTTGACAGAGTTTTCCTAAGAAACAGAAGTTTCAAGAATAATAAAACACTATATAAGCTGGTCCAATTGACAAAAATAAAGACACTTAAAAAGAGCAAATATTTGGTGTGGAGGCTATTTAAGACTGGCTTGATTAAAATGGGCTAGATTATGCCTAGTGATGTAGAGAAGCCAGTGTGCAGGAGAAGCACATGGCAGAGTGTGAGCTTCCTCCTAAATAACATGCTCCCATTCTTTTGTGAAGACACTGTATGAATGACATACATGGTCTGATCCCCTTAGCATAGTCCTGACTTGTGAAAACACCCAGTAAATATCCTGAACCCCACATTCAACCTGTCAAGAAATCTTGTTGTTTCTTGTCTTCTGAACAACTTCATTGCTGCCATCCCTAAACGACAGCTTCTTTTTTTTTTTTTTTTTGGTTTTTCGAGGTAGTGTCTCACTCTGGTCCAGGCTGACCTGGAATTCACTCTGTAGTCTCAGGGTGGCCTTGAACTCACGGCGATCCTCCTACCTCTGCCTCCCGAGTGCTGGGATTAAAGGCGTGCACCACCACACCCGGCAACGACAGCTTCTTTGTCCTGGATAGCTCACTACTTGTCCACTACCATCTACTGTCAACTGAACATGCAGTGGAACCTTTTGTAAATTAAGTCAGAACATTACTCCGTGAAAAGTCCTGCACAAAGTCCTTTTTATTCAGATTGTAATGAGATGATCTGCATTTTACTTTTAATTGCATTTGCTGGTTTTTTTTTTTTTTTTTTTTTGAAGAAAGTTACTTGGAAACTATTTGCATAACATGTCTCTTTCTAGCAACAGCACTGGACACTGTGGTACACACAAAAAGATGTGGGTCAGGTGCATATCACTAAGGCTTTCAGAAAAGGTACACTCTGGGCTTTCCTAATATTCATGTAATAGGCACAGGTCAATTACTACCTTTTGTTAAAGGAGTCCTTAAAACTGAATATGTAGTTCCTGTGTTGATGAGGAAGTCTATAGGGTTCCCCCCTGTGGTGGTTTGATTCAGGTGTCCCCCATAAACTTAGGTGTTCTGAATGTTAGCTCCCCAGCTGATGGATATTTGGGAATTAATGCCTCCTGTAGGGAGTGTATTGTTGGGGGTGGGCTTATGGATATTATAGCCGGTTTCCCCTTGCCAGTGTTTGGCACACTCTCCTGTTGCTATGGTCCATCTTATGTTGGCCAGGGGGTGATGTCCACCCTCTGCTCATGTCATCATTTTCCCCTGCCATCGTGAAGCTTCCCCTCGAGCCTGTAAGCCAAAATAAACCTCTTTTTCCCAGAAGCTACTCTTGGTTGGGTGATTTCTACCAGCAATGCGAACCGGACTGCAACACCCCTCTCCAATCTCTGTTGTACCCAGGGATTCTGACATAAAAATAATGCCTGGAGCTGAAAGAATGATGGGAGCTCATGAAAACTCAGTCATTTGTAGTAATAATAACTGCTGTGACCTCTTGATGTTTCAGCTGTTTGTCAGGTTAAATCTTTTGTTTGAGGGTTTGGGTCAATACCTCTTTCAATGTGTAGTCTCGTTATGTACTATGCATGTGCTATGTTTCTTCCCTAATGACCTACCTTCACTCACAGATCCTCCAGTTCCAGAATTCCAATCCTGTGTGTTTTGGATGAAGATGATGATTTGATTAAGTTTGTCTTGATCATTAGAGACTTTGTAGGGCATATCCACCAAACTGAAAAGGGTTCATTTCCATAGTCTTGTAAGTTCTCTAATTTTTACTTAGTGTCTGGTATTCTGCCCAGTGAAGGTCATATTGACCATTCATGTGGTAATAGTTAATTTCTATTATTAACTTGACCTGATAAGCCATCAAGTAACAGACATGATTCTTGGGCAGGTCAGTAAGGAGCATTTTCAGGAAGGGTTAAGTGAGCAAGGAAGACCTTCTACAGATGACACTCCTTCCAATGACAGCTTATATAAATAGATATAAAGAAATGCTCATATGTGGATTCTAGCTACAAGTGATTGGACTTCTATGTGAGTAGGAATAAAACTCAGTACAGAGGCCAGTAAGCTAGAAAGGATATATAAAGGGAATAGAAAGGGAGAGATGGGGACTTAATTGGATGGTATTGTGTGTATATATCATATATGTAGATGAACAGATTAATGGAGGTGAAAAGGCCTAATTGATGTCAGGGGGAAAAAGTGAATAAAGGAAAGGTGGAGGAAGGGCTAATCAAAATCTAAGAAGTGCCAGGGATTGGATACCTTCCAGTTAGTTGTTGGCCAGGAAGGTCACTGATACCCCCAAAACATTACAGGCCATTGCTGAGGTTCTTGGTTTTCCATCAGGAATAGATGGTAAGACTCCATTGCTAAAGACTCCACATACTTGGGTTGCAAGATCACTGTAAAACACTGCTGGAGCTGAGCTGAAAATCTCCTCCATGTAGGCCAGCTGACAGAAAACCAGAAAAAGCTATGCTGCATGCAGTTAAGTGGGAGAGAGAAATCACCAGTGGAGTTTGGCCAGCCAGGCCAATCAGTCCATGGGTGCAATAGTGGCATGTCTATTATAGGAAAACCAACTGCTCTGTAATTGGACTGGAGGCCTCCTCCATGGGAGGGGATATATCCCTGATACTGAAAACTTATAACAGGGGTAGTGATGAGCCCTAGGGGTGTAAGGTCTGTTGGTGTCTGGTTAAATGTATATACTATGCTCACCAAACTGCCCAGTAAGCACTTCTCTTAATGTTCATACCAATATATTAATGCTATTTTCACTTGGTTAGAGAAGCTTCTCTTTTCAGATGGCAGTGACCTTGGAATGAATCAGAAGGCACCATGGTGCTGAGAAGAAGTGACAGAAGAGTGCTCAGCATTAAATATCTCTATCTCATTCTCCAAGGCTCATAGTCCATTGCCAAGGAAGTGGTGGAAAGAATGTAAGAGCCAAAGGAAGAGTAGGACTACTTTTAGCAAGTTCCTCCAGACACAAAATGGCCTGGATATCCATGTCCTAGCCATGCCTGACACTACCTACACAAGACCATCATAATAGGAGGAAAAGAGGATGACATCAAAATAAAAGAGAGACTGATTGAGAGAAGGAAGGGGTATGATGGAGAGTGGAGTTTCAAAGGGGAAAGTGGGAGGGGAGGGAGGGAATTATCATGGGTTATTGTCTACAATTATGGAAGTTGCCAATTTAAAAAAAAGGCCCAGTGTGGTGGTGCATGCCTTTAATCCCAGCACTCAGGAGGCAGAGTAGGAGGATCACTGTGAGTTCAAGGCCACCCTGAGACTACCTAGTGAATTCTAGTCAGCCTGGGCTAGAGTGAGATCCTACCTTATAAAACCAAACCAAAACAAAGAAATAAGCAGAAGACAGTTTGAATAAAATTTTAATTTTTCTAGTTAATAAAACAAATCGTCTATACCCAGAATGTAATTTAAGAGCTTAAGTAGCAGAGAAACAAGAAACCTACACAAAATTTCAAAATTTCCCATCAGTGACAGATGGCATAAACCTAGAATCACACTAGAGTTCAACAGATGGGAAGTTAAAGCAGGGTCCAGTGTGCACTGCTGGAAGAAAGGAACTTTTGGGGATCTTAATCAACTTTGATACTTAGAGCAGTCCACAGCAAAGCTCTCAGGTATGTCTATCTTCCTCTACACCTTTATGTAACTCTTGTGCTTAAGATTTATATTAAAATATTTTTAGTAAATCCTAATTCAGCTTGATAATGGCTCATCCTGAGGTAGTACGGTATTAGCAAGCTTGGAGGCCATTGAGGATGCCCCCTACCCCACCATCCCATTTGATCAGTTTAGGACCCCACTTCCCCTTTTCTTAGTAAAAGGAGATGGTGGAGGAATCAGCTTGGTTGAGGGCAAGATACTTCCTCCTGGTCAAAAGGTGTGTATAACTTCAGAGTTCTACCTCTGGTCCTGAATGGAAGCCTGGCATTTAAAAATATCCAAAATAGATTATGGTCCCTTTCCTTGAGAGTTAATCCAACTAAACCTGTTGATCTCCTGGCCAAGAGACCAGCACTTACATAAAGACATACTAAGGAGATGGCGAGAATATCCATCCCTTTAATGAGATAATGTACTTAAACTTGCAGCTGTCCCTTAAAGAAGTTGCTTGCAGACCCTCACTGCTAAGCCTGCTCACTTTCCTGAGTTCTAACTCAAAAAGCATAACTTTCTCTTTTCTCCCTTCCTATCTCTTCTTTGGATCCTGGCCAAGATCCCAAGCAAGGTTGTCCTGCTCATCTCTCTGGGTTTTCTCACTGACTGAAGCCCACCCCGACTCTTATGCAGCTGCTTACAACCTTTATTGCTGAAGCTGCCTGATTTCTGGAACTTAACTCAAAAGGCATGGCATTATCGCTTCCTATTATTCATCTCTCTCTTCCCAGCAGCTGCTAAGATTCACAGCTTGCTTTTTGGCTTTTCTGTCAAACCCTAATAAAATTGTCAAGTTTCCTTCCAAGTTTGTTTCTAGATTCTTTTATTAACAAGACTAAAAACCCATGAAAAGGAACCTTAGTTCCCATCTGTCAATGGAAATACTTGGTAAGGAGAGGGTACAGGAAGAACCAGGTCACAAGCCTATCCACCCCTATCTTGTCCCTCTGTTTCTGTGTTTGCCTCCTTACCCTTTCTCCAGAGACAATAGAACAAAATATCTGTATGACATTGGACTCAATTTTAAGCACTGTGTGAGCCTGCAGGACAAACTACTCACAAATGGGGACGATGATTCATAATGGTGAGGTGGGACTTTACCATGGAGCAAAGGTGAAGTCTCATGAGGACCAGCTTTCTCCTTGAGAATACCTTGTTCAGATGACCTTGTAGAAGAACTGAGACAATGACCAAGCAAAACAAACCCTTACAAGGACTGTTAATAATGCATAGCTGGCCCAGTTCTTTCTCTGCTGAAAGAATTTTGTCTGTTCCTCCTTCCGGTGTGTCCACATTGAATAAATCTCTCCTTTTTCTCATCACTTGTGGTCTTTAATAAGCAGATTGGGTTTTGTGGCCAAACCAAGCCTCTTAGGGATGCTGGATCCTTGGCTTTCACCCTAAATACTTCCATGATAGTTGAATATTTCTTTTTTTAAAATAGGGATCAGATGTTATTTACCAAATCGAGAAAAGACAGCACAAATCTTCTTTGGTTCAACTGTATAAATTATGAGTAATGTTTAAGTTCAAGCTTTGGCATTTATTCTAGCAATATTTGAGTCAAGCATGTTTTTGGCAGTAGAATTATAGACAGCAGATATTTTCTATATTTAATTTATTCCTTCATAACCAAGAAGTTTAATATAGATAGTTTTATGTAAAAATTGTCAGATTCTTTGTGCTTTGGAAATGCTTCATATTTCATTCAGTTTAATTCAGTTTTTCTGAATTGTAAAATGTGGGGAATGGATTCTTCCCAGTAATATCTTGGAGACTGCATGTTGCTGTGAGAATTTTATTTGGAGAATTTGCTTTAGCATCTTGGAAAGGGATTCTTCAGCAAATACGATGGCTAATCTTATGTGTCAGCTTGATTGGGACACAGGATGCTGTGACAGCTGGCTAAACATTATTTCTGGGTATGGGTAAGTTTCACATTTAAACCTGTGTGTTGGCAAGCAAGGTCCAGTCCACTGAGGGTCTGAATAAAACAAAAGCGCAGAGGACAGATGAATTACCTTTGCCTAACTATTGGGCTGGAAATTGATATCCGGTTTCCTATGTGCTTAGTCTCCTGACCTTTCACCATAGGCAGCTATCTATACCATTGGCTCTATAACTCAAGTCTTTGAACCACTCCACTGTCTGGTTCCAATTGTAGTGATTTATCAGTCTCCGTATTTATAACTCTTGATGATACACTGAGAAGTTCTAGACACTCAACAACCGACCATACTTTCTTTATCCATTATCCTCAAAGGGCAAGTTCGTGGCCTGACTTTATAAAATTGAACCAGATTCTGTGTGAATAAGTGCAAAAGATTCTGAACACTTGGAGCCAACCCAGAAATAATTTCTTAAAGATTACCTGCTACAGATGACTTCCGTATCATGACTGCTAATTGTTCAGTGATGGGGCTGGGGATGTATATGCTTTGGAGGTGGATGCAGGCAGGAACAAGAAAGAAGCTATGATGTAGATGGTGATCAGGAAGAGTTGGTGATGGCAGAACAGAATCTTCCTACAGAGTGTAATTTTAACTTAAAGAATTTTAATTTGAACTGGTTCAGTGCCCCTTCATTAGTGAGCCATTGCTTGGAATGCATGTGCTAGAAGCTGCAGGGTTGACCTGTCTGGAGAACATGTCATTGTAAACCACTACCATTGATGGGTTGACTTTTAACTGGTCACTGATTAGTTCTGGAGCAGACAGAACATAAGATGAAATATTTGGAAAGGAAACTGGAAGTCAGATCCATCTACATTGGAGCAATGAATCTGCAAGGCAAGCTCATGAAGAATTCACCTAGACATGATGAATTGTGACAAGAGAAAACCTGATGTCTAGGAGAGGAACAGATTAGAGCACAGAATAGAAAGTTTGTGGCAAATGAAGATGAATGTTTCTTTCTGTAACTGTTATGTTTCTTGAGACTGTTTTCCAGATTTTTATGAGAAATTATCTAGTATCTATTAAAGCTATAAAAAAATCACAAATAATACCTAAAATTTAAGAGAAGAGAATCTTTGAAAAGTTATGGTATAATAAAAATTAATTATTTCTTCCTAAGCTTCTCATACATCTCTCCATTTTAAATTATATTACTGGTACCTATGTTTTATAACCACTTCCCCCATGCAAAACAAATACTTGCTTATTGCCTAAAAGCACCAGGCCCCAAATCTTCATTTTCATACCAGAGTTTATTGTTATACATATGAGGTACCATGCCATTATTAGAATTATATTGAAGTTTTTTCTTAAAAAGAACTCGGAGAAAAAAAATGTTTCCAGTAATTTTCATTCAATGTGAATGACAATAATATTATAGCTATAAACATTGAAATAACTACTTCTTTACTTCCTGAGGAAGCTCCATATTTTAAGCAATGAAAAAAGGGCATTCTACACAAAGCTAGTTTAAAATCATGTTATCTCTCATCCATTTATTATGTGTATTTCTGTTTCTTTCAGATTAGCTTAATCATTGGCTGGAGTTCACAGTATGAAAGGTATGCATGTCCTCTGGATTTTGTTGCTATCTCTAAGACATACTGAGTGGTTAAAAATCCTTTCAAAGGTCTGCTTTTCTATACAGGATTAAACATGTGTTTGTGAATGAGCATATTTTAGTACCATCATTTCTTTTTTTTTCTTTCATTATATAAACATGGAGTATGCTTTTACCATTTATTTTAATGGATGAACTGTTTAGTTAGCTCTGTCTACCAAGACAAAAGGATGACAGTAGTCCCTTTATTTAGAAGTCCAATATATATCATCTTAAAGCATATATGTATCAGTTTGCTTTTCCTTATTTCTTTAATTAGTGTCAATAGGTATCAACAGGAAATGACACTGTATTTAACTGTGGGGTCCCAGTCCCACTGTGTCTGAACCTCTTGAGTCAATTTCCTTAAGTTAATGGGGATACAAGTCTGTGGTAACTGTTCTAGTGTATCTGAGCAGGTACTGATGTGCTCAAATGATTCTGATGTTGCTTCTTAAAATTAGGTTCTCTTTTTGGTAACTACTTAAAAATTAATGCATTTTGTGAGCACATAAAAGCTTTTTAAAAAACTGAATTGATAGTAGTACACAAAGAAATTAATGCAATTGGAAAGATACCACAACTTGGTTTCTAATTAGTAAATAATTTAAAAAACACAGTGTTTCACATTATAATAATCAAAATAGTTAGGCTATTAGTTTTTCTTGCCTATCTTTTTTTCTAAACACACCTTATGCAAGCATAGCAGGACATGTATTTATTACATATATTTATGTGTAAAGTACATTTAAAATTCAGTAAACATTAACACAGTAAAGTAAATATGCATTATTGTGGTCCTTTATGAATGCATATTATTCATATGCTAAAATTTAAATTGTAAGTGTAAATATATTTCAAGAACCGTGTCTTACTCATTTTGTACTTCCTGCATTTGTGTTAGTAGATAATTTGTAAATTTAACAATGATCTACTATTTCTCATAGATGTGGAAGATACAAATATGCAAAATATACTCCAAAATGAGATATTATCCTGCTTATTTTTTTTCCTTATAGCAGAAGTATCATTTCAAACATTTGATTCAAAGTCATATAGAAATTGTCTTTACCATAACTCTGTATGTTATATAATTATATTTTGAACTACCTGGAAAAGTGTAATTTTCCAATAATACACATATAAGTAGCCTAAACAAATCATCTCAGAAAACTGTCAGTTTTCATTTAGTAGATTTTGTTCAGTGGATTCTATGCACACAACAGTCACTCTGTTTCTAGAGATGACACTTACTGTAGACCCCATATACACATTTCAGTACTCCTTGAGAGGACTTGAATAGGCTCACAGTGAACACAGATTTCTCAATGTTGTCTCTCTAATTCCTTATTGTGTCTTTCTCTTAGAGAATGTATCAGCACACTCACATTATTATTTATTATTTTGGTATAATCAGTACCATCCAACAGTTTTATAACATATACTTCAGTATAATAATTATGATATGATGGAAGAATTAATAATTTATATGTAAGTGTACTAGGCCATTTAAATCAAAATTACTTTTCTTTGTTGTAGTACTTGTCTTTTGCTTCCTGTTAATGGATATAAATCATATATATAACTTTCTACTCTCAGATTGAGCACAAATTCTCATTTGTAATTCTTTCTAAATATGTCAGTGGATTTCAAATTTGAAAATGTTTTCATAAATGTTATGTTTTTGGAATTTTGTGTTACATTGTGTGTTTCTTTTAGTTCTTCTGCAGGATATTTCATAGAATCAAAGAATAATAAAACACTTTACAGGCAAACAGTGGTTCCAAAATCTACAGAGACATGAGTTTAGTTATTATGCAACAGTGTAAATATTATGATGAAATGGAATAGCTTGGCATTTGTGTTTTTTTTTTTAATTGATATTGGTTGCTATTGGTTTCCCTATGAGTGCACAGTAGACTGTAATATGCTCCAGGCTCAGATATGGGTTAAGAGGAAGGCCATAGGCCTCGATGTTTATAAGAGATATTTTATTTTCTTTTCCTCCAAAAATAATCCACATGCCAGCACATGGACGGAACTTTCTTTCTTTCTTTTCTGTTGTTGTTTGAAGAGGTATATTTTTGACAGCCTTTTTGGTAGCTCTGTAAGCTTTGGAAACGGTGTGTGCTAGTCATGAAATAATAATGCTTGAGTTTTCTTTTCTCTCAGTGCTATCTCACTTTCTGCAGCTCCTGTCTCAGCCAGGATGGAAGAGGCTGGCCCAGTCTGTGCAACAGCTTAGAGAGCTCTATGTTGTGATCTCGGTAGTAGCTTGACAGAAATGCTCTGCTCTGGGTGGGGAGGGAGAGAGAGAGAGAGGGACATTTTAGTTTGTTTATTAAAGTTATTTTATATACTTTGATTATGCCAGTAAGTATCAAGTGGACCAGATAGGGATTCAAATTTATATTCAGCATGTGGACGATTTATTTAGCACACTGTCCATTACTTTTCAGTCTTGAGTGTGAAGTAGGAGGAGAGTTTAGCTCTGTGGTGGCAGTACCTGCATACTTTAGTACCTCCTACACATTTGAATTTCCAGTCCTTTGTGGAGATGCTTTGCCCAAAGCTAGACACTTCTTTTACATAAACAAGTAGGTATTACTTGTGGACTTTGTTAAGATCTACAACTGATATCTTGAAAAGCTGCGTTTTTCTTATCTACTTCTACCATATTTTCTATAACATTTCAGTATAGTCATATCAGTCATATAGCTATGTTAGACCAGAGTAAAATAAAGTACTAAGATCTACTGAAGTATTTCTAAAACATCTTGGCTTTGATCAATATATAGGGTAATAGCCTTGGTATAACCTAAAATCACTTTCTTAAAATTTTATAGAACTTCCGCTTCAATTTATTTTAATGTATAATTATTTTTCATAGTATACCAAAGGTATATTTTTATAATCAACCAAATAAAATTGGAATTATTAAAATATAGTTCTTTCATCAAGATCTCTCTTCCTCAAGTCATACATGCAGACTTCAGTTGTGAGTTTATTGACTTTTAGTCTATCAGGACTGGCATAGGAAATGGTTCTAAAGTCTTACAGGATACATAATTTCAAAAATTTTTTGTGATTTATTCTTATTTATTTATTGGGGAGCAACAGACAGAGAAACAGGCAGATAGAGAGAGAGAGAGAGAGAGAGAGAATGGGCACACCAGGGCCTCCAGCCACTGCAAATGAACTCCAGATGCATGTGCCACCTTGTGCATCTGGCTAATGTGGGTCCTGGGGAATGGAGCCTTGAACCAGGGTCCTTAGGCTTCACAGGCAAGTGCTTAACCACTAAGCCATCTCTCCAGCTCCACAATTTCAAATTAATGCATATTACTAAACATTTTTTGGCCATTTCAGGATTGCCAGTTAACATAATGTATTCAACATTGGGAGGAAAATCCTAAATATTTAAATTTTTGAGTTCTAAGAAATTATAAATCATAATCTATTTCCATTTTCATATCTAGCTTATATAGAACTAGCTAACATGACTATGAAATCAAAATCTAAATAAGTCATGCTATATGTGAAATAAGCATTAAGGTAAAAATTTAGTTTCAAACTGAAAAAATTACGGCATTAATTATTTCTCATCTCATGGCTCTAAATAGAATAGACAGTGTATCTATATCCATTTCATAAAGTCAAATATACTAATACATTAAACACTTAAGAAGTATATTAATCCCGTTATTTTATTAAACATGTTAACAGTTCAAAATTTAGCTAGTACAGTAACAACTGGCATTTTAATTCAGGCTATATTTACAGCTACTGAATGATTTGGTAGTGAAAAGAAATGAGTTTGGTTCTATATTCAATTTCTGATTTATACGTTTACTATTCCAGTTTCAGTTAACATTTTCAGAGGTAAAATTTCTATGCAGGAATTATTTTTTTTTTCTGTAGTGAGAAGTTATCTTCTTGATCATATTCAAAAGTTCTATTTTCTTTTTCTTGTGAGACAAACAATATGTAACTGGAAAACCCTAAACAGGCAAACCTAGATGCATTGAAAGGCTGAGTTTTTGTCTTAATCAGTTTTCTAAGAAAAATATTATAATTATGTATATTTATCTTATATGTTTTAACATCTATACTTACATCAGTATCCATTGGTGGGTATTTTCTTCCTTTATTCTTTCCAAGGCATTTTGTTTTACCTTCTTCCAGTAACTGACACCAAAAGCCTTTGTGAGAATCAAACCTGAAAAAAAAAAACAAAACAGAAAATCCACCAAACCTAAAAAGGTATTTTTCAAGCAGTTTATAATGTAATGCAATTATATTATAAGGCATATATAAGGTACCTTATAATATAATTGCATTACATTATATAATTACATTATACTTTATAATGTAATAATGTAATAAGATGTAATAACCAGTAACATGAATATTTCTGTTTGGATATCAATGTATAGCCAAGGAAAATAATTTTTAACTGTAATCCATTATATAAAGTCTTCAGACTTAATTCTGAATTCTCAGTCTATCTGTCATATTTGTGAATTTGCCATTTTGTTAATAGAAAAGTAATTCAGCCTAAAATCTCCTATTAATAGAAATTAATTAGGCTACCTGTTTTGAAAGAAAACATCATACATTTTAAGTTCATCTTTTCCATTATGATGTTCAGATATCACAAGAGATTCTTCTCTCATGTCTATGATTTATATAATGCACGCACCATTTGACTGAGTGTAGTGTGCGTGTAGACTGCTAGTGCACTACGGAGTTATGTGATTTTAAGCTTTCCAGCTATAGTACATTTCACTTTTTTCCAGTGCTATTTTCCTCCTTTGGTATGAGGTCCATGTTAAAGTAACAATGGCTACAAACGATATTATCTGGCCCCTTAGGGTAATAATTGTATAGTTCTTGGCTTTGTGGGAACTCATTAAACATAAGTTCAGTAAACAATGAAAAGAAAGAAATGGTTTCCTTGGACTGTGTACTTTCTCAATATTCTGGTTAAGATTCAAGTCTAGGCCTCCTGACTGCAAGCTCAGTGTCTTATCTAACACCAGGTACATTTTGCCAGCAAAGCAGCAATTGCTATGTTTAGATATAAAAGGTATAAGTAATGGAAATGATAATTCTTTCATATTTCCTTTGTTACTTAATGATTCTATCACCATATTTTCTTCTCCAATAGAAATAATTCATTTAGTATTACTTTTTCTTTGGTGTTTAATTTGTATTTGGAATGCTCATTCTAAAACATTGTTAAACATTATCCTGTGAACATTATTTAAATAAAAAGACACTTATGGGCTGGAGACATGGCTAAGCAGTTAAGATGCTTGCCTACAAAGCCAAAGGTTCTGTTCCTCAGGACCCATGTAAGGCAGATACACAAGGTGTCAATTCCTCTGGAGTTCTTTTGCAGTGGCTAGAGGCCCTGGTGTGCCCATTCTCTCTCTCCCTCTATCTCTCTTTCTCTCTCTCTCTGCCTCTTTCTTCCATCTCTCTCCTTCTCTCTCAAAAATAAATACAATTTAAAAATAAAAAATAATTAGAAACTACCTTGGAAATATAAAACAAAAAAATAAAAAATATTTAAAAGGACACTTAAATGATCATAAGTCCATAAAATATCCAAGGATAAAGATATCAAAAATAAGTGCATCATCTGGATACTGAAAACTTACTCATATAGGGGTAGGCAAGGACTTTCTCAATAGAACCCCAGTCATCTAGGAAGGAAGACCACTAATCATACTTTGGGATTTCATGAAATTAAGAGGACATTTTGAATAGGCAAAGAGGCAGCCTACAGAATGGGAGAAAAATCTTTGCATTAAAACTACTTTGAGATTCCATCTCACTCCTGTCAGAATGGAGATCACCAAGAAATCAAAAGGAACCCTTCTCCATTGTTGATAGGAATGGAAACTGCTACAGTCATTGTGACAACTTTACTTTGAATTTACAAAGTAATGCAAAGTCACTAAGACAGCTAAACATAGATTTACCATATGACCTCACTTTACTACTCTTTAGCATTATACCCTAAGGACTCTCCTCATTACTACAGAAATATTTGCTCACCCAGGTTTTTAAAAAATTTTTTTTTGTTACTTTTTATTTATTTATTTATTTGATAGTGACAGACAGAGAATGAGGCAGATAGAGAAAGAGAGGATGGGCGCGCCACGGCCTCCAGCCACTGCAAAGGAACTCTAGATGCATGCGCCCCCTTATGCATCTGGCTAACGTGGGTCCTGGGGAATTGAGCCTCAAACTGGGGTCCTTAGGCTTCACAGGCAAGCGCTTAACCCCTAAGCCATCTCTCCAGCCCTCATCCAGGTTTATTGCTACTCTAATTCACAATAGTTTGGAAATGGAGCCAGCCTAGATGCCCTTCAAATGATAAACGAATAATGAAGATGTGGTATATTTACACAATAGAACTGTATTCAGCCATAAATAAAAATGAAGTTATGAAATTTTCAGGGGAATGGATGGATCTGGAAAAGATTATACTAACCCAGGCTTAGAAAGTCAAATGCCACATGTTCTTTCTCATATGTGAATCCTAGCTTCAAATGTTCAGAGTTGTATGTGAATTGGAGGAAAAATCAGTAGCAGAGGCCAGTATGCTAGAAAGGGGTTATGAAGGAAGGAGGAGAGGAGAGCGATTAAGGGGAGGGTATAGTCTATATGTAAGTAGAGGGGCAGAATACTAGGAGTAAAGAAGCATCGGGGAAGGTAATGGAAGAGAGGAGGCTGCATCAAAATGAAAGATATAAACCATGTATATATATATGTATATGTATATATATGTGTATATATATATATACATATATAAACTATATAAACTATACAGAAACATTTCTTTGCTAGCTAATAATATATATGTTAAAAAAGAGACAGTTTGGGTGGAAGTATCCTATGCAGGTGGATAATGTTGTCCTAAAAAGCCATAGATGATTGTTAGAAAATTTAAGCGCCAGGGGTTGGATACTTTCCAGCAAGTCATTGGTCAGGATGACCCCCGGTGCCTCCAAAACGTAATAAGCTGCTAAGACTCCTGGCAGCCCACCAGAACTAGATGATAAGAACAGGGTTACTGAAGACTCCATGCTCGGGCTGCAGGTCACAGCAGGTGAAGGCAATGCTGTGGTGCAACTCCCTTGTGAATTTGAGGATACAAGCAATATTATTTCAGAGTCTTAAGAGAAAAAGCTGGACAGACAATGGAGAAAGGCCTACTGATACCTATTCTGAAAAGTAGTAACATCCCTCCTAAGAACATCCTTAGGACCCCGGATTTCTGGTAAAAGAGCAAGGAGACACCTCTTAAGTGCAAAATGGCACTGTGGTCATGACTGGGCCCTTCCTTCAAGGCTCTCAGGAAGTGAGTAGCTTCCTAGAAGTGTAATTTGCTATTTATGTCTATCCATGTGGGTACAGGAGAGGGGAGAAGTAATTGATTATTGTGCCCCCAGAGTCATCCATATAATGCTCATTAACAAAATTTTAATTAAAGAATAAAGTAATACTGGCCAAAAATGGCTGCAAAATTGTCTAGATCTAGAAATAATTGAGAGATTTGTGGGCAGATGCATGAAAATTTTCCAAGGAGAATGTCAACTTTTTAACCAGTGACATTTCTGTATTGACGAAAATGTGATTCACTGTGGATAGACACTAGATAACATTAAGAAAGATAAAGGATTTCTGAAGAGCCTGTAAATTGAAATCAAACTTCCATGTATGAGTACTGCAGAAACATTTTCAAATTAAAACATCATAATTCATGTTACTAATGTAAGGTAAGAACATTTATGAGTTAATGAGACATTTAAGTGACATAAAATTTATTAAATTTTTTGAGGAATAATATATATATATTTATATGATATTTATAACATATATATATGATATTTATAACATTTACCTGTTACAAGTGTACACTTCATAATACTTTCAATCTAGTTTCAGTACACTTCTATCATCTCAAAAAAATCACTAAAGCTATTTATCAATTATTACTATTTGCTCCAATTCTAGGCAAATATCTTTTTTTTGAGACATGGTCTTGCTATGTTGCCCTGGTAGTTTCCATAGCTCAGACTAGCCTTGAAATCATAGTGATCATCTTGCCTCAGCCTGTCAAATGATGTGATTATATGTGTGTACCACAATGCCTGGCCTCTAAACTTTTTCCTTCAATTTTACGATTTATTGGTATCTTCTTTTCCTATTATGGATATACCAAATTGTTCCACTTGCCAGTTGATGGACATTTGGTTCACTTCTTTATTTGGAATGAAAAATGCATCTGTGAGCATTTACTTACCAATTTTTTTTTTTTTTTTTAGATGTAGGGTCTCACTCTAGTCCAGGCTGAACTAGAAATCAATATGTAGTCTCAGGGTGGCCTTGAACTCATCACAATCCTCCTACCTCTGTCTCCCGAGTGCTGGGATTAAAGGCATGCACCACCATGCCTGACCTCATTTACCAGTTTTTAATGGACTTGAGATTTTATGTATATTGTGGCAGATTCCTAGGATCATAGTTGGATTACTGGAGTGTGTATGTTTAATTATTAAGAAACTACCAAACTGTTTTATAGAGTGGCCACATATATTAGCATACGAAGTTTGCAGTTTTTCCATATTATTGCCAACATTTGGAATTATCTTTGGATTTATGGATACCAGGTTTGTTTTTGGAGTATAGCCATTCTAATGGGCCCCTAGTGGTATCTGAATGTGGTTGTAATTTGCATGTTGGTGTCTAAACATTTATTTACAAAGTAATATTTAATGTGTCTGGGGATGGATTCTATTCATACTATCTGAAGCAACTTAAAATACTATTTGAAGGGTCCATTTTTTTAAAGTCATTATTACTTTTTTCTCCTTCCTCCCTCCCTCCCTCCCTCCCTCCCTCCCTCCCTCCCTTCCTTCCTTTCTTCCTTCCTTCCTTTTTCCTTCCTTCCTTCTTTCCTTCCTTCTCTCTCTCTCTCTCTCTCTCTCTCTCTCTCTCTCTCTCTCCCTCTCCTCTCTCTCTTTCTTTCTTTGTTTTTCAAGGTAGGGGCTTGCTATAGCCCAGGCTGACCTGGAATTCACTATGTAGTCTCAGGGTGGTCTCGAACTCATGGTTATCCTCTTACCTCTCCCTCCTGAGTGCTGGGATTAAAGGCATGCACCATCATGCCTAGCTCTTCCCCCCCCCATGTCTAATGTCTAGAAGTTTATTTTACGGAAATTGAGATGAAAACCAAGATATATACAAAATATTTATTTATTTAAGAGAGAAGGTGGGGAGCAGAATGGACACACCATGGCCTCCAGCCACTGCCAGTGCACTCCAGATACATGTACTGCCTCTTGCATATGTGACTAATGTGGGTCCTGGGAAATCAAACCTGGGTCCTTTGGCTTTGCAGGTAAGTGCTTTAACCTCAAAGCCATCCCTTCAGCTCTATGTGCAAAAAAATCTTAACACAGTAAGATAAAAATGGAGCAATTTTGTTACCATAAGTTAATTTTTTCAGAATAAGGAGCTTTATTATGCCATTTCCATATATGCATACACTATACTTTGTTCTTTTTGAGGTAGGGTCTCACTCTAGTCCTGGCAGACTTGAAATTTTCTCTGTAGTCCCAGGCTGGTCTTGAACTCATGATGACCTTCCTATCTCAGCCTTCCAAATTCTGGGATTAAAGATTGCACCACCACAGTTGGCTAAAGTCAGTATTTCTTATTGATGCACTATTCATTAGGAAAGAGGTACAATATTACTATTCTCTGATTTTAATATCTTGTGTCAATGGGAAGAACTTAACAGACTGGCAATGTAAGTTTCAGTGGTTAATTAATTGAGTTTCAATTCTACATTCCCAATTTGCTTGCTGGGTAACTTTTAGGTTAATTTTTCTGTGCTTTAGTTTTTTCTTCTGAAAAGTAAAACAGTGTCTATGACAGTGACTTTTTATTTTTATTTTTTTGGTTTTTCGAGGTAGGGTCTCACTCTAGCCCAGGCTGACCTGGAATTCACTATGGAGTCTCAGGGTGGCCTCGAACTCACGGCAATCCTCCTACCTCTGCCTCCCGAGTGCTGGGATTAAAGGTGTGCACCACCATGCCTGGCAACAGTGACTTTTTAAAAACTTTATTTATTTATATATTTGTTTGAGAGAGAATGAGAAAGAGAAACAGCCAGCTAGAGAGAGAGGGGGTGGGGGAGAGAGAGAGAGAGAGAGAGAGAGAGAGAGAGAGAGAGAGAGAGAGAGAGAGAGAGAGAGAGAATGGGTGGGCCAGGGCCTCTAGCCCCTGTAAATAAACTCTATATGCATGCAGCACCTTGTGCATCTGGCTTATGTGGTCCTAGGGAATTGAACTGGGATCCTCTGGCTTTGCAGGCAATCTCTCCAATCATACATAGTGATTTTTTTTTCCCTGAGGATAATATGTCTGTGTATATGTATGTGTATATACATACACTGAAAAATACTTATTCTGTATATTTATTTTGAAATTACATTCACTTTAAATTCATTATAATAAAGTTAACTTTTTGTTTTCTTGTAGATAGGCAGCAAAAGCAAAGCAAAAGAACTTTGTTATTTTAACTACATTTTCCTGCTACTAAAATGTTTAAATATGGCAGACTTTATGTGTATTCATTCGTAGGGAGTTGGAAAAGAAGTATTACTAATATATTTGTTTGTAATGGTAGTAATGCTAGAAACAGTTAAGGTTTTCCGAATTTTGAAGAGAGTTCAAAATTTCTATGCAGCCAAGCTAAGCCTTGCTGATAAAACCAAATAAAATAAAACAAAATAACACCTTTGCAAACTATGTCCAACTCTTGGCCTTCAAATTCTCAGTGTTCAGTAATTGATAGGTTCAAAGTAAATTTATATTAAAATTTAACATCTTCTAGTTTCATTAATCATATCAACTATATTAATTGAAGTTGACTGAGAAAAGACAAGCCAAGGTTAGGGATTTAGCCTTTGGAGTGGGAAGACTTCTGCTATGGTCACTTACAGATGTTAACTGTGAATGGATATATTCCTGCAAAATTAAATGTCTATAATTTTTAGTTTGGCTTATTATGAAAAAGCACAGTTTATATCAAGCATGCATTTTCTTCCTTTCCCTGAAATGATTAGTCACTTTCCATGAACTATATCACATAACATGAAACTAAAGTAGCAGTATCATAGTAATCCTATCCAAAATTTAAGATTAAGATTATGTTGAACTAGAGGTATAAAATGGCAATTTAATAAGAACATTCCAATCTACATTGATTTAGGCTTATGCTGCTTATTTCAAACCACAATCATACTCACTCAAATCACAGATTTTTAAAACATTCATTGATATTCAAAATCCATAAAGACAGCATTAAGGCCTTTTAAAATGTCTAAATTATCTGATGACTTTGTATAAAATTTGGAATTGGACCGTTTCCTCAGCCATTTGGAAAGGAATAAACAATACTGAAATAGAGGATGCTTTGCCTTTTTTGAAAATATTTTTCATATTAGAATTATCTATATTGAAAATAATCAGTTGAAAGACCTCAGAGTATTCCTGCTTGCCAAGATTATGTAGTATAACCTTGGTGTAGACCTCCTTTTCTTTATTTTCTGTATATTGCATAAGGCATCAAACTGATGTAGCTGGTTGAAATTCACATTGGTTTATAGTTTAGTCCATCTATAGAGGACATTAACTGAAAAAGAAAAAATAACCTGTTTTTATGTACCAAAGAGGTAATCTTAATCCTTGTTAGCAGGAAAATAATTAGCCATACCAAAGCATGCAAAGTCTATCTTGGCACATGAGTACATGGAACTTTTCAAATTACCTTTTTATTCAGTCATATTCAGTGTTTCCAGAGCACCACAGAAACAACGCTCATCTCAGAGCTACTCTAATAAAAATAACTAAGTTATGAGGACAGATTCAGATAAACAACTGTAAAGGGCATGGGTAAAGAAAGAACATTTTAAACCTAAGGCAATGAAATGAAATTTTCAAATACTCTACAAAAAGTGCACTGCTGGATTTTACAAGGTGTGTCAGGCCAACTGATGACCAACAAGAAAATCTGAAAAGCAGGATGGAAGTGCATTATTTCTATCAGCAGGGAGACAGCTTGGCTAGCTCTGCTGGACCAGAAATGGTGGTTTTATAGACTAAACCTATCTTATTCTGCTACTTTACCACTGAGCCTCCAACCAGGTAGGAGAATCATAATTTCAGCTAGATCTGTCCCAGGTGCAAAGTTCTTTGTATATAGTACTTTGCTTTGATATAGTTCTTTCAAGTTTACATTGCCTTTTCTCAGCAGTGGGGATGAATGAAAAGCTTGCTGCTGAGCAGGACACAGAGGGGACAAACACCCAGCACGCAGGTCAAAGGCCATTCTATAAGAAAAAGAGATTATGTCTTTATGGCATACTCCACTTCTTTTTTATCCCTGAAATACAATACTTAGCCAGATACTCTATAAAAAGACACAAAGGTACGCCAACTTGAAATAGGAAATTGTTTAGAAAATAAAGGCTTTCTTTTCTAAGAGATACTTAAAGAATATAAGGAAGAAAGCAGGCTTGAATTTCTAGCTGCAAACCCAAATTACTCAGCTTTCTTTAAGTTTAAGTTGAATGTTAAATACTTAAAGCTGGTGTCTGTTAATGCTTGAACTATGCACTACAGAAGTGGCAGGACTAGAAGGGCAGCAAATAGGGCCAGCAGGTAAACTGTAACAGCAAAATGAAGTTCCTCCTTCTGCTTTGTCCTCTGAGCCCAAATGTCTGATATGTCTCTCCACATGAGGTGTACAATATGTTTGTACTTACAAGTACAAGTAGTATTTGAGGTTTTGCTACCAATTCTTTACTGTGAAGAGTGCTAAAAGGAGAAAGAAATGTCGTACTTTCTAAATTGACATGGGATGAAGGAAAAAGGAATCCCTGTTGATTTGTGGAAGTGAGTTTCATATTAAAAGCATAATAACTGGTCTGGAGAGATGGCTTAGTGGTGAAGGCATTTGCTTGGGAAGCCAAAGACCCAGGTTCAATTTTCCGGGACCCACATAAGCCAGATGCACAAGGTGGGGCATACTTCTGGAGTTCATTTGCAGTGGCTGAAGTCCCTGGTATGTGCATCCTCTCTCTCTTTTTCTCTCTATCTGCCTCTTTCTCTCTATTAAGTAAGTAAAAGTTAAAGTAAAACCAATTGTTAAAAAGCATAATAGAAAAATACATGCATGGTTCTTTTCAGATTCTGTAAGTCCTCAAGCTAATATATGTACACACACACACACACACACACACACACACACACACACACACACACACATAAAACTCAGGTCTACAGAAGTGTAACTCAGGGTCTCTGCTGAGGTGGCTGGTGCTTTAGTCATGTGGAGTAAGGGTAAGCATGGCTTTCATTGATCTTATTACTAGCCATCATAAATGGACAGTGTATGATGGAAGTCTTACTGGGAAATATGGACGAGGGCTAGGGTGAGGTAAGAAAGGTATCTAGAGTTTTGTGAGGCATTCATACACACACTGTATGGAGAACTGGAAGTACTTTCTTAAAAATTCAGTGTCTTTCTTGTCACTTTCTAGCTTTATCTCTTACTGAGTAAAATATGAAAAAGCATTGGAAGCTAGCAAAAACCAAACCAAAACCAAATTAACAATGCCCCAACAAAAAAAATCCCAAACCAGTGTTGAAGCCAAATGATAGAGAGGAGGACAAAGAAGTCAGAAGTGGAAAGATGCTGAGGAGATTAGTAGTAGTAAACCACTCTGTCTACTCAAGTCACCCATTGGGCCATTTATTGTTAAATTGTTTCTAAAGATCACAAAAAGAACAGTTTTCATCACCTCTTCATACTTCCAATTATCATACTTCCAAGAGGTCCAAATATTGCCTGTTAGGTAAGCTTTGCTCTTACTCTAAGTAGCATCTTTTAAGGCAAGTTGCTGGTTTAAAAAGGCTCACCACTAGTTAGTTCCTTCACTTTCCTTCCTGGAGAAATATTGACCTTGTTAGGGATCAAGAGGGTCTAGGATATTTCTTTGTCATACCATTTAAATATATTTTTTTTCTCAGTTTACTAGTGCCAATTTTAAAAATATTCAGTACACAAAGGACAGCTAATCAGTCAGCTTTCTCTTCAGACTACAGTTTGGTTAGAAATCACTTCTCTGGTGAACCATCAAGAAACTAATTATGATATAAACTTACGTTAAAGCTTCAGAGTAATTAAAATGGGGTGATACGCCTAGAAACTTCTGGACTTCATCCATCACTGTTGCAGGGTCCGTTCTTAGCTGCTGCCCATCAATAATTAGCAACTAAACACCAAAGAAGTAACAATAAAAAAGACACACATGTTGAATAACACGTAAACTATATAATGAAAAGTTTTTGTTCCCTGAACTTATTCAGATGGTGACTTGTGGGAGCCATGCATTGCTAGGTACAATCAGGCCATCCTCATTAACTACTTGGAACAAGAAATAAATCATGCTCATTAAGCATACCCCTGTTGTTATCTGAGCAGTAGGGAAACTATGAAAATAGAAATATTAGTTGTGCCCACCAACGGTGCTTGGTAGTGTAACCACAAAGTCCCAAATGTAAACCAAGTTTAAAAAATGAACAAAACAATGATTCCAGTATCCAAGTTGAGAAGGATGACTGTAGCACAGAAGAAAGATAACAAAGCTGGGCATGAAGGCCCTGTCTGTGAGCCCAGCATTTCGGGAACTAAGACAGGATTGTGTGTTTGAGGCCAGCCTGAGCTACAGTGTGAAACCCTTTCTCAAAACCACCCACCCAACCAAACAATAAGTTCTCCTCACACACACTGAAAAAGAAAAGAAAGTATGGGGA
Organism: Jaculus jaculus; assembly: GCF_020740685.1. Taxonomy (NCBI): domain Eukaryota; kingdom Metazoa; phylum Chordata; class Mammalia; order Rodentia; family Dipodidae; genus Jaculus; species Jaculus jaculus. The sequence goes on from NC_059103.1 coordinate 84,503,553, forward strand.
AGAATTTTTCATTCTAGTGAATGTTGAGGGTAGAAGCAGAGCAAAGCAAAAACGACAGTAGACAATGCTGGAGGCCACAGACCCTGTCACAGACCCTTTGTGAAATCCTCTTTTCATATATTTTCACTTAGCCTATATCATGGCAGGGATGAGAAACACAAGGCATGAAGGTAAAAGGTTTTACCGGGTCAAAACTGGTATGGAAGTTTTTTTTTTTTTAAGTATATTTATTTATTTGCAAAGAGGGGGAGAGGGAGAGACAGTGAGTGAGCATATGAACATGCCAGGGATTTCAGCCACTGCATGCAGACTCCAGACGCATGGGCCACTTTGTGCATGGCTTTACATGGGTACTGGGAAATGCAAGCCAGGCCGTCAGGCTTTGCAAAGAAGCACCTTAACTCCTGAGCCATTTCTCCAGCCCTAGAAGGTTTTCTTTTGCATGTATATGTGGTGTGTCCATGTATGTGTGTATATCCATGTGTGTATGGAGACCAGAGGATGATGTCAGGTAATTTCTTTTGTTGCTCTCCACTATGTTTTATTGAGATGGGCTCTCTCACTTGAGGACAGAGCTCACCAATTATGCAAGAGAAGCAAGCCAGGAAACGCTGAGGATTCTCCTGCCTTCCCAGTGCCAGGTTCACTGATGTAAGCCATCATGTCCAGCTTTTACATGAGTGTTGGGGATCTGAATTCAGGTCCTCATACATGCACAGCAAGCACTTTTTCCAATGAGTCACCATGCCATCCCCTGATATAGACGTTTTAGTATAGAGTAGGTACTGTGGACAGTGATATAGTAGGGAAATTTTGAAAGGGGGAAAGACAAGGAGGGTCGGAGAGAAGGAGAGAGGAAAGGGGTGAGAGAGAATATAAATGAATCACAACTCCAAGAGGGAATGGTGTCCTTTTATAGCAATTAGAAGAATGTACCTCCTAGAAACTTGTGGAGAATGCTATTTGAATAGAGTTCAAGAAGGCAGCTCACTCTCTTGAGGCAGTAAATCATACTATAATGCCACAGTTCCTTCTCAAGACTGATCATTTGGGGTGAGATGGTAAGAGCTAGGCTCTGTCTATATAAGGTATCAAAGGTAAGGTATCAAAGGTCACTGGGGTCAGGATCTAAGCAATTAGGGTTTATCTACGACACAGTGGGGATTTTTTTTTTTTTTTTTGGCCCTTTTGTCTCTAGCCTAGAGTAGCACTGTTCAGTAGATCTTCCTGTGATGCTTAGCATGGACTAAGTGCTATGCCTAACACATAGCTACTAGGGTTTTTAATGTGGCTAATGCAAGTGAAGAGCTGAATTTTTAATCTTATTTATTATAATATAAATTTAATTGGCCTTATATGATCCCTGCTATTGTATTGGACATGATGGTGTTAGACACACAGCACCTATGGCTTCTGGGTTCACTGGGTTGCTTATGCAATCCCGTGTAGAGGTTGATTTTGTAATCTATGTCAATGATGCCATGCAGAAGAAAGAGGGAAAGAAGCTGAGAGACACACAGGACTAACAAATTCAGTATGAAGTTTAAGTAGGAATATGACTCTGTATTCAATAACACACTTGCCTGGTGAAGGGCCCCTTTTCAAATAAGAATCAGAGATCTGGCCTTCTGAAATGCCTTACAACCAGGGCTGTCATGTGTTAGAAAACCTAGCAGGGAAAATTATCCTAAAAAGCCCTTGGAAAATTAAACCATTGTTTCTACCTCTGCCTGTTTTTCTTTGCTATAGTCTACCGAGTAAAAATTTCCTTCATCCTTGAGGCAAAACCATCAATTTAATGAGATTATTTCATACCTGAAAGGGGGGGAAATACACAAGCCATCTCTCAATGTGGATGGCATACCACCCAGGGACCAGGCATCTCTTCTGCAAGGTTCTAAGTTCCCAGGGTGCACGGGGCCCAGCAGAGATCACTTCGTAGAAACTAAACTTGAGAGCTGCAGGGTCTTCATGTGATCGCTGATGCTATGAGAAGAAGGTGGATAATTAAACTAACTTGAACCACAGGCATAAATAATTAAAAACAAACTTTGGGACAAGTCTCAAAGCTAAGAGGAGTGTCTCACTACTGGAGAGTTATTTGTTTTGAAATTAATAAAGGATGGAACTCTGCTTGGAGCATAAAAATTGAAAGTTAAGACACTAGTAAGTATATTTTCTAGAGCTTATTTTCTGAGAACCAACTTGGTGTAGACTCAATCATTATTGATAGGATTTTTTTTTTTTTTTTTACCAACTTTACTGAGTTGCTTCCTTGGAGTACATACTTTATTCTGAAAGCAAACTTTTATAAGCTACATTAATGCCTTCTTTCCAGCCCATAAGCAAGCCATTTATCTTGCTCAGCGAATATCCATAATACACAAGTACTCTGCTAGATCTGGTAAATAGTTTTGCTCTACCCAGTCATGTAGTTTTAGATTAGAAAAGCTCTATTGGCTATTGTAAATGGACAAACTACGGAAACTCTGGCATGTACATTATGGGAAACCCACAGCTTTTATCATGTATTACCTAGTGTCTAAAAGCCAACATTATTTTATCTAATGGTAACCTTTGTGGTGAATCAGAATCATTTATTGTGCAGAAATTGCAGAAAGCATCAATCCAAATACTAAAGTGTTTCATAATGGCTCAGTCTCTAGCCCATGGGTTTGAGAAAATCACCCTTTTCCTTAAATTGACCAATAACTATTCAGGCTTAGTGGTAAGTTTCTGAATGCCCACTACATCCAGTTGAATAGCAAATTTACTGCAATTGGGATTCAAATTGCTGTGCTACAAACTCCAGCAGACTTTGTTAAGGCCTGCATTTTGCCATTGTGGTGTGATTTATTTGCAATGTTTAGGTTGTTTTGTTAGTTTGCAGCCTTGAAACTTTTTTCTATGAATTCCCAATTTTCAGGGGCTTAGTCGTTGCCAAGTTCCAATTTTCTTCTTTCTTTTTGAGTCAATTAAGGCTTATTTCTCTTTTCTCCAGATACTGTGTAGAAAAGGGAAATGACATAAAATCAAATCTGTCAACTTGCAATTTAATGTATATTTTGATTGAAAGATGGCTATGGGCTTGGCATGAAGGGCTGGTGTGGAGTTGTGGATCTCTGTGATCATGGCTTCCCACTACCTCATGCAGATCTAAATTCTATCTGCTTTGGTGACCCTTCCCTTCTCTGTCCTGACATTGTACTCTTCCTCCTGTGAACCTGGAATAACTGCTTTGTTAAATAAAGAAAGGATCTGGTGCTTTGGAACTTTATTCTATAATATAATTATCAGGAAGTTAGCCATTTGAAATTAAAGCAGTAAGAGTGGAACATTCCTGTAGGGTTTGAGCTGTGAGGGTCACTTAGAACACAGAAAATCGTCCTCAAATCTAATTAACCTGCAGAGTCTCCCCTAAGGAGATTTTATAGATACAGCTTTTCATTCATCTTAGCTTCATAGTTTTCAATGAAATGGAACCTTAGCCTCCTTTTCTGCCCTGGCCTGTTCATAATACTATTCTACATAGCTCCATTTGCACCTATCAGAATACTTCTAAATTTTTAGTTCAGTCTTCCTCTTTGAAAATCCTTCTCTTAATAGAATGCCCAATGGTTGTTCTGATGCCCTGGTTTCTCTGCTGTAACCAGTTGAATCTAACTTGTCTTTATTTCTCAATGAGTATATTTGTTTGTCCATCCTTATGCTTTTCTAGATTATATAATTGTTTCTATATATTACTTCTTTACTTAAACCATAAGAAGTCTCAAAAGCTACATCCACACTTGTTAACTGAAACCACTTTTAAAACAGCACCTTGCCAAGATAGTCATTAAAAATCTTTGATGAATTAATGAATATATTTATATTAGGAAAGCTTTTTTAAAATTATGAGCAAGGTGTGGGGTGTTGTGGTAGATGCCTATAATCTCAGCACTTGTGAGGTAGAGGTTTAAGGACTAGGAACTTAAGGTCATCCATGGCTACATTGCAAATTTGAGGCCAGCTTAAGTTCTATGAGATCCTATAGATAATAACTGAGGAAGATAACTAAGGATCTTAGATTAAAGACATTAAAGACTCAATTTTGTCATGTACTTATATTTAATTTTGACTGCTTTTTATTACAACTTTCCATTTGAGGATTAAACTACCAATGGGCAGTTGTTTAAGCTAGCTCTTATTTATAATAATTTATTAAAGAAAAATAATTCAGTTTAAAATTACAGAAATGTGATGATAATGAGTAGATCAGAACAAGGCACAGAGCAGGTTTAGAGCAGCTGGATTTTCAGGGATGAAGAATTCTGATATATGCTTTACCACCAAATTGCTTCTTCAGTACAAGCAGTTATTTAAACTCCTTTGGAGCTAGGCTACGCAGCATGGTGCACAGCCTGTTTTTATAAATGAAGTTTTACTGGAACACAGCCATTTTCACTCATTTACATGTCACCTATGGCTGCCTCTGAAATATAATTTGTAGAGTTGCCATAGAGACTTTCTAGGCCATAAACCTATGTGTTTTTTATCTATAGGATATGCATGCATTAGAAGCAAAATAATGTTTTGAAATTATTATGCTTATATTAAAATACAAATACATAGGAATATATATATATATATATTCAATTGCCTTGTTATATTCATATTTTATTAAGTAAATTTATCAAATTAAACATTAAAAAAAGGGCAAGGTCAGTACAAGACAGCCCAGGTGCAGGGCTATAACATATGCCAGTGTGAGATGTTACTGAGCTTGGAGGTTGAGCAACAAGGGTAGAGCCATCACTAGCAGTTGCCTTGGAGGGAAAAATTAGGGCAAGAGAGGCTGGGAGCAGGGCCACACAAGCCTTTGTGAGACAGGGGTTACATGGGCTGAGCTTGGGGTTACAAGCCAAGGCTAGAGCCATCTATGGGCAACTGCCTGGGAGGACAAATCCAGTGGAACAATAGCTGGAAGCAGCCAACCAGCTTGGATCCTACTTCTCACATTCACCTTCCAAGCTCACTCCCATAAAAAATTAACTGAAGGGCTGAAGTAGAGGGCAACTGTGTACTAGCTTCAACTCCTAGGAGAACATGGGAGTGGATCTCACCCCTAAAAGCCAGGCAGAAAATAAACCTGAATGAAAAGTAGCCAGCTCAGCCACTAACAAGGCCAGGTCTCCCTATGTCTTACCCAGAACTGCCCAGAGCCCACAGGAGCCACACTCAAATTAGTCCCTTCCTCTTCAGACTCACTCCAACCTAGTGGGTAGTCTTCAATTCCACACCCACCTTAATCAACTTAGATCAGGCTATTCAACACCAGATATTCAAGAGCTTCTGTTGCTGTATCCTCTAAACTCAAGATGGTAAGACCTTCAAAGCAAAGCAAACAACAAAAAACACCCAGAAAAGGGATCCCCACCAAGATTACCTACTCCCACAAAGAAAACCTCCAATGAAAGCTGAGAAGAAACCCAAGACATAGAAGCCAAGAATAACAGCTCAGGGAAATTTTGCGGAAGAGGGGGTGGAAAGAATGTCAGAGCCATATGTTGGGTCCTGATATGCAGAGACATTTATCGTACCAATAACTGTGGGCTAACTCCACAATGCACGACCCATATACCTCAACAAGGAGGGGCCCATGGAGGGGGTAGGACATGGATGAGCCTAATAATGGTATCAAACTGCCTGTATTTGCTGAATACAAAACTAATAAAAAAATAGTATTAAAAAAAATCTCAACAATCATTTTAAATGAACTTAATGAACCATGAACAAATAGCTTGTTGAATGGGAAGAAACAGATCAAAGAAAAATCAAACAGAAATTCCAAGAATGGCTGAAGGAAACAGCAGAAAATTAGCAATAAGAATTTAAAATACAAATCACAGATTTGCTCAATGAATTAGAAGAAAGACAAAAGTACTTAAAGGATGGATTGAAAAAAATGGAAGATACTCAACAAGAACATCTTAATAAATAGCTGAAGGAAATAAAAGAAAATCAGGAAATAGTATTTTACAGATAGCTTAATGAAATCAAGGACAATCAAAAAGAGATCAACAGAAGGTTAAAGGAATTTAAAGAGAACCAACAAATAAACAAGCTCACAGACCAGTGCAACAAACTCAGAGAGGACATAGCCAAATGTAGAATGAACACCAAGAGACAATAAAAAGGTCAAATCAAGAAAAGAGAACAGAATTCATACAAGAGGTGGAAATGCTGATGAAAAACATAACAGAAAACAGAAATGCAATAATAGCCTTCTTAAAAGGTTCCCAAAACCTCACCAACAGAACAGACAACATGAAAGATAGAATTTCAGAACTCAAGGACATGACAGAAGAATTAGCCTGGGACTCCAAAAACATTGTCAAGTTCAAAAATGTGTGTGATCAAAATACTGGAGTAACATGGAATGGAGGGACCATATCTCAACACAATAAAGGCAATCTACAAAGTATCTAAGGCCCACATTACACTAAATGAAGAAAAATTTGAGTCATTCCCATTAAGGTCTGGAACAAGACAGTGGGGCCCACTCTCAACATTGCTTTTCAACATAGTATTTGAATTTTTAGCTCAAGCAATAAGAAAATAGACACAAATTGGTAAGGAAGAACTTAAAGTAGCCCTATTTACATATGACATGATTTTATATATAAGGGACCCAAAGACTCCACCAAAAACTTCTAAAACTGATAAATTCTTTCAGTAAAGTGGTAGGATACAAAATCTACACACAAAAATCTATAACTATCCTATATGCCCAAGACAAACATATATAGAAAGAGAGAAATTATGCTATCCTGTTTTCAATAGCTATAAAAGTTAAATGCCTCAGAATATAATTAACCAAGAAAGAGAAAGACCTGTTGAAGAAAACATTAAAACACCAAGAAATTGAGGAGGATATGAGAAGATGGAAGGATCTCCCATGCTCACAGACTGGAAGAATTGATATTGTGAAAATGGCCATGCTACCAACACTATTATATAGATTCAGTGAAATTCCAATAAAAATTCCAGCAACATTCTTCACCAATACAAAAAAAAAAGGCAGTATCACCATATCTGATTTCAAGATATATTAAAAACTCATGGTAAGTAAAACAGCATGGTACTGGCACAAAAACAGACATACAGATCAATGGAAAAGAAGACCCATCTCTAAATCCAAGGAAACACAGCTACCTCATCTTTGACAAAAAGGTCAGCAATACACGCTGGAGAAAAGACAGCATCTTTAACAAATGCTATTGGAGAACTTGGATAACTACATGTAGAAGAATAAAGTTAGATATACTTTTCTCACCTCACATAAAAATCAACTTCAAATGGATTAAGGACTTCAGTATAAGACTTGAAACTATAGAACAGCTAGAATAGAAAACAGGGAGTGCATTCCATGATATAGGCATAGGAAAAGACTTCCTGAATAAGATGTCAGTAACACAGGAAATTAGATCCACACTAAACCACTTGAAACTAAAAGGCTACTGTATAGACAAATCATCAACATGGTCAATAGACAAACACACAGAATGGAAGAAAATCTTCACCAGTTATACCACTGACAAAGGTCCAATATCTAAAATTTATAAAGAACTCAAAAAAACTATGCAGCAAAAAAATCAAACAACCTACTTAAAACATTGTAGAAATTTGAACAGAGAATTCTCAAAGGAAGAAAAATAAATTTTCATTACACATTTAAGATGTTCTACATCTTCAACTGTCAGAGAAATGCAAATTAAATAACCCTGAGATTCCATCCCACTCTAGTCATGCTGACATCCATGAAAAAGTCAAATGACAATAAATACTGGCCAGGCTGAGGGAACAGAGGAACACTTACCCACTGCTGGTGGGAGTGCAAACTTGTACAACCACTATGAAAATCAGGATGGAGACTCCTGAAAAAGTTGAAAATAGAGCTACCATTTGATCCCACTCCTGGGCATACACCCCAGAGTCTCCATTCTTTACTACAGAGATACTTGCTCAGCCATGTTTGTGGCTGCTCTATTGATAATAGCTAGGAACTGGAATCATCCCAGATGCTAATCAACTGATAAACGGATAATGAAGATGTGGTACATATACACAATGGAATTCTACTCAGTGGTAAGGAAAAATGTAAAAAAAATAAAATTTACAGTTAAATGATGGAGTTGGAAAAAAATCATTCTGAGTGAGGTCACACAGGCACAGAAAGACCAATGCTGCATTTACTCACTCATCTGTAGTTCCTAAGCGGGATCAATTAGAGATGAGTATAAAAGGTAGTCAGCACCAGACATATGGGCATAAAACTAGAATGAGACCATTAGAGGGAAGAACTAAGGGGAGACAAGTGGAGGAGTTACCTGACAAGTCAGGGAGGACAGAACACTAGGGGTGGGGGAGCTTGAAATGACAGGGGGTAGGGAGCGAGGAGAGGGAATTCCATAAAAGTTAAGACAACATGAATCAAACCCATAGAAATTCTAATTCTGACTAGCATTCTACAAGACATAACCACCAATGAATGGGGAGGGGGAGCAGTTAGAAAGGAGGTAGAAAAAGCTTAACCTTCTTAAAACCACGACTCCCAGGCCCAGAGTTTAGATGCCCCCCACAGTGAGCTGTTGGCGAGGCAGACCTATGAGGTCCCCAAAACAATGTAGGCCATGACAAAACACTTGATTATCTGCCAGAGCTATTGCTGAGGATACCACAGGCTGTGGTCACAGGACATCAAATTATCATGTTAGAACCTAAAGAGAAACTCACAGACTCCTGGCTAGCATACATAAGTGCTGGAAAGCCGTATAGGAGATGCTGGAAGAGAATAGTTACCAACAGCATGAACAAGCAGGGGACTCTACAGACTACAAAATCAACCAGCTGAACAAGAAACACACACTTGTGCAATAGTCACACACAGCATTTGTGGGTAACCAACTGTTCTCTGATTGGGCACGAAGCCTGCTCAGTGTAACAGAACTCACACGTGGTAGTAGAAACTAAGTCAGAATTCCATAATCAGGAAACTCATACTTCAGAGAGAAGCCCCCACTGCTCTCTGGAGAAGTAGAGTGGGCTTGTACACCAAAAATTTCTCAAATAACTTTGCATACCTGCTTTAACCCAAGCTGCTCCCACTCTTAGTTGGAGAATCTGCTTTATTTTACAGATGACAGAGAAAATGGAGGAGAGTCAAGATCCATTGTTAAGACAAAAATACAACTGACTGCCCACCATGAGACTTGCCATCTCTTCCACATTGCCAGGCCCCAGGAGAACTTGCAGTGGAAACACTGTTCTTACTCTTAGCCTGACAACCAGCTCTAGGGTGGTGGTGGCAGACATGGTGATCAAGCACAACATATCAAAGCAGAAATCTAGGGGCTACTGGGAACTCTGCACTAAATTAAACTGCCAACAGGCCTGCTTTGGTTCAGGGAGCATTGGGGAAGAGGGGGGTGGGAAGATTGTAAGAGCCACAGAGAGGGCATAATGCCCCAGGCAAGGTTCCCCTACTATCCTACTGGGACTGACTGAAGCCTTCCTGACCCATGGAAAATCCCATAACCCCAAAGAGAAGGGCCCCAGGAAAAAGGGAATGAGGGAGAGAGAAAAAAAGAGTATAATCTGTTATAGGTAAATAAATAAATAATTTTAAAAAGAACATAATAAACAATGGGGACCATTTGTTTCTTTAGGGAAGCAAAGAAAAAATACCTTTCTATAGATATCAAAAAAGTAGCTCATCTTCTTTGTTTTAAAGCCCTTAGATAGTGACTGCTGAAGATGGTCCCCCACCATGCACACACCCCCTTCTCTGTGTTGGGCCATCTCTTCCTTACCTGGTACCAGGAGTAGGCTCGGTCTGATGGGTCAATGAGAATGGTGATGATCTTAGCCTTAGGGATCAGTGAAGCAGCCCTTCTAGGAGCTTCCTCTGAATGGAAGTAATTGGCACTCTTCTCAAATAGAAAGTCAGTGGTGACATTGGATGGAACAGGGAAGAAATCCATATACCTAAGAAAGGAATATTTTTTTCTCAAAGTAAGATTCTTTGCATGATTACACCAATAACTGAAGTGGGGTGTCACTATAGGTGACCCTGTAATTGTCCCACCAATTCATTTGTATACTAAAAACAATCCAATACCTCCCCCTCCCCAACTGAACTCCCTTAAGGCATTTATCCCTCCAGTTAGCAAGGGAGACATGTCCAGAGCACTAAGAATGCATTCTGAAAGGTGTTCTAAATATCTTGAGTTTTTGTTTCATATAAATAAAAAGGTGCACGAGAATACAAATGTAGACACAGAATGAATAACCAGCAAGAATAATCAACCTTTATGCAGAATGTGCTAGAATGTAGAAAAGTTACACAAAGAACTGCCCCCCACCCCGAAATGATCAAAACAGAGGATCCATGTTATTCAGACATTTTAAGAGAATTTGCACATGATAATTTTGGTGCTATCACGTAAAAATTTCATTCCCATAGTGCACTATGTGAGAATATTTCATCATGTACTAATGAAGCTCTGTATGACATTAATGTTGCCTATTTGCTTAAATGGTTTTCATAGAAAGTTACTATGTTTCACTTTAGAATAACTATTAAAAGGTTTAAAAAGCATGTGCATATTTCCAAATATTAAGTCATATAGAAATTTCCAAGATCAGGTCTTTCTTGTATTCTTAAGTGTACTGAGAAATCCACCATCACTATGGGAATGAACACAAAATAAGCTACAAACTCCAGCCGAGTAATGCCAATTCTGTTTCGTGTTCCACCAGTAGTAAAAGTGCTCAGGAAGAACTAAGTCAGTGTATGATAATACATACTCTGAAGCAGCAAAGGATGCCATTTAGAAGAATAAAAAACCACCTTTTGTTTAAAATTTATTTAATTTCTTTTTCTCTTTCTCTTTTTTTTTTTTCAAGGTAGGGTCATGCTCTAGCCCAGGCTGACCTGGTATGTAGGTTTAGGGTGGCCTCAAACTCATGGTGATCCTCCTACTTCTGCCTCCAGAATGCTGGGATTAAAGGCGTGCACCACAATTCCTGGCTAAAATTTAATTTCTAAGGCTTCTTCCATGCTATAAGGGCCTCACTCTGTGCCATCTTCTTCTACTCATGACCAAAGTACGCAGTAAATACTGAACAAAAGAGTGATGATCTGAAATTCATGTGATGACTTCTTTTTTATAGTGTGCTACTTTATTTCAACTGAAAGATATGTGATATGTCACAGACTTTGGGCTGCAATCTCTTGTCACTTCAGAGTGTCTATTAGGACAGGTAGGTGATAAGCTTGCAAGTGTAACTTGTGCAGAGTAAAGGATCCTTCCTGCTGTTTTATGGGGACTGAATTGCTGGTTTAGGTCATTGCGTTATTCTTTTAAAGAAAGAGGCATATACAAACTTCTGAGAAGAATTTGGTTTTCCATTTCTTTTCTGGTGTACATTCTATTTACAGCAATATGCAATATGTTATTACAGCAATATGTTGGATTGTTATTTAGAAGTTTATACTGATTTCAGGAGTGATAAGGGTGTCATGAGTGTCTAGTAGCATCCTATTTGATTCAAGCTTCTCTCAAACCTATTTGTTTTGAAGAATTCTCCAAAATCATTCCAAAGAGGACAGAAGTGCTAAAATTAGATAGCTTTTACCTTCTAAAGATGATTGTATTTTCCCTACTATTTTTCACACCAGTAACAGTTTATACTCTGAAAAGCTCCTGAAGTCATGTTGAGTGTTGAACCTGTGCAGTGTTAATTTTGCCTGGCCTTACATACTCACAGGGAAGACAAGGTCTAGTCTTACTTGGCAGTATGTCACATTTCTCAAGTATAGAACTTAGAATTTATAGGCACTTAAAAATATTTGATTAAGAAACAAGTAAATAGGGCTGGGGAGAGGGCCTGGATTTTGATCCTGAGCACCCATGCAAAAAGCTGGGTATGATAGCACATGCCTATGATCCTAGTGCTGGGAAGCAGAGAAAAGAGGATCCTTGAGGCTTGCTGGCCATCTAGTATAGATGAGCTCAAGGTTCAGAGAGATCCTGTCTCAGAAATAGGGAGTGATTGAGGGAGGTGCGTGATATGAACTTGTGGCCTACACATGTGTACACAGGTACATATGTACTCCCTGATGCACACACGCATATACCCTATTTACACAGACACAAAATAAACAAGTAAGTAAAATAATTTCTGGTTCAAACTTCCAGGAAAGGACTCAGAAGTGATCCTGATAAGATCAGTCATGAAGCATAAGTATTCAGGTTTCCAAAGAATTAGCAAGTATATTACAATGGCTTAATGATGCAATTCTTATCAATCTTAAGCTTTGCTATGTTGATAAAACACAAAATACTTTAGCATTTTTATCTGAGAGATGTGTTTTTTCTAGCAGTCTGTATTTATTAGTTATTTGTGTTGACCTCGAGCATTTTCAATCACTCTTACTCAAAGCCAGGTTATACTGCAGCTGTTCGAAATGCTAACTGGATTTTATGGCTGTCTATATACCATTCAAAAATCCTACTATATCCTCATGCAATTCAGCAAAATGTCCAATCATAAAGCATAAAGCTTACATGCATGAACAAGTGAAACATTTTTCTGAGGCCTTTTCATTACAGATTTTTGTTAGTTTTTATTTTTTTTTTAATCAAAGATGAAGTTTTGCAATTTCATTTTGGTGTACTCTCCTCTTATCCTCAGCCTGCACTTAGATTACTGCCACAGTTAAGGCAGCCCTAGTTTTATCCAGTTCTTCACGAAGAGCAGATCCATGCATCTAGATTATTGTGGCTTGAATGTGAAATGTCCTTTACAGGCTCACGTGTTGGAGTACTTTGTGGCCAGCTGGTGGTGGTGTTTGGCAAGGTTGTGGAACCTTTAGGATGTGGAGTCTTGCTGGAGGAAGTTGGTCACTGTGGGTGGGCTTTGACTTTATAACCCAGCCCCACTTCCTGTTCCTGCTGGCTTTGGACTGTGGAAGCAACATAATTTGCCAGTCTCTGGCTCCTGTCACCATGCCTTCTCTGTCTCCTCCTCCAGCAGTGATGGACTTTCCCACCTGGAGCTATAAACCAAAGGAAACCCTTCCTTCTCTCATCTGCTTCTTGTCCAGTATTTGGTCATAGTCATGAGCAAAGTAACTAATACACAAATGAATTAAAGGGTGCTTAGGTTAATTATTTTAAAGGCACTGGAACTCTGAGACAAAAGGTCTTCAGCCATGTGGAATCATGATCCTTTAAGAACAGCTGATGCTTCATGGAGAAGCCAGTACAGGCTGTGAACACACTTGAGGCTGGGGAGAGAAAAGCTGAAGTAGTTACAGATTAAATGTGTGCAGTTTCCGTCATTTGCAATTTGCATCGACTGTCTTTTGTGAATGTATGATTGTCAATCTAAAGGGTTTGTACTGGGAGTACTTCTAGTGTTATATTGCAAATCTTCTTTGCTCTTTCGCTCTCTAGTTATTTATATCTAGTCAGTTCCTTGTAAATGGCTGAAGGGAAATTTTGTTCTTATTACAGTGCCTATACTCATTATTACTTTATCATTTAAAGAATTTTGTTTGATACAATTTGTGACCAAGAAAATTTGTTGTTCCACAGTTAGTAAGTACCAGTAACAGTAAAGATGTCACTAGCCTCTATCTCCAAGGGAGTCTTCAATCCTGCCTTTTATTTCCTCTACTATACACAAGCATGTATATTTGAGTAAGGGGGTCATTGAACTCGATATCATTGGTGGTTTATTCAATACCACAGTCATTATCAAACACTGTATATAGAACAACAGGCAATGAGAAATACAATTAATACATTGAAGCTAGTAGGTGCTCAAATATACCCTAGTAGGTGCTCAAATATACCCAGTCCCAATTTATCTCTCTTTCAACTACCCACAAAGATTTCTTCATATGGTTGGTCCTTACATGATTGAGATCATGAAATTTGACAACAGAGGTTAATACATTCAACTCTTTTATAATAAATGCAAAATGTTTATGTCTTGGAAGACTTTTTTAAAAAATCATTCTGTACAGTACTGATCCTTAATAGAAAGACCTCTAAATACATCTTTTGTTTTAATATGCTACTTTGTATCATTCATTTCTATGTATATTGTTATAGTCTATCTATTTGTATATTTTATTTTGAGCTATTTTCTTCAGGTAATGCATTTCAAAATTTAATTCTAGGTTAAAAATTAAATTTTATGTATTATCAATATATTTCTAAATCTTTTATTACCCATGAGATGCATAAACATTTTTATTTCTAGTTACTTATTTTTACATCAGACCATAGTAGAAAAATTATACATGTGGCCCTAATGTAAAGTGCTCAAGGCAGGGTATGAGAGGAGAGGAGTTTCTTGTGAGTCCAGAGAATGAAACTCCTATGTCATATCCTAACAGTCTGACTTCAGATCTATAATTTCTCCTCAAAGATCATTAATGGCAGTTGACATGTGGGTCTCAAAGCACCAAGTCCCTTCATCAACTGAAAAGGACTTGCCATGAACAATTTTTTGTGCTTCTTGATGCTATTCAATCAAGTTCCAAGAAATAGAGCACAAGTTTTATTTGTGGTTACAAACTTAGGTTTCTAAACATCAGCACTAGGTTCATACTGTGCACAGTATATCTACTTTTAGATTTATACTAATAACCCATCTTACCAATCAATCCCCCTGTGGTAGTTATTTCTATTAAAGAACTGTACCTCCTCAAAGGTTTTTGGGCTGGGGGAGTTACTAAGGATGGAGGGATGCATAAGCAGGAACAAATACAAAGCAGTGGTACCTGAAATGACAGCAGAGATATAGACATCAATGGAATGAAAAGACGGTCTCCTAGTGCCAATATTTCAGACACTGGTAAATATCATAATAACCCAAGCAGATTCATTCTATGAATTTCTTGACATATTGAATAGATTGTCCACATTTAATGAGAAGTTCATTTTCACAGATGGAGATAGAATGCTCTGAGTAGAGCCTGTTGCAGGTGCTGGGAGAGTGGGCTTTGGATCTTTGCACAATCACTCATGTGTGCTGCGACCCTGGCTTTTGGCTTCCTTTCATATCCATTTTTTTTTTTTTTGAGCAAAAGTCATCTGGTTTGTCTACTTCATAGGTTTTCTCTGGTGACAAACAGACATATCTGAAGATGTTTTGACATTAGTAATGCTCTATATAACTAAAATATATAAATATTTAATCTATTACCAGAATTGATAATTGTATAAAATTCTTTCTAAGGCCTATAAAAGATAAGAAAGAATTTATTCTTTTAAAATTTTAAATATTATTTATATATTTGACAGAGAGGTGGGGGGAGAGAGAGCAAGAGAAAGAGAGAATGAATGAATGGGTGTGCCAGGGACTCCAGCCACTGCAAATGAACTTCAAACATGTGTGCCCCCTTGTGCAACTGGCCAATGTGGTTCCTGGGGAATAGAACCTGGGTCCTTTAGCTTTGGAGGCAAATGCCTTAACCGCTAAGCCATCCCTCCAGCCCAAGAATTTAATCTTTCAATAAGTTTGCATAAACTTGAGAGTACCTATATAATCAAGGAAGTGGTTGTTTAAATTACTGAATAAGAAAGTAATGTACTTTCTTAGTGACATAATTTATAAAATTAGCATATATAGGAAAGTTTATGACTATTGAGGTCCAAAAATATATTTTTTTAGGATGTCAAGTTTTTATTTTGTTAACATAATAGGAGACAAAGAGTCCAGCTTTGGAGACAGGGTGTCACTATGCAGCCCAGGTTGGCTGCTGTGTGTCTATTTCATCAGTGGTAAGTGTATATGATCATGGGTGGACACGTGCATGTCAGTACCTATGAAGCTTCAGTTTTCATACATTTTGTGAACTTCAGTACTGAAATATTTTTAATATGGATTAGAAATATGTGCAAAATTACCCAACAAGACATTTTTGACAAACCTAAAGTTAAGAATAAATGTGAAATTCTGATGGAACGGCTATAAGAAGACAGCTTTGTCAAAGTTCACAAAATACATTATGACTATGCATAAAATTGTCTGTAAATATCATTTTTATAAAATATTAACTATTAGTAGATACAAGGTAGATGGATCTCAAAAGTATCAGAAATAAAAGACATTAAACACAAAAGGCCATACACATTCCACTCACATGAAGTTCTACAAAGTGGAGTTCTCTCTACAGTTGCAAAGTGGCTGCTTGGGGCTGTGTGGTGCTGCAGGGCTAAGTGACTGTACAGGGACATGGAAAACATGGTTTAGATAGAATGCTTCTATATTTTCAGTGCGGTGGTGCTTACATGACTGTGTGTAGTTTCCAAAATTTATGTAATTCTGCACTAAAATGGGTGCATTTTATTGGGTGTAAATTGTACTCCAAAAAAAAAAAAAACCTGAAAAAATCTTTTCTATAAAGTGAAATTGCTTTCTATAATTTTCTATGCCAAAGGCAAATTCATATCCAAATAGTACCATAAACATCTGAAAACCCAACTGAGTCAAGGATGACAAGTAATAATTCTGCTATGTAAGCATGGTGTTCAAACGTCTGCATATCTAGCACAGCATGTGTTGAAGGGCATCCTGCAGGACTTTCTGAAGCAAACCTGACATGCCAAGCTTCAGAGTGGTGATCAGCAATGACAAGGTTCTGTTTTGATGGTGGGAGTTCCCTGAAGAGACTCTAGCTTCAATGTTTGCCTAATTGCCTCTTGCCTTTAGATAGATAAGGGCGGGCTGGAGAGATGGCTTAGCGGTTAAGTGCTTGCCTGTGAAGCCTAAGGACCCCGGTTCAAGGCTCGATTCTTCAGGACCTATGTTAGCCAGATGCACAGGAGGGTGCATGCGTCTGGAGTTCGTTTGTAGTGGCTGGAAGCCCTGGTGCGCCCATTCTCAATCTCTCTCTCTCTCTGTCACTCTCAAATAAATAAATAAAAAAATGAATAAAACTAGATTAGATAAGGGCAAATGACATAAAGAGAAGAAAAGTATTTTCTATACTTACCCATAGTTTCTGTTATTTGTAAATGGGACTGATGGAAAAATGGGAGTAGGCTCTCTGTATCTTTTTTCATATTTTTATTTTTGCTTATTTATTTGAGAGGGGGGATGGGAATGGACATGCCAGGGCCTCTAGCCACTGTGAACGAATTCCAGATGCATGCACACTATGTACATATGCCTTATGTGCGTATTGGGTAATTGATCCGGGGGCCTTTGGATTCACATGCAAGCACCTTACCTGCTAAGCCTTCTCTGCAGCCCTCTCTGTATGTCTTTCATAGAATTTTCATTGTCTCCAGAGAGACTAAAAGAGGGGCTGTATTCCACTTGCAGGCTGTTTCCTGAGGCACAGTCCACATGTCCCAAGTAATTTATCATATAAGATAGAGATTGAGAGTGTGGCATTTTAAAAGTTCCACTGGGATTCATTTCAATACTGACTTTTCCAGAAACAAGGAGCATATGGGGAAAAGTGCACACCAATTTAAGGAAAGATGCAAGAGATTTCTCCTGGGTATTAGCAAATTTTTTTAGCACAAAGTTTTGTTGATGACTAGGAATTCTGCTTGTTGCACATCTTTTAGATTTATAAAAAAATAGTCATCGTTGCAAGAAATAGTTTATAAATAAACTGCATACAGAAGATGGAAGACTATTTTCTGGAAAGGAATTATGATGAAGAGTTAAGTACTTGCATGTGTCTCTTTTGACTTCTGACCAAAACCTGTCAATTACTTTCTAAAAAATAAAGCAGTTGTGATTTTAGAAATGTTAACACTTCTCAATTAAGATATTTGAAAAAATAAGGCTGGAGGAATGGCTTAGCACTTAAGGTGTTAGCCTGCAAAGCCAAAGGACCCAGGTTCAATTCCCCAGGACCCACGTAAACCAGATACACATGGTGGCAGTTTGGCAGTCTGGAGTTTGTTTGCAGTAATTGAAGTCCCTGGCATGCCCAATCTCTCTCTGTGTTTGCTTCTTTCTCTCTATAATACAAAAAATAAAATAAAATAAAAAGATATTTGAAAATAATAAAATTTGTTGGCAAATTGCTGGATATTTGAACAACATACCATCCCTGTGGTGGTTTGATTCAGGTGTCCCCCATAAACTTAGGTATTCTGAATGCTAGTCACTCCAGCTGATGAGAAATTAAAACCTCCTGGAGATGGTGTATTTTGGGGGTGGGCTTATGGGTGTTATAGCCAGTTTCCCCTTGTCAATGTTTGGCACACTCTCCTGTTGCTATTGTCCACTTTATGTTGGCCAGGGGTGATGTCCACCCTCTACTCATGCCATCATTTCCCCCTGCCATCGTGGAGCATTTCCTCTAGGCTGTAATCCAAAATAGACCTCTTTTTCCCAGAAGCTGCTCTTGGTTGGGTGATTTCTACCAGCAATGCGAGCTTTAGTGTAACAGTAAAGTGGTTCCAAGTTGTGGGGTTGCTGCTAGACACGTGACTGTGTGGCTTTGGCCTTTTGGAGCTGATTTTCAAGAGGAATGTGGGAGATTTGAAACCTTGGCCTAAGAGATGCCTTGCAGTGCTGTAAGTACAGCTTGATGGATTATTCTGGTCAGAGCTGCAAGACCTGAATGCAGTAAGAACTATGAACTGTAAGGTTTGGCTTATGAGGGTGAGAAAAGCTTTCCTTGGACTGGGCTAGCGGTTTGTGTGGGAAGCTTGCTATAATGCCTGTGTCCTGAGAAGTTGTTCAGGGTTGGTTTGCATAGAAATGAACTGGTGTGAGCAGAAGGATATGGCACAGAATAAATGAAATCTTTGGGCCTAAATTGGTGCCCATTCACCTGCAAATTGTTTGTGAGATAATACCCTTTGAGATTGGGCCAGCTGACCTGCACTGGGGCAGTAGGAAGAATGTAGACTTTTTTGAAGGGGCTGAGTGCTAAAGAAGTATCGTGCTCTTTCAAAGTCGGCTTTATCTCCGCCCCTCTCCAGATTAACAAATTGGCACCCTACCTGGTATTGTGGAGTATAAAAAATGCATGAAAGAGGGGTCATTGAGTTTTCCACACAGTCTTGTGTTTTGGAAATGGTCATGGACACTGTGAAGCGGGTTTGCTGGATGCCTGCATGGAGACCTGATGGAGCTGAGAGGATGAACCATGTATTGCAGTGGAGACCAAGTGGAGATGCCGGGACCACAAGATGGCTTGCTGAGGAAAGCTGCCAGTTCTGATTAAGTTTTCCAGGACTGTGAGTAGCCTAGCTGGAGGGGTGGAATTAGAATGCCAGAGACTTGTTGCTGGTTAGAATTATTGGACTTGGAGATTTGTCACTGCTTAGAGATGTTGGACTTGAAGCTACAGAGTTTGATGTTTGCCCTAGTTGTTTTAAATATTGTATTGGTTGAATATTTCTTTGCTATGCCCAATGCCACCTTTTGCAGTGAATGTTTATTCTGTGCCATTATGTTTTTTTTTATTTTTTAGTATTATGGATCAGTTAAAAGATCTTCGACTTTGCAGGCTAGCACCTTAACTGCTAAGCCATTCCTCCAGCCTTATTTTTTCAAATATCTTAATTGAGAAGTGTTAACATTTCTAAAATCACAAGATCTTTGATATATATAAAACTGTGCTGATAAAGCACTTAGGAACACTGTTGAGCTAAACAAAATTGTATCAGGATTGCATGTTACTCCTATTTTAGCTTTATAGGGTATTTAAGGACTGATTGTGACAAGAATTCATTGTCTACTTATTAAAAGTCCTCACCAGTTTTCTGGGGTCCTATCACCAGGAATTTTGGTAAGCGATCACAGGTTTTTTCTTTAGACCAAATGTCTCTGTGGCGTTTGTCATCACAAGGATTCTAGATTGGAGAAAACATAAAGATGAATTAGTTTTTCTGTGTCTATGTGTAAGCTGCACTCTGCCTGTCCTTGTGAGTTATCCCAGGAGACATTTGGACAAGCAGGGTGCTTCTCTTTTAAATGCAGAGCATGAAGTGGTATCACAGAAGCTTTGAAGCTGTTTCTTTCTGCCCTGAAGTAGAGAGTGAGGACCTGAGGATGGGAAAGAATTTCCACTTTGGGTAAACAGCCTCACTGCACTACAGGCATAATATTCTTATCTTACTGTCAACTTTACATTTATTTATACTTCTTGTTAAATACTGCATTTGTTTGGCAGTATTCCACTTTCTATTATCCCACAAAAAGGTACACTCTCAGGATTCAATAAATCCCTATAATATAAGGTGTCAGATTTTTATTCTAAGTGCATGAGCTTTCATCCTGTGCTTGTCAAGGGCAGGACGTAACCCAAATGACACTGTTCACAGAGTCAGTCACTTCCAGGCACCTTCAGAGGCTGGTAAATGTACATCTACAAATGCGCAAACTCCTAACTTTAGCAGATGGGTGAGAAGGTGAATTATTACACTAACTTTTCAGGTTTGGGTCTATAGTACTTAACTGTATTAGATATATTTAGAACACTTTATGTTCACACAATGTGTGCATCATGTAGGAAAAGACAGGAATTATAGTACTTGTTAATACTATTTCAGAAAAGAGCAAATAGGACATTTTTTTCTTCTCTTCAATTAATACTGTATATATGTGAAGTTAAATAAATTTGTGTTTAGTTAAGACAAAAGTGAGGGTGCTCCTTTGGGCTGCTGTTCTGGATAGCAGCTTTTGTTTTGTTTTTGAGGCATGGTCTCACTGTAGCCCAGGCTGACCTGGAACTCATTCTGTCATCCCAGGCTGGCTTTGAACTCATGGAGTGCTGATTCTTGTTTTTCTTTTTCTTTTTTTTTTGAGGCAGAGTTTCACTCTAGCCCAGGCTGACCTGGAATTCACTATGTAGCCTCAGGGTGGCCTCGAATTCATGGCGATCCTCCAACCTCTGCTTCCCAAGTGCTGGGATTAAAGGTGTGCGCCACCACACCTGGCTGAGTGCTTCTTCTTGAATGCTGTGATGAAAAGCATGTGATACCATGCCTGTTTCACAAATTGTTTTAAACTATTCATGTGTAATAATAATGATTTCTGTTTATAAGTAAGGTGGTAATTACTGGGGGAACTGAATTTCGTCTGACTAACATTTGATTTGTAGTGATGCAGGCTATAATACTGAGATCTTCCCCAAGAGCTGCTACTATGGTTTGGTCTTTAGAGACAGAGGGATGTGCTCAAGATGGGCCATGGTGTCACCTGCATAATAGGCAACCTGTTTGCCATACGCTTTCAAGCTGTCAACCCATGGCAATCTGCAGACCGATTACTCCCTTCCAACTGAAAACATCCTGTCTATTGACTCCTTCAATGAAATTCTGTGCTGTCTAGTAGGCAAAGGAACAGAGAATTTGGCTCATCCTGTAGCAATGACACAAGCTTTTGTGTGTAGGCTCTTCCCCAGCTCATTAGCCCAGTACCATTCTTGAAAGTGCCTTTCTCTTTCTCTCTTTCTTAATAAACTGCCTCAAAAAAAAAAAAAAGGCAAGCAGTACTTTCTCAAACATACTAATATTTCCAAGACCTTCAGATGCTTTGACTTCTCACATTTGGATAATTTTAACAAACTGTAAAATATTTATGTGAGATTCATTATGCTTTCCAGGTATTGAGCCAGTTTTACCTGCCAGAGAGGGTCTTTCTGATCAGGAAAGAGCTCAAAGTATTTGTGAGCCAGCTGCACTGGGGGCAGAGTCTGAAGACGTAGGTTGGTCCAAGTCTGCACGAAATTGGCCAGGTTCACAAAGGTGTATAAACCCAGTCTGTCGTTTCCATAATTAGACAAATGTGTCATGAAAATACTGATCTGAAAAAGACAAACAAATGTTGGTGGAAAAGTTTTGGAAACACTAGAGGGCAGTATAACCACAATAATACTAGACTTTTCTTAGAGCAGTCTGTATAAGGATTTCAACTCATGATCTAATTTGTACTTTGTATATGTCCTAAAATCTGTCATCATATTAATACATAATAGAGATCATGCTATCAGCAACATCAGATGAGCATTTTCCCTGAAGTTTTAACATATTTCATAACAAAAATCAGCTCAAAATTTTGCATTTGCTGCATGCACACACTGGTGCAGTAGCCTGGTCCTTAACACTACATATAGTAGCCTAGCCACCAGAACACTGGACCCTTGAGATGTGTGCAGAGCAGTAAGACTTTATGAGTGGAATTTTGTAATGTTAATAATTTAATTTGTTTGTTACTGTAGTATTTCTAGGTAAGGGTGCAAATAATCAATGAAGTTATTATTTTAACTGAATATCCTCTGTTTCACATTTCTCAGAAACTAAAATCACACACACATGATGCCTCAGTGTTATTTTATATCAATAACACTAAACTATTCTATGCTCATTGGGTCTATTATTAGTCCCAGTCTGAAATCTCTCCTTCAAGAGAAGGGTTTAGTGCTAGCATACAGAAACTGCACCTATGCATTGGAAAACAATACAAACAAAAAAACCCCAGCAAAGTGGCACAGTTTTTATTTATTGTGTGTGTGCTTGTATGTATGCACATGTATATGTGTGTCTGTGTGTTTGTATGTATGCACATGTACATCTGGTGCCTGTGTGGGTCAGAGGGTGACATAAAGTGCCATGCTTAATTGCTCTTCACTCTATTTGCTGCAGCATGGTCTTTCATTTGAACCCAGAGCTCTCTGATCCAGCTCGTCTTGCTTGCCAGCTTTTTCTGGGAATTGCCTGTCTCTGCCTCCCCAGTGCTGTGATTGTAGGCTGGTGTTGCAGCCAGGTTCGCATTGCTGGCAGAAATCACCTGACTAAGAGCAGCTTCTGCGAAAGAAAGGTTTATTTTGGCATACAGACTCGGGGGGAAGCTCTATGATGACAGGGAAAAATGATGGCAGGAGAAGAGTGTGGATATCACCCTCTAGCCAACATAATGGGGGAAAATAGCAACAGGAGAGAGTGCCAAAAACTGGCAAGGGGACACTGGCTCTATAAGCCTATAAGCCCACCCCAACCATACACTGTCTTCAGTAGGCTTTAATTTCCAAATTGCCATCAGGTGGTGACCTTGTAGTCAGAACCCCCTAAGTTTATGGGGCACACCTGAATCAAACCACCACAGCTGGGGATTTCAATTTTCATCCTTATGCTTGCACAGCAAACACTTTATCCACTGACCCATCTCCCCAGCCCCATGGTTTAGACTCTTGAATGATTATTTTATTATTTATTTATTTATTTATTTATTTATAAGATAGATAGATGGGGGTGGGGAGAGAAAGGGAATGAATATGGGCGTCACAGGGCCTCCTGCCACTGCAAATGAACTCCAGATGCATGCAACCCTTTGTGCATGGGAGCCGAGGAATCAAACCCAGGCCATCAGGCTTTGTAAGCAAGTGCCTTTAACCACTATGCAATATCTCCAGACAGGATGGTTATTTTAGAAGCTATTCTTTTAAATGAATGTAAATAAATTTTCTTGGTTATTTGTTGGCAAATGGAAAAAAATTTCTTTCTGAGACTTTCAATGTTCAAATAAACCAATATGACATTTATGCTGCTATAAAAAAGAAAAATAATAATTTATGGGATAAGAGTACTTTCCTAAGATAAAGTCATTGAATGAATAATAATAATTATTATTATTGTAATCATGGTAGTGAATATAATAAGTAATTCACAAAGATGCTGAAATATTCAAAATAATTCACCAAGGTAAAGTGGCAAGAATGAGAGAAATGTTTCACTAAGGTTTGATATGATTTATAGCAAAGGTAATTAAAACTGTAAGTAAGGAAGAATTAGTAATATCCTATATTTAAAAGACAAATCCTTGGGCTGGAGAGATGGCTTAATGGTTAAGTGCTTTCCTGTGAAGCCTAAGGACCCCGGTTCGAGGCTCAGTTCCCCAGGTCCCAAGTTAGCCAGATGCACAAGGAGGCGCATGCGTCTGGAGTTCATTTGCAGAGGCTGGAAGCCCTGGCGCATCCATTCTCTCTCTCTCCCTCTATCTGTCTTTCTCTCTGTGTCTGTCGCTCTCAAGTAAATAAATAAATAATTAAAAAAAAAGACAAATCCTTTAGGCTGTCATGTGAAAGTCCTGTCCCTGATCAAGAATCTTTAATTGTATCTCTATTCCCTGTGCCTGAATATATACTAGATTTCAGCATTTTCACAAATGAAACAGTGGGAGGATGATTTTTAAATAGCTACCAGAATATTGATATAGTCATGATTCATTGATGAGTAACATTTTTACCATCTTGAAAATTGAAGCCTTTAAAAATTAATGTTTTTTGATGCAGGGCATTGTTAAAGCACTTGGTTACCCACAAGAATGAAATGGTCAGACCCTATTGCTAAAAACACCTCAGGCTGTGGTCACAGGACACTGAGAAATCAAGTTGGAACTGAGATGGAAGCCATCTCTCTTCTGAACATCTACCACCGGGCTGAAAGATGCTATGCAAACTGCTGGGGAAAGAAAGTTATCTACAGCATGAACAAGCAGTGGACCCAGCAAGTTACAAAATCAACCAGCCAGACAAGATGTAACCACCAGCACAATAGTGACACATAGTTATGAGGGTAATCAACTGCATTCTTATTGAATAAGAGGCCCTACTGAATGGGAAAGACTTCATGCCTGGTACTAAGAATCAAGTCAAAAGCCTATGGCTTGGAAGGTCATCCCAGAGGGAAGCTTCCCACTGTCCTCTGGCTAACCAGAGATGTTATGTCCATCAATCAGCCTTCTAAGTGTTTATGTTTAAGCCCTTTGATTAATCATGATCTAACTTTTGATGAGAGAACCTTCTTTTTACAGATGACAGCAATTTCCAGGGAGACTAAAGATTCATCAAAATGACAAGAAGAGCAAACCAGGGCTTTGTGCTGGATGAGTTATCTCTACTACCCCCACCAGGGCCAGTGGGCATTTCAGAGTTCATAGTGGGAAGAACATAAATGTTGCTCTCATTGTAAGCCAGAGAACTTTCTATATGGAGATGGTAATACACACTGAGGGGACTCAAAACTCATCAAAGTAGAAAACAAGAGGTTGTTGAGAGATCAACCCTAAAGGAGGTGCCTGCCAAGCCCTCCTAGGCTCAGGGCACTTTGTGGACAATGGGTTAGAAAGAATGTTGGAGCTACAGGTTGCATAAGCATACTTTGGAGCACTGTCTTCCCGACATGAATTGATTGGTGCATTCATGAACAGTGATTACCAATACCGACACAAGACCAGTATG
The DNA here is from genome assembly GCF_020740685.1 of Jaculus jaculus. Classification (NCBI taxonomy): domain Eukaryota; kingdom Metazoa; phylum Chordata; class Mammalia; order Rodentia; family Dipodidae; genus Jaculus; species Jaculus jaculus. The sequence goes on from NC_059103.1 coordinate 84,528,829, forward strand.
GGTCTGAGCCCATCCAAATTTTGACAAGAAGGATGGAGGAGGATAAAAAGAATGAAACAACAGGACAGAGGAAGGAATGCTTTGAAATAGGTCTTCAGAGGGTGGGGATGCAGTTGGGGGGGGGACAAAACAAAGGCTAAAGTGACAGGAAAACAATGAAATTACATGTGTTATATACTAAAGTTCTCAAAAAAGAGGGCTAGAGATATGGCTGTGTAGCCTAAGAACCCAAGTTCAACTCCCCCGTGCCTATGTAAAGCCAGATGCACAAGGTGGCACACGAGTCTGGATTTCACTTGCAGTGGCTAGAGGCCCTGGTGTGCCCACTATCTTTTCCTCTCTGCCTCTTTCTATCTCTCTCAAATAAATAAAATTAAAAAAGAAAAGAAAAATTCTATAGATGAGTTCCATAAACAAAATAAAGATTGTGGTCCAAGAATTAAAACAATGAGATGCTTGCCCACTGAAGTCTCAAGATGACAGGTTGCTGCTCTTGAAAGCAACTACTGTAGAAGGAGGGATATCAACGAGAGAAGATCTGGATCCAAATGCGGACCTAAATGGGTAGACTGACTGCTATAATAAGGATCTGTGGGGAAAAGTACTGAAGAAGGACAGGGCAGCATATCGTTATCTTCTTTTGTAAACTTGAAAAAATTACTGGCCTTAAAAAATTACCTGTTTTCCTATAGTAGCTCAAGTCTGTGATACTCTCCCCTCCCTCCTTATCCCTTCCCCTTTTGCTCTCTCTCCCTCCTCCACCTTCTTCTAGGTCAGAGTTTCACTATGTACCCCAGGTGACCTTAAACTCACTGTCTCTCAGTCATGCACTGCCATGGTCCGCTACAGTAACTCTTTGTTATCTCTTCATTTTTCCTCTTTAAAAATTTTATCAAGAGTCGATGACTGAGAAACTTATGAAAACTGTTCTTAACTTTGGTAGTTCTTTACTAATATCCATAAGAAGTACTTTTTGTTTGTTTCATATATCACATTTTACAATGAACTGGTAAATAATTAAGCTATATTTTTCTTAAATAGAAAAACTTAACATGAAAATATATGTTAACCTGGTTAGTCACTAGTCTATCCAGCATGAGGAATGAGCTCATTAGCCATATTGCTTTTGCTGGAGTTGACCCAGCTTTGCGAGAATGAAGGCCTTAAACTTTGTTGTGCAATAGAAATGCTGCCCAGTCTGTAAGCACAGAGAATTTCCTAGATCTTCATTGCTATTCTTGTATATCAACTTTAACAATGCAAAGTACTCTATGCAAAGTGGCATTTTTATAATGCATGTCACCCTTGACCCTTTTAGATTTTGGACTCCAGCCTGGGGTTGTTTTATTTCTCCTTAATGTATTTTTTTTCATGAACCACAGTATACACTTCAACCTAGAACATTGCTCATCTGCCAAATATGTTAGCTTTCCAAGTTCTCATTAATTTTATTTAGTTAGAAGGTATACCCAACAAGCAATTGGTAAGAACAAACATGTAAAGAGAATACTTGGTCAAAGAGATAGCTTGCTCGCCACAAAGTAGTACTTTCTTATCTTCCCTGACCTAGTACATTTATAATGTCACTCTATTTCTTAGAAGGAAATTAGTCATCTGAAAATTTCTTCATGGATCAAAAAGGAAGAAAGAAAAATCTTGAAGAGATTGGTACTTTAGCGAAAGCATGTGGGAGTCTGTTCCTAAAGAGGACACCTTTATTACTACAAGAGTGCTTTGGAGCTGGGCATGGTGGCACATGCCTATAATTTTAGTACTTGAGGGTTAAGGCAGGAAGTCAGGAGTTCAATGCCAGTCTTGGCTCCATAGCAAATTCAAGTCCAGTCTGGGCTACATGACCTTGTCTCAAAAACAAAACAAAACAAAGCAAAAAAAAAAAAAAAAAAAAAAAAAAGCAACAAAGAACTAATGTTTTACTTGTACTTGCTTGATAATGCTGAGTATGGAACTTGCAACCTCCTGCCTGCTTACTGAACATTCTATTGCTGATCTGTATCACCAGTCCTTGTTTTTTATATTTTTAAAAAAAATTATACTAGGTCAAGGTAAATTACTTTTGTCATACTTTGAGATTCCAATAAAGAAAATGTCAAATGAAGTCACAAATGCATTACTAAAACATATTTTTTCTATATATTATTGAGTTGTTATCAAACACATTAATTAGAGCTTCAAGTTCAAATCATTGGAAACTCTGCCAAAAGCATAAAATTTATTTGATAAAAAGCTGAAAAAATTTTTCTGGCCTGGATAGATACACACATATATATAACTGTGATTGTTTTCCTGTAAAAGGCAAAAGAGTAATGTCAAATGCCGTATACACTAGTTCTGGTGAGAAAGAAACAAGAAGTGGAGCTGAGAGGAGGACATGGGACCCTCAACCCTTGGGGTGTAGTACGTCCCAAGAGTAAGGCATGAGAAGATCACTGCCAGGAAGAAGATGAAGGGATTACGGGCCTGTCACAGAACCTGTGGACAACACTGGAATTGTTTCTTTTTTTAAAAAAATACTTGTATATTAAATCTTTGTTTTTTCAAGGCAAGATTTCACCCTAGCCCAGAGTGACCTGGAACTCACTCTGTAGTCTACACACACTGTCCTTTAACTCATACCAATCCTACCACATCAGTCTCCCAAGTGCTGGGGTTACCTGGCTTAGTCTAGTCATTTTAAATATCAACTTACTTTTTTTGGCCAAAAGCCTTATGTAAATGCTAAGACAAAGAACCTCATTGGCAATCCATTTTCCATGACTCCTTTCTGGTGCAGAAAGCTTTTCACTTTTGCTTCTTCAGGTCTCCTCTCTTGTCTGTGCAGTTAGCAGACAGCTTTGTTCTTTCACTTTTTTTTTTTTTTTTTTTAGGTAGGGTCTCACTGTAGTCCAGGCTGACCTGGAATTCAGTATGTAGTCTCAGGGTAGCCTCGAACTCAGAGCGATTCTCCTACCACTGCCCCTGAGAGCTGGGATTAAAGGTATATACCACCATGCCTGGCTCTCTTTCACATTTCTTTGGGTCTTTTAAACTTTTATTATTGACAACATCTACACAAACGGAGAATATACCATGATTATAATCCTCTCCCACCATCTTTTCTTTTCCCCCTTCTAAGAACCCCTGACACTGAGTCCCTTCTTCCCAACTAGTCTCTCTTTTATGTTGATGTCATCATTTTCCCCCTCCTGTTAGGCAGCTCTTGTGCAGGTAGCATCAGTCACTGTGAGGTGATGAATATCAAAATGATGTTGTGTCTGGAAGACAGCACTGCAAATCACTCCTTCTCTTTCCTTCGTTCTTATATTTCTTCTGCTACCTGTTTTACATGGCCCCTGAGCATTGGAGGGTGTGATAGAAATGTCTTAGTGCTGACCACTCCACTGTCACAGCTGAGCACTTTGATAACTCCTGAGTCTCCCCAGTGGCCAACATCTTCTGAAAAGAGAAGCTTGTTTCTTTTTTTAAAAAAATTAATTAATTTTGCCTGTGGTGTATGTGTGTGTATGTACATGCACAGATGTATGCACCACATGCACACACATTAACTTCTTTCTTTGAGACTGTTTGTTCTCTCAACTAAGGTGACTGTCCAGTTTGCTTCCCACAGGACTGAGGTTATAGGCACATGTGGCCATGACTAGCTGTTTGTATGAATACTGGGGAATTGAACTCTAGTGGTCTCAGACTCTCTCAGATACCCATGGTGCATGGGAAATGCTATCACCCATTGAGCCATCTTCCCAGCCCAGTTCTATGTCTTTTGAGGTCACCGGAAAGGAGAGGAAATGGATGAAAAATAAAGTATGCAGTTTACTATAAACTATACTGTCAATGACCTGCTCAGTTCAAATCCAAAAGTTTTTCTTTTTCTTTTTTTTTTCCCATAAGATTCTTGCCAAATGCTTTTGTGTGGTACTAGAGGTGCAAACAATTATGATGCTCATTTTTTTAGGTTTTACTTATGAAGAGATTCAACTTTTGGAAGGAAGGCAAACAACAAACAATTGGCAAAGAGCAAGTGTCCTTTTATTTATTTATTTTTTTCTTCAGCATCCTTTCAGGTGACCAATGGTTCAAAAGCTTTAATATTCATACAAATCATACCACATTTTAAAAATGCTGTAGTCAGTAGGTCTTCCACTTGGAGATTTTAATTTTCCTTTTGAATGGGTCCCTGATACCTTCATGTTGGAGAAACATTCCCAGTCACCCTGGTTAGATAAACACTATGGGAATACAATATAAGAGGTCCAGTTCTCTAGAAATGTTTATTCCTGCAGAAAAGATTCAAATATCCAAAGCCACTGGTTACTCTGCAGTGGTCCTAATGCATTTAAAAATAAATAAACATCCCTTGTTAATTTTTAAAATATTTATGTTTTTATTTGTGTGTGCAAATGCAAGTGCGTGTATGTGTGTGTGTGTTTGCGTGTTGCATGCACCAGGGTTTCTTGCTGTTGCAAATAAATGATACATACTTGCACCACGTTTTTGCATCTGGCTCACAAAGGTAGCTTGGAAATTGAACCCAGGACAGCAGTTACCTTGCTCGTTCCTTTTGAGGTTTCTACTCTGCTCATGGATTTATGGAAATGCACAGAATATTGCTTAAAAATTGGTTCATATATATCTCTCACTTGACTTTAATCCTTCTTTTTCTCTGAAAACACAATTCTCCATTTCCACGTGTACATCTCAGCTGAATACCACCTTACAATTTCCCTATTTAAAAGATTGCTTCCCATGTTTATTTTTTATTTTGGTTCATGACACTTTAAATGTTGGGGGGTAGAGGACAAGCATGTTGCAATTTACTTTTTGTTCATTTATTTTTCTCCTTGTATTGGAATCTAAGAACATGGATTACTCCTTAGGTCAAAAATAGAAAGCAAATTATTTTTAATAAGGCAATGATTAAACTCTGGAGGTTTCATTTAGGTCATGTGAAACTATCTGTTTTCCATCACTGTCAAAATTATAATCCATCACACGAGCACATTTCCTCAGCAGAAAGCTGTTCTAGTGCTGTTCTGGGCCCGACTCCCTATTCCTTGTTCAACCTCATAGTCTGTCCTTACTTTTTGCTAATGAAAATTGGTGCCTCATCCTAAACTGCAATCTGGTGCCGGCTGAACTCTCCAGTCCCATCTTCTGCATCATAGTCCTCGGCTCGTCTTGCTGCTCTGCTGTCATGTGTCAGGGCTTGCCCACCACCATGGCTTAGTTCCTATTGTTTCTTTTTCTCTAGAACACACAGCCTCACTTTTCTGTACTTAGACTATGAATTCAAGAATGTTACATCCATCCCCCCCCCCCATATCTCTTGGCAAAAGCAGTGTGTTTTTTTTTTAACTTGAGCCCTAGACCACACTAGTTTTATCTTTCTGACAGTTTCTAACCCTGAGTTATATTATGCTTTAAAGAAGCACTTGTTTTATTGTCTCTGGGTTTTAAGGTCCTTGGGCACTGGCATGGGCCTTTCCACTTTATTTTGTGAGCTTGAGCTGGTACCAATAATTTTATTCGTAGAGGTTAGAAATCTAGGGTCAGTTTTTTTTTTTTTTCTTTTTAGTGTGATTTGTTCTGATAATACTTTACTACCATTAAAATCAGAGGTTTCCTCAGGGGTATTTTTATCACCACCCACTGCACTCCTCTCCCTAACTATGCCCTGCCATTACCTGCATTTATTTTCTTTCTGCCCACTTCTCTCCCTTTCCTACGAAAGGTCATCCTTTCATAAATAAATGTTTGTGGTTTTGTCCAGCACAGTGGATAAGAAAGTGGATTCTGCCACCTACTTACTGGCTCTGAGGTTTCTGCAAGTTATTTCAACTCTCCAGAATTTTGTCTAAAACAAAACAAGGAGTGTATCAGTGACATCTCCTTTAGGGTTTTCATCACAATTACATATAAAAATTGGACCTTTACATAATAATTGCTTAAAATAGGTACTACTATGTTTACATCTATCTTATTTTATTTTCCATGCATTGTGGGTGCTAGCTATCCTTCCTGGAAACTCTCTTGTGTTTTTGTCATCCATGCCTTGCCCAGGATGAGGAGTGCACTCCCATCTTGTGCTCTGTACTTTATGTCCTCTTTAACAGCTACTGCAATGTACTGCTTGAATAACCACAGGCTTCTGCTGCTAAAATGTGAACTCACCAAGAACAGAGACTATATTATAACCTCCATTGTATCCACAGTCATGTATGTAGTTCATTAAAGAAACATTTTCAAAATGTAATTTAATTGAATAAGAGGTGACTAGTATTCATTAAACATAATTGAAGACCACCCTACTAATGTAAGTTTTTTAAAAATTTGCACATTTGATACTGTATTGCTAACCTAGGGAGATGGTAGTAGACACTAAGGAAACTCAAAACTCCTCAAAGCAGAAAAAAAAGCAGAAAACCAGAGGCTTCTTAGAGCACAACACTGAAGGAGACTTATAACATACTCACTAAGACTCAGGTAACATTGCCAAGAAGGAGATTGAAAGAACTTAAGAGCCCATGGTGGTGGGAAAGCTCCATGGCATTGTAACAACCCCGCAGAGACTGACTGGCACATTCATGAACTCACAGTGATTATCAATAACCCCACTGAAGAGGGCCTTCAGGGGAATGGAGGCAGAAGAAAGGGAACATAACAGTTTAATCTGGGGCTGGAGTGATGGCTCAGCGGTTAGAGATGCTTGTTTGGAAAATCTGAAGGCCTAGGTTTGATTACCCAGTACCCATGTAAAGTCAGATACAAAAAGTGGCCCATGTATATGGAGTTTGTTTGCAGTGACAGGAGGCCCTGGTGGCTGTTCACTCTCTCTCCCTTGTAAATAAATAGTAAAAAAGAGTATAACCTAATGTAACCTAATGGAAATATGACTAATTTGTAATATCTTCATATAATAAATTTCTCAATAAAAAGAAAAATACATACATTGAAGTTAAAAAGCACCAAATAAGTTAAAAGTGGAAAATATTCAAAAACTGTCCTACAATGTTTATGTATGTAAAATCTTACATACAATATCTAAAATTCTTTTAAAATTTTATTTATTGATTTATCTCTCTCTCTCTCTCTCTCTCTCTCTCTCTCTCTCTCTCTCTCTCTCTCTCTCTCTGTGTGTGTGTGTGTGTGTGTGTGTGTGTGTTTGTGTTTCCCTGTAGATGAATAGGGCAAAACATCAAGGAAGTAGTCTACAAATGGTAACAATTTATAGTTAAACATTGAGGAAAATTGTCCTCTTAATGTTAAGTCCCTTTCTTTCATTCTGCATGATTCTTTTATTTTTTTCAAGATAGAGTCTGATTACATCCCAGGCTGACCTGGAACTTACTCTATAGCCCTAGAGTGGCCTTAAACTCACAGCATGTGCCACCACCTCTGCATATTTTGCATGATTCTTGCTGGGTGACACACATTATTTGGAAGTTACATTAGTTTTGATGATGTGGCTTAAAATTTATGAGTCACAGTTGAACGAGAAACCAAATGTGAATGAAAGATGATAAAAGAATTGGAAAGATGGTCTATCATTAGATTAGAAGGAGGAAATGTAGTTTTAATAGATAGAATTGGATTACTTCTGAGGACTTAATAAAATGACATGTCAAGAGAGTTCAATATAGTTTATGAAAAGAACACATACCCAAGAAATATGTGATACTGTGAAAGATGCAAGGAACTAAATTTTATTTGGTAAAACATGACACTGAAAATTGTTTTGAAATGCTTCCACCAAGGCCAGCCTGTTAAGATTTGATCTGCTCTGACGAAACTTGTGAGCATACTTGGAGTTCACTTGGCTACTGAATCACATGAAGGAAAAACAATCCAACCATTCAGAAACATTTCATCTTATTTGTTTCAATCAGATGAACTTTGAAGCTATTGGATTGTTCTGTTGTAACAACTCATGTTATACTGTCCATAACATACTGTATGATACTGTCAGGTATTATATGAGTCATGATATTTTGTCTTTTTTTCATCATTTTAAAAATTATTTTTATTTATTTGAGAGTGACAGAGAGAGAGAGAGAGAGAGAGAGAGAGAGAGAGAGAGAGAGAGAGAGACAGACAGAGAGAAAGGGCGAATGGGCATGCCAGGGCCTCCAGCTATTGCAAGTGAACTCCAGATGCATGTGCCACCTTGTGCATCTGGATTATGTGGGTCCTGGGGAATTGAGCCTTGAACCAGGGTCCTTAGGCTTTACAGGCAAGTGCTTAACTGCTAAGTCATCTCTCCAGCCCCAAGTTTGTTTTTTAAGTAGAAACTTCTTATGGACACAGTATGTGTTGGTACCATCTTTTCCGTCCTCCCTGCCCCCATTCTACTGAAGGCCCTCCTCAGTGAATACCAGGGGTTGCTGGTGTTACATGGGGTTGTGGGTTAGCAGTTGTATGAACAGCAGTGAGTCATTATGGGGGAGGGGGCTATGCCTTTGGATATTTCCTCTCACTCTGTGGCTCTTACAATTTTTTCATCCCCTCTTCTGCAGAATTCCCTGAGCCTTGGTGGGTATGTTTTAAGTCTACTTTAGTGTTGAGCTCTCAGCAGCTTCTGGATTTCTACTTTGGTATGTGTTGAGTATCCTCAGTGTCTATCTCTATCACCTTGGTACTGGTTGTCAGACTTGCCATAGAAGCAGCACTCTTGTTCATCTTGGCAACTCTTTTCTAGTTTTACTTGGGCCCTAGCTGATGTGCAAAGGGTGGCTCATCTCCTGCCAGGAGTTGGTTATAGCTGCTTCTATTTGTTCTCTTTGTAAAAATCAACTAAGAGAATGTATCTTATGGTACATTTATCCAACAGGTTATCAAACATTTTCCAAATGAATGATTAGTATTGAAAAAAAAACTGGGTGCTGAAAACTCATTTTGAAACCAACTATATGCATCTTCCATTCAATTTTGCATTGTGATCCAAAAAGATGCATGACAACAATTCAGCCCCATAAAGGATTTTGCTACAAGGAAATATGGAGTGCAGAGAAATAGGAGTCCATGAAAGTAACAAATTTTTAATTGTTTTTGATATTTTATTTATTAGAAAGAGAAAGAGGGAGGGAGGGAGGGAGGGAGAGAGAGAGAGAGAGAGAGAGAGAGAGAGAAAGAGAGAGAATGGACATGAAGTTTCCAGCCATCGCGAACAAACTCCATACACATGTACCACCTTATGCATCTGGCTTTCATGGGTCTTGCAGAATTAAACCTGAGTCCTTAGGCTTTGTAGGCAAGGGTCTTAAATGCTAAACAATCTCTTTAGCCCTCACATATTTTATTATTAACTTTTCAATAATCCCTCATCTGGCATCAAGACAATCCTGAAAGAAAAGTTCTACAGTGCACAGGATTTTAAGGTGATTGGTTAATATGGCATGTAACACACTCCACCTGTACTGCATTATGATGTATGGACAGCTTACAAAATTATACTTCCTAGCTTTAAGCTAACCAGCAATATTGTCCAAGTGTTTTATTTTTATTTTTCTGCAAGCAGAGAGAGGAAGAGACAAGGAGAGAGTAGAGAGGATATGTATATGGGCATGCCAGATCCTCTTGCCACTGCAAACAAACTCCAGATATTTATGTCACTTTGTGCACCTGGATTCACATGGAGACATGAGCTGACAGGTTTTGCAAGCAAATGCAACTGCTGAGCTATCTTTCCACTTTGTCTAAGTGTTGCAGCGAACTTCTTTGTGTACACACGCATGTGCACATGGGTGTGTAGGGGAGGACATAAGGGGCAACGTTTCTCAAATGCTGCCTGCCTTTTTTTTTTTTTTTTTTGAAACAGGGTCTCTCATTGGCCTGGAACCAAGTAGGCTAGAAAGGCTGGCCAGTAAACCACAGGGATCCTCTTGTCTCTGTTGACCTAGTGCTGGAATTGCAAGCCCACACCACCATCCCTAGAGATTGAACTCAGGTCCTTATGCTTGAAAGGCATTTTTTTTAAGTATTTTTATTTATTTATTTATTTGAGCGCAACAGACACAGAGAGAAAGACATATAGAGGGAGAGAGAGAGAATGGGCACGCCAGGGCTTCCAGCCTCTGCAAATGAACTCCAGACGCGTGCGCCCCCTTGTGCATCTGGCTAACGTGGGACCTGGGGAACCGAGCCTCGAACTGGGGTCCTTAGGCTTCACAGGGAAGTGCTTAACCACTAAGCCATCTCTCCAGCCCGCTTGAAAGGCATTTTTTGTAACTGAGCTACCTCTTCAGTCCACGTTTCAGCAAAATTCTTAAGAAAACTCTGCTCACAGCTGATACTGAAAGTACAAGAAAAGGGCAAGAAGATGGAGAGCCAACGTTGGAGCTACTTCCAGTAATGAGCTCTTGTCAATCATGCAAGTGGAGATTATGTAATCAGATTTGAAAAAAAGAGACTTCCAAATTTCTCATTCTTAAAGAATTATTTGAAGGGTAGTGAGAATCTTACTAACAAAAGCTTTGAAAAAAATGTTTGAAATATGGATCTGCATTCACTGATCTTAAAATGAGGTTCAGTATTATTAGCAAGACATTTAAAAATCTTACTTATTTCATCCTTTAAAATCTTATAGTTGTATGAGAGAGTTCATGGTATAAATTGTTAATATAAAATGCCTTAAAATAATATTTAGGTTAAAAATTGTCTAACTCAGAGGTTAAATAATTAGGATTTATGGGATGTAATAATTAAAATAACCTCATTACTTTCCCCCATGACCCTTTGTATTCTTATTTTGTGTGGTAATCTTCCTCAAGAGCTTGGATAAAGACTGGGATATGGAGAATAGCTGCCCCAATTCCTTAAGTGACAGTGAGTTCTTATGTCATTTTAAGTTGCTAAAATATGCTTGATTTAGTAGTTTAACTCTTGTGGTTGAGGAAATAAAAATACCAAGCGAGTTGTAATATCTTAACTTTAGTATTTAATCTTCTTACACCACTGGGATGTAGAGCTAGAGAGAATAAGGTATACAGGGTGGGAAGAGATTCCCTCTTAATTTGTCTCTTTTTTCTTACTGAAGTTTCTGTTCACTCACTAAAGTGCTGTCTCAATATTGCTTGTTTAAACCATCTAAGATATCTGCACAAATCATAGTTGGGCCTCACATATGTTGTTTCCTTTACTAGATCAAGGCCAGCATATCTTGTAGTCATTGTTTAGGATCCCTCTAGAACAGGTGGTCTTGGAAGGACTATAGACTTATATGCCTTGGGGATCCTGAGGTTTAAGGGCTTTGGTTTGCCTTTGAAGAAAGAGGCCCTATGATTGTGCTTCCTTCTGACACAGCCCACCTTACCCAATCTCAGCCTCTTGATTCATTCTATCACTTGTGCGGCAGATACCACTTGGTATCCCCTCCTGCAAGTAACACCGCTGAAGCCTTCTGATCCCAGGAACCTTATGCCAGAGCAAAGGCTACCCCATAGGAAGTTGTGGAGGGTATTATGCTCCCACACAGGAAAATTCTTTCCAAAAATTATTCTCACAGATTCTCAATTTTCAGAAATTTCAGCTTTGTATCTTGGACATGGAAGAGTAATGTGAATTTTTTTTTTTTTTATTTCTTTCTGTTTTCAAGGCAACTCTCCTACTAGCTCAGGCTGACTTGTAATTCCCTCTAGTCCCAAACTGGCTTTGAACTCACAGTGATTCTCTACCTCTGGCTCCCAAGTGCTGGGATTAAAGGTATGCACCACCACACCCAATGGGTGTCTGATATTTTTAACATTTTTGTGCTATACTTACTGTTTTATGTGAAAAGCACTTTCATTAATTTTACTACCTCCAATAGGAAGAAACAGAAGGCACTTTGGTTTCTAATGTTTAAATCCACTGTGTTCTGTTTTACTACCTGGCTTGTGCCTTAGTCATCATTTACTAATCTCATAGGAAAGCTCAATTGCAAAATGATTTGGCCAAGAGCTCTTAACATTTTGAGTTTGGGATCTCACAGGCTTTAAAAGAAAGCTGGAAGGGTAAATCAATTGCTCTCAATAAGGGACAGGTTTCAAAGGTACAGGGATGAGGTCAACGTAATTTAAAGCAATTGAGCTTGAAGTAGTTTGTATTCTTGATTAGCATGTACGGCTTTCAATTTTTCTGGTTATACATTTAGAATTGCAACTTCAGCTCTTTTCTTTTTTTTACAAGTTAATGAATGATGAACAATTAACATTTCTGTAAGGTGACAGAAGAACTAATTCTATTGGATTAAAGCACTGCTACTACTTTAGCTTCTGTACAAATGTTTACATGTCATGCAAGTGTCCCCAACTTTCAGACTACCAATTTTCAATTAATTTTGCATCGCATCCCTGGCCTGTGCTGTTCTGATGTTGTCTCTACATTGCTCTGAAAGCCCCAGTTGCAGTTATTTAGAGATCAGACACAGCTGCTCCTGTTCCATTTGACTTACAAAGTGACAGAATAATGAATGCAGTTACTGCTTATGATAGATCTTAAAAATGAATAATTAGAAGTAATCTTTTTCTAAGCAGATACATGCCACACATGTTCTACTGAATTTTGCTACAAAACCATCTTGATTTTCCAGAAGAAAATGCTTTGCTTCTTAGGTTCAAAGCACTGTCCTCACAGCATGATGAGAGGAAAGTTAAGAGACAATAAAATCTCTGTGAATGTGTTTGATTTAACCTCTAAGACTTAACAGAATAAAAACCAATCCTGAAAGGAATTGTACCTGCATGAAAACTGGATTTTGGCTGTAGTCAGAAAGATGAGCTCCTTCACCAAGAGGTTTCAACTAATTGGCATTTGCTTTTGTGACCAATTATAAATTTACCTGGCAGAGGGCAGGGAGCAATCAACATACCACACAGATCTATTGGTTTTATGAACTACAAAATGCTGGATTGGGGGCTGGGAGAGGGTTCAGTTGGTAAAGTGCTTCTTGCATCAGAGTGTGCATCTCTGGCATCTATGTAAAAGCTGGGTGTGAGCTGGGCATGGTGGTGCACGCCTTTAATCGCAGCACTTGGGAAGCAGAGGTAGGAGGATCACTGAGACTTCGAGGCCACCCTGAGATTACATAGTTAATTTCAGGTCAGCCTGGACCAGAGTGAGACCCTACTTCAGAAAAAAAAAAAAAAAAAAAAAAAAAAAAAAGAGCTGGGCGTGGTGTAGGCCAACAGGAGGATTCCTGGGAGTAGCTGGCTACCTAATCAAGATGAGTGGGTGAGCTCTGGGTTTGGTGAGAGATCTTGTATCAAAAAATAAAGTGGAGCTGGAGAGAAGGCTTAGCAGATTAAGGCACATCCCTACAAAGCCTAAGGACCCAGGTTAAATTCTCCAGGTCCCACATAAGCCAGATGCATATGGTGGCACATGTATCTGGAGTTTATTTGCAGTGGCTAGAGGCCCTGACATGCCCATTCTCACTTGCTATCTCTCTTTGCCTCTAAACATAAATAAATAAATTAAAGATGTGCATTACTAAACCTGGTTTCCACTTAAAAACTAAAAATAAAATAGAGGGCTGGAGGGATGGCTTAATGGTTAAGGTGTTTGCCTGCAAAGCCAAAGGACCCAAGTTTGATTCTCCAGGATCCATATTAGCCAGATACACAAGGGGGCGCATATGTCTGGAGTTCATTTGCAGTGGCTGGAGGCCCTGGTGTGCCAATTCTCTCTCTCTTTCTCTTTCTCTCTCTCTCCCCCCTCTTTCTCTGTCAAATAAATAAATAAAAATAAAATATTAAAAAATAAAGTGGAGAGTGACTGAGGAAGTCATCTGATGTTGATCTTCAGTCTCCATATATATGCACACATTATGTGCACATGTACACATGAGTCACATACAAACAAGCACATACATCCACATATGCAAAAAAGAAAAAAAATGTTTTTAAACTCATGACTAATTGCTAATATTTATTGGCTTATTTTTAATTTTGACTTTATTTGAGAGAGAGAGAGAAAGAGAGAAAAGTAGACAGAGAGACAGACTGGGCATGTGAGGCCCTTTAGCCACTGCAAATGAACTCCAGACACGTTTGCCACCTTTTGCATCTGGCTTAGTGTGTACTGGGGAATCAAAACTGTGTCCTTAAGCTTTGCAGGCAAGTGTCTTAACTGCTAAGCTATCTCTCTAGCCCTGCTGACTTATTTTTTAAAGAAATATAAGAAATACTGGATTTCATTATGCATGCTATACCTAGATCATATGGAAGTTTCATTTTCTGTATTCTCACCAGCAGTGTACAAGTCTGACCACCAGTCCTTGCTAGTATTTGTTGTTTTGTTTTCTTAATAATAGTCATTCTGACTGGAGTAAAATAAAATATCAGTGTAGTTTTTGACTTGCATTTGTCTGCTGGCTAGTGATTACCATTTTTCTTCATATATTTATTGAACATTAACACTTCTACTTTTGAAAACTGTCAAGGTCCTTTGTCTATCAATTGGATCATTTTTGTGTTTAAGTTTTTGAGTTCTTTATTATAGATACTAATCTTTCAGGTATATAGCTGACAAATTTTTTCCCATTCTATAGGCTGTCTTTTCACTATGTTAATTCTTAGATGTGATTGCTAAGTTTCTAAATATTCAAAATTGATTAAAATTTTATTTTTATTCACTTATGTTAAGATAGCCCCTTTAGTCAGGTATTTTATAAAGTGTTGAAAAAAATTGAGAGTACCAGTTTAGTATAGAAATTCATCTCTTTACATAAAGAGTTAAATACTTATAAGACAAGAATTAACAATACCCAACATTTGCTAGATACTAGCAAGACACCCAGGTGATTCTATCTTCATGAGAGGAAACATGAGTTCTAGACTGTGCCTGGACTGGCTGTGTATGTATAACAGTGTACAACTTTTTCAATTGCAATGTGAAGTTTTCTTTTCTTTTTTTTATTTTTAAAATTTTTATTTTTCTTTTACAATGTGAAGTTTTAACAAAGTTTGGCACCAAGTTAACCTAGGTGAAGTGATATTTTTTTCAGGGTTTTGAAAGGATAAGACCAACCCAGATGCAAAAGTTAGTGAGGGCACTGTGTAAAGACTTAATTAACTTAATTAAAAGTAACTGACATAGAAAGACAAACCCAGGGCTGAAGAGATGGTTATTTGTTAAGGCACTTGCCTACAAAGCCTCATGTCCAGTTTTTTCTCTCTCTCTTTTAAGTAAATAAATTAATTAATGACAAATCACAGAGATATGGGAAACTAGAAATATATAAATCAAACCTTTAAGAGTTAGCACCATTCAGTGCCCCCGCCTCCTCACTGCTAAAGCTGCTTGCAGGTGAGGGGTTGTTTTAGCAGGAGGACAAAAAAAACCAAAAAACAAAAAACATAGACATTTCTAACTTGGGATAAACGGTAGTAAGTTCATGAAAGATTGTAATTAGTTCTGATACCTATTTAAAAATAATATGCAAAAACTAAACTTAATTTGGAGTATGAACCCTACATTTGTCTTATAATTTATTACTCTTTAAATTATAATTACTTTAAAATAATTTATTTATAAACTAATATATAATGTGATACTATTATGCAATACATTATGTATAGCCTACTAGTAAATTATTTTAGGAACTAGGTATAGCAGCTTGTTAAAAGGAACTATCATTTATCAGTGTTTCTAGAAACAATTGCTTCACATAGCAGCAACTGACTTGAAATTCACAGAAAAGACACAAGAGATATAATGAGGTTATGAAAATGAAATGTAGATTCAGTCCTGATTAAATTTCTAACAGGATTATGACAAAAAATTCAAAAACTTTTTTTATATCATTATCATTACTATCACAATTGAACAAGCCTTGGACACAATGGGAGTCTGAAAGAACTCCAAGGGTTTTAATGGATGGCTTTATTAAATGTTAATGACTGGGATTTCTGCCTGTTGCATAAGAAGATTCACCTTATTAAGAGGGGTAGGAGAATAAGTGGGGATAGAGGAGGAAGGTAGGAGTCTTTTGTCCCTTCTAGCAATTTTACTCTATATTTATTCTAAATATGTGGCTTAGAATTTATTTTTATAAAATGTAATACTGCTTATTTAACTTCAAAAACATCTCAGCATTCTAAACATACAAAAGGGAATAGAGTGTTGCAAATTGTGTTTAAGTACAGAGGGCCCTTAAACTTCCAATGATGTAGTAATTATTTTGCTTTGCTGACAAAGCCAAGTTCTAGTTTAGAAACAAAGTTTGAAAATCTACTGCACTTAACTAAAAGACTAACTCCAAACACTTCTCATGCCAGCTAGCCCCACCCCCCTTTTCCACAACTAAGAATGTCAGCAAAATGCTATGTCACTAGATACAAAACAAGCAACCTGAAGCTAAATGGATGCTCACTGCAGTCTCAACAAGTCCAGCCTCACAGTGCATGCCCTGAGCTACAAGTCCCTCCAAAAAGCATCTCTCCCCCTCTCCATTCTCCACACCACATAAGGAGCATCAAGAGTTTGTCTCATTTGTCCTCTTTACAAACTATAGATATGTACAGTTGGCAACTCAGGATTTTTTGTTTGTTTGTTTGTTTTTTCAAGACAGGGTCTCGCTGCAACCCAGGCTGACCTGGAATTCACTATGTAGTCTCAGGGAGGCCTCAAACTCACGGTGATCCTCCTACCCCTGCCTCCCAAGTACTGGGATTAAAGGCATTTGCCACCATACCCAGCTTGACAACTCAGGATTTTTAGCCAATAACTATATAAGTAACACCACCTTAAGCTGAAAACAAAATGCCTTGTCACACCAACAGCAAAGTGCACACAGTGCAGAGAACATGAGTGCCTTTTCATTTTAAACATGCTTGGAAATACATCTTTGATACACTTTCAGGACACTCCAAACACCCACAGGCCACTTGATATAAACCACTGACACTTTGAGAGACTACAATATGATCGTGATCATGTTTTGTGATTAAACCTAATGAGGGCAATAGACACGGCTCAAATGAGAGATACATCAGTCACAGTGCTCTCTGCTCTAAGGTATTCACAGAGAGAGAGAGATAAACAAGACTTTTTTTTTTTATAAATAATTTATTTTATTTTTGGTTTTTCTTTTTTTAATTTAATTTAATTTTTTTCTCAATTTTTATTAACATTTTCCATGATTATAAAAAATATCCCATGGTAATACCCCTCCCCCCCAATAAACAAGTTTTTATTCATCCTCTTCCACCTTCTCCTCCTCCTTCTCATTCTCTTCTACCTTTTTCTGGGCAACTTTGCCAGGACCCTTGGTGCCATCAAACTTCCCTTTGGACTTAGTTTCTGCAACATCCTTGTCTTACTTCTCCTTCAGCTTGGCCTCCTTGGTGATATACAGCTGCTTCTTGCTATTACTTAAGTCATTGGACATTTCACCCAGCTTCTTGGCCACATCTCCAATACAGATACCAGGGTTTGTAGATTCGATCTTGTAATGGAATTCTGAACAGAATAAGAAAAATCCAGACAGTGGTCTTTTGGGGGCATCAATCGGGGTCCTTTTCCTTCTTGCCTCCTTTAGCTGGTCCATAATCTTTCATTTTTCAGTCATAGCGCACTTTACCTACCTTCACCATTTCATCAAACTTGGATTTCTCCTTGCTGGACATTGTCTTCTGCTGCAGCCCTCAGAACACTTCTTGGAAAACTGCAAAACTGATAGGGACCTCTGGGTTTTTCTTCTTATGTTCTTTTCTACAAGTCTGCACAAAGAAGGCATAGACAGGCGTCTTTCCCTTGGCTTCTTGGGATCACCTTTTGCCATCCTGACTGCATTGTTCACTAGTGTGGGCCTAATTGATTTTTTTTTTAAACTATAGTGTCACTTGTATGATTTTGGGTCATGCATAACCCTTTAGGCATATGAGTCCTTCATGTATAAAACTGGATGATAAAAGTCCTCAGACACATGCCTCACATTCCCCTTCTGTGTAAAGCATACAAATCTATTGTGCTCTGTCTCGTGCTATACCATGGCACAGTGCAATTCATTACTAGGCTTTCCATAGATTTCTGTTATTATAAACCTGAATTCTTTCTTTATAATTGTCTTCACTGCTATAAACTTCTGATATATTTTATTTTTAGTTCCCTGACATTAGACCTCACTGATTTTAAATTTTATTTTTGAAGTTTATAGTATATCATATAAAACATAAAGACATTAGAAGATATAAAGTAAAATATACATTTGTTTTACTATTATGTCTCAGCATCCTGTTGATTTTCCAACAGATCACAACTATAACAAATGTGTGTATGCATGTATGTATATATGTGCATGGTTTTTCCAAAATATTTCATATAAAAGCACCTATGTATAAGTTATGTATAACTATACTTACTGTCTATACTAAATAATCAGAAGTGTCAAAATTTGTATATAATTTTATGCCATACTTCTTATTGTAATGGAGGTTTTCTGTATGTGGATATAAGGAACAATTCTCACACACATTATGTAAATATTCTGTTAACATCTGTTGCTCTATGTTTTACTCAGTGAGCCATAATGAATTTACACTGTGAAGAATAACCTTGTTTATGGATCACTGCACTCATTTGCAAGTATATCCAAGGATAAATTCTTGGAAGTGGAATTACTGCGGAAAATAGCCAGTGCATTTCTAATATTGACATAACTAGGAGTTTGGAAAGTATAAGTTTTAAAAAATGAGAGCTACTGGTGTTCTGTGTGTCCTCCTGACTTTTATAGGGCAAGCCATCTCTTGATCTTGACTGGTGAGCAGGGAATGAAGATCACACCAAGAGATTGGTGTGTATTTGTCTCCATTACTTAGGGAACTGTCAGATCTCTGGAGAATGTGGTAAAAGGTTCCTGTCAAGCCCACAGTTAATCTTCTAAATTGTGAAAGGGACACAGCAGGTCATGAGAATACTGGTTATAATATACTTTCTTTGACTTGACTTCTCTGCCTCCTCCATTCTCTGCCCTGCTCTCTCTCTGACAAGTCAGAAACTATTAATAAGATGTGTAAGGTAGTAAACAGAGATGAAGTCCATTGTTCCCCATTTATCATCTAGAGGTTCTTACTCTTAGTAGACTGAAGCTGGAGTACGGGGTGGGACGCTCTAATGAAGGCCAGTACTTGGATTACTACCCAAGACTGCAAATATACTTAGTGTGTTGAGACATTCCATGCCAGAAGTGAATACATGAATTTGATTACATAACTCCACAAAGTTATGAGGCTTACTTGCGTTTTTTCCCCCTATGGTGAAGGCAAGTAATTTAAGGAGAAACTCTTGTGAGAATTTGTCGTGGTGAATGTATGGTAAAATGTTACAAAAAAAAGGAGGAGAAAGGCTTGTTCATAGATTTTGTTTTTCAACTTAAGTTGACTAGTAACCAGAATTAAGTAAATTTAAAACTAATTGGTATTTTTATACAATAATGTTATCAATCATATATACTTTATATAGCATAAAACTGTTAAAAATTTTAACTTTTAAATGACATTTTTCTTTTTATTATTATTTTATTTTATTTTATTTGAGAGCCACAGACACAGAGAGAAAGAGGCAGATAGAGAGAGAGAGAGGGAGAGAGAAAGAGAGAGAGAGAGAGAATGGGTGCCCCAGGGCCTCAAGCCACTGCAGATGAACTCCAGACACATGTACACCCTTGTGAATCTGGCTAACGTGGGTCCTGGGGAATTGAGCCTCGAACTGGGGTCCTTAAGCTTCACAGGCAAGTGCTTAACCACTAAGCCATCTCTCCATTCCTAAATGACATTTTTCTAGAGCTAATAAAATATAAAGATACACATTTGCAATTCCTGCCTCACTTAGACTGGCTTTAAAAATGTGCAATGCTCAGAGTATGAATTTATATTGAATCATTTCCCCAGAACCTTCTGATTTGCAGTGGAATCAAATGTTGTTCTGAATGTCCACCTCTTTTTTCTGATTCTACCAGTCTAAGAGAGTATTTTGTTATGTTTACACATCCTCAGGAGCAAACCACACACTCAGATGTTTTCATCAGCCTCATGCATACAGTCTTATCCTTTATTAATGACAGCCTACACTGCTTGTCTCCTAGTGTGCGAGGGGAGAGAGATTAGGCACATTTACCTGGGAGAACCACTGAATGCTTTTATCATTAGATTGAGAAGGAAAGACACTATCTCAGACTTTGGAGAAGGAATGGTAATAATTTGAGAATAAGAAAAGACTTAAATAACAAAAAGAATGAACATGAATAAAAACTAGGCAATAAAAAGAAGAAAATAAAATTAAAAATAATTTCTCAGATAAAGATAATTTAGTTGGAAATACTTGCACGGATAGCCTAATAGATGAAAAAAGCAGAGATTTTTTTGTCAGAGAAAGTTTTTAGGCATGACTTTGATGCAAAAGAACAATGAAATGAAGGATAAATATTGTACTGATGACAATTAGTTTATGTGAAGTCTGAGAGGAACTGAAAACACAAGAGCTACTAAAAGCATAGCATGAAGAGGGCTGGGGAGATGGGTGAGCAGTTAGGGTGCTTGTCTGCAAAGTCTAAGGATCCCGGTTTGATTCCCCATTACCCATGTAAGCCAGATGTCCAAGGTGGAGCATGCATCTGGAGTTCCTTTGCAGTAGATGGAGGCCTTGGCATACCCATTCTCTTTCTTTCTCTCTCTGCCTCTCTCTCATATATATTTTAAAGATAGCATGAAGACCTCCATGAAGAGTGATCAGTGAGCAGAGTTACGTTGATGGAGTTCATCTGCTAATTGTATGAGGCTCATGAAACTGTGGATTTTGGACCAGGAAGCTGATTAACAGTAAAAGACACAAGGTACTACAGTAGCAAAGCAGGTGGAAAGGTACTCTCAGAAAAATTCTTAAACATCCTACTGAAGATTCAATGATTAGTATTTGTACCTTGATGGGCAATATGGTGAGAGAACTGTTTTGAAGTTCAGAGAAACACAAAAATAAAGAGTAAAATGTTAGAGGGACTGTGTCTTCCTGAGTTAGAAATGGTAGTTGGGAGCATTTAGAAACAAAAATTACATCCAACAGAAATGCTCAAATTAGCATTGTACTTTCAAAATATTTCATCTTCTTGATTTGGAAATATATATGCTTTAGGACCATGCTGGGCAGCACTGTTGAGACCTCTGCAATGGTGGTTCACAGTCCAGCTAGCTGTACTGAACTAGGGCTATCTACTTCATATTTTAAACAAAACAGTGTGCTATTTCCTATATAGCTCATCAGATCTGATTTCTTTTGTAAATATAAGTAGGGATCATTTGCAAAATAACAGAGTAGAATTTCCTGTGCAGACAGATGCTTTTTATATTTATAAAGCTGGAACTTCTTTTTCTTTTTAATGTTCTGGGAAACTGGAAACTGATATGATTTTTCATATCAAGTTTAATTTAACATATGGCAAAGAACTCACTCTGACTGTCTCCAAACTTTGCTGTTAACAGTTTCCAGCCCACACAGGAAGCGAAGCTGTACTTCTGACGCATTCCCATGATATGGGAAGACCACGGAGCACAGCTAAAGTTAAACCACAGACGTTGTGTTTATACAAAGCGCAGCCTCCACGTTAAACCACAGTGGCAGAGGAAGCTTCAGATGATGCTTCAGTTCCCTTCAAGCTGCACTACGAAGATACTCCGAAGCATATCATTCAGCTTTCAGTCAGGTTCACATGCAAAAGTGAGTTGTGAACCTGGATATGTGCTTCTTGAGGGACCTCAGGTTATAAATCGGCTGGTGTCTATAACAAAGTCTTGTCCTGGATTTTTAAGTTTCAGGAAAGTAAAACAAAAGAAACACCTCATCTATTGACAACCCTGAAAGGAAAGAGCTGCGATGACCTTTGTGCAAAATACGTGTGTGACATTCCTCCCATACCTTGGCAAACATGGAAAAGATGTTGAGCATGCTTATCACAGCATGGCGACGGGTGTGTTTTCATAGCGATCCCTGTTGCCACACAGCTCCGCACTCAGTGCTTTCACTCCTTCTGTCAGCTTCGATTCCCCATTGCCACCCCTGTAGCATTCTTGCACTCTTTTATTCTAATGCATGTCAGTAATGAGTCTCTTGGGATGAGAACTAAAGAAAGATGGCTAAGTTCCATTTAAAAATTCTCTCTCTCTTTCTCTCTGTGCCTCTCTCAAATGAACAAATAAAAATTAAAAATATTAAAAAAAAAAAAGGTCATAGCATAGACTAAGAATTTCCTGTCAACAGAACCCAGTGATAATAGGATGCAGAAATTTTTACTTTTGTTTCCGTTCCATTATGAATCCCTTTGAATCCCCATTTTCTCATCAAACTCAAATAAGATAGAATATATGTTAAAATATTCTCATAAAGGTGTTGCCCAAAATCAATAAGGTCACAACAGCCTGGAGCATGCTGTGGACAAAGAGGGGGTTTCTTGCTGTCTTTTCTTCCTTTGCAAGGGGACTTTCTTGCTTAGCTGTTGGTTAGAATTAGAGACGTTAAAATATTATTAGTAGCATTTATGGCTTCTCTCATGAACTTTTGGAAGGTGCTAATGTTTCAAAATTTGAAGAAAAGATTTTTTTTTTAATTCTCAGAAAGTATTAAATCCAAATAGTTTGTCTTAATTAGTGTTTTCATTAGTAATTACACAAGGTTAATTATTCTTTGCTAGAAAGAACTCTTGTGTTAGCACTTTTAAAGTTAGTACTTTTCCTTTCTTGTTAGAAAAAAAAATGATGGAAACTCATTAAATGAAATTTGAAAACTATTGAACAAGCAGAAAGAAAGAAAAAAAACCAATTGTCAACACCAAACAATGTAGGACTGGGCAAGTAGCTCAGTGCTTGCCTAGCATGCATGAAGCTTTAAATTTGGTTCCCAGCATTGTATAACGGGCATGGTGGTACACGCTTGTAGTCTCAGGACTCTGGAGGTGGAGGCAGAAGGATCAGAAGTTCAACGGCATTCTTGGATACGCAGTGAGTTTGAGACCAACCTGGGATAGATGAGACCTTTTCTCAAAAAAGTAATCTTTTCATTACTTTTGTGTAAAAAATTTTGACACTTGATATTAAATTTTTATTCATTTTGTACATTTCTTCCATAACATGTTACTGCCAGATTATTCATAAGTACACAGTTTTAAGTCAGCATAATAATTTAGTAAGTAGATGTAACTTATTGAAGCATTTCCCTTCAGCTGGATCTTTAGTATGTTTTAATTACAATTAATATTTTTCCCCTGTATTTCCTCCTCTTTCCTTATGGTAGATATATAGAAGTGGAATCATGGTGTTACCTAGTAGAAAGACTACAAAAGATGCTCAGCCAGGCCTCTCTGACATTTCCTGTTTACTGCAGATATGTGCCTCAGCCTTCTCTTCTGCTGTAGAGATTTTCACCTGGCATTTTCACTGATGTCCATTATGAAGTCATGATAATACTTTTTGAAACCTTGGTTTTAAATGTCTACTAGAATCAAATTTCTCAACAAAGTGACCTGTGTTCTTTCTACAGCACTATCAAACTATACAGAAGATGGCAAGGCCTCATAAGTAAACTGGACCAGTGAGCATGTCCTTCCTTTCCTGTCCCAGGCACCACACTGCCCATGAACCCAACAGCTGGAAGCCCTATCTTGACCAAACAGTTCCTACTTAACACAAGGATCACCAGCTTAGAAAGAAAAGATTTGATAAATCCATTTTGGAAACCATAAATTCCAATACCAATAATCCAATTGCTTGTTTAATTGGATTAACAGTCCCTTGAAAGCAGTATTTCATGACCTTTAGAAAGAGCTGCAGTTGTACTGAAATCCATGACTGAGATGTGAGGAGCAAGTGTCCCTGCAGCTCATGGTCACTCCAGTTACTGGGTATTGAATGGCTGCTCCAGCCCTAAGAGAGGCTGGCATCTGGAAGTGCTCAGTGCAGTCTTTTCTGAATGCTTACCCACAAAATCTAAGTGTGCCCGTACCACAGCTATTTTTTAAAGCCACTATGTTTTAGGGATATTTTGTGTTCAGAATAACCAGGAAAGTGACATGTATAGATCTATATGTTTTTAAATTCTAATTTAAGGAAGGCTTAGGTTTATAACTAACATTCGGTATTATATCTTAATTTCTTTTTACATTCTCTACATGGATGTGCTAAATGAAGTGGGTTACTTGCTCCTTTGTTTTTCATATTCAGCTTTGATCTTTTATCCCTTTTCATTTATTATTTTGACCATCTGAAATACTTCATCTTTCAAAATCAAAGTTATACTAAGTGAAATGTTTCTTCCTTTCACCCCTCCACCCATCTCTAGGTAACCATGATTTTTTTTTTTTTTTTTTTTTTTTTTTTTGCTGTATCCAGAATTCCTGTATTTTCTCTCATCCAACGTGGCACATGTTTATCCAAATTGCAAACATTTTTTTCCATTTAAAATATTGTTGAAATCACAGTGCATTGGGGCCTTCCTCCTTTGATTATTATTATTTTTTCATTCTAGGAATTGAAGATAATCCTCATCTTGTCGTTATATACACAGTATTGAGTGTCTGGCTGTACTGTTACTCAACTGACATTCAGGTTGTAGCCACTATTTTAAGTACAAGTATTTTCTTATGTGATGAATAACTTAAAAAATTTATTTTGGGGCTGGAGAGATGGCTTACTGGTTAAGACATTCGCCTTTGAAGCCGAAGGACCAAGTTTTGAAGACAATGTGGAAGAACAATAAAAGAGGACACCTTGGGCTGGAGAGATGGCTTAGTGGTTAAGCGCTTGCCTGTGAAGCCTAAGGACCCTGGTTCGAGGCTCGATTCCCCAGGACCCACGTTAGCCAGATGCACAAGGGGGCGCACACGTCTGGAGTTCCTTTGCAGTGGCTGGAGGCCCTGGCACGCCCATTCTCTCCCTCTCTCTCTCTCCCTCTCTCGCTCTCATCTGCCTGTTTCTCTGTCTGTTGCCCTCAAATAAAAATAAATTAAAAAAAAAAGAGGACACCTAATGTTCTCCTCTGGCTGCTCATGAACATGCACACACATCACACATACTACCAATATATGCCAAAAGAAAATTAAATAAAGGAATTCACGAGCTAGGAGAAGAGAAAGAAAACTGATTATGATATGGTAGGAAAGTTACATTATGGTTGTATTCAGGTGCTGTGAGAACACAGAGAAGAAACTCAAGAATTCAAATGAAGTTGCTATAAAAAGGTGATACAGAGATCACATTTTCACAAAAGTATTCTAACTTAAAGTGATATGCTTGAAGATGCAAAATTAAATATAAGTCAGGTTCAGTTCAGGGAGTTAGAGACACATACTTACAGATTATTGAGAAAAAGATTCCAGCAAAGAAGGAAAAAGCCAGATTTTATTTTATCTTTTTTTTTTTTTAATCCCAAGTGAAAGACTTTTCTGTTTATGCTAAAGGCTATTTGGCACACATTCAAAAGATTAAACAAGGATTAACAATATTCAATTCTTCAATCAACTGAACATGTTTTTTTCTTACCCTACAGGCCAAAAGCTAAGAAAGGGAGATATGAACATTTGGTACTGTTGATGCTGCCCTACAACCAGCTACTGGTTTTCTGGAAATTGCTGCCAAGTACTCTAGTATTGCTACCTATTATGCAACATACAGCTAGCTCAATAGTACCACTTCTCTGACTCTCGGTGGTACATGACAGCATTTCCAGCCTTTTCTTGGTTTCTAATGTGTTTAGATTAGCTATAAAAATGCTACCTTCTGTCTTACGTCACCTCTTGGAATGTACACCCAAACACTTAACATTCCTGGAACAAGCATAACTCCACAAGAAGAGTCAGTTGTGATATAATGAATTCATATTTGGCAGAATTTATGTGGCTTGATTGATTAAAATTAAATTTTCTCAATTTCCTTTTAATGCATGGTTTGGAACACTTTTCTGTTAGCTAATGTTATGTTTTATCTTTTGGTCTTAGCATGTTTAAGTATAAAATACCTAGAGACAACTCTAGTTGAACATTTCTGAGAGCTGTATTATCCAGCTAATCCCCAGTCTTTAACTTATACATTTTCTTAAATTTCTAAGTCATATCTAGTCTAATGACTCCTGATTTTCTTAAGTGTGTGTGTGGGGGAGGGGGTTCTAAAATACTTCATTATGTTTTCTTTTGGCTTTCTTAATCTCATGGTGATATTACTATACTGTTATTGTTGGTACAGATGAACACTACAGTGAAGTAAAATTGATATGGAGGATATCAAATAAGTAAAATATACAGTTTTGCTTTAAAAGTGTAAGCATCTGGGCTGGAGTGATGGCTTAGCAGTTAAGTTGCTTATATGTGAAGCCTAAGGACCGAGGTTTGATTCTCCAGGAACCACGTTAGCCAGATGCACAAAGTGGCGCATACTTCTGGAATTCATTTGCAGTGGCTGGGTGCCCTGGCATGCCCATTCTCCCTCTCTCTCTGTCTCTGTCTCTCTTTTTCAAATAAATAAAACTAATTTTAAAAGTAAGCATCTTATCAACATATAATTCCTATCAATAAGATTTTATTGTTTTAAGAAAAAGAACATAGTTGTTTATTTATAGTTCTTGAAAAATACAAGAGACATTTTCCCTCACCTATAGCTACTTATTATAACTTTTTTTTGGAAACAATTATTTTTTTAACTCAACATAGAGTTAAGTTACTTTTTCTTAAATAATAGTTTAAAATTTCAAACCATTTACACATTTCTCCAGTGCCAGGTAACTGAATCACATTAAGAGCTAATGTACATCACATTAGGCCAATTTCACCAGTTACATAGAAGCAGCATGTTACTGTGGCAGAAGCACTGAATGTGGAGTTACGAAGGATAAGGTTATCATCGGCGTACACAGAAGTACCTGATCAAGCCAGGCCATCCTACTGGGATTCCAGGTAAAATAAGGAGGTTAAACAGGAAAACTTTTTGGTCCACTGCAGCTTTAATAGTTCACTGTCTCCCTATTAAGCTTGCTCACAATTACTCATGAAAAACCTTTTAATGGCTTGAGCCACTTATAATTTTTCCTGAATTTCAAATTTCATTTACTTCAAGCAGAGAATCTCCTAAAATATAGTTTTATTAAATCCAGCCTTGCTGTTATTCATATATGCATATGCCACAAATCCAGTCATGCCTTGAAACATGTTCCTTCAGGCATTTAGCCAAGCATTAAAAAATATGAAGTGACTCTTACCACATTCAAAACATTGATGATCCAGATACAATGAGAAACACAAAGATTAAACATATATGAATCTCTCTTATAGAGATAAAATACATGTATGTAAATAAGCATGCTGTAAGGCAAGTGTTAATTATAATATGAGACAGATAGGCAGCAATTGGAACTCAATAAATATTAATTATGTCACTGATTTGTGAATAATGTAAAATTATTGCATTTTATGTCATACAGTACTATAGAAGTCTATGCTTATTGCTATCATCATCATCATTAGTAGTAGTAATATAGCATTTATGGTTTGTATCAGGTTTCTGGCTGTAAGGGTAATAGTTGTTTATTGTAGACATTTTATAGGAATCAAATGGAAGGACACAAGGAATCATCTTGAATCCTGTGATCTAATATAATCATTCCTCACACAGGGCTGAATTTCACCTATTCCTCTTCATTCCTTGGAACCTAGCTTGCGACTATTAACATCAACAGTAGCACTAAAAATATGAAAAGAAACAGTATTTCCTATTAAAATAAAAAGCTGTTGTTTTCCAGATAAATTTTATAGACACACATATTATACAGACATAAACAAATTATAGCCTTTAAAAGTTAATGTGACTTAATTTCTTTTTATGCAGACTACTGTCTTGTGTGTTTTTTTTTTGTTTTAATTGTTAACTATCCATGTGTTACTCTGAATTTAAGCTATTTACTCTATTTGTATCCATGTTTATGTTTCTTCTAATTTGCTTTTAGGGATCTGGACAGAAGGGTATTGAAGGTTATGGTGACACATTGCTATATCAAGTTGAGAACACAGACAGGGATTTAATAAAATGTGAGCATAAAGATTTTAGCTAGTGGTTCTTTGGGATATAGATGTAGAAGGGAGTGTAATATTTCCATGCTGTTAGAGATTTGTTCCCTTTTAATGCCAAGCAGGTGTGGTAAGAACATGGATCCTCTAACAATTCATTGGATTAATAAATTAAGCAAACACTGGTTTATTATCAAGAATGTTGGTTTGAGACAATGAATTCCACAGACATCACTTTTTAGTGACTTATTACCTAGCATGTTTAATGAGCATAAAGAACTATCCTGTGATTTGAAATAAGGACACTGAAACAGGAAGGAGACATCTTTGTTCAGGGCATCTGTGATTATAATATGGTTTCTACAGGAGGTACAGTCGTGCCTAAACCAAAGCAATCCTCGTCATCATACTTAGGAAGATGGCTTGAAACAGATGGAGCTGAAAACTTTAAAGTGTACTAGTTCTTTTTGTATAAGCAAAGATATTGTAAATTCCATAGAGGAGTCTCTGTTGAGGGCAGGCATAATCACTGTTAATGAATCTTTTTTGCTATTTTTGTAAATTTTAGTTCTTGTAACTCATCTACATGTTATTTATGTAAACAACTTAAAACAAGTGGGAATTTGCTTAGTATTTAGCTCAGTGGAAGAGCACTTGCCTAGCAATTGCAATGCCTCAACAGTTGATACATACACACAAATGAACACATTTTTTATTTGCGGAACTGTGAATTGATCAAGAATCTGTGTGTCTGGGCTGGAAAGACAGCTTAGCAGTTAAGGCCTTTGCCTGTAAAGCCAAAGGACTCAGGTTTGATTCCCCAGTACCTATGTAACCAGATGCATAGGGTGGTGCATACATCTGGAGTTCATTTGCAGTGTCTGCAGGCCCTGATGCACCCATTCTCTCTCTATCTGGCTCTTTCTCAAATAAGTATATAAAAATAAAATGACCGAAAAAAAAAAGAATATGTGTGTCTGAGTATACAGAAATTTTATGCTTGTAAATACATAGGAAACATGACTCTGGGGGTATTTATTATTCTTATGTGTGTATGTGTATATATACATGCTTGTATATATATATATGCATGTGCACATGCATACTTGTAAGTGTGTGTGGAGGACAAAAAATCTTTATGTGACATTCTCAGGAACAGAGTCCGCCTTTTCTTGAGACAGGGTCTCTCACTGGCCTGGAAGTGAACAATTCGAGTAGACAAGTTTGTTAGTGAGCTGCAGGGATCCTCTCCCTCTCCATCTGGAATTATAGATGTGTGTTACCATGCCCACAATTTTTTGTGGGCTCTGGGGATTATCTCAGGTCCTCATGCTAGCAAGGCCAGCATGGGTTTAACCACTGAGTCATCTCCCCAGGATCATTGGGAGAATTTCTGTGGCTCTCTCCAATAGTGTGCATTAACTCCCATATCCATGCTGAGGAAAGAGGCACACATTAGGGTCTGTTCCTTAGCCTGAGGAGCTCCAAAATCTGGTAAGCATAGACAAAAATGTGTTGTTGTAGACAGCTCCATGATTCTGGGATGAGCTCCCAAATCAGACATAATTTATGGAGGGAACAACATTCATTTCAGGCTTACAGATCCTGGGACACTTTCATAATAGTGGGAGAAGCTGGACCCTTGTCATAGAATCAAGCAAGAGCCACAACTACACACTAGCACCACAAGCAGGAGCAAAATCAGAAGCCCATCAGCAGAGCAAACAGGTGGGGCTCAAGCACACTGCATGCCTTTAGTTTGTAAATCAGACTCACCCCAAACACACCTTTGGGCTGGACTCCAGGATCTGCCCCCAGTGACACCTCTTCCAGCCAGGTGACTGGAAATACAAGTTACAAGTTTTTTTTGGGGGGGTGGGGGTTGAGGTAGGGTCTCACTCTAGCCCAGGATGACCTGGAATTCACTATGGAGTCTCAGAGTGGCTTGAAACTCACAGCGATCCTCCTACCTCTGCCTCCCGAGTGCTGGGATTAAAGGCATACACCACCACACCCAGCAAGTTACAAGTTTTAACAGAACTACTGAGTGTTTTGGGGGGCATACATTCAAATTAGCACAAATGCAATACTCAGGGGGAAAGAATTAAATCAGGGAAGACCATTAAACCAACACGTGAAACCAGAATGTCATCTATTAATTTAAAGTAAGGAAGTACAAATCAGGCAGTAACTGAATATAGAAATATGTACAATTAGAGGGCCCCTTCTTTGTAATTGGACACATAAGCAGTGTTCACCAATTAAAGGAATTGCACATTGCTACTCCAGTGACTACAGGTTCCCATGATCAACATATATATATATATTTTTTCCCTATATTAGTGTCTATTCAGGAAAGCAAACCATCATCAGAAAGTTGATAGTTTAGTTTAGACTCAGAAAAAGTATTAGAAGAATTAAATTCTTAATGGACTCAGGCTTATACCTGATCAGTGCTACTCCCTTCTGGGCATAAAGCTCAAAGTCTGCTCATCAACATGCCTGCACCCAACCCATGTCAGAGGTTCCCAGGACTTCAATGTTGGGAATAATCAGTGAGAGACAGCCAAGGTTTTCTCTTGCTAGACAGTGCTAAAAATTTATCTTTGCAACTTTTTAATTGTATTAAATGCACTTGATTAACATTTTTAGATACTCCAAATGCTTTTTTTAAAAAAATATTTTAGAGAGCAAGAGTGAAATTGAGAGAGAGAGGGAGAAAGAATGGGTGCGCCAGGGCCTCTAGCCATTGCACACAAACTCCAGGCTCATGCAACATCTTGTGCATTTGGCTTACATGAGTCCTGGGGAATGGAACCGAGGTCTTTTGGCTTTGCAGGCAAATGCCTTAACCATGAAGCCATCTCCTCAGCCCTCATATGCTTTTTATTATATAATTATTATGTAACAATTAGGAACAAATATATAGGTGCTATGCTGCATAATTACAAATGGATGTGCATATGTTTTTATTAAGTAGATTAGCATAGACAAATCTTGTGTTGATTCCATCATTTCCTTCCTCCCTGCCCCCATTCCACTGAGGTTCCTCCTCAGTGGGATTGCTCATTTCACCATGGGGTTGTGGGTTATGAGTTGTGAGTGTAACAGTCAGACTTTGGTGGTGGGGGTGGGGAGGCTCAATGCCTCTGGATATTCCGTCCCATTCTGCGGTTCTTAGAATCTTTCTGCCCCCACCACAAAATTCCCTGAGATTTGGTAGGTTTCTTTTACATCTACTTTATTGTTGATAGCAATGAAAGATACTTTGTTAACAGGTGAACATTTCATACCAGAAAGTTATTTGATTCAAAGCTTTTTTTATCTTTGTTCTTATCTTTCCAGTTAAACTCTGAAATGTACTTTATTGCAGACACTTGTCACCCAGCAATGAGCTATTCTAGCACCTTGGTATTATGTTAATTCATGAGAATAGCATTTAAAAAATCTTATTAATTAGAGCTGGGTGTGGTGGTACACACCTTTAATCCTAGCACTTGGGAGGCAGAGGTAGGAGGACTGTTGTGAGTGATAAGGCCACCCTAAGGTCAGGTCTGTCTGGACCAGAATGAGACCCTACCTTGAAAAATAAATTTAAAAAAAGAAACTCTTATTAATTAAAGTTCAGATTGCATTTTCAGTTTTAACTCAAATGTATCTGAATGTACTTAAGTTCTATGTTTCCATACATATTATATTTTCACCATAAAATACCTCATGTGTCATTTTCAGAAAATAATACTTCTAATTGAGACCTATGGTGGCACTTGGTCTTGAACTATCAACCTTTCAAGTCCACTATAATTAAAACTCATTACTTTCAGCTAATACATAATCTAACATCATAAAGATTTTTTTGCATTCTTATTGTACCCTAATAAAGACTGTCATCTAATAATTCATGACATATTTTCCTATAGCTGGAAGCTTGTAAGATTTACCATAAACTTTTACTCAGCATTTAATTTCCATCTGGGAATTAATGGAAACCTGCCCCCTTCTCATTCTAGCCTGAGATGCAGACATCACTAATAATAGCAGACTTCACTAGTCTAAACATAGACTTCACTGCCAAATGTCTCCAGATAAGAATTCCTACCCCAAGTTGGACCTGGTGGATCAGATGAAATTTCTTGTCTGACCTATGGTATATGATAAGACCTGTCACATAGTTTGAGTCCAAGTGTTTGTCTGAAAATAATTATCTTCTCAAACTTTTCCAAATCAAGAAAGAACAATGTTGTTTTTTTTCTTTTCCTGTTATCTCCTATGGATCTCTTTATAAATACAGAGAAAGTTACAAAACATTATTGATAGAGGCTTGAAAACGTAGCAACATTTGCTAAAGAGCTTGCTAAGTTAATCAAATTCATGCCAAGGTTAACACAAGGTTGACAATTAGAAATTTTTAAAAAAATTACTTTTTGGTTTTTTGAGGTAGGGTTTCACTCTAGCCCAGGTTGACATGGAATTTACTATGTAGTCTCAGGGTGGCCTCGAATTCATTGTGATCCTCCTATCTCTGCCTCCCACATGCTGGGATTAAAGGTGTGTGCCACCACGCCCGTTTTGACTATTAGAGTTTTTAATGAAAAAAATAATATACTGTTCTTAATGAAAATATTTATTACATAATGGGTAAAAAATTTAGTGTAGATTCATTATACATGAGTGATCTGAATCTTAAGTTTTTTTTCACTTGGTTCAGAAAGTTCTGCCATAATACTACCAGGAAGTTTTTTCTTTTGAAACATTCAAGCAGCTACTGGTTGAAACCATTAGAGTGCTCATAATTCCATTGCTCTATCAGAATTGTGTAGCATGCAGACTAAAGGATCTTAAAGTGATTGTTAGCAGGTTTTAGCATTTTAAGAGTTTTTCAGCTGACTCGTTCGCTTATATTTACATATCAATTTAACTTTTCCCCTCTGCATTACTGGTTGAATTAAAGGAGAAAAAGCAGAAAGGCATATGAACTGACTTAGAAGACACTACCACTTGTGAGAGGGTAAGCTAGGAAAATCAGGCTATTTCTAAATATAAATCGGAATTTTTTCTTTAGTGGGTCTGAAGTTTGACAACCTTCTTAAAAGCTAAAATGCTGCACAATTTCAAACTGTTTTCAGTTTTGAACATACTTTCAGACTTTCCCAAAGATAAGTTGCCCTTTCACTATACTATTTCCCAAAGAGCACTTCCTTGTTCATGTACCTCATTTTCTAGGGATTAAAGTATTGCCCAGTTATTGGAAAGCAGTAGATGATAAAACATACATGTAATTTCATATATAGGGCTTGTAAAATTAAGGTCAAGGTATGAGCATTTCAAATTTTATTCTTTATTTCTATCTAACCCAAATTTTATCCTGAAAGAAATTTTATTATTGTTTTATTATTTTCTATCTTGAATATTGTTAATGCCATAGATAATTCCATATATCTAAAAAAGAAACTAAATTCATAAATAATAAATTTTAGTTTTTTTTCTATTCTCTCACAAAGGAAAAGTCACAACTTTTTGTTGTACAGTTAACTTTAATAAGCTGTTCATTAACCACACAACTTAATAACATTTGCCTCCAGAAAAAACAAACACAAAAAGAACATGTGCAAATGATTCATTTTATTGCCAACAGACTACTATTAGAGATGAAGGAGGGACTGGATTAATGGCTCAATGGATAAAGTGCTTGCTGATCAAGCTGGAATACCTGAGTTCAATCCCCAGATTCCCTCATAAAAAGCCAGAAGCCATGGTGGGCCGTAATCCCAGCATGGTGACGGGTGAGATGGGAGGCAATGACAAAATGTGCACACATGAATGCACAAAAACATACTCAAATAAATAATAAACTACAGTTTAAATTAAAAAATAATTTTAAAAAATAAGAAGTGAAGGAGGAAGAGCAGTAGCCCATTAAATAGGAATGCTCTGTGACCTTGCAGGCAAGATTTAGCATGAATGTAGAAAAATGACTGTATTTGCTTTGCTAGTTCTTCTCCTTTATTCTTATGAAATACCAGTACTTATGTCTGAGAGTAGAAGGAGAGGAGAGAAATAGAAATACTCATTGCCTAACTGTACAACTCTTGTCCCCAGTGGAAATTGGAATTTATAGAACTAAACTCTAATCACTTTCCAGTGTCAGGGAGGGGTTGCTTCACATTGCAAACTTGGCTCTATGTTCCTCATGCCACTGCTACTAGGAGAAAGAATGTGTCTGTCTCTAGATGTGGTTCCCTGCTATTTTTGACTCTTTTATTGCCGAAGTTCCTGTTGATTTCACTGACAGCTACTCAGTCCTTTGCCTCTCCATCAAGGTCATTTCCTCCACCCTTTCAATTTTCATCATTAGTTTGAAGAATAACTCCAAGTACTTACTGGATTGAGTACTACAGTGAAGAAGAGTTCACCTCCTTGAATACTCTTGTCCAGTTCCTTTGGACCTCCTGGATATTCTTTGTAGAAAATTGTATGAGTAAAAAGCCCACAGGTCTGTCTCGGAAGAACCTGAAAGGAAGATTAGCATGTGAGGAAAAAGATCCTCTCTACCAATTGATTTTTGGCACTTAATTTTTTTTTTCTCCTGACAGGTGATACACAGGTTGCATAATTATCGAGCTATAATTCGGGCTTGGAAAAGTCCTTCCCACTCTATGAAAGAGAGAATGATATTAGCACAGAAGAAAGTGCAGGAAGTTCAAGAGGTGTTTGAAATCTGAAATGGGCCTTGAATTATTTCAGCTGTTTTTCTATTTTAAGTACTATTAAGAAATAAAAGTAAGTAAAAGTGATCCTTAAAAAATAGTGGAATTGTCTGTGCTATACTGTAATCCTAGCAGCAAAATGTAAAGTGTAATTTCTTCTCCCAGACTCTACACATGCACTGGAAAATGAAGTCAGTTATTAACTTAATGTGCTTTTTAGGATGTAACATTTTAAATTAGAATAATTACTTGAAATATAAATCACAGGGTCTGCTCTAGTGTGAAAGGCATAATGTAAGCTGTGATAATTGCCCCCAAATTCTATATGTGACACTGCCAGTTCCAAAATGATGAGACTATCCATTTAGTTAGCAACTTTAACAAAGTCACAAATAAAATGACAAATGGTTATCTAGTAGAATGTTTTTTATTCTTTAGGTATAAAAACAATTTTTGCTTTTATCATATTCATTTGAGATGAGGTCTTTTTTGTGTGTATGGGAGGATGCATGGTGTGGTGTGCTATATGTGGTGTATGCATATGTGGGTGCAGATGTCACATGCTGTGCACATGCATGTGGAGACCAAAAGAGACCTCCAGGTGTCCTTTTCTATCGTTCATCCTAGTACTTCCTTCGGAAGGGATCCCTCCCTAAGCTTCAGCTGCTGCTTCTGCTTTCTCATTAGCAAGTCCTCATGATTCTCCTCCAGTCTCTGAAGATGGCTCATAGATGTGTGTGGCCAGGTCCAGTCTGCAGGTGGGGTTACATATGTGTGTGGCCAGGCCCAGCTTTTTATGTGGGACCTGAGGAACTGAAGTCTAGTGGTCTCAGAACCCCTCAGGCTTACATACTGAGCCTTCAACAGTTTTTATAGATTTCTTGATAAAATACCACTGCAATTATAAAAGAAGTTGTGTAAGATTGTACCGTTTCTAGGAAATTCTTATATGTGACCCCATGATGACCTTTGCTTGCCACTCCATAACTGAGGCAGAAAAATCAATGAATGCATTTTGGAAGCTTCAGTTCAGCATCTTACACAGAGAGTGTTCTGCTTATGCTGCAAGCAAACAGTTCTCTTTATTCTCTTGATTCTTACAGCATTTTTTTGTTTGTTTTTGCTTTTGTTTTTTTCAAGGTGGGGTCTTACTCTAGCTCAGGCTGACCTGGAATTCACTATGCAGTCTCAGGGTGACCTTGAACTCATGGCGATCCTCCTATTACAGCATTTTTAGTTTAATAAATGCTTTCAAAATATTATGTGCTCAGAATTTTACAAATACACAGTCCTTTTTTCATAATACTGTGAATATGTAATGCAATTTTTAAATCCAGTTCTTGGAAAATTTTATATCCTAAAAAGCACTTTAAGTTAATAACTGACTTCATTTTCCAGTGCATCAGTAGGGAGAAGGAATTACACTTTACGTTTTTGCTGCTAGGATTACAGTGCAGCAAGACAATTCTACTATATATACATACATATGTATATATAATATACATGTATATACACATGTATATACATGTGTATATATATATATGTATATATATAATAAATATATAAAAATTACCTTGGTAAATTGGTAAAACTTACATCTAGAAGTTATTTTATTTTTGATAAGTTAAAATAATTTAAATTTAAATCACAGAGTTATTAGCCTTCGATGTCTATATTTAATGGAATTCAGAGACTGGAAGTCTCAGTGGGATGTATAATTACAGAGCTGAATCAGAGATAGTAGAATCAATCATGGCTCAGAGGGAAGAAGATGAATTTCATTTTAAGTCTTTTGAGTTTGATTTATGGATGGATCATAAAAAATTTCCCTCACCTGATTATCAAAATATGGATCTGGCTTGGCAGTACCTTATTCTCTTTCTTTTTGATCTCTATTAGGAGACCATGTTGGGGCTCCTATGTTGTCAGCTTGTATCCCTATTTGGATGATCCCCAGCATTCTCCTGTCTCTTTTATTGCATAGTCCACTTCCTAGTAAATATTTTTCATTATAATTCTCACCCAAGAGCCCACAAATCAAATACAGAGAGTTTCCATGCAAAAGTGGAACTACAGGGACAGTTCTTTCCAAACATGAAATCTGGTAGAGCTTTTATTCTCTGCAAGATTCATGAATTTATAATTAGGTGAAATATATTTTCAAGGGAACACAAAATGAACATATCTTAAGAAACAAATTTCAGCCAGTTTTTTCTTTCTTCTTCTTCTTCTTTTTTTTTTTTTTTGGCAGAAACAGAAATGAGACAGAATGCCTTTTAGTATGGTCTTAAGAGATTCATAGCCATCAAACTACTTATAATTTAAAAGTGATACGAGATCACTGAATACTTTTAAATTATGATACAAAGCAGGTGTTTTAACCACTCTCTGGGCAGACTGAAGCATAGTAACTTCACTTTCAGTGAAGAGGAAGGACAAGTTGAGATAGAATGTTGCCACTGTACCCTCAACTTTCATTTATAGCTTTTGTTTTGTTTTGTTGTGGGGGGTGCTGAAGGACACATCAAGATGTGACTTGATCCAAGTCAAATGCCATATCAACTTACACTTTTACAGACATTAGAAAATTATCTGAAAGGTAATAACCTATAGATAATCCCAGAAGGCAGGATCTGTTCAATCTATCAGTTTGACAGAGCTTTAGTAGGGTTCATCAGATAGGGCTCTGTGGACTGTTTCATCACAAGATGTGGCCATTTCTATCTTCACCAGTACTTTTCTTGAGTTTTCTGACATGGGGAATAAATCAATAAGAGAGGTCTCACATAGGTAGTCACATTCTGAGATGATGCATTTACCACCAGTGTAGAAAAACAAGACAAAACAGAGAAGCTCTGGGGAAAACTAGGCCATGGGCAGTAATGATTTAATTAATACCGTCTGTCATTTGTTCTCTGTTAGTGATTATGGGTGGATTTCTGCTGCAAATAGTTGAGGTGTTTTTGTTTGGTCTGGCATAGTAAAAGGGAAAAAGTACTTTGACTGGTTTTTAAATGGGCATCATGGGTGCTATATAGAGTTTGTATGGGTTTTACTCACTAAATTACTTTAGGAAGAATGATGGCTTCTAAAATTATGTGCAAAGTTAATGTAATATTTTCTTAGTATTTTGACATCAGTGACTGCTTACCAGCAGTAATGTCAGGAAAAAGAATTAAAGGTTGTATTTGAAGAATTGAAGTGTCTTTAATTAGAACATCCCTTCCTTCAATATGAGAAATGTTCTTTGCACAGCAAGACACTTCCTAAGCACACTTTTAACTTTCTGCTATTCTTTTGTTCTGTCTTTTCATGTGGACTGTGAATCTAGAAGATCAGGTTATATCCTGTACATATAGGATGACGCTCACCATGATGTTTTTGTGGATGAAGCCTCTCCGATGTCTAGCCGGTTTCAGATGTGGATATTCT
This sequence comes from Jaculus jaculus, assembly GCF_020740685.1. Taxonomy (NCBI): domain Eukaryota; kingdom Metazoa; phylum Chordata; class Mammalia; order Rodentia; family Dipodidae; genus Jaculus; species Jaculus jaculus. The sequence continues at coordinate 84,566,992 of NC_059103.1, forward strand.
TCAGTGCTGGTGATTTTAATATCCCAAACCTTCTTCCAGGCCTCGTAAAGCTGAACGTGCACAGGGTAGACACCTGAGTGGTGAGGGGCCACTGCATAGCCCATGTCTGTGGGAATGCCATGCTCCTAAGACCAAGCAAACTTTAATTAGAATGCATGAAGATTTGTGTGTTTTAAAATTTTTCTCTTTTCTTTTTTAAACAGTCTTTTGAGACAGTGTTTCACTGCAGAGTCTATGCTATCCTTGAACTCACTGTGCAGCTAAAGCTGGCCTCAAATTCTCAATGACCCTGCTGTCTCAGCTTCCCAAGTGCTGGGATTACTGGTGAATATTATCATGCCCAGCTTGGAAGGTTTGTCTTGTTCCTATTTTGCATTTCAGGATTTTGAAATTTACTTTAAATACACTTGCTTAAACCAAGCATTACTTATTGTTGATTAAACTGAAGACATTATTAAGACCTCTAGACTCAGTGAAGCTGGGCAGACATTTCAGCCATTTCACCAGTCTTGCTCTTACAGCACTGGCAGAATGGACAAAGCTTTGAACTTCACTTAGTATACTCTTAGCAAAGCTGCATGTTCTTTCTATTGTTACACTTTCTAGAAACAGTAGCTAGCATGATCTATGGAATACATGCAGCATCTACTAGAGAAATTTACCCCTCCTGCTCATAGGATTTTATTGTGTCTGCTATGGTTTCTACATTTCTGTTGGTCCCTTGGCGTGAGGGAGAGCAGAAGCACACATTTTTCATAGTGATGTGGTGGCTTATATTGATTGTAAACTTGATAGGACCTGGTATCACTTGTGAGGGGGTTATCTGGATTAGGTCAATTGAGGTGGGAAGATCCCTCTTCACTGTGGACACTCTCACTTCCTGGGCTGGAATCCTAGAGCATGTGAAAAGCAGGGAACTGGCTGAACACCAGCAGTTATCCCTTGCTCTCTACTTCCTCCATGCCAGAGTGATGATGTAACACCAGCTTCCTGCTCCTTTCATGCTTTCCTTGGCACAATGGACTCTACCCTTTGGAACTGTAGGTTAATTTAAACACTTTCCCTTGTATAATCTGCTTCAGTCTGAGCCTAACAAGGAAGTAGAGAAAATAGAGAAGATTATGCGGAACCAAGTTTTAAATAGAAATACTGAATGAACCAAAGAATCCATGGAATGTGATGATTTTCATATGGAGCCAGGTTTAAAAAATAGCTTCAAAATTACCCAGTCACAAAGGCTGATGCAAGATATAACTGATGATATGTCTTGATGCTCCTTATCAGTTGCTTCTCCTGCAGCTTCTGTCAATTCATGAAATGGACCTATGAGAACTCAGCCTTGGTTCGGAGGGGACTTGGAACAACTTTGTTGACTATAACTGCTCTCTGCTTAAAGTGCCTCATCACCTTGAGACATTGCTTATTGGCACAGAGTAATACTGCACAGGGACACACCATGAAGCACACATCCTTTAGAGAAAGAAATTCTTGGTTTTAATATTGCTAGATAATTTTTTCTTGGGTGATTATTATTATTATGATTTTTTTTTTTTTTTTTGCTGCTTGCAAATTTCAATTGATAGTCTTCAAAGGTTCCACTTAAATAGACTTGCTTTGAGTTAGTCATGGCATGCTTCATGCTAAAGACCATTTTCACACAGAGAGGAAGGTAATAATGGATTGAACTGTAGACATGTGTTGTAACTGGTTATGAAGTCAAAGAGGTCTGGCTAGCTTTGTGTTTCTCACTCTAAATAATACCAAAGAGGGGAAGGAAGAATATGAAGGATTCCTCTCCCCAACCCAACCAGGAAAGAGCTAGCTGCCTGGGCTGTCCATTCCCTCAGTGCCTGTTGCACCACCTTCCTCAAATACAGTTCCCCTTTCCTCTCTGGAACTCCTCCATTCATTGCTCAAAACCCAGGCCAGTCTGTTGTAGCCAAGGATTCTGAGAAGGAGAGCTACACTGCTGCTCTGTGAGAGGGAATGGATGGGTTTAGAGGTGGAAAGAACCAATCTGTGTTCCTGAAGAATGAAGAGTGGAGGAGGAGTGATATTTTTCATTTTGATGTGCAACTTTTGTAGAGGTTTCTACCATTATGCAATTATTATCATTGAAGTATTATCATTGAAGACTCCACTAAACTTGAATGGAGATATTCCCTTGCCTTTATCCCCCATGTTTTTTTTTTTTAATTTTTTGTTACTTTTTATTTATTTATTTGAGAGTGACAGACAGAGAGAGAAAGAGGCAGATGGAGAGAGAGAGAATGGGCACACCAGGGCCTCCAGCCACTGCAAACGAACTCCAGACGCATGTGCCCCCTTGTGCATCTGGCTAATGTGGGTCCTGGGGAATCGAGCCTCGAACCAGGGTCCTTAGGCTTCACAGGCAAGCACTTAACCACTAAGCCATCTCTCCAACCCCCCCCCCCCCATGGTTTTTAAAAACTCAAATTCAAACAATTTTTTTAACCTAAGAATTACATATAAAACATATAATTGTGCTGGAAAAGGTCAGTAAAGTATTAATCTCAAAAGACAGAAGTGCAACAATAAAGGCCTGATGAAAGAAATTGGTTTTCCATCACAGATTTCGAAAGAAAAAAATGAATAACTACAAGTTGAGAACTTTTTGAAGAACAGTGTGAAGAAGCAATGATGAAATTCGCAATGACAGAACTACATCAAAAAAATTCAAAGGCCTGAAGGTTTGCAGGAAATTATGCTGATCAAAGGTCAAAGTAGTTTTAAATGTTTTTTTAAGAGCTCAGTTGTATCTCCAGAAACCATTCATAATAAAAAGACTGTTTAGCATAGCATGGATAGTTCCTAATTTTGGATTGTTTAACAATGTTTGACAACTACTGCAAAAAGCACCTTTAATTTTTCTTTCTAGCTTTAGCAATAAAGTTTTATCCTTTATTTGTGTGCTGGTGCCATATGGCACAGTAGTAGAAAACTTCACTCCTGGATCAGACATGCCTGACCAGGTCACTCTCCCATTTATGATTCGACATTTGGCAAATGACTTATTACCTCTAATCCTCATGATCTGTTCTCTGTCATGCTTAATAGAAGTTACTTACTTACCTCAATGAGTTCAAAGAAAACTTTTAAACTAGCTCCTCAACTTTTGTTTTCATAAGCATGATCTGCTTTCCTTCTATTTCCACTGTAGATTTTGGTATTCTCTCTCATGGCTTTCTGAAGTAAACCTGACTTCTGTCCCTCTTTCTTATAGTGAACTTTTTTTTTTTCCTTTTGATCCATTTAAGTATTTATAACCAACTGTTGGCAGTCCTAACCTGTAAATCACTCACGGTTAGTAGAAGGTCTGTTTTAAATAGCATTTAGATAAAGGCAATGCAACAGACCCCTCCATCCCACCAAATTGTATTCAATTCAGAAAGATTGGCTGACTTAGGCCAACATTATGTGTAGTGTGTTCTACAAGGCAGACTGTCATGTTTAAGAAGGATTAACAATAGTGCTGGGTTCTTGGCTGATAATTCTCTTCTAAATTTTTCAAATAGAGATTAAGAACATATTGTTCTGTGTTTTGGGGCTGAAAGCCAAAAACAATAGACATTTCGATTTCAATTCTTTTTTCTCTTTGTTTTTCGAGGTAGGGTCTCGCTCTAGCCCAGACTGACCTGGAATTCACTATGTATTGTCAGGGTGGCCTCGAACTCACTGCGATCCTCCTACCATTGTCTCCCAAGTGCTGCCAGTTTAAAGTTTTAATTTTCATTATGTTTTTAATTGATCCTTGATTAAAGTAGAACCTTAGACCCAGGAATTCTATAATCCATGTGAAGATGTTTCTTTTTCTTTTTTTTAGAAACTCACTAAGCACTTTCCTATCTTAGTATTCTCCTAGTCTGGAAGGTTCCTACTCTAATTCTTTCATCTGAGTAAATCTGCAATTTTTTTGTAGAAAATTTATTCTGGTATTTCTTCAGGGAAACTTTTATAGACAAATCCCAATCTAAATGCAATACACATTTAGACATCTTCCTGTAGCCCTTTTCATAGCAATGCAGCAAACTTTGCAATCATCTATTTCTTTGTATAATTAATTACCTCTTATCTCTTTCTACACCAAATATTCAACTCCCTAAGTCTGGGGTCTGTTTTATTCAAGGCTATGTACTCATTGCTTGCCAAAGGTAAGCGATTGACAAATATTTGTGAAGAGATTTAGAGCTTGGTTCTGACCACTCTTCTCATTTAACCTTTCACTCAGTTATTTAGTTAAACTGTCAGATCATTGGATGAATAAACACACAGAGCCTGGGGAGATGGCTCAGTAAATACCTTCATTTGGAACCCCAGCACCCACATAAAAAGCCAGACCTTGTGTTTGTAATCCCAGCCATATAGGTGAGAGGGAAATGGACACAGGAAAATCTACTGGGAGACCAGGGTTAACTCGCCTGGCAAAAAAGCATCAGTGAACAAATGTGATGCAGTGCCTCAAAGGACGTGGAAGGCGAGGGTCAACACCTGAAGGTTTCCTCTGACTTCTACATGTGTGTTGTCCGTATGTGTTCCCTCCAACACAACATCAAAATAAAAACAACTGACATATAATCATTAGCTGAGAGATTTTTAGCACCTGAAATGTAATACTTAAAAATTGTTTTGAAACTGTAGTCAAAATTATTTCACTGTCAAAGAGATACATTTTTATTTATTTATATATTTATGTCATACATATAAAGTGTAAAATTCTAAGATTTGCCTAAGTAAACATTCATATATTTTAAGATATACAATGTGAATATGCTATTTAACAAGCAAAAGGTGATATTCTATTTTTTTATAAAATTTTCTCAGAAACTAAAGGAAAATAATTAGTATTCAAGTCCTTGAGCCACATTATTGTTTTATTACTAAAGAAATAATTGGCTATTACTCTCTTTGATAGTGTTTCTTATTTAAATCTTGCTGATAATTAAGAATAGAACTTTGCTTTCAATGTTTATCTCTATTCCTCTCATTCTAAGCCCAAGAAACTTTTAAACTCTCATCAATGACTACAAGACCCACTGTGAGTTTCCATATTTCAAAGATTAGCAAATTTGCAAACTAATGTAATCTAAACCTACAATGATATTCTGCAATCTGTTAGATAGTCTTCAGTCCACATAGAAAAATATCTATAACTGTATCACAACATAATTTGAAATACTTTTAAATGCTTTTGTGCATTTTATTTTGATTGGAATGTTCCATTTTCTCAGTATATAAGAGTTCATGTTTTGGTTAACTACCTCACAATGGTGAGAATTCACATTTACAATTTACACAAATTAAGATAAAGCCTCCTTGTATTTACATTTGGTATTTTGAGATTGTTTCTTGAAAATGCTTTTCTTGCTTTTTCTGTGGATTTAAATGCCTTCCTTAAGAACTGGCTGTTAAAAAGTAACAACAACAACAAAAAAGAACTGGCTATTAACGTTTCAAAAAGAGTACAATTGTCCAGATGACAGAAGCATCCTTGGAAAGTGCTATTAGGTCCTTTTAATATAAACTGTATTGAAGGAGAAATAGGAAAAACGTAAGTTCTTTTAGGCAGCTTCAGTTATAAACTGAGGCCCAGAGAGAACCTATGCCACCTGGCCCTAGCAGAAATGGAACTCATGTCTTATTGGGACTCATTTACAACAGCTAAAGTGCCCCCTACTGCCCATAGTTTAGCATACTGCCAAGGTGGGCTTCCTTCTATGGTCTGCCTATCAAAATCTACAAACCAACCAGGTCTTCCCCTTGCATACTTGAATCTGATGAAAGAATCCTTTGCCATAGCCTCTGGCTTTTTGCCTCTCTTCACTCTGATCACAGGGATATTCTGGCTTCCTCCCTCCACCTAACCGGGCTTGGGTGGGGGGAATGGGGCAGAGTACTCTTTCTTGTTCTGAGTGGCTTTTCTGTTTGCCTCTGTTTTATAGTTTGGGGTAACTTCTCACTTTAATTACATGTATGATTTTCCTCTGATCTCTGAATCTACCACTTGCATATGTCCCTTAAATTCCTGATCTACCACGTGGATGCTTTCTTTAAATCTAGGCTTATTACCTGTGTAATTTCTCTAAACTTGGGGTAACTATGAGTGGAACTCTCTTTACTATTTATTTCTCTTCTAAATTTATTGGCCTTAGGTCAGATGCTATGTTTATTCCTTCTAAATCTCCCTACACAAGCTGCTACGTTCTATCTTCCACATGTTTATGGCTCTGCCACAGCCATTTCTCTTGAATGAATGTCATGAACTATGCTATTTTCCACATGAACACATTTCCTAGTTTGCAAGTGCTTATGACTTTGTTCTAGACTTCTTCCTATATCCCAGTTTCTCTTATATACACCCCACAATTTGTGATTACTCCCTAAGTAAACATAATAATTCATAATTTGTTTTCTTGAATTCAATTTTTTTCAATCCTTTGTTAAAAACAGGACAGGACACAAAACTGAGGTTTATAAACTTGGGGTATCCCCTCCTGAGCCCCAAAGTCCTGCATCAGTATGACTACACTGTATATATTTAGTAAGCATATATGCATTTGAAGAAATCAAATTCTTAAGATAGACTTCCTTGGATATGGAAGGTGGTAGGGAGGAGCTCCATAAGCCACAGTATGAGTGACAAGTGCAGGAGCGATGGCATGGCAAGGTGGCCTGAGGTATTTGGAGATTCTGTTTAAAGGAAATTGAACAGAACCTCTTATAAAACCGGGCAAGTCAGGGTTTATTTCTAGATTACAAACTAAGGTTTAGAACACATTAAGACTGTTAGCAACTCCTGGGAGAATCAATGGTGTATCTGGTATGGTTTGAAATTAATATTTTGAAAGATATAATTAGCAAAAGAATATAACTTTTTTACATTTAACTTTGGAATAAAGAGGGTATAGTAATCATTAAAGCTCCGATTTTAAAATTGTTTCAAGCAGGTCATCACAGTGGTACAGACCTATAATCCCAGCCCTCTGGAGGCTGATTCAGGAAGAATGTGAATTCAAATCAATATGGGCCCCACAAAAAGACTGGTCTTTAGTAGAATTAAATTAGGGGCTGTGGAAATAACTCAGCAGGAAAGAATATTTGGTGCACAAAATGTGAGCCTGAGAGGGTCTGAGACCCATGAGTTCCATCCATAGTGAAAGGAAAACAAGACAAAGATAGCTTTATTTAAAAAAAAAACAAAACACGTTTATTTTTATTTATTTACTAAAAAGAGAGATTGAGCACATCAGAGCCTCTAGCCACTACAAATTAACTCCAGATGCATGTGCCACCATGTGCATCTGGCTTGCATGGGCTCTGGGGAATCATACCTGGATCCTCGGTCCTTGAACAAGTGCCTTAACTACTAAGCCATCTCTCCAGCTTTTTTAAAAATTTAAATCTAAATTTTTTAATTTTTAGAGGTAGTCAATCAGGGACAAAATCTCAAGAGCAAGGAGATGACACCTTCCTACCCTGGCAGGACTACAATCCATATCTAATCCAGTTTCATCCAAGATGGCTGCAAGCAGCAATCCTCACAGAAACTTCCTGCTTCTTGTCAGCTCAGCACTCTCCAGTGGGCTGGCCTCTCTTGAGTCTTCCCCTTGAGTCCAGGAACTAATTAGGTCTCTCCTTTACACACTTGTGTCTGATGGAAAGGCTCATTCTAGCTAGATGTCTGATCTATATAAAGGCGCCTAAGTATGTTTCTCTCTCTCTCTCTTCTCTCTCCTTTTCATACTCTTAGCATTGGACTCTCCTGGTCCCTGCTTTGGTAAACTCTTAGCTAGGCTGGGAAGGGGTAAGATAATTCTTATTTGCCCTTATCTTGCTGCTTGTTTCCTGCAGATATTTTGTTCCCAGATGCTTTCTTGCTATGCTTTTTGTATGATTGTCCTATAAGCTCTGAGTACTTTACAATTCAGTTTCTTAGCTTGCTTCTATGATAAGGAGAAGGACTTGCCACCCTTATGCTTTGCTTCCCATGTGTGTGACTTTGAGTGCACGTATAGGTGTGTCTAAATCTTTTGACCTGGGCTCTCAAGGTTTGCATTCCATGTGTTTGTGTGCATGTGCCCTTTCCACTGGGTTCTCCTTGGAAGATTTTCTCCATCTCTGTTCTCCTCTTTCCAGACAAGTAGGGTGGAGAATTCCCCTCTTGTTTGAATCATTCAGTTTGTCTTTTCTCTGAATTCTTCCTAAAATAAACATTATAATTCATGATTTATCCTTCTTGGAGTCTGTTCCACCCCCAATTCTTTGCTAAAATAGGAGACCCAAAGTTGTGATTCACAGGTTTGGAAATTCTTCCCTGGACTCCCAAATCCTGCATCACTAGTACCTGTTGGGCCTTGAGAGGCCCAGGTGAGAGGTCTAGTGGAACTTCCTGAGCCTAGCTAAAGTCTGGTGATCTGCCTTGGGCCAGCTATGCCTAATGGCTTCTGGCCTGCTACTTCCATGCTTTGGGACCAATCATCTCAAAGGTCACGTCTTACTATTGGCCCTTACCTCTCCCCCTCCCCCACCGTCCTAAAATCTCTGCCTTCATTCTCAATATAATATAGGCAACTGCTTGTAACAATAAAGCAAGTTCCTGCTTCAACAAGACTCCCGACTCAGTGTGGTTTTTCTCCAATGACTAGGAGAGGTTCTGAGTCATCCAACGTTCATCCCTTCTTTCTCAACCCCTTGGGAGAAACCAGCGGGCCTGGTCCCTCCTCAGCACTACCTACCCACTGGGGAGGAGCCCGGCATCTGGCACCTAACATGGGGCTCCAGGAACCCAGAAGACTAGTGCCCCGTGTGAGGCATTCTCATTGAGGAGGTCAATCAGTGTACATGTGCGGGTGAGTGTACCCTCATAAGTTATAAGGCAGTCTTCATATTTAATGTGCTAAACTTTGCTTCTGTAACCTATACTTGCTTGTCAATATGTCTTCGTTCTCTTTCTCTTTCCTTTCACTTTTGGTTCCCCAGCAAGCAGCATCTGCAGCTTTTGTATTTCTGAATGGGTCCTGACAAGCTGCATCTGCAGCTTTTGCATTTCTGAACAGGTCATATGTCCCTAGTGGACACACTGTGTGGCTTTTAACCTTTAGGCTTATGCTTCTCTCTCTTTCTCTGCTTGGGCCTGTGAAGGCAGGCCAGCTTTTTATGCCATTATGAAACTTCCCCTGGATCTGTAGGCTTCAATAAATATCCCTTCCTCCATAACTGTACCTGGTCTGGAAGTTTATCTCAGTGAACCTGAAGCTGTTTGATACAGAACTTAGTACCAAGAAGTGGACTGAGATGAACCTGACCATGTGGATGTTGATCTTTTGGAACCTTTGTTTTGGAGAAATAGGCATGGACTTGGTGCTTGCAACTAAAGGTGTCTTCTGGAGTGATAAGCCAAATTTTATGGACTATTCTAATGAGAATCTAAAAATGCTAAATGCAAACACCATTGAACTTCAAGGCTTAAAGCTTTCTAAAGAAAAGGAAAGACTACAGAGATCTTTGTTGGAACTAGGCTACTGGCATAAGGGCTGGCTGCATCCTGCTGCCCAGGCCCAGAGACTTTAATCAAAGTTAAATTTGTAATGGACTGATGTGCATATGTAGGAAAGAATTTTCAGGCTAAACCTAAATGCCATGCCTAAAGTTAGAGATTTTTCAACTGTTTACAGACTCGTAAGGATACTCTAAAAGTATTATATAGGGACATAGTCTTAACCTAACTTTATCTTACATTAGGCACAGGTGATGCCTATTCTAGGTGGATCAGAAAGTCATAAGTACAGATGTAATTGGAGGTTTAACCAGGTTAAACATAGACAAGAGTCTATCACCTTCTGTTTTACAAATGGATAAATTTGCTATGCAAAAACAAACAACTTCAAAATAGGATAAGAAATGGCAAGATGCTTATCTCTCTGCTCTGTAATTTCGTTTTGCTCTTGCTTTCCAACATATGCTACTTAAATTCATGGAAAGCTTGACTCTAAAATAAAAACAGATAAAACCCCCTTTATCTCAGACCCCATACAAGTTTAAGCCATGTGTCCCCCAGACTCTGATTAGAGACAAAATGGCCAATTGTCTCTGACAAAGAAAAAGGAGTGCAGCATATAACTGTGGTTCTCTTTAGTTCTTCTCTTTTGAACACCTAAAGTTACATCTGTTAGATAAAATTTCTCACTAGACAAAATGTTAAATAGGTCCACTGAGTCAAGGTATTTGACCAGGTTACAAACTCCTTACATAAGATAAGCATCAGACTTACCTAATGTGTATATCAGGGGAAGGGCCCCTTCATTAAAACATTTAACTGGATTAAATCTAATGTTTACCTGATGCCAAGGTTTTAATCAATTGAGAAACTGAGTCTTAATAAGACCTCACTCATTAACAGGTCACTGATGCTAATTTGTTATGATTTAAGGGTTATGAAACTGGCTTTAAGACTCTCTCAGTAAATTAGTTTCCTCTTTTCATCAAGGTTTTAACTCTTCTTAAGATAAAGGCTCACATAGAAGTGGTTATTTTCCAAAGGTAAAGTACTTATACCTAAAGACATTGTTACTTTAAAGATAGCTTTTGTCTTATTTATGCTAATTATATTGACTGGTCATAACTAGGTTTAATCACTTAGGTTTAAGTGATTTAATTTCAGTAATGATAACTTTCATCATCCTGGGATATGTTAGGATAGCCTTCTTAAGCTTAATAAAATTTAAGTCATGGGTAAAACATAAAATTATTTTATGTTAATAAAAGTTTCTGTGGTACATAAAATCAATAACTATCAAGCCTAAGCCAAAATCATGGGTAGTCAAATAATGTTTTTTCTTTCAAAAAGATTTATCAAGGGTTATATTAAAAATTTAGCTAGCTGTTTTGATTTTAAAAAAATTACTAAACTCTATGACTCTATTTCCAATGTTCTCTGGGTAATTTGTACCAACACAGGTATCTAAACTAATCAGAGATGTTTTCAAATGCAGGTGCTAAAAATTTCTAGGTTAAATGAATTAATCTATAAATCAATTGGCACTGTTTTCAAGACTGGTGACAGGTTCTGCCTGTGTTTATATATATTAAATATTTTAAATGTGAGATATTTATAAGTATTAGATATTTAAAATATGAAATATGTCTACTTTCTGTACCTCATATATAAGGTTTATACTACCATAGTACAACTAAAATTTTAAAAATAGGATAATCAGACTCTCAAGTCTCAATAACAAAAACAAAAGGGGGAATCCTTACCCCCACATGACCAACTAAAAAAGGCATTATTCACCCTAAATATTTTAAATTTTTCTAAGGAAAATAACTATCCCCCTTTCAAAAACATTTGTCCTCATCTGTTACCTAAAGTTCTATCTGGGTAAGATGGAAGGACCCATTGACTGGGGCCTGGAGCTGGCTTTACCTCTGATCTGGGCCTCCCTAGCTACTTGCAGTAGAGTTGCCCATACAACCTTAAAAAATTGCTCAGCCACCTTCCCCATCCCCATCCAGCTTTTCCCAATGTTTCCTCTGGAACTTGCATTTGGGTCCCACCTTCCCCTAATAATTTCAGTATAGATGTGGGATACATTCATCCTTCCTTCTGTACTTTTAACACAACTGAGCCCAGTGCTCAACACTGCACCCCTTCTGGAATGGTTTATGTTTATGGAGGCGGGATGGCCTATAACTTTCTGCCCAGCAATTGGACAGGCCTTTGTACCCCAGCCACCCTACTACCAGCTGTAGATATCATTCCTGGAAGCTAGATTCCCTGGCTGAGGTAGTCCTACAAAACAGGAGAGGACTAGACCTACTAACAGCTGAAAAGGGAGGCATATGCTTGTTTTTACAGGAAAAATGCTGCTTTTATGCCAATAAATCAGGAATTGTCCAAGACAAGATTAAGAGGCTTCAGGAAGACTTGGAGAAGAGACGGTGGGACCTCCAGGACAGCCCACTGTGGATGGGCTTACATGGCTTATTACCCTACCTCCTCCCTCTACTTAGGCCCCTCCTTCCCCTCCTCCTTATCCTCACTGTCGGACCTTGTGTAATTAACAAAATTATACAATTCATTCACCAGAAGCTAGAGGCAGTAAAACTCCATCAGGTTGAGATACATTACCACAGGCTGGCAACTCAGGAATTAAGTTCCTCAGATGACCCACTGCCACCTCCTCTGCCCTCCATGTGACCCATGATGGGTAAGATCTCAGACTGACTGAGACAACCTAAGACAGGCAATGGAGTGGCTTCTCAGTGAGCTAAACACCTGGTAACCAGTGATGGGTAAGATCCCCAGAGGAGGACAACCTAAGACAAGGGCCATGGTGACTATTGCTCTTACAAAAACAAAAGGGGGAGATGTTGGGCCTTGAGAGGACAGGGCATGAGGCCTAGTGGAACTTCCTGAGCCTAGCTAAAGTTTGGTGATCTGCCTCAGGCCAGCTACGCCTAATGGCTTCTGGCCTGCTACTTCTGCATAGAAGTTGGAATTCCTGCAAGCGCGCTTGGGACCAATCATCTCAAAGGTCGCAGTTTACTGTTGGCCCTTACCTGTCTCCCCCCATCCTAAAATCCCTGCCTTTGTTCTCGACATTATAGAGGCAACTGCTTGTAACAATAAAGTGAGTTCCTGCTTCAACAAGACTCCCGACTCAGTGTGGTTTTTCTCTGGTAGTGACTAGGAGAGGTTCTGAGTCATTCGACATTCACCCTTCTTTCTCAACCCCTTGGGAGGAATCAGTGGGCCTGGTCCCTCCTTAGCACTACATAACCGCCGGGGAGGAGCCCCGGCAAGTACCCATGTAAAAAATCTGGGTGTAGTCATGCACATTGTATTCCCAGCACTGTTGAGAGCAAAGATAGGAGAATTGTTAGGGATTGCCAGGATGCCAATCTGATTGCAAACAGCAGCTCTAGGTTCATTGAGAGACTTCCTCTCAACAATACAAGAAGAGTGGTAGAGGATGCCCCAAGTTCTCCTCTGTTCTTTGAATGCCATGCACAGGGTACACACATCTGCAAACACACATACATACATTGTATTCATACCACAATACTACACACATACACAAATTAAACTAAATTCTATGCTGTTTTGACATAATCTTAGATTAGGTTTTAGAAATAATGCTATGTATAGATATTCCATATAAATAATTTTAATCCATATTTTAATCTTAACCTAATTTTCCTTTCACATTGTAAGGAAATAATAGCCTCATAATGCGTGTTTTAGGATTATGTGTAGAACTTCGGTTAATATGTTTGGCCTCTAGATATGCTTCTTTGTATTTTATTTTATTTTAATAGGTACACTTTAATTTATAATGTAAGTTGCTATGTGCTGGCCAGTACCTGAACACCTACTTTGATGACTGTTAGTTTTAAGTTCTGATTCAAGGGTTTGGCAGCATCCTCTGCTGGTAGTTGCTATAGCAGAAAGAATTTTCTGGCCTTTTCATCCTTGCTTCATGGGAGGACAATCCTAAATCCTTAGAGTCTCCCAAGTAAAAGGAGGGCCTTTGTTATTCATGATAGGATCCTGAGATCACAGGAATTTTTTCTTAGGATGGGATTTGGTCCTGCCAGAAAAACCCACAGTATAACTAGGGTTGAACACTGGGGCAGGTATCACAGTTCTATCTCTGGGCAGGAAAAGACAACTGGAGGGTTAGCTCAATCAGGCAGGCAGTGAGACAAACCCCCATTCCTCTGTAATGTAATCTTAACGAGGACCTGGGATTTGAGGGTTAGTTGAGCCTCCGTCACTAGTGATAGGCATAGAGATCCAGAAGCCTCAGCATAGAGATGTTCTTTGTCTTACAGCTTCACTAACAAAAAGCATGGCTACAACAACAAAAATAAAGAAAAAACCTTTGGACGAAGGTATTAAAGGTGCTAATAATGAGATATGGTGAAACAGAATGGCATTATACTAGCTCACAAAACAGAAGTGTGACCTTAATACCCTGCACTAAAATACCAGAAAAAGAATGCATAGGGTTTAATTAATCAAATAACAAGGGAAGGCTTATTCTTTCCATATCCAAGATAAACAAATACACTGTAATGAAATTCTGACTGTAGCAGGAATCTAGCGGGGGAAGCAAAGAGAAAGAAAGGGAGGTAAGACAGAAGGGAGGGAAAGAGAGAGAGAAACAAATGAAGGAACAGAAGAATCCTGGACTGCCTCCGTGTTCTATGTCTTTGATTATTATAGCTTGCATAGACTGTGTAACTTTACTAGGTCTCAATTTCTTCACTTACTAAATTAGGTTTCAATTATTTCAGAGTTATAGAGGATGAAAGATACACTATAAACTAAGTTATTGGTTGTGCCATTTAATGTGCTTTTATTTAGTTAACATCAGTGTATTTCTTTTTGAAATGATAACAAGTGTGAAAATAAAGGTGAATTAAGAATTGTTCTGTAAACCAGTTGGGGTGGCGCATGCCTTTAATCCCAGAACTTGGGAGGAGGCAGAGGTAGGAGGATCACTGTGAGTTCAAGGCCACCCTGAGACTCCATAGTGAATTCCAGGTCAGCCTGAGCTAGTGTGAGACCCTACCTCAAAAAAAAAAAATAAATAAATAAATAAAAGAATTGTTCTATGGCAGAATAGAGAGAGAAGCATAGTAAGGAAAATACCAAAGAAGCCAGTTGCAGATAAAGACTGGATATCCTTTACCACCCGGGCCACATGCAATGAATAGCCCATGTGCAAGAAAAGTCAAGGATACACAAATATGAAAGAGACAGATGCTGTGTAAAGGACTGACTCCTGGCCCATGCTTTTAAGCATCTCTCTCTTCCCAGATGACTAGCTCATTCCCTTCCTCAGGAATGCCTTTTTTTTTTTTTTTTTATAAACAGATGGTCTCTGTCTTTATTACCATGTGTTATTTGTGCAAGTCTTTGCCACCACCCCCCACCTTCCCTTACCCAAAGTCTGGAAATCTTAGCAGGCAGTCTTGGAACTCTGATCCCCACTATAAAAGCACTTCTACGTCATACAACTCAGAGCTCTTACGTAAGAGTAGATTTTCCTAAAAGGTGTGCTATCATGATCAACTGTATCCAAACAAGGTGTGAAAACTGCTATTGGGTATTACGTGCAAGTATAAGCAGTGTAATGTATTCAGGTAAGGCTACTTGTTACTAAGTATGCAATGGGAGGTAAGGAATAGCCCTGGTACACTACATATTTGATAAGGTAATAGTAATGGCATTGACAAAATCACTTCCTGGGTACCAAATTATCCCCCTTCAAGTACTACTGCAAGTGAATAACTGAATTATGTAATAAGCCAAATTCATGAAGAAATTCCAGAAACAAAAATTAAGCTAAAACTAATTTAGTATCAGTATTGAAAAGGGTAACAACATGCGCATCTACTTTGGTTTCATTTTCATTTTCATGTACAATTTCTAAGAAAAAAGTTATGAGTCAAGTGACAGAACCTCTCCCAGTCTTCCCTGTGTAATTTACTTCAAGTACATTTTCATTTAACAGGATGTGTGGTCCTATTCTCCTAGAGTTCCCTTCAGAATGTTTAAAGTGTCATATCTTTGTTGAGTGTCTTATAAGAAAACATGCCACTAAAGGATGTGCTTTTCCTGAATACTCAAAGCATGATGGGAGCACTTGTATTCTGCACAGACCAAATGTAGTTTTTTTAAAAGTTAACACAAGGAGGGAGTTTGCAGCAGTGTAAAAGAAAATGAATTTATGAATTTATTTTATACCATAGTGACATAACTGAAAGGGAAATCATCTGGAGATACAATGAAAGTCTTGCAGAGCTTTTAAAAATCTAACCTTCTCTGAATTTTAAGCATTGAATGGGACTTGGGTGTTTGAGGTCTTTGAGAGGTAATAAAGATATAGACTATGCTATCACAGTAGCAGACCTTCGGGGTACTTGTGAGCACATTTGATCTTTCTGAAAATGAATAAAGGTTGATTAAACTAGGAACCTTTCTATCGTTACAGGACTGATTTTAATTAAAGTTTCATATTCCTGAAATAATGGAGAATCTAGGGATGATCCTGATTGGTTGTTGCTACTGCATGTCCTCTGGGATTTCTAACAGTCACTGTGACAGGAAGGCTGCGGCGCAAGCACAAGAGATCGCGGACTCTTGCGACAGTTAAAGGCGCTTGATTGCAAGCTTCAGTGGTCCAGGACAGACTCCCCAGCATCCCCATAAAGGCACACACACAAAGGGGAGCGTGTATCTGAAGTTTCTGTGCACGGGCAGAAGGCTCTGGTGTGCCAATACTTTCTCTCTCTCTCTGCCTTTGTCCTTCTCTCTCTCAAATAAGTAAACAAAAATAAAAGAGTCAATGTAATATACTGTCCTTGTTTTAGAAGCACTAGCATTCAGATAATGAGGTTTGTACAACAATCACCTGTCATGCTATTACTAATACTTCATTTAAAACACATTGCTGGTGTGAGCAGAAGTTGCCAGAACACAGCTAGCTGCACCTGTATCAAATATCTACAAGGCTGACTGATCAGAACTTCAGTGATTATGGGGAGTTGTAGTTACCTTCCCATTGCTGGGACAAAGCACCTGACCAAAAGAAGCCAATAGTAGGAAAGTTTTTATTTTGGCTTACAGTCTCAAGGGAAAGATTATGATGGCAGAGAAAAGCATGGCATGAGCAGAGGCTGGACATCACCTCTGACACAGTAGCAGCAGTAGAGTGAGCCGAGCGTTAGTAAGGGGGAGCTGGTTATAACACCCCCAAGCCTGGCCCCCAACAACACGCTCCTCCAGCAAGGGTCCACCTTCCAACTGTCACCAGCTGGGACCAAACAATCAGAGCACATGAATTTATGGGAGACATCTAATTCAAACCAGCACACAAGGAGTTGGAATGTTGCACATCCAGAGTCCCTTTAACAGCTATTTATTGCTCACCTCCATGTGTGTGACCTAACATCCTATGGCTATTAGGTAAATCTTTTGGAATGTATGAACAGAAAACCCTAGCTTTCACCTACTCAAAATGTAAGAATGTCATCAGATAGGCTATGGGGCCAAAACAGAGATTTCCCTGCTTTGTTGTGACCTTGATATTTCCATCAATGTATTTAAACAGTTCCTTGGTTTAGGACATTTAAAAAAAATTATAATTATAAAAACTTCATGAAATTGTTAACACACTGCATTTGGGGTAACCTAATCTGTGTTCTTGGGCCATGGTCATCCATATTTGGCTCCAGAATAAATTAGCTAGAAATCCCACTCAGGTGAGAGCTGTGTTTTCCACTATCATGGGGTACATGAGCTCTTCATCTTCACAGACCAAGGATAAATCTCCTTTCTCTAGATTCCACTCACTGTGAAATCTTATCAAAATGACATAAGCTCTCTGAAAATATTTTATGCAGTAATAACAGATCATAGGTGTTGTGAGGCTTGGTTAGGGACCAGAGGAAAGATCTAAGCACAGTGCCTGGTTAATATTTGGAACTCAACAACTTCTCTCTTGACATTTCCTTCGAAAATAAGAATTTTCCTGGTTTTTACAATGCACATTTCTGTTACCTGCAGGGAAAACAGAATCATAAAATTGTGAGTTTTACAGTATTCTCTGATCTGAGCATAAATTGAAAAGACGTGGGGATTAGAGAATTTGTTTGGAGGCTATTTATAATGATCCTAAAATGCGATGCAAAATTTTGAGGTGGACCAGGGAAGAAAAAGCTTGAAAAGGAACAGACTATGATGCAAAAGAAAGAAAGGGGGAAAAAAATCAAGCAAACAAACAAACCATCAAACAAACAAACAGAAGTCAACGAATGACCAGAAGAGAAGGACTAGGAGATAGAAATACCCAAAGTTGACAGAGGTGATGAACTTCCTCTGATTTCCTCTGACTGGAAACAGTTCTTCCTGAGGGAAGAAAGAGGCTTACATGTCTCAGGTGAAGCATACAAGAATGAGGCTTACAAGATTCACAGGGCTCTCCCAAGTTCGCATAAGCAGGAACTTGCTGGGGGAAGAGACTGATCTGCCCAACTTCATGCAAGTTGTGCTGGGAGCTGCAGGGATGTGGCATCAGCCAGCTGTCACTTGTGCTTCCTGTAACGCAGTGCCCTTCCTCTAAGGAAACCCAAGAAACTCACTAAGACAGGTGTTGGTGGAACTTTTCCTTGTTCTGTTGGTTGGTGTCCTATCTGGGGTGCATAACTGTTTGTTCATGTCTTTCCTGAAAGTCACACCACATTTGCCCTTCTACCATCAAACATTTCTGTGGTGTTTAAAACCACCTCTCAGAAAACATGTGTATCTTCCATTTTAGAAAAAAGAGAGAATATTAAAAATTTAGGAACAACATGCCTGGATCTGAAAATAGACTTTCCCTTCTCCCTCTCCAGCCCACTGGAAGAGTGTAGAGGAGAATTCATAAGGGTTTCTAATTCACTCTATGACCATATGAATTCGGGCAGTGTGGGTCTATTTTCACATGGTGCTAACTTTATCTTTCTTTTTTTTAAAGAAAATATTTTATTTATTTATTTATTTGTGAGGGAGAGGGAGGGAGGGAAGAAGGGAGAGAAAACAAGAGAAAGAGAGAGACAGGGAGGCAGATAGAGAAAATGGACAAAGCAGGGACTCTAGCCACTGCAAGCAAACATCAGATTTATGCACCACCTTGTGAATTTGGCTTATGGGTGTGCTGGCATTAAACCTGGGTCCTCAGGCTTCACAAGCAAATGCCTTAACTGTTAAGCCATCTCTGCAACCCTTTATCTTTCTTTGTGAAAACGAGTATAAGTCACAATATGCACATGCTGGATGAAACCTAGCATTTGTTTTAAGAGGAAAAAGGGAAAGAAATTGAGGCATACTTTTTTATACTCTATGGTGTTAGAAAGTATGTAATGTTCCCAAAGAATGGATACAAGTGTAACCTGAAGAGAAATTTATGAAAGTAATAATTTTAAGCTCCTGGGGAATCAAAGCCATATATAAAGTTTAATGATCAAAATTTCAAAATGAGAAGAAATTTTTACCACTGTAGATATGAGAGAGGGTTTCTGGTGCAATTAAAACATTTCCTTTAAGGATAAATGAGTAGTTCATATTGTGAAAACTTTAAACAAATGTACACAGAAATGGAAATGGTAGCACTCTGGAGCGATGATGACAATGGCATCTTCAGGTTCAAAATACTTAAAATGTAATTCCGAAAGCCGATAGATATGGTACTTAATTTAGGAAAGAAGATCTGAGGTTACTTCTAATGAAAACATTGAGAGCGATTGTGATAAATCATTAATGGATAAACTATTCTCAAATCTGGTTTCCTCTAAAGATTATAATTATTTGAACAATGGAATAAAATATTGGCTAACAGAGTGACAAATAGTCAGAACCCTTTGAGTTCAAGTTCTAGGTTGAACACAACTTAACTATGTAGCTTGGAAGAATTGCTTAACCGCTCCAATATAAGATTAACACTTAGAAAATGGAGATGACAGCAGGAGAGCTGTGTGAGAATGCAGTAAAATTAATAAGAAAGTCAAAACATATTTATTAAAAGTATTTTTATTTATTTATATGAGATAGAGAAAAAGGGAGAGAGGAGAGAGACAGAGAAAGAGAGAGAGGGAGAAAGGGAGAGAAAGCACCAGGTCCTCTAGCCACCACAAACAAACCCCAGACACATGTGCCACCTTGAGCATCTGACTTACGTGGGTTGTGGGAATCAAACCTGGGTCCTTTGGGTTTGTAGGCAAGCACCTTAACTGCTAAGCCTTCTCTCCAGCCCAAATACGTCTATTAAATTAATACATGCTCACAAACATCCTTTCGTATATACCAGGGTTGTAAACACACACAAGAGATGAGAGGAAGCACACAAGCCAAGGTCAAAGTTAGGCATAGCAGTTACAGGCACTTCCTTCCAAGGCCTGACAATACAGGTTGGATTCTCCAGTACCCACGTAAAGCCAGATGCACAGTCTAGACTTCATTTATAGTGGCAGGCAGTCCTGGAACACCCATACTCTTTCTCTCTATCTGCCTCTTTTTCTCTGTCTCTTTCTTAAATAAGGAAAGAAAGGAAGAAAGGAAGGAAGGAAGGAAGAAAATATTCAAAGTCAAAACTAACCAATTCAAGCAAACAAAGGGACATAAAAATCATGCCAAAGAGGTTAAGGTAGAATAAGTTTATTTTCTAGAACTTGCTAATTGAGAATGATTCTGATCAACTGAAGGTATATTACCATGGTCACATAGTCAGAAGAGAGAGTGTTCAAAATAGTTCAACTGATGAAAGAATAAAGAAGTATGCTTATAGTCCTGCTTATAGTACTGCTTATAGCTCATCAAAGAAAATATCAAGATATTTATGATGTAATAAGCAGAAGTAGATATAGAAATAATTGTATAATTATCAAGCATAATATACTAAATTAAGTTTTCTAGGCTTAGAAGTGAGTATGTTAGGTAATTTAAAAAAATCAAGAGTGTGGATTTGATGAATAAATAGTTTCACTAATCATAGAGAAACTATAAATGATAAGTGTTGGAAATATGACAAACTTTCCAAAACAAAAAAAAGTAAAATGGGCTAGGGAGATTGATCAGTGGTTAAAGATGCTTGTAAAGCCTGATAGTCGGAGTTTGATTCCCTGGTACCCATGTAAAGCCAGGTGTACAAAGTGGTATAGGTGTCTGGAGTTCTTTTGTAGCAGGAAGAGGACCTGGCACACTCATACTCACTCTCAAATAAATACATAAAAATATATTTTTAAATTTTTTTGTTCATTTTTATTTATTTATTTGAGAATGACAGAGAGAAAGAGAAAGAAGCAGATAGAAATAGAAAGAGGAAGAATGGGCATGCCAGGGCTGCTCCCCCTTGTGCATCTGGCTAACGTGGGTCCTGGGAAATAGAGCCTTGAACAGGTGTCCTTAGGCTTCACAGGCAAGCGCATACTGCTAAGCCATCTCTCCAGCCCTAAAAATATTTTTTAAAGTGAATAATGAAGCTGAGCATAGTGGTGCATGTCTTTAATTCTATCATTCTGGAGGCTGAGGTAGAAAGGATGCTATGAGTTCAAGGCTAGCCTGGGGCTACAGAGTGAATTCTAGGTCAACTTGGGCTGAGATTGAGACCCTACCTTGACAAAACAAAATCAAAAATTTTTAAAGGAGAATAATAGAATTCTGAAGTAAATCAATGAGTTTAATAGTAAACCCATGAAACTTTAGAAGCTATTACTAAACAGGTGGTGGAGGAGTAATAAAGAAAACAATGAGGATAAGTAAGCATTATGTTTCATATCTTCTTAAATAAATTACTTTTAAGAGTTCTAAATTTGTATGAGAAAAACTTTCATTCCTATCCTCATTCCCCAAATCAAAATGATTTTCACATAATTTTTTTAATTTATATTTATTTATTTGAGAGCAACAGACACAGAGAGAAAGAACAGATAGAGGGAGAGAGAGAGAATGGGCGTGCCAGGGCTTCCAGCCACTGCAAACGAACTCCAGATGCGTACGCCCCCTTGTGCATCTGGCTAACGTGGGACGTGGGGAACTGAGCCTCGAACCGGGGTCCATAGGCTTCACAGGCGAGCGTTTAACCGCTAAACCATCTCTCCAGCCCGATTTTCACATAATTTGTGTGACCTGTATAGATATTAATTTGACTGAACAGATTTGTAGTTGAAATACCAACTATTTTTAGTTATTTTTATTTATTTATTTATTTTTTTGAGGCAAACCCAGGAGACTGGCTGCTGGAGATGGCAAGCATGCCATTTCAGGATCACAAGGAATCGAGCGCTGAGGAGCTGCTGCATGACGCGGTTCCAGCCCCGTTGTCTCTTCCTTGAAGTCCAATGTGGCCCCTCTATAGAAACATCTTTGGCTCTCTGCACTACAGATATCTATAGTTTTCTGTTTAATATTTGTCTTTTCCTGTCTTTCACTTGGTGCACCAATCTCTAAGTTTACTTTTCCAGCAAAAATTGATGTTAGTGAAGTGTTGGTCAATGTATCTGAAAGAAGCTCTGGCATAGAACTTGAAAAACAAGAAAATGGGTCAGAAATAATTGTTTTCCTTAAAGGCCTTAAAGAAAGTCAGGCATGGATGGGCTGGAGAGATGGCTTAGCGGTTAAGCGCTTGCCTGTGAAGCCTAAGGACCCCGGTTCGAGGCTCGGTTCCCCAGGTCCCACGTTAGCCAGATGCACAAGGGGGTGCACGCGTCTGGAGTTCCTTTGCAGAGGCTGGAATCCCTGGCGCGCCCATTCTCTCTCTCTCCCTCTATCTGTCTTTCTCTCTGTGTCTGTCACTCTCAAATAAATAAATAAATAATTAAAAAAATATGTTTTAAAAAAAAAATAAAGTCAGGCATGGAGTACAGTACACTGAGGAGGAAACAATGAACCTCCTGGAACAATGTAAAAATTGATCTATGACTAATTTTTCTGAGTGGTGGCAATTGTAGCAAACTATGACTCTTCACCAAGAATCCTTACAGGAAAAACAACTGAGGTCAGAAAGAGTTCCATTGGGGGGGGACCAAAGTCTAAGTATTGGAGGGATATGGAAAGGGAAATTCAAAAGAAATGGTTTGGGGATTAAATGGGATTATTGGATCATGGGCCAATGGTGGGAACCCCCATTTTGTGGTTGTTCTGTCTCTCAACTTTAATACAGTAATTGAAAGTAGGAGCTCATGAAACCACAAGTGCTTGGCCGCACATACATGGGGAAAGTGTGAAAATAGTTAATCATTATAGGGGCCTGATGACTGTACTTGAGGTAAATAATTATGGGATTGTTTGATGTAAAGAAATAGCAAAAAGTTTCTATGAATTCTGTGGAACTGTACCTTTCTTGAAGTTTACTTTTGCATGACATGATCAGAAAATAAAAGACTGAGGTTAAGAGCTGTTGCAGGAGAGAGAGAGAGAGAGAGAGAGAGAGAGAGAGCGAGCGCAACTCAGCGGCCTTCTTCATTAGCCTGTCAGCTTGCACCAGAACTTGACTTTGAGTCATTATTGCACCTCTCTCTTTCACACCTCTCTTCAGGGACCCTGCTTCAAACCAAGGCTGGACTCCAGAAAGTGGTGTCCAAACAGGGACCAGAATTGAGTTGAGGCTCAGATAGGGACGGATGTCACTAAATAGGGACCTGCAGGCACCCTGGTCAAAGAGTAAGGCTGGGGAAAATAGAGGGGTGAGTAATAAAAGAAAAATGGGACAGGCAGAATCTAAGGAAAGACAGATGTACTTTAAGATACTGAGAAAGATACTGAGGAATAAAGGAATAGAATTTCAGAAATATAATCTCACAGAATTTATTCAATTTATACAAAAGGTAAACTGCTGGTTGCCAGAGGAGGGAATACTGGACCTGGATAATTGGCAGAAAGTAGGAAAGGACCTGAAGAAATGGCTCTTGGTTAATGATGATGATGAAGCTCCTGAGAATGCCATCACTCTATGGGTTATGATTAAGCAAGTTTTAAGAACCGATTTAGCTGTGGATTTGCCTGATTCAGCATCTATAAAGTCTAATGTGGGAGAGAAAGGGAGAGACAGAGGATGAGGGAGAGAGAAGAAAGAGAACTGGCATGCCAGCCATTGCAATTGAGCTCTAGATGCATGTGCCCCCTTGTGCACATGTGTGATACTGCATGCTTGCATCACTGTGCATCTGTCTTACGTGGGACCTGGGGAGTCGAACATGAGTTCATAGGCTTTGCAAGCAAGTGCCTTAACTGTTAAGCCATCTCTCCAGCCTATATCAACTACTTTTTACATAGTGGTGATTAACTAGCCTGATGTTAATGTGGAATGAAGATGGTGTTGCTTGACTACAAATCTCCAATGTAAATATGATTATGCTGAATTCTACCAATAATCCAATAATGAAAATACTGAAATCATACCTATAAAATGGAAGAAAGGCACAAAGCTGGGAAAGAGTTATATAACAAAATCAATTTCTAGGAGGATATTTATATATTAAAACAATGAGAATAAAGCAAATATGAAATGCTAAAAAGAATTGTGATCTCAATGTTACGATTTAGTTAATGAAATTATCTGTACAAAAATCATTATATAAAAGCTTAGTAAAGCTCAATGTCAAGGTCTGTTAAACACTGGTAGGATATCATGGTTTAACAAATATTTATGAAAATAATTTTATTTATTTGCAAGCAGAAAGAGTCGTGTGTGTGTGTGTGTGTGTGTGTGTGTGTGTGTGTGTGACAGAGAGAGAGAGAGAGAGAGAGAGAGAGAGAAGAGGAAAGAAAATGGCAGGGCTTCTAGCCACTACAAATGAACTCCTGATACACATAAAAATTTGTGCAACTGGCTTTATGTGGCTACCTTGGAATCAATCCTGGGTTGTTAGGCTTTGCAGGCAAGTGCCGTAACTGCTGAGCCATCTCACCAGCCTTAGTTCAACAAAATTTAAGGTAGCATTTGGCTATACATTAATAGAAATAAAATGCATGGGAAATAAAAATAATATTTTACCATTTTCTGTTCTAATAAGACTACATCATTGGAATGGTGTTCAGTTGAGGCAACATAGGTGGGGAAAAAGAATAAGAAGTTGGAAATGGTACAGATATGTGGATGAGGGGTCTGAAGCAGTCTGAAAGTCTGAAGACACACAAGCTACAGAGATGCAGATGTAAATATCTTAATCATGCCTTTTGTTTTCTGTTTTTCTGGTGTTTTGATATATTTTCGATCTTCTGACCCTAGAGAGAACAATGATCCTAGGATAGCCAAGTCCTGGAGGTAACATTCTTGACAGAGCACACTCTTTAAGTGCAATTATCCAATTCAAGGCTTTTATCTTAACCACCCCCTATCTTTGTGATGCCCAGCTACATGAATTATCCTACACTAATCACTCCAAGGTTGGAGACAGAATATTATTAGTCCCTACCCCTCAGAACCTACTGGAATTATTCTAAGTCACTGATCCTAAGCCTGCTTCTCCTGCTTTGTCATGTGATTCTTTCAGAAATCAGAGGGGATTTGTCTTTCTTATAAACACGTTTGACTCCTGGCCAACCCCAGTGTGGCCCCATATGGTGTGTGATGGTTTGAGTGAGACATCTTTCATAGCCTCATGTGTGTTGGTTTCTAATTGGTGGCAATTTGGGAAGTAGAGCCTTGTTGGAGGAGGCGTGTCTCTGGGGGTGGACTTTGATGTCTATTATCCCAGCTTGCCAATGTTAGCTAGCTCACTTGGACTCCTTGTGATGTTGCTTTCTCCACCATGAAGAAACCTCCTCTTGAAACTGTAAACTAAAATACATATTTTCTTCTCATAAACTGTTTTTGATCTCAACAATGAGAAGGTAACTGCAATGGTATGGCATGCCTCTTCTTCTTTGTCACTTTGGGTAACCAATTGACCTTTCAGTGGCAGTTGTCTGCCCTGCTAAAGCACCACACCCAAATAATACCAAAACCTACATTTAATTAATAGACTCCTCAGCGCTTGAAGAAATGCATGCTCATGTTTCCAGTTAACATTCACTTATTGAGAATTTAGTAGCTTCTGAGCCATGTTCTGCTTAGTCACTTATTTTGGTTACAAGAGAAACACTATCTGTAGACTTCACTCTCTTTTCTATGGATTCCTTTGTCAACACACTGATTCCAGTTCTTTCTAAATTTTTTTTTTTCAAGGTAGGGCCTCACTCTAGCTCAGGCTGACCTGGAATTCACTATGTAGTTTCAGATTGGCCTTGAACTCACAGTGATCCTCCTGCTTCCACCTCCAAAGTGCTAGGATTAAAGAAAGGCATATGCCGCCATGCTTGGCTTTTTCTAAATTTTATGACTAACTAATCATATCTAAGTGATATATTCAGTATTCCCAAAATATTTACCAACAATCATGCCATGTGTTGATTAGTCAGAACAACCCCTAGCTACAGAGTCAGAACTGAAGGATATGGGCAACATCTGGGCAGATCCAGTTCACTGGCTGAGCAGTTGCAAGATTTGGGATAGGATGTGAGGTGGTCATGGAGTGAGGGATAATAAATGTCACATTTTTTATTGCAGTAACTAATGTGGTACATTAGTACTCTGAAGTTGAATATTAGCCTTGATAACATATCAGACTGTAATCAATCTGTTCTATATTATGGCCAGTGTCTTTCTTAAAATGTGCTGCTTGGTTATTCTAGAAAGTAGTCTTTTTGGTCAGATTGGACATTACATCCTGCTTGTAACATTCTAGTTTTATTAAGATTACTAAAATGACACTTTACATTTGATACTAATAAAGTGACTTTTAGTAAAGAACTTCACTGGAATTAAATTAAATGGCAAGATTGATGGATTCTGTAACTGGCAAGCAAACTAATGGAAAGATTATTACATATTCCTTAAGCCAGCAAGTTTTGCAATAAATTTTAAATTATATTTTGATACTATAATCCTTATTTCCATATTGGAAAAGTTAACAGGCTTACTGATCTAAAAATTTATGTAAATGACAATAGACCTTCCAGCTAATATAAATTAGTGGGTTCTGCTTAACCTGGAAAAAAGGGGGACTTGTGACACTCTCTGAAAAAATAATGGCAATGTAATCAAAAGCACAGTTTACTGTAAGACTCCACACTTTCAGGAGCACAGTTTCATTGCTACATTTTTTAATAAAATTGTCTACGTTAACGCTAAGTAAATAGCAAATAGTTCTATGATAAAAGTGTCTACTAATTACTTTATCACCAAAAATTAAAGAATTAAACTTATACTACACTTACCAAAATTTAGGCCCAATCCTTTTTATTTTATTTTTTATTTTTTGGTTTTTCTAGATAGGGTCTCACTCTAGCCCAGGCTGACCTGGAATTCACTATGGAGTCTCAGGGTGGCCGAGAACTCAGTGTGATTCTCCTACCTTTGCCTCCCGAGTGCTGGGATTAAAGGCATGAGCCACCATGCCTCACTTAGGCCCAATTCTTTAATTGAGATTACATATTACTGATGATTTTTCTGAGGCTTAAATACAATGTTATTTTACCTTTTTGGCGGTGTTTTCTCTTGTTTTTTTCAAGATGTACAGTGGAAATCTCAATTTGTGGCAAGCCAGTGATTAATGTTACAACTGATCCTAAATTCAAGGTTGGTATCTTTTTATTTTTTAAAAATGGTCTTAAATGTTTCAGTTTCCATTTCATTCTTGAATTAACCCATATTTCTTAAATAAATGTTGTTTTCCTAATCAAGCTATAAAGCTGCATTTCCTTTGAAGACTGTGCATAAAATGCAAGTTTGCTTAAAGGATTTTCCTGATTTTCCACAGCAAGCTATGACCTAGAGATTTCAAGGTTCAGCTAAGGTGGACCTCAGATCCACTGTGCATCAGTGTCCACACTACGCAGAAGGAAAAGCCGAGGTCTTTCTAACACTCAATGGAGGCGCAAGAATTTGGCTGCAACTAGTGACAATAAGACCTAGAGTTTCACATCACAGTCATACATGCTTAGTTGGAAGGGTACTTTAGCTATCATTTAACTCAGTCACCCATATGACTGTTGGGTATATTGAATGTGATTGGCTCCCAAGGCAGCTTGTTGGTTCTTTGCACATGTTTCCAATTATTTAATTGGGAAACATTCATATTTATTTTGAAATTCAGAGCCTCTCAACTCATGGAGAAAAGCAGGCTATAGCTCAATTTGGGAATATGAAACATTAGCATGGTAACATTTGTTTAATGCCTCTACTGAGTAGACAGTTGAGGCAGAATGTCTTTTAGAATAGCTTCCACTGAGTTAAGGCGGCTTCTGTGTCTGACAATATGTAACGTTCAGCTATAAGGAAAGTTACCTTCAGGTTGTCTCTGAAAGCACTTGAGAGACTGCCTATAGCATGAAATCTTAGAAAACCCACGAGAAAAGTTGCTCTAGGAATTCTACCCCAAACTCCTCATTTTCCTTGTATTTCAGGATTATCAGATATTCCTAGGGTTACCAAACAGAAGAGGCACCTGGAACCACTTGTTTACTGGGTTGGGCAGCTAGTGAAGAAGAGTAGGGGCATAAATTACACAGTGTTAGAGGATTTGGCTTTCTAATCGTAATTCTACCAGTGGACATTATAATCCCCAGTGAGCCATTGCATTACTGTGAGTTTCACCTGTAAAGGGAGAATAAATACGCCTACAATTCAGGGATGTGTAAGAATTAAAGGAACAAATACATAACATGCAATCCCATGATCATCTTTCATTTCATTGTTAACTTCGGTGGCATTGCAGTTTTGCAGCACTCATGCCTTGATGGGAACAGAATGAGTTAATGAAGACTCTGTAAAATCCACACTAAGCAATTACTATATCTATACAAAATAAACTTTAAACTCAAGAATTTTATTCCTCTTATCTGTTATTGTACACACCTCAAAAGCCCAGACAAGCAATGAAGATGGTAGTGAACTGACCATATAGTGACAATAAAAACCAGGTGCTGTCTATTGAGATTTATATCTATCTATCTATCTATCTATCTATCTATCTATCTATCTATCTATCTATATGCAGAGAGTGAGAGAGAGAGAGAATACATTTTGGCTTTATTTCCTAAGCTACTTCATGGTTATTCTCTACTATCATAAATACCATAATCTGGGTTTAAACACATAGGTAGCAATGACATTCCTAAGACATTTTGCTTGGCACTCGAATTAGAAGGTTTAGAATGATAAGATTTCAATCTTGAATTTGTCTTTCAATTATGCACATGTCCCTTCTTACTAGACTTACTCTCATTTATTTAAAATGGTTTTAATTGTAAACACACTACAGGCATTCACTGGTGCATTCAAGTACTCATAGAGCCTGTGGGTTCTACATGCTGTTCTGGTTTCAAGGGCTCTAACAGTGATCAACTAGGTTTTAAAGGTCGCTAAAATCACAGCAACAACAAATACCCAACTTTCTCATTTTTAGGTATTTTACAGTTGCTAATGCCTTGTTCTAACTTATTCCACTCTATTTACATAATCTCTTCTCTCAGATTTCCTTCTCCTTTTCTGCACAGATTTATGAAACAAGTGCCAAGTAGTTTTCCTGTCCACACTATGTCTTGCTGATTAGCACTGCTACTCTCAGCAGCTCAGCCTTCTGCACACAACAGAAAGAATGCTGCTGTCACATGAGATAGAACTTTTAGTATCTCCATTACAAATGTGGCAGTGTTTGCTCAACTTAATACACTCTACTATTTTAGTTTGCAGGGTTTTTTTTTTTTTTTTTTTTTTTTTGGTTTGGAAATGAGGTGACTCTCCAGCTCACAGAATTTTGTAAATGCTGACACAATCCACTCTCATTGCATTACTTTGAAGAGCTCTACTTTTGCTGTCTTGAGACACTATCAGTGCACAAGCAGAGTGCCCTCAAAACTGTCAATTTTGGAAAGTAGATCAAATTTAAAATATAAGTGTGAACTTCTAATACTATCTATGAAGAATGTGACTCTATATATGTTCAAGAAAAATACAGTTTATAACTTCCAGTAAGCACTTGTATAAGTCTGAATAAAGTACCACAGGTATCAATGACTCAAGCTCCTTTGCCCTAGCACCTGGTACAGAGTAACCATTCCTCATAAATGGACTTCGGTATTCAAATCATGAGCAAACTTTTCCTTACAGTATTACTTACGTTTTACTATAAATTTCCCTGTCTCAGATTATATTCCCTTCTCCCTATCATTCCTGCCTTGTCTTTCAGGTTTTTTTTTTTTTTTTTCTGAATCTTTATCAGTTTGGATTCACTTGAAGAACTTCTGCCTGGTTTTTAACTCCAGCCTTACTTCACTCTAGTTTATCCTGATGCCCACATCTTATTCAAATTTCAGGACACACCAAATTACATTTCTGCAATAGTTCATCCTTCACTAATTCCAAAGACAACTGTTTCTCTGGACTGAGGGATTTATATTTGTACACCTTGAAACTGAGCCATGAGCATCTCATTTGGTGGAGAGTAACTTAACATGCGCATTCGGTCTCCCCAGTGCAGCAGGAAGCTCCTTTTGGACAGGAGCTTTGATCAGAAAGTCCCGTAGTTGAGTTCTGATATTTTGTGAAGTCTCAAATTAGGTCCCTTAAAGCATTAAGTGTAGCGATGATTATCCAATATCAACTCAAGAATCACCCGTAGAAACATACATCGTGTAACACCAAGATTCTAATGACCACAGAGAACAGCTTCTTAAAGACAACCAGTATGTCAAATTCTGAGGCAATTTCCAGTTCAGAAACCTGTCAGTTCTCTAACCACTATATGCTTGCTCAATTCAATAATCAAAGTGAGTTACTTACTAAGGCAAATTTTTTGTTGAGAATCATCTGCTCCACCAAAGATGATTCATTGTGGAAGAGGTGAGGCTGCATATGACTCCACATATGAGGAAACCACCAGAACTCATCCACAGACCCCAATAGACAGTCATCCCCTTTGTCTTCCTCTTCTGTTCCTATAAGGGGAAAAATTTCATTCAATTAATTCTTGACCTATTTATGTATCATCTATCTCTCTATATATCTTTCTTTATCTTCATCATCATCTATCTAATCTACCTATTTATCTAATCTTTATCATCATAACCATCAGTCATTTTAAAGGCATTTATATATACATATGAGACTTTGAACATAAAATACAACAAAGGAAAATCCATTTAGGTAAAAGCTAGAAACTGCCTAACAGCTAAAAACTGTGTGTTTTTGTTTTCTTTTTTGAGGTAGGGTCTCACTATAACCCAGGCTGGCCTGGAATTTACTATGTAGTCTCAGGGTGGCCTTGACTTCATAGCAATCCTCCTATCTCTGCCTCCCGAGTGTTGGGATTAAAGGCATGTGTCACCACACCAGCTTTTAAAATGTAATTAAACACAAGACATGAGACTCTTAAATTTTAGTGTTTTACTCTTAAATTTTAGTGTTTTTGCATTAATTGTAGCCTATAATGAATGAGAGAAAAGTGGAAAACATGGAATATTTTTAAAATATGATGTGACTATGGAAAAGGATGTGAGAGTCCCAGTAGCAAATTATTTTGACATGGGATGTGTGTATAGGAAAAACAAAATAATTTTGTGAGTTATTCATGTCCCTCTGCATAACCATATCATTTAAATAGGTTATTTGCTACAATTTCCACAGTGAAAACAGAAGTTTCTTGGGGTTTCTCAGTCACTAATTCATTTCTGATTTCTACCTCCCCCAGCCATGAGATTTTCTTAGAGTGAATTGAGACTCCCTCATTCTTGAACCATTTCCCATCTGCTGCATCTAATCTCCATTCCTTGTCACACATGTTACACATACCTCTATCTTTCTGTGTATCCATCCTGTCATCATCGCTTCTTCATTCACTTTCCGGTTAAGTTTTGCTCAAAGTTTATTTAATAAGAGCAGAGTGACAGATGTCAGATTTCTTTGGGCAAAGAGCTTCAGCATGTTAGCCACTTTTCTCTGAGTATCATGGTAAAATTTACAATTGTAATTTTTACACATTGGAATCATGGTAGAGTTAGAGAAATGATTTCTGTATTCTGACAGATTTATCTTAATTCACAGTACACATACTTTTAAAACATATTTTTTATTTGAGACACAGATATATATATATATATATATATATATATATATATATATATATATATATATATATATTTGGAGAGAAAGAGAGAGAGAGAGACAGGGAGAGCATGAGAGCGAGAAAGAGGCAGATACAGAGAATGGGTATGCAAGGACCTCCAGCCACTGCAAATGAACCCAGATGCTTGGGTCAGCTTGTGCATCTGGCTCTTTATGGGGGTACAGAGGAATCAAACATGGGTCCTTTTACTTTGCCAGCAAGTGCCTTAATTGCTTAAGTCATCTCTCCAGCCCCTATACATACTTTTTTTATATTTCCTTTTTTGCTGAATAGCTCTGTTATGTGATTTTCTTTACTCTGATTTTGCAGATATTTAATTCATTTACTTATTGTATGTTTGTTTTTTGGTTTTGCAAGGCAGTGTCTCATTCTAGCCCAGGCTGACATGGATTTCACTATGCAGTCTCAGGCTGGCCTTGAACTCATGGTGATCCTCCTACCTCTGCCTCCCAAGTGCTAGGATTAAAGGTGTGTGCCACCATGCCCGGATATGAATTTGGAGAAATTTTAAATCAGAATCCAATATATTGAAAACATGTATAAGCTTTTTTTTTTTTAGGTTATGATAAAAGAACATAAATATAGTTGCTCATGGTTATATTCTTCTGCCTCCTTTGTCAGAAGTGGAGGAAGAGACAAAAAGGAGAAGTCCAATTCCTTCCACCTTATAAAGTCATTTCTAAGTCAAGCCTGTTTTACTATTTATCTACTTAAATAACACATCTTTGTAGTATTTTACCAGCAGCATTTCCTCCTTTGATATTCTAGTGAAATACAATGTGACTGAGTCTGTGTGTACCATAGTGGTCCATGCTTTATAACTTCAGCTTCTCACTCTAACCATTTGAGGTCACGGGCATGGCTACTCACATTTCACTGGCTAAGGAAGTTGATCTTTAGAGAGGTCAAGTAACTTATCTTATTATGGAAATGTTGGGACAGACCCTGATTTAATTAAGCTACTCCAAATTCAGAGCCTTTATGCTATTGTTCATTGGCCAAATGTAGACTAGAAATAAGATCAGAATTTATTAGTTCAATATAACAGAACTTTGACATTTTCAGCTAATTCTATGATGTAATAACAATGTACAGCTCCTGCTTCTTAGTTTTGTGAAATACACTGGTCTTACTGACTGGTAGACAGGGCATTCTTTTGCCATCAAGCTTCCCTAATCAACTAATGACAATTAAATAACAGAAGTTAAATTTTTCTAATGCATCAGAACTGAGTTCCAATTAACTTGCAGTTTAAGGCTATATTTGAAATATTTACCTAACTGTATGATTTTGGGCCCTTCTAAATCTATATTCCTATAGTCTTATCCAAAAAACATAACTCTTTAACTCCAAGGATTCAATGTAAAGGTATATGGAAAGTACCTTGGATATTATTGCTCACTAAAAGGGTAGTGTTATTTTTATTTCAATTTTTATTTTTCAAAAATTTAAATAAATCAAGTTGGGGAGATGGTTTAATGGCTAAAGGCATGTGCTTGCAAAGCCTGCTGGCCTGGGTTTGATTCCCCAATACTCTCATAAAGGGAGATGCACAAAGTATCCCATGCATTTGGAGTTCATTTGCATCAACAGGAAGACCTGGTGTGTCCATACTCATCCTCTGTCTCTGATAAATAAATAAAAAAAATTTTAAAAATTAAAATGAATCAAGTTAAGACAATTTTTGAATGAAATTTTATTATTAAGACAGTTTTGCTTTAATTATTGCTTTACTAGTGGGGAAAAAGGCCAGACATTTATAAAGAAAGACAATATCCTTCAATTAAGTTTATAGTATCTATTTTTCTTTTCAAGGCAGGGTTTTGCTCTAGTCCAGGCTGAACTGGATTTCACTATGTAGCCTCAGGGAGGCCTTGAACTCTAAACAATTCTCCTACCTCTGCCTCCCAAGTGCTGGGGTTAAAGGTATGAGCCACCACACCCAGCTCTATAATATCTAATTTTTAAAAGATGAAGAATTAAAATTTGGTGGGTGGGCACAGCAGTCTGGGTTGAGTAGGCTGGACTCATTTCTGGTCCTATCCCATGGCCCAGGTCTGAGCTCCTTCCACAGTCAGTGGGTGGGTGGGCATAGCGGTCTGGAGTGAGCAGGCCAGACCCATTTATGGTGCCCTCCCACTGTCTGGGTCTGAGTTCCTTACGTGGTCAGTGTTTGGGCAGGTGTAGTGGTCTGGAGTGAGTAGATCAGGCCTATGTATCTGGGCTCCTCCCACCTCCCCAGTCTAGGTTGCCTGCACTGGTCTATGTCCTGGAGGGCTCAGCACAAAGTAGGCCATATCCCTATCCCCTTACTCCTCTTAGTCCCCTGGTCCTGGTAGGTCCCATTGAGCCTTGTTAGGGGAGGCTTGGCCCCTGTGTAAGCTGTGGAATCAGGCCTTTGCTCTGGCATCTGGACTGGACAATAAGTACCAACATTCCTGTTCACCTGAGTCAGAGGGTGAATGGGCCAAAGGACACAAACTTGCTTCCTCCTCAATAAAATAAAGATTCTTCCAAAAATGGGTAGGCAGCAATGCAAAAAAGTCAGCGAAAGTCAGAAGACTGAGAGATCTCCACCAAGGATGCCTAATCATATTATGGAAACCTCCAATGTAATCATAGAGAAATCAACAGAAATTCACCCCCAAAATGAAAACACAACAACCAATGAGATCCTGATAAAAAATTTTCAATGATCTTGAAGCAAACTATCAAAGAACCAACAATCATATCAATGAAATTAAGCAGAATCATCTCCTAGAGGGTTCAGCTTTTGACAGTAGGCTTAATTTGATGGAAGAAAATGTTAGAACATTCCAAAGAGATATGAATAAATTGAAGGTAAGTCAGAAAAATGGAAGACCTAAACAACTGGTTGATAAACTTAATGAAGAATTGATCAAATGTAAGAATGTACTAAAAAAAGCACCGAGAAAATCAGAATTCAAGTTGAAATCATACCTCAAAGAAGAGATGGACATTATATAAAATAACAAAACACAATAGAAAACAAAAACCAAACAGAATTTATGAAAACCTCTCTAGAACCACTCACCAACAGAGTCACTTGTGTGGAAGACAGAACCTCTGACCTGGGAGATAGGACAGAAGAAATTGATCGGGAGGCCAAAAATTTTGCTAAGTTCAAAACAATCAAGTGAACAGAGTATGAGGGAAGTATGGGACACTCTAAAATGACCAAACATCTGGATCACGGGTATACCAGAAGGAAAGGAAATCCAGGTCAGAGGTATAGAAAGCATACTCTATAAAATTATTGAAGAAAAATTTCCAAATCTTTCAAAAGAGAGGCCCATCCAGATACAGGAAATCCACAGAACACCAAACAGGAGGATCAAAAAACCCATCTCACCACTAAAGATAGATATTTCCTCAGGGTAAAAGGATGGAAAAATGATATTACAAGCAAATGGAAAAACAAGTGGGTATTGCTATATTAATATCTGATGAACGATTTCAAACCAAAAGTAATGAAAAAGGACAAAGAAGGCCACTTCTTACACATCAAGGGAATGATCCAACAGGAGCACATCACAATCATAAATCATAAATATATATGCACCCACAGAACCTTCTCCAAAATTGACCATATATTAGGCCATAAAGTGTGCCTTCATAAAGTCAGGAAAATTGAAGTAAGTTTCTGCATCATATCAGCTCAAAATAATTTAAAGCTAGAAATTAACAACAAGAATATCAAGAACCCCACTAACTCCTAGAGACTAAACAACACACTTTTAAACAATGAATGGGTCATGGAAGAAATAAAAAAAAATTGCAAAATTCCTAGATTTCAATTATAATGAAACTACAACCTAGCAAAACTTATGAGGCTCAATGAAAGCAGTCATTAGGGGAAAATTCATAGCCCTAAATGCCTTCATTACAAAGGCAGAGAGATAAAAGTTAATATCCTGACTGTCCACACAAAGGCACTGGAAAAACAAGAAGTATCCAACCCAAAGAGCTCTACGCAGAAAGAAATAATCAAGATTAGAGCAGAAATTAATGAACTGGAAACTAGGAAAACAATCTTAAAAATCAATGAAACACAGAGCTTGTTCTTTGAAAAAATAAACAAGATTGAAAACCTCCTGGTCAAAGTGATCAAGCACAAAAAAAGAGAAGTCTCAAATTAACAAAATCAGAAATGAAAAATGAGAGATCACTACAGACATTAATGAAATTGGAAGAATCATCAGGGCATACTTCAAAACCTATGCTCCACAAAATTAAATAATCTGGAAGAAATGAATAAATTCCTAGACACAAAGCACCTACCAAAACTAAACTCAAAGCAAATTAATCTCCTAACCAAACCTATCACATCATGGAGATTGAAAAGGTATTCAAAAACCTTCCCCAAAAGAAAAGTCCAGGTCCAGGTGGCTTCTCAGCTGTATTCTATCAAACATTCATACAGGAACTGATACCAGTTTTTCTCAAATTAGTCTGCATAATAGGAGACCTGGGAACCCTTCCCAACTCCTTTTATGAAGCTAGCATCACCCTAATACCAAAACTAGAGAGAGATGCAACAAGGAAAGAAAACTATGGGCCTATATTCCTAATGAATTTAGATGCAAAAAATCCTGGGCAAAATTCTTGCAAACCAAACTCAGCAACTGTTGCAGTCCGGTTCGCATTGCTGGTAGAAATCACCTAACCAAGAGCAGCTTCTGGGAAAAAGAGTTTTATTTTGGCTTACAGGCTCGAGGGGGAAGCTTCACGATGGCAGGGGAAAACGATGGCATGAGCAGAGGGTGGACATCACCCCCTGGCCAACAGAAGATGGACCACAGCAACAGGAGGGTGTGCCAAACACTGGCATGGGGAAATTAGCTATAAAGACCATAAGCCCGCCCCCAACAATACACTCCCTCCAGGAGGCATTAATTCCCAAATATACATCAGCTGGGAACCTAGCATTCAGAACACCTAAGTTTATGGGGGACACCTGAATCAAACCACCACAGCAACACATCAAAAGTATTATCCACCTTGATGAAGTAGGCTTTATCTCAGGGATGCAGGGATTGCTTAACATACGGAAACATGTCAATGTAATACATCACGTGAATAAACTGAACCATAAGAACCACATGATCATCTCAACTGATGCAGAGAAGGCCTTTGATCAAGTACACCACCACTTAGTGATTAAGACACTGGAAAGAATAGGCATGGAGGGTTTATTTCTCAACACAATAAAGGATATATATAAAGCTCCTAAAGCCCAAATAATTCTTAATGGGGAAAAACTCATACCTGATCTAAAGCTATATTACAAGGCTATAGTGACAAAAACAGCATGGTACTATAATAAAAACAGAAACAGAGAGCAATGGAACAGAACTGAAAAGCCAGATTTTATAGCTTTACAACTACAGCTGCTTGATCTTTGACAAAGGTGCCAATTATGTAGCCTGGAGAAAAGACAGCATCTTCCAAAAACAGTGTTGGACAAATTGGATGCACATATATAGAAAAATGAAATTAGACCCACCCATTTTTCCATACATAAAAGTCAAGTCCAAATGGATTAAAGACCTCAATATAAGATCTGAAACTCTTCAACTATTGGAAGAAAAAATAGGAAGGACTCTCCATGCCAAAGGACTTGGACAAGACTTCCTGAACAAAAGTCCAGTAGCCAAGGAAATTAAACAAGCACTCAAACAATGGGGTTTCATGAAGCTAAAAATTTTTTTCACAGACAAATATACCATGAGCAGTGCCAATAGATTATCCACAGAATGGAAGAAAATCTTTGCCAGCTAGAACACTGGCAGAAGCCCAATATCTAGAATCTACAAAGAGCTCAAAAAACTAAACCATAAGAAATCAAAGAACCCACTCCAAAAGTATAGCAGAGAACTAAATAAGGAATTCTCAGAGGAAGAATTGCAAATGGATAATAAACACTTAAGAAAATGTTCAATATACCTAACTATTAAGGAAATGCAAATTAAAACACCTATGAGACTCTACCTCTCCCCAGTAAGGATAGCAAACATTAAAAAATCAAATGAAAACAAATGTTGGAGGCTGTGTAGAAATAGGAATGCTCATTCACTCTTTGTGGGAATGTAAGCTGGTATAACCACTGTGGAAATCAATTTGGAGACTCCTGAAAAGGCTGAGTATAGAGTTACCAGCAGACCCTGTTATTCCCTTACTGAGCACTTATGCTAAAAGCTCCACATCTCCATTCAGAAATATTTGCCCAACCATGTTTATAGCTGCTCAACTCATAATAGCTAAAAACTGGAATCAACCCAGATGCTCATCATTGGACAAATGGATAACCAAGATGTGGCATTTCTACACAATGGAATTCTACTCAGCAGTAAGAAAAAAATGACACATTGAAATTGTAGAAAAATGGTCAAACTTGGAACAGATAATTTTAAGTGAACTCACACAATCATAGAAAGACAATTGTCATATGATCTCACTCATCTGCAGTTCCTAACCTGGATCAGCCCAAGTTGCTGACACAACTGAATAGCATCTTGAAGATTGGACAATAGGGAGAGCACAGCTTGGGGAAAGGGAAAGGATGGGGGTGGGGACACAAAATCTGAACCCAAATAGGACTGGTACCATAGAATCCTATATCCTGGAAAAGAGACTAAAAGGTGGAACTCTCAAGCAAACCTTAGAGGGAGCACCTGAAGTGAAGAGCCCTAGAGAGATTGAGACAAAACCTAACCCCAAATTTCTTTTGTTTCTCTTTCTTCTCTGGCTTTTTCTTTTTTTTATTCCCTTGGTGCTGGCCTGTAATTCCTTGTACCAGGATGTGAACTATATCCACAATGAGTTGTTGAGCAGAGAGACCTACTAGATCTCCCAAAACAAATAAGACAGAGTTCTGTCAGAGCACTTTATTACCCACCAGAGGTTAATGGTAAGACACTAAGTGTTGAAGACACCAAGCAATGTCAGCATGGACCATGGGAAGACCTGACTGGAGTCTGAAGGAGAGCTAGTCCTCTGGTAAGTAGCCCATTTAGTGTTGGAAGTCACTATATATTAGCTACCAGGGGAAAGTGGACAACATCTGTCCAAGTAACTAAAAGTCTAAGCAACTCAGAAGCAAAGAGCCTGACGTGATGCTCACACTAGTATATTACTGGCACACAGCCTTGGTGGGCAACCATGTGCTCTTGGATTGGCTAGCAGATCCACTCAATGGAAAGGAAACCATATCTGGAACTGGGAATTCAGTCAGAATCATATCCAGATAATGATTTTGCTTTCCATTGTCAAGCTCTCACTAACCTTAGACTATAAGAGTGTCTAAACCCTTTTAATTCTTTCTAAATTAATAATGGTTATCCCATTTAACTGGTACTGACTTCACTTTCCATTGGAGAATCTGCTTCTCTGTTTCTCTCTGGACTAGAGAATAAAAACAACTACCCGAGTCCCCAGATGAAACCACAGAGGAACTGGGGAAATGAGCAAGAGTGCTGCTCTCTTAGTTAAGCTGGTATCAGCACAAGGGTGAAGGAGAAAGATACTGAGGACACTCCACACCTACCAAACCAGACAACTAGATTCTCCTAAGTGC
This sequence comes from Jaculus jaculus, assembly GCF_020740685.1. Classification (NCBI taxonomy): domain Eukaryota; kingdom Metazoa; phylum Chordata; class Mammalia; order Rodentia; family Dipodidae; genus Jaculus; species Jaculus jaculus. The sequence continues at coordinate 84,606,317 of NC_059103.1, forward strand.
CCATTACTGAAGTAAACTTGAAATGTTCCCAGCATGGCTCAGGGACTTTTATGGAAGAGGAGGTTGAAAGATTGTTAGAGCCATGAGTTGGAACATTTTGCACAGAGACATTGCTTCTCCCCCATAACTGACTGCTGTCCCATAATGCATGACCTACAATCTCCATGGGGTTGACCTGCATCCCCAATGAGGAAGGCCTCTTCAAAAAAGGGGCAGGGGGGGGCTGGAGAGATGGCTTAGTGGTTAAGTGCTTGCCTGTGAAGCCTAGGGACCCTGGTTCGAGGCTCGGTTCCCCAGGTCCCACGTTAGCCAGATGCACAAGGGGGCGGACACATCTGGAGTTCGTTTGCAGAGGCTGGAAGCCCTGGCTCACCCATCCTCTCTCTCTCTCCCTCTATCTGTCTTTCTCTCTGTGTCTGTCACTCTCAAGTAAATAAATAAAAATTAAAAAAAAAAGAAAAAAGAAAAGGGGCAGGGAGGTGGGAAAGGGTGGTATCAACATGTGATGTTTACATACAAAATAGATCCATATCTAATAATAATAATAAAAGAATTAAATTTATATCTGTTCCTATAAAAAGTGTCTTTGATGGTCTTAGACATTCTGGCTTCACTTTTATGGACAGGCAACAACTTAAACATCCAGCTGAAGGCATTGTAAAAACTAGAACATTCCAATCCCAATAGTGTTGAATATAATCAAATAATCAAGATAAAAGCATAAATCAATGTATTGGAAAAAAACTTAGAAATATCAATGAATCAAACATCTGGTTCTTTGAAAAAAGTAAACAATATTGATAAACTCCTAGCCAATTTGATCAAAAGGAAAAAAAGGCTCAAATCAACAAGGTCAGAAATGGAAAGGGAGATGTTACAACAGACCCTAATGAATTTTGGTGAATCATCAGGACATTTTCTAAAGATCTATACTCCTCAAAACTGAAAATCCTGAAAGAAATGGATAAATTCTTTGACTGATACCACCTACCAAAACTAAACCTAGAAGAGGTAAACTACCTGAATAGATATAACATTAAATGAGAATGGAGCTATAGTTAAGACTCCTAAGAACAACAACAAAGTCCAGGCCCAGGTGATTTCACTGCTGAATTCTATCAAACCTTCAGTGAAGAACTAAAGTCATTTTTTTCCCTCAATTTATTCCACACAATTGAAAAGGAGGGACACTCCCTGATTCTTTTCATGAAGCCAGCTTATATTAACACCAAAACCTGTCAGGAACACAATGAGAAAAGAAAACCACAGTCTGTTGAACTTTGACACAAAAATTCTCAGTAAAATTCTTGCAATCCAAATTCAAGAACACATCAAGACCATCATTCACCTCAAGTAAGCTTTATCCCAGGGATTCAGGGTTGGTTCAACATACAGAAATTGATAAACTCAATACATCACATAAACAGACTCAAAGTCAGGAACCACATGATCATCTCTATAGATGCAGAAGAGGCTTCAACCAAATTCAATATCCCTTCATGAGTACAACACTCTAGAAGATAGGAATTGAGGGACCATATATCAAAATGGCAAAGGCAATATACAATAGACCTAATGCCTGTTCACACTAAATGGGAAAAACTCTTAAGCATTCCCATTAAAGTCTAGAACTAGGTAGGGGTGCCTAATCTCACCACTGCTTTTCAACATAGTACTTAAGTCTTAACTCAAGTAGTATGACAAGAGAAGGAAATAAAAGGGACACAAATTGGAAAGGAAAAAGCCAAACTAGCCCTATTTACAGATGGCATGATTTTATACCTAAGAGATCCAAAAAATTCCATGATAAAACTACTAGATGTGACAAATGCTTTAATCAAATTAGCAAGATATAAAATCAACATACAAAAATCACCAGCCTTCATATTTATCAATGACAACAATATGGAGAAAGATGTCAGGGAATTTGTCTCTTTTATAATAGTCACAATAAAATAAAATACCTTGGAATCTCCCTAAGCAGGGAAGTAAAAGAGTATACAATGAAAACATAAAAACATTGAAGAAGCTGGGTATGGTGGTGCACACCTTTAATCCCAGCACTTGGGAGGCAGAGGTAGGAGGATTGCCATGAGTTCAAATCCACCCTGACACTAGAATTCCAGGTTAGCCTGAGCTAGAGTGAGACCCTACCTCAAAAAACTGAAAAAAAAAATGAAGAAAGAACTGAAGACATGAGAAGATGGAATGATCTTCCATGCTTATGCATAAGAAGAATTAATATTGTTAACATGGCCATTCTACCAAAAATAATATACAGATATCATGCACTTCCAATCAAATCTCCAGCAACATTCTTCACAGAGTTAGCAAAAACAGTCTCAGAATTCATATGGAAGCCCAAAAAGCCTTGGATAGCCAAAAATGTACTCTGCAAAATGAACTGCTCTGGTTTCAAGCTATAAAAAAGGAAACAGTAATAAAATCATCATGGTATTGGCATAAAAGCAGGCATATCAATCAATAGAAATGAATTTAATATCCAGGTATGAGTTCTCATAACTACACTTATCTGATCTTCAAAAAAGAAGCTAAATGCATTCTGGAGCAAAGACATACCTTCAGCAAATGGTGATGGAGAAACGGGACAGTCACATGTAGAAGATTTGGACCCCATCCTCTCATCTTGCACTAAAATCAACTCCAAATGTATTATGGACCTCAATATAAGACATGAAATTCTAAATTGACTAGGAAAATACTTTTAAATTGAATAGAAAAAAACTTTCTGAACAAGACTCAAGTGGCCCAGGGAATTAGAGAAATATTCAACAATTTGGACCTTATAAAAATGAAAAGCTACTGTACAGATAAGGAAACTATCAACAGAGTCAACAGACTACCCAATGAATGGGAGAAAATGTTGACTAGCAATACCTCTGACAAAGGTTCTAGAATCTGCAAAAACTCAAAAACCTAAACAATAAAAATTCAAGCACCCAACTCAAGAAAATAGGAGGGATTTCAACAGAGGGTTCTCAAAGGAGGAAGAAATACAAATGGCCATTAAACACCTGAGGAGATGCTCAACCTCTTTACTCATCAGGGAAATGCAAATAAAAATCAGCACAAGACTCCATCTCATTCTAGTCAGAATAACAACCATGAAAAAGCAAATGAGGATGGCAAGATGGCTTAATGCTTAAGACACTTGCCTGCAAAATCTAAGCACCGAGGTTCAATTCTCCAAATCCCATGTAAGTGAGATGCACATAGGGGCTCATGCATCTGGAGTTCCTTTGCAGTGGCTGGAGGACCATATGCCCCCATTCTCTCCCTCTCACTCTCTCTCCCTCTGCCTCTAATTAATAAATAAATACATAAAAATTTTTAAAAATCAAATGTCAGCACATGCTGGTGGGGGTGTGGGGAAAGAGGAACTCTTATCCACTGCTGGTAGGAGTGCAAAATTGTACATCCATTATGGAAATCAACATAGAGACTCCTCAAAAGGCTGAAAATAGAACTACGATTAGATTCAGATAAACTTCTTTTGGGCATGTACCCTAAAGAGTCTATTGTATACCACAGAGATCCTTGCTCAACCATTTTTATTACTGCTCTAGTCACAATAGCCAGGAACTGGAAGCAGCCCAGAAGCCCATCAACAAATGAATAGTTAATGAAAATGTAACACCTGTACAAAATAGAATTCTACTCAGCTGTAAGGAAAAATGTAACAAACATATCTGTAGGAAAATGGAGGGACTTGTCAAAAATCATGCTGCACGAGATCACAGAGGTTCAGAAAGACAAATGCCACATGACTTCTGCAGGAACTTTCTTACATGCAGTTCCTAACCTGGTCCAGAGTCAGTTAATTGTAAGCCATAATATCTATGAAATGGACATAGCATTAGAATGAAGATTGGAAAAGGGGGAAATAGTGAAGGAAAGGAGGAAGGGCTACTGGACAATAAGTCATTGACGAGCAAAAAGAAAGAAAGGCATGGAAAGGCCTAGGGGGTAAAGCAAAGAGGTGTGTGTGGGGGGAAGGGGTTACACAAAAGTAATGACATGAATCAATCTTATAGAACTCTTCTTCCAGGATAACACTCTACAAGTCATTATCCTCAATACAGGCAAGGGAGACCCAAAGAGAAGAGCACCATAAAAGGTAGAGAAAGCATAACCCTAAAATCCTGGGCACTGGCTCATAATTCCCAGGACTGGAATTAGGTTCTCCCTCACAGTGAGCTGTCAGTCAGGGAGACATGAGGTCCCCAAAATAATACAGGCTATTGCCCAAACACTTGGATATCTGCAAGAGCTAAAAGGTACATTCCTACTGCTGAAGATACCACAGCTTGCTGCCACTGGACATCAAGTGTTCATGCTGGAAGTGAGAGGGAATCCAGCTCCCTCCCAGCTAGCCCTCATAGTGCTTTCAAGTGCAATGAGAGTGGCTGGAGAATAACACTTGCCAGATGATTGCATAATCATGCCAGTTACAAAATCAACCAGGAGAACAAGAAGTATACACTGGGCAATAGTGGCACACAGCCATATATGTATGTAGGTAACCCAGTATTCATGGATTGGAAATGATACCCACTCTACAGAGGTGAACTCATATCTGGCTCTAGGACTCAAGCCAGATTCCCTACAACAGGAAACCTAGAGGCTCCAAAGACAGCCTCCACTACTCTTTAATGAATACACACATCAATATATTTTCTAAATGACTAGGTTTATCCTCCTTTATTCAAAGTGTTCTCACTTTTGGTTGGAGAATCTGTTCTATTTTACAGATGGAGGAGAATGTGGGGAAGAACAAGTATACATCAATACATCAAGAAGAAAGAGCCGACAGTTTACTGGGGTTGGGTCAGCTCATCCTCATCTGGCCTGGCCCAGAAGTCATTACAGGGAAAGCAATGGCATGAATACTGCTCTCAAGGTGAGCCTGAAAACCAGCTCCAGGGAAATGGCAACAGACACTGTGGTCACTTACACCTCATAAAAACAGAGATCCAGAGTCTACAGAGAAAGCAACACTAAATCAGATCTCTATCTTGCCCACCAATGCTCAGGAAGCATGGTGGAAGAGGGGGTGGAAAGATTGTAGTAGCCTCCAGGTGGGTGGGAATAGCCCGAGACACTATGTTTTCCCCACCCCTGCAGAGGGTGATTGAGGTCTCTTGGTCCTCACAATGAATAGCAATAACCCCACTGAAGACCCTCAGCAGAACTGGGGCAGGGGAGAGTGGACATATATGTGCAATATTTTTATAAAAATCAATAAAATTTAAAAAGTATAAAATAATTTGCATAAATCAATAATAAAAACAAAGAAATACTAAAAACCTAAATGTTTTTCAGGAGACAATTCTCAATAGTCCATAAACATATGAATGAAGCTCCCTTGCTATTAATCAGAGAAATGAAAGCCATCAAATTATGTTTCTATATTCCTACCAGAAAGACTAAATGAAATTTGAAAAGAATAGTGTCAACTATAAGATTGGAGAGCAACAGAAACGCTACTCACACTACTAGAAATACAAATTGGAAAAAAAGCACTGAAAAATTGGTTGATATTTTTTCTAAAAGCTTATCATATGTGTGCCACATGAACAATGCCACTCCTGGTTGAAAACCAATAGGAAAGGATATTTATGTCATCTGAAGGACAGATACAGAGATGTTCAAAGCATTATTTAAGAAAAACTAAACACTGGAAACAACCTGACCATCTACACTGGAGTGAATGGATAAACATATGTTGGCATGTTTAAATAACTTAGCACTGCATAGAAATAAAAGAAAAATAGGAAGAGTTGCAATCAATTCATGCACAATAATACCTACACAACCTAAGTAATGTAGAACAACAAAAGGTGGATCCTGCTAAGTTCTTTTGCACTTATATCAAAGCCAGGCCAAAGCAACAAGTTTTCTGAGGACAGAATAGCAGTTTTCTTTGAGGAAAGCTAGTTACTGTAATCTGGAAAAAGATGGAGGACTCTGGTAATATTCTCTTTCTTGATCTGGCTGATAGTCACAAAGGTGCGTATAGCTTATGAAAATTCACTAAAGGCCATGTTTATTGGGTGTGCGTTTTTATGTGTTGATTATAGTTCAATAAAAAGGAAGGCCATTAAATAATAACATAAACTTTCAAACTACTAACATTTTTTAAAGCTTAACAAGAGAATGTTAGGGCTGGAGAGATGGCTTAGCGGTTAAGCGCTTGCCTGTGAAGCCTAAAGACCCCGGTTCGAGGCTCGGTTCCCCAGGTCCCACGTTAGCCAGATGCACAAGGTGGCGCATGCGTCTGGAATTCGTTTGCAGAGGCTGGAAGCCCTGGCGCACTCATTCTCTCTCTCTCCCTCTATCTGTCTTTCTCTCTATGTCTGTCGCTCTCAAATAAATAAATAAATAATGAACAAAAAAAATTAAAAAAAAAAAGAGAATGTTAAAGACTTAAATGGCATGAAAAAAATAGGGGAAAAGCATAAGAAGTGTAGGAAAGAGAGAGAAGAAGAAAGTACAATTTTAAACTGAGACAAAGCATTCAGAGCAGCCTTATGAGACAGTTAATCTCTTTTTCTTACCTGTATGGTAAAATTTCCCTGAAAATCCAAGGTTGAATGTAAAATTTGTGATTTGTGTACGCAAAAGATTCTGAGTGTCAAGCAGGGCCTGAAATACAGAATTAAGAAAAAACTGCGTCAGGTTGACAATGGCATTGAGAAGTTCTAAAGAGATATCTTTCTTTTACATTCAGAGAAGTTGCTGTTTTATTCAAATTACATGAGAGAATTTATTACTTTAAGAGTGTGATGGTTTTGAGATTACATAAAACACAACATATATTTAGCCTTTAGACTATATTAAGTTCATAAAGTTTTCAGCTGTAAAAAGGGAAGTAAAATAAAAATTATTGTGTGTGTACACAGGAAGCAGTATATAATACATGTATATATGTATTACTTATTTGTATACGATGCATAAGGCATCACGTTGTATCTATCACAGGCACAGAGGACCAATTGCCAAAAGAAGGACCTTCACTTTAAGTGAGGCTGGACAAGTGATATGTGAAACACAGTGGCATTTTTCACATATGTCTTGCATCTTTAAAATACGGGACTTTCAAATTTTAAATCTGAGATTCTCAAAATACAGGGATTACTATTCAAAAGATCACATGGTAACATAAATTTATAATTTACCCTTTCCTTCAAACACAGGCACATAGTTATGTTCATTGTCAACTATTTTGTATGGAGAAGTGCCTATGAGACCAGTAAAATGCACATCTAGGTGTGTCTATGAAGACCCCAAATAAAAGGGAAAAAACATGTTGAATGTAGGTACTATAACCCAATCGACCAGGGTGGGATGAACCAGGAGAACAAAGGAAAAAGCCGGCAGCACAGGCAGTCTCTTGCTCCATGCTTCCTGGCTATCAGAAACTTCTCTGTTCTGACAGACTTTCCCTGCCATGATGGACTGAAGCCTCTGAACCCATGAGTCAAAATAATTCCTTCTTTTAATTGTCTATGTTAAGTATATTGTCACAATAATGAGAAACTAACACAGTACACTACTTCTTACAAGTAAAACTATTTTGAAGCATAGTTTAAATTATATCCTATTCATGATATTGGCTATGAATAGCTAGTGGACTTTTTTTAATACCTTTTATTTAAAGAACAGTGTTCTTTCTTTTTTTAATTTTTATTTATTTGCTAGTGACAGAGAGAGATAAAGAGGAAGTTAGAGAAAGAGAATGGGTGCGCCAGGGCATCCAGCCGCTAGTGGACTTTTCTATCTTCTTTTACTTTTTGTTTCTGATCTTTTTCCAAGACAGGGTATCATTCTTGACCAAGCTGTGCTGGACCCCACCTCTGTAGTTCCAGAATGGCCTCAGACTTACAGAGATCCTCCTATTGCAGCCCCTGTAGTGCTGGGACTAAAGGTGTGTGCCACCATGCCTGGCTACTTTCTCATTCTTATTTAAATTCCAGTTTCTCCAATTGTTCTTTGTATCCATTCTTTCTCTCATACCTGAATGCTTATTTGAACTAAGAATGCATAACATTGTTGAGTCACAAAGGATCTTCATGAATACTTCTATTACACATGAGGAGACTAAGGCAAAATGTCTTGCTTATTTTCATAGACAAGATAGGCAATAGGTTCTAATTTAAAGGTATAGATCCAAATTAGCTCCCCCCTTTTACTCTGGCAGTCCATCCAGATCCCTGTCCTTTTCTTTTGTTAATACAACTTCTGCTTAGAATCCATATATCAATGTTCTGAGTCTCCACAATTTGGAAGGTATAAACAGATAATAACTGTTTGTTCAGTGACTCCCTGGTGATCACATACATTACCTGAATATGCCAGTGATTCTCCCTGTTAGGGAAATGCAGAAGGAACTTCTGAATCTCAAACACAACCATCTAAACAAGAGTCAGCTCACCAAATTTAGATATCTAACTCTTTTTTTTAATCATTTATTTTTGTTGTTTTTTTGAGGTAGGGTCTCACTCTAGCCCAGACAGACCTGGAATTCACAGTGATCCTCCTACCTCTGATTCCAGCTTGTTGGGATTAAAGGCATGTGCTACTATACCAGGCCCTTTTACAATCATTTCTTTCTTAACAAAGGCAAACTCCATGGTGTGCCTGACTAGGATATATACTATATGGGTTTAAATAATTCTGAATAATTCAAGAAGGGCTTGTGAGTGGATCTCCATATTGAGCTATGGGAGCAAAGGGGACTGATGGGATCTTTTCCTGACAAGGGTGAGGCCTAGGTGGAGCAGAGGAGAAGATGGCTGGACCTATCACTTCTCTAAGCAACTGAGATGTTAGACCCTGAAACAGGGAAAGGTGCTGAATTGGGGAAAGCATTTCTCCTGTGGTCTCTGTGGAAGGAATATCAGGTAAGAACTCTGAAACTTACAGTGCACTTATGAAGAGGATAGGCTTTGGAGTCAGTCCTCAACTGAAATTCTGGATGAACTCATTTCCAGCTTTTGGAAGTGTTATTAAACAATCAAAACCTCAGTTTAATAACTATTAAAGTAAGGTTAACAATAATTACCTGAATATTCTACTTTAAGGACTAAATGAGGTAGTCATTTATACTTCTGTAGTCATGGGAACACAGTATGTGCCCAGTGATTATTATTACTGTTCTTCAGTCATTGTGACTGCTCCCCTTACTACTACTGATATAGTCATCATTGATCAATGCTCTAGGACAATTCATGCCACTTGTCTGAACTTTTTCTTCATTTGCAACATGGAGACAGTGACCTAACTCAGAACTGTGATGAGGATCAATCATATATGTAGGAGTGGCTGGAAGACATTTCTTAAAAGTCCATAAAAGATGAGATCTATCATTATGTGTGAATATATGTACGTATGAACTATCTAACTATCTATCTATCACTCATTATCTATCACCTACACACCTATTTGTCAACTATCAATCATGTATCTTATTCATCATTATTTTTAATCTATTTATCTGCATATTCATCCATCTATCTTGTTTACTACTTATGTGCTATTTATTTATTTCAATTGGATGTAATTCACCTGTCCTGCCTTCTCTCATCCTCTCCCCAGTTTGAACGTTCTAGTTGACTCTTCCTGTGTATCTTCCTTTACCATTGCTCTTACCTTCCTTTCTTTATACATTTTACTCACTTCATTTCATCCTGTTTTTATCCTTTCAGTGGTTAAAATAAAGATTCAAAATCCATTTTAAAATGATTTCTAGTATATTCATTGCTCCTGTTTTAAAAGTAGATCAGGTGAATAACCTTTCCATTTGCATTTCATTTGGTTCAAACTAACTTTGAGTTTTTAACTTTGTTGTGGAACATATGTGTGTGTGTGTGTGTGTGTATAAATATATATATATATATATATACATATATATATATATATGTATATATATTATATATATATATATATAACTGATAAGATTGTTTGTCTTCTTCCTATCAGTTATATATCTTATACATAAGCCTTACAAACTAATTTAAGTGCCTGTGAAATAACATATTGATAAATATATTGATCTCATTCATTTAACTAGTACTGATTTTGCAGGTTAGAGTTGAGTTCATATATTTATTTCAATTCTAAACCAAACATTGAAACACTTGAAAGATATGTCAAAACACATGGCAGATACTAATTTTGTCTACTGTTTAATTCCAATTGTCAACTCTGATTGAGAAATGTCCAAGAAATGAGTAGAGCATATATATATTTTTTTCAATGTAGGGTCTCACTCTGGCTCAGGCTGACTTGGAATTCACTATGTAGTCTCAGGGTGGCCTCGAACTCACGGCAATCCTCCTACCTCTGCCTCTCGAGTCCTGGGATTAAAGGCGTGTGCCACCATGCCCGGCTAAGATTTTGAAAGTGTGTATGAGATACATATCTTTTAAACATTTTGAGTGTATGTGCATGTGTGTGCTCATGTGTATGTAGGTGTGTATGTGTGTGTGTACATGCATGTGCATGGATATGCATGGGAGGCCAGACACAAATCTTAAGTGTCGTTCCTTAAGCTTAATCTACCTTTTTTTTAAGACAGTGTATCTCATTGGCTTGAAACTAGCCAATTAGGCTAGACGGGGTGGCCTGTGAGCCTCGGGAATCTGTTTTTCTCTCTCTCATCTGCACTGCTATTACTATTGCAGGTTACTGTGCCTGGCTTTTTAATGTAGACACTGTGTATCAAAAGAGGTTTTCATGCTTTCAAGGTAAGTACATGAACAATTGAGATATTTGCCAGCCTGAAAAATGTCATCTCTTTATGCATTATTTCCATTTTTTCAAAAGATTGATCTGCCCTTTGCAAGAAGTTTAAGTACTCATCACTAGTCTTAAGTGATATCCATTCACTCAATTCTTCTTTACTAGAATGATATTTTTCAGTATTCTTTTATTCTACAATGAAATAGTACTCATTATTATGAGCACAATATTGTAAAATGATATAAAATGATACTTATTTTCTATTTGTAGTCTGTCTAGAATGATGTGATAATATCTAAACTCTAATCATAATAAACTAAATCACTGCTACAATACTACATTAAAGAAAACGATACATATTTTGTGTAGTGAATCCCTCTTTTAATGCAGAATACTTCGTCATGGAGGAAGGAGATAATGACATCTCAAACATCAATACAAGAGCCATGAAAACATAAATGTGCACTTTCAAAAGTGTTACTTTTATTTATAAAATTCAAAATAGTGTATGTTTAAGATCATAGAGTACAAAATTCTATGTACCAGTCAGTGCCTGAGAGATGGCTCAGCAGTTAAGGTGCTTTCCTGAAATGACTAATGGCCTGGTTTCGATTCCCCAGTACTCATGCAAAGCCAGATAACCAAAGTGGCAGATTCATCTGGAGTGTGTTTCCAGTGGTTATAGGCCCTGGTACATCCATCCTCTCTCTCTCTCCTTGCAAATAAATAAACTCGAATTAGAATTAAAAAAATTAAATTCAATGCACCATTGATTATTTTTAAAAGAGCACATTTTTTCTAAAAAATTAATGTCATTAATAAAGGCATTAAAGTTAAGTTTACTTCTTATATTTTCCAAAACTAATCTGACCTGTTTACATGTAAGCATATGAAACTACACACAAACCACAGCCATAGAGCTAATCACAAATCTAGGAAAGAGAAATTCAAATATGTTAATTAAAATTTAAAATAGGGTTTTAAATTTTCAACTAACAATATATCATGAGCTTTAAGTTATCACATTCATATGCAAAACCAACTTTCCTAATTGATTCAAGAGTATTGGTTCCATCAAATTGGTGTACTATAATACCCTTCTTCATTTCATTTCATTGTTGTCCTGTTGGCTTGTTTACATGTTAGCAGATATACATATGGCTCTGTGTATTAGTACATATTTACAAATAGTAACAAAGTAGACATTTCTGTAGCACAAAATATTTGTGTTTTTTCTTCAGCAAACAAGTCAACTTTTCACCAAATTTGCAAATGCTGAGCAGAGTATCAAAGGGTAATGTAGTACCCAATAAAATTATATGATTGCATTTTTAATATAATTCACAGAAATTTTCAAAATTGTTCTTTCAAATTTAAATCTGTATGTTGTCTCTTCTTAGTTTTCAAGTCTTCATTATGCAAAGCCAAGAACATTTGCAACACTTAAAAGATCTAGTTAAAGACAAAAAAAGATCTGATTTAAAGAAATTGAGCTCTAAGGATTGAGTAAATGGAAGCTTTATATCTCTTTGGATTCTATCCAACTTTCCTGAACAGAATGAATATATCAAAGAGAATAAATCAGAGACAAAATTAAAACCACACATAATTGCAAAAATTTTATATAAAAACCCCAAATCTACATAATTTTTAAGGGAAACTAATCTGCATTTTTCTTTCTTACTTGTACTTCCAAGATCATATTTTGAACCATTTTATCATTTCTAAGTGAACAAACTTTGGTTAGTGAGGCAAATTAAAGAAAGAATAAATTTTAATGTTGAACATTTCCTTCAGCAGCAGGAAATAGATGTTATGCTTGAGTACAGAAATTTTAGCTATAAAATTTTCTAATCAGGGCTGGAGAGATGGCTTAGCGGTTAAGCGCTTGCCTGTGAAGCCTAAGGATCCCGGTTCGAGGCTCGGTTCCCCAGGTCCCACGTTAGCCAGATGCACAAGGGGGCGCACGCGTCTGGAGTTCGTTTGCAGAGGCTGGAGGCCCTGGTGCTCCTATTCTCTCTCTCTCCCTCTATCTGTCTTTCTGTGTCTGTCGCTCTCAAATAAATAAATAAAAAATTTAAAAAAAAAGAAAAAAAATTTCTAATCAATATCAATGTAACTATCAGTACTTGCTTAACTTAATTAATCAAATCAATTTTGCAGCCTTTAAAAAATTGTATATCTACCTATGTTTCTTTCTGCACACACATTTGCATGCAGTCATCAGAGAGAATGCAATACAGATTTGTTATTCCCATTTCAGACACAGTGGATATGCCTCACATAGTTTGAATGACTTTTCTTTGGTCACAAAGGTAATTATGTGGTGAATAACCAATTTAAATAAAGAGTTTAGAAATAATGTATTCTAGAATTCACTTCTGGTTTTGACAGAGATCAAGATAGCAACATTGAACACTTATTGCTGACATACAGAACTGGAATGACATAATTCTCTGGAAGGATACAGAGGAGGCCTTTTCATTTCACTTTTACTAACTTCCAAAGCCTAAGTGTATTGGGTGGGGGCTAAAGAAATAGTATGTTGGTCAAAGAAAACTCACCTGTTAGGAGGTTTTTTGTTTGCTCAGTTTTTTTTTTTTTTTTGTTGTTGTTGTTGTTTGTTTTTGCTTTTCAAGGTAGGGTTTCACTCTCACCCAGGCTGACCTGGAATTCACTATGTAGTCTCAGGGTGGCCTTGAACTCATTGTAATCCTCCTACCTCTCTGCCTCCCGAGCTCTGGGATTAAAGGCTTGAGCCACCATGCCCAGCAACCTGTTTTGAGTTTTGAGAAGTTTTGAGGAATTTTGAGAAGAACTGAACCAACAGGATAGATATAGATGTAAGAGATTTATTGTAGGGCTAGTTGATGTTCTGGAAGCAATCTATAGAATTAAATAAACTGTAATGTAGTTCAGGTCTAGTCTGAAGGGCCTGAGAAGTGGGGATGGGGGGGTGATGGTATAAATCTTGATATATTGATAAAAAGCCTTAGAACAAAGAGTGGCCAGGTCCAAAGATAGGATAGGATGGATGTCTCAGCTCAGCAGAGAATTTGCTCCTCTGCATTTTAAAAAATATTCACAAGTCAGCAGGTGTTGCACCACTGGCTTTCTCTACTGTTTGTGCTTTTCAGTAACTCACTGGATTGAACAGTACACATTCACAAAGGGAGGACAATCTATTCTATTTATCTACTTTACCACTTCCAAAACTTCTTTCTTCCAGAAGTAGCATTATGAACACATTCCAAAATTATTAAGCCAGGATCATGACAATCCTATACAATTGACATCAGCATGGAAGAAACAAAGGCAGGAAAGATGAAGAAACCAGTGAGAAACATACTACTTGGCTTATTTTTGCAATAATATTCAGACTTTCTTCACAAGAAGCACATGGACACAGCACTGCTCTGGGTAACTTACACGTTTCTAACGGTAAAACCATCATTCAGCTCACAGCTGTCTATAGAAAAAATGCAAAGCCTACACAGTGAAAAGGAAAACTGTAATTCTGTCATCTTAAGAGAAAGATCAAAAGTGAGAGTTTAATTAATTCCAAAAGAGCTTTCCATGAGCATTCACCTAGGAATTTACTATTTATAGTGTAATGCTATAAAGATATTTTCCTTCTTGTTAAATTGCCTCTGGCCAAGGTCGCCATCTGCTGAGAATGACCTTAAGAATGCCTCCTCCTAGAAAATGACCTCACTAATGTGATAGACATGCTGAATCAAATGACTTAGTTCTCCAACCCTGCATGAGCTTTGATAAGTTACTAAAACTTCCCCAACCCCCATTCCCATTTCTGGAAAATAGGAATGACTATATAGATCACAGACTTGGTATGAAGATCAAATTACAAGAAGGATGCATATTACTAAAACCTTTGCAGACCTGTGGAGGTTGAATTTTTAGCTCTCAGAATGAAATCCTTTGTCCTTTCTTCTATCAACCATAAAATCTTAGTTTGTTCATCTGCTTCCCATGTGAAAAGGAATAAAACATATGCCTATTATTTTAACTATATATCAAATTAATCATTAGCATTTTTGGAGTTTTCTAATTAGTACCAAAGAAGAAGATTATACAACAGCTATATCATAGTAACATTTATAGGGATGTGTATTTTCTCTACATGACACTAATGAATTCTTCACTTTCTACCAGAATATCCATGCAATTGATGTTTGTATCGCATTAACAGAATATGGACAAAAGTTTGTGTGAAAGCTTATGAGAAAAGTCACACAGTAACCATGAAGTATTTCTCTTACAGACTTTAAATCGTCTAGGACATCTAAACTCTAAATTATGAATTGAGAGATATTTCACCTAAAACATTTGTTAAACTGAAACTGGCAAATTATTTTTAACCAGGAAATAGAAAATTATTAAGTGCTATTATCACTATTTGCTTGAAATTGTTATGCATATTTTATTTAGCTAGCTAATGGCTCCTATACTTAAATAGCTAAAATACTACTGCATTTTTAAAAGACGAAATAAATGTGAAAAGTAGTTTACAATTCCCTAGAACATAGTATCTTTAGGGAACTATTAGCTACATTTCATTAATTTAATTATAAAGGAAAAGGATTTTATATGCTATCATAAAATATGTTAATACTTTAATAATTCAAAATACTGGCTTTTAGCAGAAAAGGACTCAGAAGTAAAGTATCCATCATGAGCAACAGGGACATCTCCATCTACTTCCTAGTATTCTAGAGCCCATTAGACTTCCTTCAGTACTTACAGAAAAATGCCATGACCTCATAAATAGCAGATCTGCTCTTGTAAAGCAATGAAAATACTATTGACAAACCACATATACCTTAAGCATTGCCCCAACCATCCCTTCCAAAAGAGTTTGTTATGCATTCAATGCAGAGTGACAATGAACCATAACTATCAACACCATGAGTTAATAATTACATCCATTCCATTTACTGCTATATTTCCAAAGCAGAACATGAAGTCAGGAGCAGGACCAGGGACAAGTAAGTATTTGTTGAATAAACAAATTAATAAATTTCTGATTGCTCAATGAAGATGAATATTGCAGAAGATTATTTATTCATTTGTTTATTGATTTTGAATGCTTATTTACTATTTGACTTTATTTTCATGAACTTTTTGACTTGACAATTCTGCTAAGAAGCCTATTTTGAGCAAGGACACAAATAACTTTGAACCCTTATTTACTTCCCTTGGACCTGAAGCTGATTCAGTCTTTTTGCCTTGGGATCCTCCTAATAAGTTTAAATCCCAGCCTGATTCAGTGCTTCAGCCTTCATCCCATGGGAAGGCTGCTGCCCCTCACTGTACCTCTCAATAAACTGTCTATCAAGTCCGGTGTTCTCTTTTGCTTTTCTCTTACACTTTCCTTACAGTTTCCTTCTACATAGAGCCTCCCTGGCCTAATGGTAGGGGGTCACCTCCCATTTCCAAAGTCCTTACTGTGGAAATGTAAAGTGTCCCTCTGTGACTTGCCTCCAACCAAACTTCCTTTGCCATAGATAAAGCTTCCTTTGCCATAGATATTCTTGATTGTTTCTAACTTTTTCTAACAGGACTATTGCTATGATAAACCTGTCTACATGGTTCTTAAGTTTTGGAACTGGTTTGCAGGAGGAATGTGGAAGGATTTTGAACTTTGGACTAAGAAGGCCTTGGAATTCTATAATAGAGCTTCTTAGGCCATTCTGATGAGAGTTTGGAAGACCAAAAGATGGTCATGGTTTCCTGCCCCCTTATCTTATAAGTTACATGGTCACTGTTCTGGTGTCACTCCTTACATAGTATTTTAAATGGTAAATGTGCTGATATCCTCTAAAGGAACTTTTCTATTCAACTTAACAAATGAGTTCTTTTTCCTTCCTCACTTTCTCCCAACTGAAAAAGCCTTAGAAAGCCCACTACCTGAAAACTCAGGTTAGCTGTTCTCCTCTCTTGTGAGTCAGCCCTGGAAGCTTGTGCTTTTCCAGGATAAAAGCTTTCACCTTTGCTGTAACTGATTTTTGTTGTGTTGGTCACTCCCAAACCTTACAAGAAACTGGCTGTATTCTGCCTGTACTCTGAAAACTTGAGTGAGGTTTAAATTTAAAAGTAATGGACCTGGCTGGAGAGATGGCTTTGCAGTTAAGTGCTTGCCTTTGAAGCCTAAGCACCCCAGTTCAAGGCTCGGTTCCCCAGGACCCACGTTAGCCATATGCACGAGGGGGCGCATGCATCTGGAGTTCATTTGCAGTGACTGGAGGCCCTGGTGCACCCATTCTCTCTCTCTTTCTCTCTCTCTCTCTGTCTCTCTCTGCCTCTTTCTTTCTCTGTCACTCTCAAATAATTAAATAAAAAATAAACAAAAACATTTTAAAAAAGTAATGGACTAATGTATTTGTTGAAAAAAATTTCAAGGCAGAGTAGAATTTAATCTCTGGTGTATCATTTTTCATTTGCTCTGGTTCAAATCAAATGCAATGGCAAAATGTAGAGAAGAAATAAATAAAACATAAAGTTTGGCACAGAAAGAAATGTAAACAAGGTAATAGTCTTAGGCACAGAAACTTAAGCTTTTTCTGTAATTGTTAAAGAGATTACCACCATTAAGGAGAAAGCAGTTGTGTCATTTTGGGACAATAAAACAGATGCCCCAAGGGCAAAACCCAACCCACTGAAGACAAGATAGAGGGAATGCAAATTCTTTTGAAAGGAAAAGACCTGTCAGAAGAATGCAAAAAGAGGTCTCATTTCTCAAGGTCAGTTTACAGAGACTGCTGCATGTACAAACTTAAAATACATGCTAAATAACATGGGTAAGCATCAAAAACATGGTAAATGAAAGACACTGGCACAAATACATTGTAATGAGGATTTGGGGGATCAGGGAAAGTCCTTAAACTCCAAATCCTGGGTTTTAATCTGTTTTTTTTTTAAACATGGAATTGAAATAAACAGACTGAGAAGCATAGTTTATAAACTATTACATTCATTCAGAAGAGCCAGGGGTGTGAGGAGGAGTCCATCAACCAAGGAATGGGGCTGGCTACATCTGTGTGGTCTGACAGCCCATGTGGGAGCTGAGTAAGGGCCTGGGTAGAAACGTGCGTAGGGAAGTTCAAAGGCTAGCACTTAAAAAATTAAAGAATCATAAGTGTAATATAAAAATTACTATAATAATAATAGAATAAGAATTATAGAAAAAGAATATCTGGCTGCTAGAGTAAGAAGGACATGGTCTTACTGGCATTGGGACCCCTAAGTTTCCAGTGTGGAGAGAAGGACAGCCAAGAAGCAGGAAACAGAGGAAGATGACCTGTGTAAATCACTCTCCATTGAGCTCAGGAAGAGGTCAGCAAACCTGAGTAGAGTGCAAAAGCTGATTGGCCTGGGCTCAGGAAAGGGTCTGCACACCTGGGTAGGGTTTGAGAGAGAGAGAGAGCTGATTGGATGACATTGCATCAGATTCTGAATTCCAGTTCTGCTGCAACAGGCCTGCAGTATAACATGTTGTGGGTATCTTTATTTTTTTTCTCTTCTTGTTTTATGAGGCTTCCCCTAAGAATATCTTGACTAGACAGAGGTTGTTTAGTATATGGTTAGTTATATGTGAGTGAATATTCCCTTAACAAACAAAATTGAGAGTGTAGAACTGAGTATTTTTTTTTTTTTTTTTTTTTTTTAGGTAGAGTCTCAGTTGAGCTCAGGCTGTCCTGGAATTTACTATGTAGTCTCAGCCGGTCCTCAAACTCATAGTGATCCTTCTACTTCTATCTCCAGAGTGCTGGGATTAAAGGTGTGCACCACCTACCACCAGCAGGGTGAGACAGAATGGGCTATCCAGGGCATCTAGCCTTTGCAAATAAAGTTGAGATGCATGCACCACCTTGTACACCTGGCTTTACATGGGTACTGGGGAACTGAACTCAGGTCATTAGGCTTTGCAGGCAAGCACCTTAAATGCTGAGCCATCTCTCTGGCTCCTGAAGTATTTTTTCATGAGAGCTCATGTATGAGTGTATGCATGTGTGCTTTTGTGTGCATATGTGTGTTCATGTGTGCAGGCATGTATATGGAAGGTAAAAGACAACTTCAGGTGTTGTTCCTCACCTTCCAACTTGTTTCAAGCAGGGTCTTGGTTTCATTGTCAAGCTAGCTGGTCCTTGTTCTTCCCCGAATTCTCCTCTTTCTACCTCTTATTTTATGTTGAGTATGGAGATTACAAATGCACCCTCCTAGTCAGGCTTTACATGGGCTTGGGATCTAAACTCCGATCCTTACTTGCACAGTAAGTGCTTTAGCCACTACGCAATTTCCCTAGCTCCTTTGAATTTTTTAAATAAATGAGGTCTACAAGAATTGACCTACAAAAGTTTTTTTTTTTTTTTTCTAGGAGATGTATAATACTCTTAATACTGGATGTAAGAAAATTCAGAAACAATATCAGATGAAACTTCAAGAACTACCGGGCAGCAGTGACAACTGATGCTCAGAAATCCCTACATGATTAGGTCCCTGTTACTGTCTTTTCTACTCATTAAACTCTGGACAGACTCATCACCTTTGTGTGGTCCCTGGACTATGTATTCTCCCCTCAAGGTTTTTAGTTTTGCTGCTACGTAAAACACAAACTTTTCCCACATGTTCATGTCATTTACTTATTTGTTCCAGTGTTTGGTTATACATAATCTGGGTGAGGTTTTCCCTGATCACCATCTTTTCCTTTCCCATTTCTTCTCTATTTATTTTCAATTTTTGTTTATGTTCAAGCAGAGAGAAAGAGGTGTGGGGAGAGAATGAATGAATGAATCAGCATGACAGGTTCTTGCTGCTGCAAATGTACTCTAGATGCATGCACCACTGTGCATGTGGCTTTACATGGGTGCTGGGGAATTGAACCATGGACAGTTAGACTTTGCCTGCAAGCACCTTTAACTACTGAGTCCTCTTCTCTATTTTTTAAGGAAAAAAATTCCCTCTAGTATAGTTGACAAAAATTCTATCTATAGTGTACAATGTTATATTTTGATAAATTAATACACTGTAAAGTGGTTAAATCAAGCTAGCTAATATAATTATTACCCCATATACTTTTTCTCTTTTGTGACTACCCTCTTTTTAAATATATTTCCTTCCTATTGTTCTGAGTCTGATTTCAGTGCTTTATTTCTTTGTTGAATGTATCACTCTTACTATTACTATTGGCTTATTTATATGTTTGGATTTATGATGGGATTATGTAAGGATAAATCCATATGAAGTTGAAATAACATGTTAAAATGTATAAGTATGTCTAATTTATCAATCATTATAGTTTACCTTAACCTACCTTAGGTATGCTCAGAAAAAAAGATACTTTAAATAAAGGGTAAATAGTGGTGTCTCAATTCAAAAAGCACATTTAAAAATACACTTCATTAGGAAGATCACTACTAGTTTAGAGCCTTGTTGTGGTGAAGGGAAAGTGAGGCTCACATAAACCTGTGACCCATGAATGGTGCCAACATATGACACCACTTTAGGCCAGATAGACATTGTTTTGGAATTTTCTGTGATGCAAGTTGGAGAAAAGTTACAAGCTTGTACTTTGCCTAGCAAGTTAATTCCATTGGAATCGAATTGCTGGTCTAGAAATAAGCAGAAAGCCTTTGAGATCAGAATGGCTGTTAGGAAGAAAATGATAAAGTTGAGTTCTGTTCTACTTTGAAGGTATTTCCAAGATTCATATGTGGAAATTTAGTCACCATTGTGATACTATTCAGGAGTGGATCTTTAGGATGAATGAGAGGAAATCCTATGAATGGAAATAGAATCCTTATAAAATGTTCTAAAGAGGTTTGTGGAGATCGCTCAGTGGTTAAAGGTGCTTGCTTGCAAAACATGCTGGCCTAAATTTGATTCCCCAATATTCATGTAAAGACAGATGCACTATGTAGCACATGTGTCTGTCTGGAGTTTGTTTGCAGTGGCAAGTAGTTCTGATATATTTATTCATTTTTCATTCTCTCTCTCTCTTTCTTTGGCTCAAATAAATAAAAATATTTAAAGAATGCAAAAGAAGCCCGGCGTGGTGGCGTATGCCTTTAAATCCCAGCACAGCGGCAGAGGTAGGAGGATCGCCATGAGTTCAAGGCCACCCTGAGACTACAGAGTTAATTCCAGATCAGCCTGGACCAGAATGAGACCCCCTACCTCGAAAAACCAAAAAAAAAAAAAAAAAAAAGAATGCAAAAGAGAGTGTTTGCCTTTTCTGCCCATTCCAGTATGTGCAGACACAACACTCATGTCCTTCTGAGTGACAAGCACAGTCCCATCTGAGAAGCAGACATCCGGCTCTCACAAGACACCAAAGGCACTGATGCTTTGATCCCTGGCTTTCCATCTGGCAGAGTTGGTCAACAAATTCTATTGTTTATGTTACCCAGTGTGGGTTGTTTTGTTATAGCAGCCCAAACAGACTAAAACAGATTGAGCTTTTTCACTTCACTTTTCATATTATCCTATTAAGTCTAATGATCTACTTTCTGAGAATACAGCCAATTAAATAATCTAAACTGATTGCAAAGAAATACTAAAAACTTAGCAGAAGAATTAGTCAAGAAAAGGGTAAATCACCACCAAAATTTCATCTATATGCAAATTAGGGTGTAGGAAAAAGACTGGCCACATCTCTGAGGCCTCACTGTACAGTAATCTAATCACTGCTATTCAATAATAATGCAGACCTTAAGGCTTATCACGTTGTGCTGCAGAATTAATAAATCAAGTCACTAACTCAGTTTACATTTACCAAGTGTCTACTATGTGTCACATCATAGGTTCAGTGATGAGATAATCAAATTAGACTCATCACTCAGTGACAGGATGGTTTGAAGAGTAAATAGCTGGGAAAAGTCTTTGTATTCTCTAAAGCGTTTTACAAACATATGAAATCATTGCTATAGTCGAAAATAAGTTCTTAGGGAAACGATTCATATTTTAGAAGTCAAATGACATTCTTGAATGAATTACAGATGTCAAGCAATTTTAGGTTTGTTTATTGTCTGTCAGCTCCAGCCCCCAGACCTTTGCATGTGTTCAGGATACAATCCACTCTAGCTTGTAAGCCTTTGTTTTCCTATTCTTTCTCTTTGCCCCCCCCCACCTCCTTACATCATTGCATTTCCCCCCCCTATTTCTTTTATATCTTTCCTCAGTAAGAATATTGCCATAGGAGTTTTTTCTGAGAAAAGAGATCTACTCTCTCAGACCCAGTCTTCCCTGCCCTCTTTGCCTTAAATTAAGTTCTCACAGTATGGGCCAGTACCTGAGATGTTGTGAGGCAGCTTAGTGGGTCGATGTTGTCTACTTCAAGTATTTCTTTCACTGCACGCTGCCCAGTGCCACAGTAGACACTTATAAACTGTTATCAAATGAATAAATGGATGCTTGTAACTTGCAATCTCCAGTACTTTAGGCCTGAAGCTGAAGCTGAGGTATAAACAAAACAAAAAAACAACAGAACCTCTAAGAGACTATTGAGAAAGATAATTAACAGTATGTTTCCTGGAGGGAAGTTGCCTGGGCTTGGATCCCAGCTCCAAGGACATCAGTAATTTTTCTCACTTTTGCCAAGTATCTTCCTAGGAAATAGTTCTAGAAAAAATAATGGTGAAACTATTTTTGTACAAGTTTGAATAAAGTAGTCTATGTAAATCCCAGTACCTGGAACATAATCATCCCAATAAAATTTTAATCCTGTATTTAAACTCTAAAGAAGAAAGGGTTTCAAATTTTCATCCATATGCATAAGATGACATATAATTGCATTCAAATGGATAAGAAAAAAAGAGCAATAGCAGAGGTATACAGTCAACTGTAATTCTGATCTCAAGATTCACAGTAATTTGACCTCTAACACTAGCTCTGTGTGGCTGTATGTCAGTAGACAGTGAGGGGAGTACAAGCTAATCCCCAGAAAAAGGAAAGGTTTGAGGAGTTATTTCATAGATACAGTCTTCCTCTGAGGAAGCGGAAGGTGTGAGAAGGAAGCAATTGCAGCCCAAACCTGATAGAGAACCTCTTCTTGCAGTCTAAGTAGATTAATAACAGAGCAGAATGTTCGGATGCTGTGCTGAAAGAAGAATATAAATTTCATGTCTATGTCACCTTGCTGCCGAGACTCAGATGACTGCTACAAAGAGATTTTTTTTCCCTTGGGTCTTATGCTCATAAATGCAAAATACTGGATGATTAAAAAAACCTACCTTGATTTTAACAGCATATTTTGTCTTCATCAGTCAAGTTATAAAATATAAACAATTTTAAACAATTTAAGTATGCACACAATTTGATTTTTCTCTTTTTCATGCTGATCAAGTTATATTCTATCAGAAAAGTCTTCCCGTGACTAAAAATCTCTGGAAGACCAGCCTGGGACTCTGCTTTTGAAATATTTTTCCTCTGTTGAATGAGCCACTTTAATACTGGACTAGCTTACGAGACCCTTGAAAATTACTTGTGTTTCATGAATTTACCTAAGGAGAAGTAGCTTCTGTCTTTTTTCTTTTGAGGGAAGAAAACTGGGAAGTTATAGATTCCAAATAAATGCCAAGATCAATATCAATAAGAAATAGTGTTTGCAGATGTCAACTGCAGATCTCACGAGAAACAATGAGTACGATTTAAAACTTCCGTAAATAGAGACAATGTTCAGTTTTCTTCCATTTTGTTCAATCCAGGGTCACAGGATACCAAGCCAATTAACTCAGACTTAAAAGCCCCTCACTGCTGACTTCATATTCTTTCCCAGAGCATTGATAGAATAGTGTAACCTATGCCACTTTTGATAAAATTCCAACCCTGTTAAATGCCCCCCCCCAAATATTGCCCAAGGCAGGGCCAAACTTTAAATTGAACATGATCTCAGACTTTAATTTACTGTTGAAAATATGTGATGTCCACTTTTATTTTTGAAAACTTGGATCAAGTACAGAACATCCTACAAGCTGTGTTGGCAGAGACAAACTTAGTCATGTAGGTGGTGGTGGCGATATGGCACAGGCTTGTCACTCCAGGGGGAGATTGAATGGGCTGCAGGATCAGATGGCCATTGGCTGTGGTTGTTTGAATTGAAACATCCCCCACAGGCTCATGTGTTTTTAAGTACTTAGTTCCAATCTGGTGGCAGTTTTGGAAAGTTGTGGAGCATTAGGGAAGTGGAGATTTGCTGGAGGATGTATGTCATTAGGAATAGGCCTTGAAGTTTATTAGTTCAGCCCTACTAAATGTTCACAGCTAGCTCACTCTTGCTGTGACAAGATGCTTCCCTGCTGTCTGTTGTCTGCTCTGGCCAGGCTTTCCCTGACATGATGAAATGTCCCCTTGGAACTGTTGTGGTGGTTTGAATGTGAATGTCATTTCTCTCATATACTCAGGTATTTTTGCTTAAGCTTGCAACTTGAATCTCCCACAGGTAATGCCCAGCTGGAGGAGGTATCACTCGGGCTGGATCTGATAGTCTGGCCCTAAGGTGTGGTCAGGGCAGTTTGAGCTCTGGCTGTTCATATTTGTTGGCTGTTTGGTGGGGTCTTTCCTTTAAAGGTCTATTGAAGTGAGTCGTGTTCTTCTGCCATTGATGATGTTTCCTCTGGATTCTGGAATAACCCTTTCCTCCCATAAGCTGCTTCTGGTCAGTACTTTATAGCAGTGATGAGAAGGGAATTATAACTTTGCCAAAAGTTGCCCCACGGGATGAGGCCTAGAACCACTTTGGTCATTTGTAGTGAGATGGTCTCTCTGTATGGGTGCTCCAGCTTTTGTACCTTTCCTTCTTTAAGAAGTAATTGATATACAACAATATCAGATATTGGTGTGTGATTTAATGTGGGAATTTCATATAAACATGGCTGAAATATAAACAGAAGCATCAAAGTTTTAATCTGTGAAGTAACTGCAGAAAATGTCTAAGTTCATGCTCCATGTTTCTTCTAATAACTTCTGGGCTTGATTTACATTTTGAGTTATAACTGTTAAGGTGACTCTAAAACTGGGAAAGATGCCTTTATTTTATTATTTTAAGGCCACTAAACAGCCATTTGTTCTCAGTGACCTAGCTCATATGTAAATTAATGACCTATTAGCTTCCTCAGAGAGTGTCAAGGATAACCCTAATCAATTACCTATTGTCAGAATAGATTTTTTTTAAATAAAGATAACTAAAAAAAAACCTAGGATGAAGTTGTAGTAAATGATACAATTGTTCATGTTTCATGAATCTTAAATAGTTATATAAAAACTACTGAAAAATTACGTATCCTTTTACTTAATGTTTAATATAGAACAGTGATTTAGAGAAGGACAATACAGGTTAAGCCTTGAGAATTTGTCTGTTTTAAACAAATGTTTCCAGTATCATGAATATCAAACAGGATTCTGCCATGCTTTGGATATGTTTTGATATGCAAGGGTTAGTCCTCAGTGTGGGGATGATGGTGTGTGTGTGGGGGGGTGCTGGCAGGTTAATTGGAGGCACACCCTAGGATGGGGACTGTGGGAGGCCAACCTCTCTGCTTTACATTTGGAGATGTGGTTCTTTTCTCCACATGAGCTTCTGTCTTTGTTGTCAAGAATTGATGGCTGTCCAGGCATGGGAGTGGGAGTTGCCCATGCCATGCAGACATTCAGACTCCAAAACTGTGTACAAGTCAACCTCTTTCCCAGTTAGCCTGACTTGGCCTTTTGGTTATAATGAGAAAAGGGGATTAATACAGAGGACTGGTACTGAGGAGTGGTACTATACATGACCCTAATTCTCTGGAAGTGGACAGCAGACAGAGGTGGGAGAGTTTACAGATGCTGCTTAGATAAAGCATAGACTGTTAGACTGGTGCATTACAGGCAACTATGTTGAGGGTTCCAGAAAGGAGGAGACCAGAGAGAAAAGCTAGTATGTCTTTGAAATTAGCTTGTGGTCCAAGTGCTGATGCAAATGAAGATTCAGTTCAAGGCCAGAAAGAGGGCATTCCGGAAACAATGTGGCCAAGGAACCAACTGCATTGTGTTCTTGCTCTAAGACTCTGTGGTAGGTCAGACAGAAGAATGATGGTATAATTTATTTGGCAGAGGAAATTTAAAAAACTGCAAAGCATTTAGGCTGATAAATGATCAGCTGCTTTTAGATTTATAGTGATTTTCAGAAGCAAAAGAATCAAAGTGCAAAGATTTGGAAAGTTTGTAGTCTGACTTGGAAAGAAGTGGAAAAGTATACTTGGGATGGAGTGCCACTGAGGAAGGCCCAGCAGAGCATTCATTTGCTAAAGATATGAACAGGAGGATTAGTGCATGCTGCTCCTCATGACTACTAGAAAGATGTCTTGAGGCACTCCTACCATCACAGGCCTGGAGACCTAGCTGTGTGGATTTGTTTCAGGCTTGAGTTGAGATGCTCTCTTGGGCTCGTCATATCAAACCATCTGAGGAACCCATTCTATGCTTCCTGGGGGAGTTCTCTCCTGGTGCAGACATGCTTAAAGGTTAGTACTGATGGTGGATCATGATGGTGTCCAGGAAAGCATGCGAGCTGAAGTGTGGGCATTACTGGCTGTTTCTGGATTTAAGGTGAGACTTAGAAGCAAAAGGAAGCAAAGTGCAACATTTTGGAAAACTCTCAGAATGGCTTAGGAAGGAGGGAAAATGTATATTTTGAATGGAGTGTCACTGAGGAAGCCTGGTAACACACAACATAAGGCAAGAGTTAGGAGTGATGGCAGATGTCACTCGGAGGCCAGGTGGACATATGCTGTACAGGTGGAGTTCCTGCACAGAACCCATATGGAGTAGTGTTCAGTGGAGTAGTAAGGTGGAGCCGTGACAGAGAACAGCCATAGAATACTGAGGTTCAGATACTGTTTGTCCTCCAAAGGTTCATTTGTTGGAGGCCAGGTCCCCAGGGTGGTAGTACTGGCAGGTAACAAGACATGTGAAAAGTCCTTTCGTTACCTGGACACATGCACTTAGGTGAAACGTGAGGCCTCAGACACTCTTCCTCTGCTTGCAAATAAATAGATGATAAATAATATAAAAAGAATTAAGAGCAAAATCCCTTCTTTCTTTATAAAGTTGGCCTGCTTCAGATATTTCATTATAATAAAAATGAACTACTATAGGGTCAAATATTTAATTCTCTGAATCTACAAAAATTAGCTGCTTTATTCTGCTAGAACTTCAAAAGCAACAATCTCTACTTGTTTATATTAAGGGAGATCTAACAATATCATAATAGAGGTAATTAACTAGCAGAGCCAGCAGCAGTGTGGGCATTGGGGTATGAGTTAATACCTAAACTTTGCAATCAAGGAACAATGAAGTTACTGTTAATATTCTTCTTCATTTTTCCATTTGAAAATTTTTACAGTGCTATGGGAAATAAATTTTAGAAAAGTCTTCCATGAAAATAGTGATAAAGTCTTCTGCAGAATGTGAACAAAACATTTTTGGGAAAAAAGAAGTTATCTCAAATTAACAAAAACTACATTGCAGGGTTTTTGTTTTGTTTTGTTTTGTTTTGTCTTGAGTCTTGAGTCAGGATCTCATGTCCTCTGGGCTAGTCTCAGACTCACTAGGTAGCTTATGATGACCTTGAACTACTGAGTCTCCTTCCTCTATCTCCTGAGTCCTTGGATTATAGGTGTGCACCACCATATCTGGTTTATGTTGAGGTGGAGATCAAATCTAGTACCTCATGGACACTATATAAGCACTCTACCAAATGAGCTATGTCCTATGCTCCAGTTTGTTAGACAATACTGTTTCTATAGGTTATATAAAGTAGATATCATTTCTAGAAAATTTGTAAGGTGCTGAGTAGCCTGAGAGTGGTAATTTCTTGAGCAGTCTGGCAAAGCGAGCTGGGGTGATGTGTAGCCCAGCACATGCTGAGTCAGCTGACAAGAACTAAAACCACTTGGCTTAGGCTTGGGAATATCATATTATAGAAGTTCCTTGACTTATGATGGGTTACATCCCAGCAAACCTGTCTTTGAAAATACCGGTAGGTTCAAAACACATTTACACTTACAAAGTGTAGTCGACCCTACCTTAAATGTGCTGTGATCACTGACATTAGGTCATACTTGGGCAAGCTCATTCAACACCAAAAAAAAAAAAAAAAAAAAAAAAAAAAAAGCTTTAATTTTCACAAGAGTCTTAATTTTCCAGAACAAGGGTAGGAATTTAAACCAAAGAAAGAAAAAAATGTTATGTAAGATAAACTCTTCTTTCCCATCCCTCCTATGGTGAATTTCCTTGTTACAAGAGATGGTCTTCAATGCTTCCTAAAAACATGGCATAAGCTCTACTTTGAAAAGCCTGTCACTGTTGAGAACTGGTAAGGTCAAGTTCTATGCATTAAAATCTAGGCTTCTGGCCTCTTCACTGACTCTCCTAGGGAGAAGTTAATGTCTATCTTTGGCACTGAGTATGCATGTGCACTTCTGTTGCCCTCTGTGTACTGTCTTCCATAAGAGAGTGGGAAAGCCTTGTAAGTAAATAGAAGAAGAATATTTTAAAAGCAATTATTGGGCTGTAAAGATAGTTTAGTGGTTAAGGAACTTTCCTGCAAAGCCAAAGGTCCAAGGTTTGATTCCCTAGGACCCATGTAAGCCAGATGCACAAGGTGATGCGTGCATATTTACAGCAGCTAAAGGCCCTGGTGCACCCATTCTCTCTCTCCCTCTCAAATAAATACATAAAAATAAATAAAAAATAGCCAAGTGTGGTGGCACATGCCTTTAATTCCAGCACTCAGGATGTAGAGGTGGGAGGATTGCCATGAGTTCAAGGACACCCTCAGACTACATCAATATCCTGGATTAGATTGAGACTCTACCATGAAAATAAAAAAAAAAAAAAAAAAAAAGAAATAAAAACCATCAACTGGGAACCTAGCATTCAGAACACCTAAGTTTAGCAGGGACACCTGAATCAAACCATTTCATTCCTTCCCTGGTCCCCATAAACTGATAACCATATGTGATGTAAAATACAATACATTCATCCAACTTTAAAAGTACCCATAGTTTTTATTAATCCCAATGATGTTTGAACATCCCCATAATCCAAGATCTTTTAACTGAGCCATAATACCAAATATCCCCCCAATCCATAATGGCACAGAATAAACATTCACAAGGCAAAAGATGACATTGGGCATAGCAAAGAAACATTCCACCAATACAAAATTTAAAACAACCAGGGAAAACATCAAATTCTGTAATTCAAAGTCCAACAACTCTAGCCAGTGACAAATCTCCAAGTCTAATAATTCTAACCAGCAAAGTCTCTGGAATTCCAATTCTGCCCCTGCATCTAGGCTACCCACAGTCCTGGAAAACTTCACCAGAGCTGGAAGCTTTTCTTAGCAGCCATCTCATGGTCCCTGCATCTCTGCTGGGTCTCCACTGTAATCCATGGTTCATCCTTATGGCCCCATTGGGTCTCCATGCAGGCATCCAGCAAACCTGCTTCACACTACCCATGGTCAAATAGAAGACTGAGTTGCAAACTCAGTGATCCTCTCTTTCCTGCATTTCTTATACTCCACAATACTGGGGGGGGGGAATAAAGCAGACTTTATTCCCAGGGAGGGGGGAAGAATAAAGAAGACTTTGAAGAACAGGACACTCCTTGAGCACTCAGGCCACTTCAAAAGAGTTTACATTCTTCCTGTTTCCCCAGTGCAGGTTATCTGGCCCGATCTCAATGGTTGTAATCTCTAACAATGAATGAATAATGGGTGAATGGGCTGCAGTTTAGGAACAAATATTTCATTTTTTTCTGTGTCATTCATATCCCTCTGCTCATACCAGTCAATTTCTATGCAAAGCAACCCTGTACAACTTCTCAGGACATGGACATAACAGCAAGCCTCTCACACTGCTTCTAGCCTAGTCCAAGCAAAACTCTTTCTCATCTTCATAAACCAAACCTCACAGTCCATAGTTCTTACTGTATTCAGGCCTTTCAACTCTGACCAGAATAGTTCATCAAGCTGTATTTACTGCCCTGCAAGGCATCCCTTAGGCCAAGGTTTGGAATTCCTCTTGAAAATCAGCTCCAAAAGGGCAAAGCCACACAGTCAGGTGTCTAGCAGCAATTCCACTCTTTGGTACCACTTTACTGTTGCAGTCAGATTCACACTGCTGGTAGAAATCACACAACCAATAGCAGTTGTGGGAAAAAGAGGGTTATTTTAGCTTGCAAGCTTGAGAGGGAAGCTCTATTATAGCAGGGAAAATGATGGCATGAGCAGAGGCTGTATATTACCCCCTGGCCAACATAAGGTGTACAATAGGGGCAGGAGAGTATGCCAAACACTGGCAATAGGAAACTGGCTATAACACCCATAAGCCCGCTCCCAACAATACATTCCCTCTAGGAGGTGTTAATTCCCAAATCACCATCAGCCGGGAACCTAGCATTCAGAACACCTAAGTTTAAGGGGGACACCTGAATCAAACCACCAAACTACCTTATGTTGGTCAGGGGGTGATGTCTACCCTCTATTCATGCCATCATTTTCCCTGCCATTATGGTATGTCCCCTATAGTCTGTAAGTCAAAATAAGCCCTTTTATTCCCCACAAACTGCTCTTGGTTGGGTATTTTCTGACAGCAATGCAAACTTGACTGCAACAGTAATGTTGGTACTGAGAGTGGTGTCATTTACTGCTAGATACCTGACTGTGTGGCTTTGGCCTTTTGGAGCTGATTTTCAAGAGGAATGTGGAACAATTTGAAACTTTGGCCTAAGAGAGGACTTGCAGTGCTATAAGTATAGTTTGATGGACTATTCTGGTCAGAGCTGCAAGACCTGAATACAGTAAGAACTATGGACTGTGAGGTTTGGCTTATGAGGGTGAGAAATTGCTTTGGCTGGACTGGGCTAGAGGCAGTTTGTGTGAGAGATTTACTGTTATGCCCATGTCCTAAGAACTCGTGCAGAGTTACATTGCATAGAAATGGACTGGTGTGAACTGGGAAATGGCTTAGCAGTTAGAGCCTTGGACTCTGAAGCCAAAGGACCCGGTTCGAATCCCTGGAACGCATGTGAGTGGGATGCACACAAGCCTAATGCACAAGGGGGTGCTCATGTGGGCTAGGGCACCTGGTGTGCCCATTCCCTGTTCCCTTTCTCTTTTATATCTCTCTCATATTTAAATAAGTAAAATACTTAAAAAAAAAAAAAAAGAAATGGACTAGTGTGAGCAGAAGGATATGGCACAGAAAAAATGAAATCTTTGGGCTGAAACTGCTGCCTGTTCAACTGCAATTGTATGATAGATTAGAACCATTGAGAATGGGCCAGCTGATGTGTATAGAGACAAAAGGAAGAATGCAGACTCTTTTGAAGGGGACTGAATGCTGAAGGAGTGTCCTGTTCTTCAAAGTCTGCTTTACTCCCCTGGATTAACAAACTGGCACTGCTCCTAGTATTATGGAGTAAAAGAAATGCAGGAAAGGAGGGTCACTGAGTTTACAACACAGTCTTGTGTCCTGGGAATGGCCATGGGCAGTGTGAAGCAGGTTTGCTGGATGTCTGTATGGAGACCTGATGGAGCTGTGAGGATGAATGGTGGGCTGCAGTGGTGACCCAGTGGAGAGATGCTGGGATCATCTGCTAAGGAAAGGTGCCAGCCTGGATGAAGTTTTCCAGGACTGAGAATAGAGTAGTTGGAGGGGTGGAATCGGAACTCCAGAGATTTGTTGGTTGGAATTATTGGACGTGGAGATTTTTCACTGACTAGAGTTGTTAGACTTGGAAATATAGGGTTTGTTGTTTTAAATCTTTTATTAGTTGAATATTTCTTTGCTATGTCCAATGCCATCTTTTGCAATGTGAATGTTTGTTCTGTGCCACGTTTTGGGGGGGTACTTTTTGGTATTATGGCTCAGTTAAAAGATCTTGGACTATGGGAATGATTGAATAGCATTAGGATTGATAAAAACTATGCGGACTTTTAAAGTTGGACTGAATGCATTTCATTTTACGTCATGGATGGTTATCAGTTTATGGTGGTCAGGGGAAGAATGTAGTTGTTTGATTCAGATGTCCCCATAAACTTAGGTGTTCTGAGTCCTAGGTTCCCCAGCTGATGGCAATTGGAAATTAAAGCCTCCTGGAGACAGTGTATTATTGGTGGTGGGATTATGGGTATTAGAGCCAGTTTCCCTTTGCCAGTGTGTGGCACACTCTGCTGTGACTAGTGTCTACCTTATGTTGGCCAGGGGTTGATGTCCACTCTCTGCTCATGCCATCATTTTCCCCTGCGATAATGGAGCTTCCTCCTCAAGCCTATAAACCAAGCCAAAATAAACCTCTTTTTCCCCACAAGCTGCTCTCTTGGTTGTGTGATTTCTACCAGCAATGCGAACCTGACTACAACAGATAGTAAGGCAGTACAATGAAGTAAGTTAACACTTCCATTATCCCATAGAGTTTGCCTTTAAAAACCCGGACAGGAGCAGCTGAAATCTATTAACTCACCAGAACTATCAACCATATAACATTTCATTATTTGCAGTCCTATGCTGTTCCCCAGCCCTCTAGACCTGCTCATTCTATCTGCTACATTGTACTTTTGACCTTCACGTCACCATTTCCTCAAATAAAAGGTCAAAGATACAGAGATGTGCATCAATTTTAGAAGAGCACAGGCGGACCCCTAATCTCTGCTCACACTGTGAGCCTATTATTCCCACTGACAGTAAAATCTGGAGAGTAGAGAGGACATTCTGTCATAATGTCGTAGACAGTCCAAAAGATGCAGAGATGTTGAGGGAAGTAACACTGAAAGCCTAAAAGTGAAGAAGGTGCAGAGGCTGACTGGGCCAGAGAGCTTGATCCCTGTTCTTCATAATGTCTGAATGACAACTATTCCTAACTCTATTTATGAAAATGCTGTTGATAAAGAATGAAATAACATCTAGAAGCACTGGGTCAAATAAACAACTTAAGTACATAAAACATCTTTAGAAATATCTTTCCATTCTTATGCATGTGTGTTTGTTTGTCTCTGTGTGCACACGTGTGGAGTCAGGGGAAAACTTTGGGTGTCATCTTCAGGAAAGCCATCCACTTCTTCTTGAAAACAGGATCTTTTATTGGCCTGGAGCTCACCAATTAAGCGAGATGGACTGGTCAGTGAGCCCCAGGGGTCTTCTTGACTCTATGTCCCAGCACTAGGTTTAAATGAGCAGCAATTTTAAGTGAACATTGAGGATCAAATTCAGGCCCTCAAGCTTTCAAAGCAAGCACTTTACCCACCGAGCTGCCTCCCTAGCCTTGCCTGAGAGACAATAGTTTCCATACCAATGGAAGGTCACTAACGCTCCAAGCTTTATCAGGAAATCAGCACACTGGTGGCAGTTTATTTCAATACCTCTTATGTGTATGTCTGATTAAATTAATTAAATTAATATTTTTTGGTGGTAGACAAACAATATTAGAATCTCTACATCGTTTATGTTTTTTTAATATTTTATTTATCAAGTTATGAGAGAAGAGGGGAGGGGGGTAATGGGTTCATCACTGCATCTAGCCACAACAAACTCCAGACTCATGTACCACCTTGTGCATGTGGCTTCATGTGGGTACTGGGGAACTGAACCTTGGTCCTTTGGCTTTGCAGGCAAGTGCCTTAACTGTGAAGCTATCTCTCCAGCCTTGTTTATATCTTATAATCTACTCAGCACTCATCATATTAGGCATTTTCATTGACTCAGACAACTGAGACATGGAAAGCTTAAGAAAACAGTATAAACTAACCACTGAATTTCTGTGAGGTTATAGAATTGGAGCTACTCTTTGTATAAGTACTGCAATAGAAACACCCAAATACATATTCAGTGAACAAACTCCTATACCAAACACATTATCTAATTATCGGAAGAAAGGTTGCAGTGTTGTTTGAACACAATTCATGGTGCCTTTGCCTCTCTGCTTGTCTGTTAGCAGAGGCATGAATGACTCTTGTAATGTACTGCCTTTTCAAGGGTATTTCCAAACAGGCATATAAGATAAAAATAGTGTCTTCCCTTTCAGCAAAGGACAAGTTTGCTTGCTTTCCATTATCAAAAAGATAATAGTTATCTCCGAGATCCCAGTCACACAGGCTTATTGCTAATTAGAAAAGATCTGGGTTCTCAACATTTAGGGGTTTTGTCCTGTGATACGACCCACTGCATGTGTAGGTGTGATCTGGCCTTTTTGTGTCCTTTGACTGCAGCTAGATTCATATGGTGGCTGTGAGGGTTGTAGACCTTGCTCTCTGACTGAGGCAGGCTGCGCCTTCTGCTCACATCCATGAAACAGTGGCAGGCGGACTATTAACTTGCATGTGAAATCTCACTGTTCACACTTTTAACAAGTACTGAAGGGAAAGTTATAAACACTCCCGGACAACAAAAGATCAGTTTATGTAAGGTGTTATCTGAACCAATAGCATAGCATATAGGGAGGGAAAGAATCAGCCTGAAGGGCTGTGGGTATGACACATCAGAACGGCTTTGTGACAGGAATGTGTGTATGTGTGCAGAGAAGAGAAGAGGGAAAATATATATATATATACACACATATATATATAGCTTGCAGCCATAAAAAACTATTAAATATACATGGCTATAGCAGCTTTCCAAAGACAGGTACACTGTGCTCAACATGATTTATAAGATTGCTCTTGGCTTTGGAACTAAATTCACAAAAGCTGTTAAAATCTTCTGAGGTGCAATGCCATGGGAAACTTCCAAATCTACATTTTCAGAAGCCACCTGGCTGCTTTGTAACTATGCAACTTTTATATCCAGCAAACAGAGAGAAGAAAAAAGGGTTAATTTGCTATGAGATACACTTCACTGTTAATAAAGTATAACAAGCATCAGTAAGTAAAGAGATAGTACCTTTATACAGATATGGCAAAGAGGCATTTTCCCCTTTAAATGTATTTAATTAACACAGCTCATCCTCTGGGGGCCTGGAAATAATGAGACTGTAACAGTCCTTGCCTTTGGATATTGCTAAGTCTATTTAAAGGCAAGAAAGTGCTATCATGTCACAAATCCTTATGGTTACATGTCAAAGTTTCTCATACACATTTTTATTTAGACATAAGTAAAATTATTTATGCAAAACTCAACAGTACATACTTGTAATATAATGTCCACCTATAGTACTAATGCACATATAACCTACCACTGGCATTATATGTATCACATTAATAATGTGGCTTCCATATGTACAATCATGCATGGCACAATGATTTCGGCTCAACAGCTGATTACATATATGATTATGGTTCCATCTTATAGTACAGCTGAACAATTCCTAAACTGCCCATTGAGGTGGAAACCATTGTCACACTGTAGAAAAATGCATTACTTATAAGTCTTTGTGGTGATGCTGGTCTAAGATGAATCCACTAGGGTTGAAGTCATAGAAAAATGTAGCAATACAAGTATATATGTGGCCTAACACTCAACAATGATAACAAATAGCTATGACTGCTCTATATGTTGTAGTTTGAGTTTGAAATGTCCCTCATAGGTGCATGTGTTTGAACATTTTTTTCCCTGATATGGTGCTGTGTAGAAAGGTGGTGGAACCTTTAGGAGGTAGAGATGATGAGAGGAAGCAGACCACTCTGGAGAGGACTTTGAGGTTTTAGAAGGAGGTCCTCTTCCTGTTCAATTTCTTTGTTCCTTATTGTGGATACTATGTGACTACCTGGCCTCCCACACCTGCTGCTATTCCTTCCCTGACATCACGGACTTTAACCCTCGGAATTTTAAGCTGAAATAAACCCTTCCTTCCTTCTTTAATCTGCTTCTTGTCAGGTATTTGGTCCCTCACAACAACACAAAAAGTAACTAATACACTATGCTTTCACTTTATCATTATTTTACAGTGCATTCATTCAACTACAAAGATGTTTATGATCATGGATTCACTTTGTTTTTCCAAAAGGCTCATATATTTTCTCCAAGAAAACAAGGCCAACTAATCTTCTCTATATCAAAATTATTGAAATTTCTAGATGATAGTTCTTGATCTGATGCCATAGAAGAGACAGTTTATCCATCACAGTTTCTTCAAATGATTATCCCAACAGACATTTACAGAAAGCCCTCATGTGCTTTAGTTTATGATCTCTGTTATAGGGATAATACAGGACATTCAAAAGCATGCCACTTAACCTTACTATGAGGACCCTAAAATCATAGGGTAAAGCATATATGAGAAATGCATAATGGAGAGCAACTATGACCCAGAGCTCCAAATGTGACTTTCCTGAACTAATTAAGGAATAGGACATTACCCTAAAATAAAGAATCCATCTAGACTCTTCTTTTTGTTCATTTTTTATAGAGGTAGGGTCTTACTTTAGCCCAGGCTGACCTGGAATTTACTATGTAGTCTCAGGGTGGCCTCCAACTCACAGTGATTGTCCTACCTTGGCTTCTTGAGTGCTGGGATTAAAGGCATGCACCACCTTACCGTGCCCTCATCTAGACTCTTTTATGATTCTATGTGTATCCGAGCCAGGACCATAGTGATGTCTTAAAATACCTTAAATGACCTGAAAGTGTTTCTGATTCTCTTTTACTTTCTTCTCAATTCTCTTTTTCTAGATGATTTTACCCAGTGCCAGGACTTTAATACCATAATTATGCTAATCAATTCCCATGCTGTATCTTTCCATTAGATTTCTCTTTGCACTCAAGACCTAAAGACCCCCTCACCTGTCTGTATATCTCAAATTGGATAAATAAAACACATCACAAACTTAACAAGTATAAGACACAATCCTTTGCTCATTCTCTTCAGTAATGACTAACATCATGAGACAGGCATTATTCTAAGCACTGCACATGTGTTTAATTAACATTTAATCTTAAGGGACACTTACTTATAAGGCAGATGCTGTTTTACAAAAAAAGAAAACCAAAGTAACTAGGCTGTGAAGTTGGTAAAGACTGGTAAGGGATGGCAGAGAGTAACTCTAAAACTATCTGTAAAATTTTTAAAATACATGCTATATAGATGGATGTTACATTATTCATGGAAACTGTAGTGTGTAGGAATTACACAACTTATGTGGAGAGAATGAAGTCAGTGAACTAAGAACATAGACAACATGCCCTTCACTAGAACTGTCAAGCAAAGCTTGCCACTGAGAAGAGGAAAGGACCCTAATTTTTAGGAGAGGGTATTCTGCTCACCCTATTTAACCAGATAATTACTCTGTTCAAGTCAATTGATTCTGGGCTTCCCTTAGAAATAAATATAAACCATCTCACAAACTCTAAAATGGGTAAGAACTCAGAAATGAATATGACAGTTATAAATCCAAGGTTCTAATCTCAGAGAAACAAGCCCAGAGATAATGGCCAATAATTGTGAAGTCCATGGGTTCATTGCACTCTTGTAGTGTCCCTGAAATGAAAGTGATAGAGTTACTTTTCTTCTACTTTCCTGTGGGGTTGGGGATGAGCTACAGGGGTTGCAGATCAGTGGGCTGTCACTATAGACAGATCTGAGACTTGTATCTTCTGTAGGAGGCTTCATTAGCTTTCCCAGCCTATGATA
The DNA here is from genome assembly GCF_020740685.1 of Jaculus jaculus. Classification (NCBI taxonomy): domain Eukaryota; kingdom Metazoa; phylum Chordata; class Mammalia; order Rodentia; family Dipodidae; genus Jaculus; species Jaculus jaculus. Next base: position 84,643,703 of record NC_059103.1, read on the forward strand.
ATGTTCAGATACCTATTGGTTACTGGTACAAACACCCTACCAGAAGCAGCTTATGGAAGGAAAGCATTTATTTCAGGCTTACAGATTCCAGGGTAAGCTTCATCATGGCGGAAGAAGCTGGCTCACTTCACACATTTGCAGCAGAGAGGCTTAACCAACATCAGTATCAACAAATCTGAACTGTCAGCATTCAAGCTGCTATTAACACACCTCTAAGGCTGGATTCAAGATCTGCCCCTAATGACATATCTCTTCTATCTGCTGAAGACAAAGTAGAAGCTTAATCTGGTGGTGCACACGTTTAATCCCAGCACTCAAGAGGCAGAGGTAAGAGGATCATGGAGAGTTCAAGGCCCCTCTGAGACTACATAGTGAATTCCAGGTCTTGCTAGAGCAAGACCCCTACCTCAAAAAACAAAACAAAACAAAACCCAAAAAAAACACACACACAAAATCCTAAGGTTATAGTGGATGTACATTTACATCCAAACCAACACAGACAGTGATGAATATTTTAAAATATAATTTATGAGAATTTTTAGAAGTTTGTCTGGACTATAGATACCAGAAGGTTATAACCTAAGAAGTATACTTTAACAGATTGCAAAATAACAGCAAAAATGATTGTCTAGAGTTTCCTCCAAACATAAGGTGCTCAATTCTTTCTTTTTGTAGACAGTTGAGTCAAAATTATTTTTGAAATATTAAATTTGGAGAATAATCAGGAAGCTTTTCTTTCAAATTTTTATTAACAACTTCCATGATTATAAAAAATATCCCATGTTAATACCCTCTCTCCCCCAACTTTCCCCTTTGAGCCTCCATTCTCCATCATATCCCCTCCTCTCCTCAATCAGTCTCTCTTTTATTTTGATGTCACGATTTTTTCCTCCTCTTATGTTGGTCTTGTGTAGGTAGTGTCAGGTACCGTGAGGTCATGGATATCCAGGCCATTTTGTGTCTGGAGGGAGCACATTTTAAGGAGTCCTACCCTTCCTTTGGCAGTATTTATAGCTTTTCCATTGCATAGATGTATTGTCATATATCCAATAATAAAATTAGCCCCAGTGAATAAAAGCAATGAATATTTTTGTTTGTTTTTTCAATGTAGAGTCTCACTCTGGTCCAGGCTCACCTGGAATTAACTATGTAGTCTCTGGGTGGCCTCGAAATCATGGCAGTTCTCCCACCCTTGCCTACTGAGTGCTGGAATTAAAAGTGTGTGCCACCATGCCTGACTATGTTAGCAATGAATAATTTTAAAAAGAGAAATATAAATGAACAATAAAAATGTAGTGTTATTATCCCTCTTTCCAAATTGAAAGAAAATAAAAAATAAGGAGTGGAATAAACAGTTTAACCTACCATATTTCAAACATTAAATGTTAAAAGTGCCTAGCATACTATAGGAGTAAAGGAAGTTTTATTTACCTTGTTTTTGCTTTATAAGTTTCTGTATTACTTATTTTTATTACAAAGATCAATAATTATTTATATATTTGAAAATAATGAAAATTTATTTTGGACATTTGGTCAAAAACAAAATCAAATAAACACAGACCACTCTGAAACTTCTTTGAGACAACTGCTTGAATCTCTATTTGGAGTTTCCTAATTAAAATGTCTTATCTTCATTCAACAAATGCTATTTTCGTAAAGTTCTAAAAATCATCCATTAAGGTATCTCTATCTTACCTATAACCTCCCCCAATTTGAATCTATAATTTCTTTCTAAACACATTTGATTAGAACTGAAAAATAATCCCTCTCTCTGGTCCTTTCCTTTAAAAAGTTCCATTTCTCTCTCCTGGTTCTTGACTCTCCCATTTATTTTTAAGACTATGATTCTGGAATCTTTCTTCAGTAACAATGATACAGAGTTTCCTTAAAGATGACAATCCTTTTCATTACTCAGTCAAAATTATACTGTCTTTTTACTTATTAATACTAGCTATTCATTTATTGTAACCACTTCTCCAAACCCTCTGCTTCTTGTCCACTCATGGACAACATAGCTTACTTATCTCATCTCCACAGGTAGTTTCTTATGCATATGTGTTGCCAAAATATTGTCATAAGTCTCACTATATGGTTCAAAATAAGAAAAATAAAAACTGTTCAAGCTTAGGTTAAAATTAGTTATGAAAATATTACTTCCATTGCTACTTCTTGCCTCTGTATATTACTTATATAGTCAAATATTTTATAGAACGTGATTTTAACACACTTTACAGAGAAAGAAAATATGACAATGTCTTTATATTCTGGAATAACACTAAATGTAGCCTTTGTAAACCACTATTTCCCTAAGTGTGCATTACTACCATCTGCATTGGAATTATTTAGGCAAACTGGTTCACCTTAAATGGACCCAGTAAATACCTGTAAGTGTGGAATTGGCACATTTGTCTTCTTTTAGAAAGCATTTTTAAACAATTGCTTTTTCTTTGATTTGGGAATTCATGAGAATTGGTTTATATTTTCATGTGATAATACATACAGATAAGTTTAAAAGAACTTAAATTTCTCTAATAGAATGAACACATAAGATGAAGATGAAACTACCAGGAAATTCTTGGACTGTTTCTTAAAAATTGAGCACCCTGCCTTTAATTTCTGACAAATTACAAGTTGGCTCATCAATGGAGACATAAACACTTGTCTATGTTCCAGTATACCTCACAGAGTTATGAATATGTGAGCGATATAAAGGGTAGTTTAAATTCTATAATGATTTTGCTTCTTTGAAGTGGCTAGTTGTAATAGAGAAGAGTTTGAAATGGGTTACTAGCTTGGAAATGAAGGTGTGCAGTGTTTCACCCTCCTAGGATCTCCTTGCTCTGAGGATGTTGCTTGGTCATTGTGTTGATTCCCAAGGTCAGAGCACTGAGCACTGGGCTGCCCAGAGCTCTGCTGAGGCTGCCAACAACCCTGAAGCACTGACAACAGCCTCTGGCCAGTAGCACCCATTAAGACAGATTCCATTTAGGAAAATGGGGCTTTTTCAAGGGCAGTGAGCAGCTGGGTCTTATTTGAAAATGGCGATTGAGCACTAACAAGTTCTTGTGAAGTTACAAGTGACAATGTCACCAGAGATCTATCTCTAGCAAGAATGAAAAATACATTTTTCCTTTTTCATTGTTCATCTGCCCTTCAGTCAGAGCAATAACAATGCCCTGAATCAGACAGAACAAAAACTAGGAAAGTATTTTTCTTTTTTCCCCCTTTATTCCTTGTAATGCTCACTTCACTTCTAGTGAAGGTTAGAAAATTATGCAAAAATCTTTTGAATATGAAACTATTTTGTCAAAACAATTACACTAGAGTTAAGATGGGGTTTCATCCTTCTTTCTCCTGAAAATGTTGTCAAATAATTTTTGTTAAAATGTTACACAAAATTTCCTAAAGGTATTTTTCAGTAACTCAGAATCCATATCTTCTAGGATATAAATATTAATTAGCCTGATGATAGCAGTGCTGACTTCTAAGTAGTTTACTGTCAAAACTACTCAATTAATATACTGAGTATACTGAGTACTTAGTATACACTTTCTTTGTGATCTCAAGTACTTTGTTTCTTTGAATTCCTAGAGTGGAATGGTTGGGCTACATCTTGTTCTGGTGTTATATAGGTATTAACCCAGGATGCAGAATAGAATAGGATTTATTGCTGTTGTGATATTTGGTTGGAGAGATCATTTTTCATTGTTTTAATCAATTGACAATTTCTAACTGAAATATGTTGTCCCTTTGTTGTAAGAACTCAATCTATTCAGTACATATAATGCAGAAACAATAGTAGAGATAGCTAATTACACAAAATAATAAATATGTAAGTATGAGGAATGAAAAAGAAGCACTACTGTACTAGACCAGACTCCTGGGAATCAAAGTAAGGGCCAAGGAGGAAGATTAATAGAAGGAAGACTTCTTTGTTGTTTTCAGAGTACAGTATAGATCTCAATGATGGAAAGGCTAATAAAATAAGTAGATAACATAAACGCACTGAAGCTGAGGTAGATGCAGAAACACAAGTCAAAAAGAGTAAGATGGAAAGCAGAAAGAAGTATAATGAAAAGAGTAACCAAGATTTAGGTAACTGCTAGTACCAATCAACTCTCTTTTAAAATTATCTTTGCTTTTGTTTCACAATGGATGCTCTCATAAAAACATGACAGTAGAAACTACTAAAGCAGTGAGTTGATAATCATACATTTGCTCCAACTGAACAATCTTTGGAAAACTCAGTTTCTTAAACTACTTAAGAGGGGTACTTGCATATCCATGTTGGCCATTAGAAAGTTAAATCATTTATTAATTGGTGTGTTCCACAATTAAGTTCTATTGGCTTTGAACTCACATGTCATCAGGATATTTCATTATCCTGCGAGAAGTATAGTAGTAAGGTAGTTCAAGTCTTTTTTGGGGGGGTATGGGGGTGCTAACATGATTACATTAGGTATGTGGTTTGTGGCACACAGAATGTCTCTTCCACCTCACCTACCAAGATATCCACATCCTAAGCCCTGGACTACAAGTGCATATATATTATTACATGGGAGCAGTAGTGTTTCAGATGTGATTAAGCTGAAGAGTTTTATATGGAGAGATTGCTCTGGATTATTTAGGAAGATCATCTTTGTCCTATAAGTACATAAAAGTGGAGGACCTTTCCCCGTTTTAGTGAGAAATGCAGCTATGAACGAAGGCATGGAGGTATGTAACAAGATGAAGGAAGAAGTGTTTGAGCCTAGAAATGTGGCCAAAATCTGGAAGAAAAGGCAAGAGAGCACCTTGTTACTTAAAACACCTCTTGGAATAAAGGCAAATAGAAACAGTTAAGTTATCTGAATTCCAAGTATTTCCATTCTGTAACTGATTCAACACCTAGTGCCTGCTACTGTGCTAATTTGTTCCAAACTGGCAAACTTATAACACTTGCAACAAATGCAGGTAAAATACCGAGAAAGAAGATAGTAAGACCCTATTGACGGACTCCCCATACTTAAGCTGCATTTATTTTATTTTAATTTTATTTATTTATTTGTTTGTTTATTTATTTATTTATTTATTTATTTATTTATTTATTTATGAGAGAGAGAGAGAGAGAGAGAGAGAGAGAGAGAGAGAGAGAATGGGGCAGAGAGAATGGGCATGCTATGGCCTTAAGCTGCTGCAAACAAACTCCAGACACATGTGCCACCTTGTGCATCTGGCTTATGTGGGTCCTGAGGAATCCAACCTGGGTCGTTTACTTTGCAGGCAAGCACCTTAACTGCTATGCCATATTTTAGCCCCTGACTTGTTAAGTTAAATCTCAGTATACATTTTACCTTGGCCAAATCATTGTGCTTGAGTCCAAGGCATTGTAAGATGTGATAACACCAATTTTTTTTGTTCCAAACTTATAAGTAAATCCAAGGAAAGGCTGTAGGTTTGCCTTTCCTTCCCTTTAACAGACTGGATTTAGGATATAACTTACTATGAGGTCAAGTGTTGACATAGAAAGATATTGGAATGAGCACAGTAATCCTGTATTGTGTTCATAGCTATGAAACTAAAATGGAAAAAGCCTTGATTCTGGAGCCAGGAAGATCTGCATTTTGTGTCCTACAAATACCACATCCTCATTTGGATCATAGGCAAGGCAATCAAAGTTGATGAGCCTCAGTTCCTTTACATGAAATGATACACTTATAATCTTTGTTATTTATGATTTCTGTGAGAAATAAGTGATAAAGATAAAACACTTAAAAGTATATCTATCTTAGGTGTAGCTATCTGTATTCAATAAATGTTATTTGGTGAGCAGTTTATTGCATCATTTATGGTCCTAACAGTATAAACCATCAGCATAGAAATATACAAGATCCTTGTATATTTTCTTCTCTATAACAATGCAGTATTAGGAGGAACAGACTCTCTAATACTAAAGAAGTGCACAATCCAGTACCTGGTATGTGGCAAAATTTCCCCTCATTCTTTAGACTTCCTTTTATCAAAATAGGCTCTTTGTTATCCATTAGCATTTTCTTTGAAATCTCTACTGCAGTACTTTGTGCATAATTTTATGAAGAAAACTGAAAATGTAGAGATCCTGAATCCCTACTCCTCTGGTAGCTTATTATTATTAATCAATTATGTAAGCCAATGTCTGGCTGGGCTTTACTGCCATCTGGGACCAGCCTTCTCTTCACCATGCTTAGCAGAGTTCAGCACATCAAAGCTTTAAAAGAGTAACCAGTCACAAGACATTGTTTGCTCATTACTGTTCAGTTAGTAACACCTCTTTCCCTTCTTTAAATGATTTAGAATTCATTTCTGGAATATTATATATCAAATGACTTTGTAATAGTGATGAGGATATATTTCAACTCACAGCACAATCACAAATTTAATAAAATGATAAGCATAACTGTATCATGGACTAAAAGTATTTATTTTTGGAGGTAGGCTCTTACTCTAGCTCAGACTGACCTGGAATTCACTATGTAGTCTCAGGCTAGCCTCGAACTCATGGCAATCCTCCTACTTCTGCCTCCCTAATGCTGGGATTAAAGGTGTGCACCATCACACCTGTCTCCAAAGTAGTTTTTTATTTGCTAAATAGTTTTCTTTTTCTCCATATTATATCATAATATATTATACATATATTATGTACATATTATATACATAATGATAATATATATGATAATACAGATATTATAATATACATTAAATATATATTGATTTAATTTAATATATCTTAAATTATATTATAAATTGACTTCCTAAATTACAGTCTCTTAAAATACCTATGTTTGTAACAACACTATAGCTATTTAAGCATGATAATAATATTGAACTCAACTTAGTTTTGGTTTTATTTTGATCACAGTGTATCATAGATGGATGTAATTATCCCACCAAATTAAGATAGTAGGGAAGACAGTCTTTCATCTATTCATAGGGATCATCACAAAACCCCCTTATCTTGTAATGAAACAATCAGGGGCCAGTGTAATCAAGCACATTTTGCTAGCACAAATATTTAGAGGACTCTCAGTCCTACCTGTGTAGGCAGCAATGCTGATATATGAAGGAACTGTCACCTAAGCATTGGACTGCAGCAAAACTATCACTTAAGAAAGAGGGCTACTAGAGACAGCTGTATCCCATGGCATGTGAGATGTTCATTACAAAAATTCTAAATAGTATGCTTTAGTACTTTGACTTTTGGCTCACACGTGAAGAATACCAGCACTTCTCTAGCATATCTTCTAACGTTTCTGGAGAAACTAAAGTCTCATTTGCTCAACATGCACTGATCCAGTTACATTTATAGACATGGGGGGGGGTACCTGAATGAGCAAAACGATGAGAAAATATTGCCCTCTTGAGGATTGCATCTCAGTAAAGTGACACACCAAACCAGGGAAATAGGAAACCTCAGTGATCAGGAAGATAAAGGGATGATGTAAATACTGTAGGAATTTTGGTTCTGGGTGGGACTGGAAGTTACTGAAGTGTCCAGAGTAAAGAAGGGATATGATCTAAATTGAGGGCATAATTCTAGTTGCCCTGTTTAGACAGGATGTGGGTAGAAGCAGGAAATCCTGTAAAACATGAAAGTGTGAATGGTGAGCAAAGCAGGCAGTGGACAACTGAATAATCCAGCCAAACTGAGTTGGTAATGAAAACACTAACCACATACTTCATATCCAGAACAGGAGCAGCTCATCCTCCAAGAGAAAGTGGGCATGGTGGAGATAAAATACTCTGAACTTTTAAATGATATTCGAAGATAATGAGAAACATGAGTACTTTATTATATCCATTTAAGTGTCTGGATTTAAATGATAGAAATAAGTATAGGCATTTCAAACCAGCAATAGATTGAATAAAAGAAATTATCAGTTCAAATTAAGACAATAAAGGAGCTGGGGAAGAAATAACAAGAGAAACAAATCAAACACAAATAAAATTCCTGAAAGAATTCTTTCTATATTAATAGTCCAATTAACTGGATCATTTTAATTAAAAGATAAATGCTGATATAGCAGATAAAGAGAAAAAAGTCATCTGGAGTCTCTTTTCTGCTTTCAAAACTGGCTTCTAGTACAAAAATATACAGTGAAGGGAAGCTAAAAATGAGATATGGTATACTTTTCCAATAGTAATGCAAAGGAGGCTAGAATTGTACTATAATCATTATCCAAAACACACTTAAGGCGAAATAACATCACCAAAATAAATAGAGCAATAAAATATTAAATTAAGTTCAACTTATATAGCTTAAGTATCTTCAAAATGCATAATGCAATAATTGTTGGAATAGCAAAGAAGTATGCATCGTTAGAGATGGAGAATCAAGTATATCTCTTCTGTTAACATCAAACATACCACTGCCCTCCAATGAAATCAAAAGAGTGTGAATATAAATTTTTTAAAATCTCAGGAAAGTTGAACTAATAGTAATAATATCTTTATTGCACAATATGTATTATTATCAAGTACTTAAGTGATGTCACATGGTTATAAATTAATTCAAGCAATTTTAAGGCATTAGGGATGCCTGCTTCCACAGCATCATTAAAATGAATGCCAGTATATAAAAGATTAGAAACATTTGAGATAATAGAAAGGAATTTGAAATACATGCATTTAATATAGAAAATGTGGATTGGTTCTATGTATAGTATAGGAGCCTTGACTTTCATGCAGTGCATGTCTCCAGGTAGACTTTTGCTTCCTTTCCATTTTTACTGGTGGCAGGTCCCCTATAGTCCTAAACATTTTGATCCTAAGTTCTTTTTCTATGTTTCTCTGAAGCCTCCAGCTCTACCTTACCTAGTGTAGTGAATATTCCTATGAGAACTGAAGTCCAGCAGCCCCACGCTCACCTTTACCTTCCAACCACAGCCTCTTGGGGTCAACCTCAATCAACACAGAAACCAGCCAAGTGGGCATTACCTGTGTTTGATACTTCATTTCTCACAGCTTTATGGCTTCCTGATAATACTCTCAACACTATCTTTTTCTAGGCTATCTGAGGTCCTCAGTTTAAAAAAAAAAAAACATGATCAAGTCACTCAAGCTGTTATATTAAATATCTAAGGATTGCTTGTCCTTCTTATGAGACCACTTAAAGCATGCAGACTTTTTTACTTGAAAGAGGTTACCCGAGCACATAAGCTAAGGAATGTTTCAATGTTATAGAACAGTGGAAAAGGTTTATAGCAGTGGGTTCTACAGAAACAGGCACTGCACCTCTTCAGGGTGCTCAGACATGGCTAGGTTGTGCCTTTATTTTCTGAGGGATGTTAGGGTGTTTGTCAACAGGAAGTGTGTGCTTTTTATAAAAGAGACAGAGAAAAGGCACAAAAGGGAGTTTATATATACCTATATATACCCTTTCATGCTTTGAACTTACTCAATTGTAGAAAGTTCAGTAAAACCATAAATCAATTAGCGTTTCCCATTCTACTTCTTATCTGTCTCCAGATACAAATATATGAGTTGGTATGTGATTTAATGCTTCAAAAGTAAAAAAAGATTGTTAGCATTCATGGGCCCATTCTATGCTTTCATGTAACACTAAAATGTTTTAGTAATAGAGCATCACTTCTATTTCCTTCAACAAAATCCATTCTATAAGCTTAGTCTCTAGAAGTTGAAGGACAGGTCCCAGAGTAAAAGGCACTGCAATTTATTTAAGCTCAAACAACTAGTTCAGTAGTAGCAGAAAGATCTCTCTCTCTCTCTCTCTCTCTCTCTCTCTCTCCCTCTCTCTCTCTCTCTCTCCCTCTCTCTCTCTCTCTCTCCCTCTCTCTCTCTCTCTCTGTGTGTGTGTGTGTGTGTGTGTGTGTGTGTCTGACTTCAACATAATTTTAATTATCCTGCCTTTTAAAAAAATGTGTCAGTTGTCTAAAACAATTTCTTTTGTCCAGTTCTGTACCTTTCCAGATATACGACCAATGATGATAGCACTGTATATTTTTTCCAGTTATTTTCATTTTGTTTTTATATACTAAATTATACATTTTGTACCATACCAGTTTCTTTTATAGTGTTAATGCTTCTTAAAACATGGTCATATTATTCACCAACTAAATAGATAGGGAAACCTAATATAGCATTGATAATTCTAATCTACCATCAAGAAAACATTCTATTGCCCATATGGATAAATACTTATGCAGTGATTAGCAGATAAAATTGATGCTATACACTATTTTTGTATCAAATAAGTAACTGTATATTTGACCTTCAACTTCTCACATACTTTCCATTTTTGAACACTGCAATGGAGAAAAATAAGACATTTACTTATAAAGGTAATAGTTAAGTAAAAGAACTTATTAGAATCGTGCTACTAATTACACACAATTAATTGCCATGTTTTTCCAACTTCATGGTTTTTGTTATTCTTTCCCTTACTTTAGCTAGGTCAGTCTTAATTAACACTGGGACTTGCTGAATTTTTAACATGAAATATGCTCAGTTCTGGGAAACCAGGGTGTTTGGTCACCTTAACACTCTTATATTCAACCTCCAACTATACAGTCTACTTTCCTTCATATCAAAATTTCTCCACTGAATAATACATACTCTTTCTTTTTTCACTTTGTCTTCTTAGTTCACTTCTGAATTTGTTGTAACTGGGATTTTACCTCTACTACAAGTATGTGGGTTTTGGCAGAACTGTCAATGTTTCTCAAGAAGGTCCTTATCTCAGGGACCCAGCTGTGAGATTTTATATTGATGAGCAAGCCTTCTGGGGAGTGCTTCAACCCTAAAGCTGTCCTTTAAAATTCGTGTGTGTGTGTGTGTGTGTGTGTGTGTGTGTGTGTGTGTTGTGCACATGAGTCTGGAGGCTAGAGGACAGCATCAAGACTTGGTCTTCTACTGCTGAAGACGCCATATGCTGCTGACAAAAGCATGGAGAGAACAGTCTGGAATTCAGAAGAAAGCCAGTCCCCAGATAGCCTGTCAAGTGCTAGAAAGTACTACATGAGCTACCAGAAGGAAAGTGACCAACAACAGTCTGAGCAACTACAGGTCTAAGCTACTCAGAAGCAAACACCCCGATAGGATGTACACATGAGTGCAACAGTGGCACACTGCCTCAGTGGGTAACCAGTAGTGTTTTGATCGGCAAAGAGATCTGCCCAGTGTAAAGCAACCCCTATCTTGAACTGGGAACCAGATCAGAATCCTATGGAGTTAAAGATTATGTTCTCCACTGTCAACCTCTTACTAGTCTTTGGCTAAAAGAGGGGTTACATGCATCAAATTCTAAATTAATTATGCTGACTTCACTCTCCACTGGAGAATCTGCTCTTTTTCAGAAGGTAGTGAGACCGGAGAAGATAAGATACCCCTCAGACTTCAGCCAAGTAACAGCTGAAACCACAGAGGAAATGGGGAGATGAGCAAGAGTTTTACTTCCATGCTGAACGTGTAGGAGACAGATCCCAAGGACACTCAACATCTACCAAAGCAAAGATCCAGAGGCTCCTAAGAGCTCAACATTGAAGTACACTTAAAAATCACCCACCCAGCTCAGGGAATTTTGTGGAAGAGGGTGCAAAAAGATTTTAAGAGCCACAGGTTAAGACATCATGCCCAAAGGCATTCCCTCCTCCCAAAATTACTGACTGCTGCTCCCACAATGCATAAACTACAACTCTATATGGAATACCTGCAACCCCAGTGAGAAGCATCCCCAGTGGAATGGGGGCAGGGACAAGGGAAAGAGGATACTAACATATGATGTATCCATATGAAATATGTTGTTAATAATAATAATAATAATAATAATAAACAAATAACAGAGTTGGTCTTCTCAGGTTCCATACATGTTTTCTTTAAAACAGAGTGTTTTATTTGCCTTTAGTTCATCAAGTAGGCTACACTGGCTAGGCAGCATTTCCAGGGATCCACCTGTTTCTTCCCTCTCCATTTTCAGATTAGAAGAACACACCACCATGCCTAGCTTTTACATGTGGATTTTATCTAGCCTATTTTAAAATGCCATACCAGTTTATTTTGGGAAGGAAGAAACATGGGATGTAAAAAAGATTCAAAACATTTTATGGAAATAATTTAAATGGAAAAATTGGAAGGAGAATTAAATATTGTTATAATATGCAAGCACAAAATGAATGTTTAACCTACTAGCTTGGCTTTATTCAGTTATTACTTTCAAAAAGAAATAATAAGTTAATGAAAATTTAAATGCAATTCCTTGATTAGTTGAGTTCTATTGAGCTAAAATCATGTGAATAATATAGAAACATTGTTTTAGTTTTCATATTCTCTTCTATAGCACTATATCATTCTCTCATATTTGTTCCTTTAGCTAGTATGATGAACATTACTATTATTTGTTAGATAGTTGACTAGAGGAAAGAGATGTCTTTTTGACATCTGGATTACGTCTAAATGTTCTATCATGAAACCAAAGCCATAGAGAATAAAAATTATGTTGAAATCCTCTCACTGCATGAGAAATCCACATGCAGTGCAACAGACATAGAACCCTATAGCATTTTTAGTGGGAAACTAAGATGAATGGAGATAATGTTAACTTTGGATTTCATTAAATATTTAGTTGTTTATGTAACACAATCAGTCCTACTATATTTAAATAAATATTTTCTGTTTAAGCTAAGCAGTTTATCATCATGTAACTTGAATGCAGAGCATTCAAAATGTGCCAGAAGTGTTCCCTGAGATCAAGTTTAATCCTTATGTTTAGATGTGAATAATATGCTTGTGCAAGTTTAGCTCTACATATTTTTCCGAGTTCCAAAAATGTAAGTGAAATGAATTTCATATTAGGCTTTCAAAAATATCTAAAGTTGCTACTTATAAAATCTATAATTCCTGAACAATTGTGAGCACTAGGTTTCAGTCAAGCAAGTTCATTTTGATGTCATATTTAAATATGCTAAGTCTTAGTCTCTTAAGTGGTTTCTAGAAAGCAACTAAGCAAATGATTCTACTCTGTAGTTATAAATACATACAGAAAACCATTTCAGGACCTCAACACACTCAATATTTTAGTATAATCTTCATGTTTCCTGGTTCAGATAGAAATGTATTATCTTCTTAGGTGATCTAGGGTGAAAGTATAACCAGCTCTCCTAGTTTTATAGCAACTGTCTAGATAAAGTAGGAGTCTTGTGTCCTAGAAAATTTCTTAGCCCTATTTCAAGCCAGGAGAATTGTTAACCTTACTGAACAGTGAGCTAAAATTTGAAACTCTGAGTCTTACCTTAACATCATTGGTGTTCATTCTCGTTCCTTCCTTCCCCACAAATATGTCATCAATGTCCACAAGGATGTACCTGTCCAACGACAAGGTAAGTCTCTTTCCCGACAAGAAGGAAATAGCATCTATGAAGATGAGCTTGTGCAGCCAAAAGTTCAGGTTGTTGCCAAAAAGAACTCGTTGAATCCCATCATGAAGGCCCAGGTCATGGATGACTGTGGCATAGAAAGCACCTTTAGAGATGGGAGGAGAAAGGTTTTCTGGAGTCTTAACTTTGGCAAATATTACTGGTTGGTAGGCTGAGTGGTTAATTGGAAAAACTGTCCAGTCATTTCCAGGTAAAGAACCCTTTTCAAGCTTGGATGATTTGGTCACATGAAGCACTGGGGAATGAGGATTGATACAGCAATCCTTCACTGCAAGGTTTCCATTTATAGAAACAGGGAGATCTTTCAACTGAAGGCTTTGTGTACTCTTCTCACTAGTTTTGTGGAATCCAATGATACCCACACCATATTCTACACAGTACTTGTCTAAAAGGCTTTTATTCCAGGAGTCCATGTTTATATACTTTAAAATATTCTCATAAATAATGAGAATATATTTCCCTTTAGTTTTGTTTGTAAGTGCTGGGAGGTCTCCCTTTCCAGAAGCAATTTCAATGTGATACTGGAACCTATTTGATTCTAGAATCATAATAATGTCTTGACCCAGGGATGAGTACTGGCTTTCCACAAACACCAGAACCATGGGGTCAGTTTGCAAGGGATCAGAAATCTTCACTGTTTTCACTTCTGCTAGCCTATATGCTATGTGTTGAAGGTCACCACAGTCCACTTCTGAAGCCACCTCAGAGAGTTCGTTGTCCTGTTTGTAGCCACTGTACAGGTAGTAAGCAGAAATAATAATGCTCACCATACAAAAAGTGGCGAGCAGAATAACTGTCCGTTGAAAGTGTCTGTGAAGCTTCATGATAAAACTCATGCTGTGGGTATGTTCTTTGACTACTCCGAGAAGCACCATGAAGAATAAAAGAAAAGATGGTGTTGAACTATTTCCCCAGTCTCAGTCAATAGTTTATGTCACCATTGCAGCACATCTGTATTGCTTGGTCAGGGCTTACAGGAAATACAGTCTGAAAAACAAACAAACAAACAAAAAAAATAGAATAGGATATAAAATATTCCATCTTTGGCATTAAGAGGAGCCAGTGTTTTATCTTCTTGACTAACAGTAGTGGCAGAATAGGTATGAATTAAATTAAAAAACCTCCCTTATGATCATGGGATGTCACAAGGAAATATCATGGAAACATTAAGAAAAATGTTGTCATTCTTCATACTACATGCTCAAAGACAGTTGGTAAGACAAGCAATGTAAAACACTGTCTTTGATCTTTACCAGAAGTTTAGGTCTATGAACCTTTGCTTCTTGTTTTAGTGTAGGTGTGTATGGTGTGTGTGTGTGTGTGTGTGTGTGTGTGTGTGTGTGTGCACATGTGTGTGTGCATGTACGTCTATATGTATATGCATATGGAGACCAGAGTTCAATGTTGGGTACTTCCTTAATAGCTCTCCACCTGATGTATGGAGGCAGGGTCTCTGACTTGAACCTAGAATTTGCCAATTAAGCGAGTCTATCTAGCTGGCTTTTCCCCAGTATCCCCTGTCTCTGCCTCAGAGGTGGGTCACCATACCAACCCAGCAGTTACATGGGTACTGAGGATATGAACTTGAGTATTCACTTGTGTGGAAATACTTTATTCAATGAACCTTCTCTCTGAACATACCTCTGCATCTTTATGTTTTAGGGCTGGAGAGCCAGATAGCTTAGTGGTAAAAGCACTTGCCTGCAAAGCCTAAAGGTCCAGGTTTGATACCCCAGTTCCCACATAAGTCAGATGCAAAAGGTGGTGCATGTATCTGGAGTCATTTGCAGTGACCACTGGCCCTGGTGTGTCCATTCTCTCTCTCTCTCTCTCTCCCTCTCAAATAAATAAATAAAAATATTTCTTTCAAAAAATGAACTGGAGAGATGGCTTAGCAGTTAAGGTATTTGCCTTCAAAGCCAAAGGAATCAGGTTCAATTCCCCAGGAACCACATAAGCCAAATGCACAAGATGACACATGCATCTGGAGTTCATTCGCAGTGGCTGGAAGCTATAGTGTGCTCATTTCTCTTTATATATGCCTTTTTCTCTCTCGCTTAAAAAATATTTTATTCCTGGTACTTTTCAAATACAATGTTAAGTCTAGCATAAGTGATCACAAAGAATTTTGGATTTAAAATTCTATGATAGTCTCCTATGAAATAAGCAGTGAATAATATTTCAAATAAGATATGTTTACCTTTTTAATAAAATGTTTTGGAATACACATTTAGAATACTTATTGTATTTATCATATAAACTAGTTATTATAATTTACTAAAATACTTTGGCTATCTATCCCATTCATTCAAATATTTATGGAACAGTTATTTTTCTACTTAAAATGTACATGCTACTTGCAGCTAATTTCTTTACAAGGGTCTACACTATAGTGACCAGAACGCTGATACATGGTTGTGGATTAGAGGCAAAGGACTATAAAGGGACGGGAGACGGGACTATGGAGAGTAGGGTAGGACACTGTGAAATATCCTAGAAGTACAGGGCTTAAGCAGATCCTTATGGGAAGAGGTAATTTGAATAGACATTTGAGATTCAGGAAATTACAGAGGCACAAAATAGAGCAAGGAACATGAATGCAAAGTAAGAAAAAAGGGTGAAAATATTGAAACATTTGGCTATACTGCTAGCCTGTACAATGGAGAAATATGATATTCTGGAGTTCAAAGACAGGACACAACATCTCACATCTTTATGTCTGTGTTTCAATGTTAGAAGTGAAATGCTTTTCACTGGACATAAAATGTCCACATTTTACATCCTGATGACAGCATTTCACAGTGTGTTCCTATTGTAAGAAGCAGAAGGGATGAATACCATTTGATTCCTACCTATGACAAGGCCAGTGGTGGGAGGTAGTTACTGTCTTTATTTAGAACAGATATTAAGAAGTCATCGGAGCTACCATTCCCTGCTTCTTGGCAAGCCTTTTCCAACTGCACCTCTCACTTGCCCATGTTTTTGGTAGATAGCATGTCCTCAAAATCTATTGCTTATATTGTCAGTTCATTCAGGGACAGCTGCTTCTTGTCCTTTGCCTTTTCTACTAGCTCTAAAAACTTCAAAAACAAGACTCTGTTACAGGTTTCAGAAGAGAGAAACACTAATAAGTCTTAGAAAAGTCAGTGGCAGTTTCTAAGAGCCATGATACCTTAGGGCACATGACACGATGGGCATGTCTTAGATGTGACCATAGGGAGAGCATAGCAGAGAACACCTTGGCCAGCATGAAGAAAAGAAAATGAGTACGATGCGTGTTTTTCCAGGAGTAAAAATAAACTAATAATAGGAATAGGAGACAGCTTTAGGTTCACTGAGATGACCTTCCAAAACCAGGCAGTAATGGAAGAAGGGATATTATTGAAGCTTACAGATTCTTAGAAAGTTCCCTTAATTGCAGAAGCTGGCTTGCTTTCACAAGTTCAGGCAGAGGTAAAGAAGCCACAAGCCAAGTCCCTAAAACCAAACCACAAACAAGCACACTTCAGGAACTCCAGGCACTTTGCATATCTTTAGATTGTAATTGCAAATTCACCACCACACCTTAGGGCTGGACCCTAAGATCTACCCAGTGATACCTCCTTCCAGCCAGGTGGCTGCAGATCCAAACTACAAACTAGTAAAACACTGAATATATTGGGGGCCAACTATTCAAACTATCACAACAGGATACCATATTTGGGATGCAATTGGAAATGATGTTTGTTTGAAAAAGTGCTGCAGATTAGTACAGAGAGCACTGGACATATTTGAATAAAGATACGGCAAAACTAGTGTTCACCGATGCCAAGTGTAGCAGTATCATAACCAGTGAATAAACAGCAGGAACAAGGACAGAGCACGCACTCTGTTGTACTGAAGGAAAGAGGTGGTATGAGGGTTGCTGTGTTAGTCCTCATGAGAGGTGGCATGAATGCAGACTGAAGGTAGTTACCAGACGGAAGGGGAATGAAACATTCCTGGTTTGAAGATGCCTTGGACTTTAAGGCTAGAAGTGAAAGGTGCCAGTTACAAGTATACAAAGCTTGGAGAGGACATGAGCTTGCCCTAGTGACATACATTTCAGATGCAGGTAGATGGGACAGCTAAATGATACTGTTATGGGGTCCAGTGTCACACAAGTAAGGCTATCAACTCACAGAATGTGAGGCAAAGTTTTATTGGGTAAAAAGAAAGAAAAATAACAAAGCTGGTATACCAAGTCTGCATCCCAGAGTTCTGGATCTCAGGATGCAGCCCTGAACTGCTTGGAGTGTCACCTTTTATTGGAAAGAATTGGAAAGAAATAACCACATGATGTTTATAGAGGGAAAAAAAAAAAAAAAACAAGATGAGAGTTAAGACATAAATCAGTTACAGGAAGCACCTGGGGGGTGTGAGGAAGGCCTGCAACCAGGAGTCTGCCAATGTCCAGCTTATCTTTCCTTAAGGATTTTGCTCAACAATGCAGGCCCAGGGTAATGCTATTCACCAGCAGAGCCTCCTGTTTTTCTACCATCACCACCTGCTTAAACAAGTGTTTCATTCCATTCTTTTATGAGATCCTATAAGGAAGTGACTTCTATTTTTCTCTGAGCTAGGTATAAAGAAATGTAGAAAGTATAACATTTTGCTCACTTTACAATGCAAGCTTGCTACTGAAAGGCCCAAGAATTCAGAAGCTCAGAAATACTATCACGCTCCAAGGGGAGCTTAAGCGGGCTCCCTGCATACCTCAAACTCCAGGCTTTACTCTCTGTTGGAAGCAAGTGAAGAATCCCTCTTCTCATTATATCAGAGCCCGCTCCTAATATAAAACTAGGTAAAAGGGCATGAGATAGCCCTCAAGGATGGGAAATGAGTAATGAAGTGAACCACTTATTTGGTTTCTGTAAATAGCCTGCACTATAAGCCTTACACTATAAGCCTTAATAGCCCACACTGTAAGCCTTAGTAGCTCGCACCATAAGCTGTAGCAGCCTGCCTCAGACCACCAAGGTCATAGGAGGCTGATACCATACTCTGCTACCCACACCTAAGGAATTGCGCAAAGGCTGACCTCCAAGGTCATAGGAGACTGATACCACACTCTGCTACTCCCACCCAAGGACCTGCGCAAATGCTGACCACCAAGGTCATAAACTAATTGACTTAGAAACTATGGGGTGGCACAAACTGACTGGCTAACACCTTGCGGGCTCCTGATATTAAAAAATGATTGGTCTAATGCACAGGCTTTGTTAGAAACCCTATAAAAACTGTCCCGTTCCTGCATTCGGGGCTCTGCAGTCCTCTACCCCTGTGCGGTGTACAACTGTGGGCCCCAGCGCGCTTGGAATAAAATCCTCTTGCAGTTTGCATCAAGACCGCTTCTCGTGAGTGATCTGGGGTGTCGCCATATCCGGGCAGAGCGTGGGGTCCCCCTCCCGGGATTCCTTCACTACCAAACCATAACATTTACAAAATAGTTGAAGGTAAAAACTTTCAAAACCATCTTTGAAAGCTTAACATGCTACACAAACCCAGTTCTTCTGGACAGCCTTTCTTGCCAATACCTTTTTGAGGTAGGGTCTTACTCTAGCTCAGGATTATTTGGAATTCACTATGTAGTCTCAGGGTGGGATCGAACTCACACTGATCCTCCTACCTCTGCCTCCTGAGTTGCTGGGATTAAAGGTGTTCGCCACCATGCCCAGCTAAGCCTTTCTTCATCTTTTTTAAGTCAGGGTACCCAACAAGCCTTCACTATAAGTCTTCAATATTACCAAAATATCATTAGCAAAATATTGGATTAACTTTTTCCTTCTCAGACTGAAATTTCTAAGGGTTAAGGCCTCCTGTTACTTTGAATATTTTCCAAAAATAGATATTTTTTGAATGATACACCTTTTTTGTATAAAGCCAACAAGATCAATAGGAAAACACTTTTGCAGTGTAGTAATTGTGTTATTGCAGTGTTCTCACAACTTACACAGAGAATTCTAGACATCTGCATGACCTGGAGAGTTTTCTGAATAACTAAGAAATATGCACATGCATGTGATTGTCTTTATGAGCAGCATAGCACTGACAGGTGTTGACATCTGTTTCCTATTCATATTGGGATGAGTAAAATAGGACAAACTGTGTACTAAATTTAGAAAATATAGTCAAAGTGTGCATGTTGTGTATTTAGAATGAAGGGTGCAGTGAATTTGTGCAATGCAACATGGGTAAATTCTGTCAGAAGTATCTCAGATTCATTATATATTTGATTTTGAATTAATTTTTGGTCATTGTATGTTCTGAAACCTCTTACTGTTGCCAAACTTCTCATGATCCTACATTCTGTTACACAACTCCATATGTTATTGCCACCTACAGTTTAAGAAGTTGGGAGATAAACTGTTAAAATATCTTAGAATCATGTCTGATACATAGAATGAATAAGCAAAATTCATCAGTCACAAGTTTAGGATGATATTTACAGAAATAAGACATGAGAGAAATATCTGAAAGTGACTAATGAAAGTGCCCTAAGGGTTCATAAAGGGCAGTCACAGCTTTCTAGTTTAAGTGGAGTTGTGGGAAGCACAGAAGTCCACACTTGGTCTAGGGATGAAAAGTCAGTTGGGTTTCTAAGAAAAAGGAGAGGCTTGTGTGAGCCTATAACCATGGGCTTCTTCTTGCCCTTCTCTCTTCCCTTCAATGAGTCATACATTTCCTGGTTTTCATTACATCTACTCTCATATATTCCAAGTGCTTATTTGAAGCTCAGACCTCCTCAGTCCAATTCCCTAAGACTTCCTCCTTTCAGCTATCAACTATATAAATAGTATATAAATAGTAATGACAAATTGCATCAACTGTGTCATTTCTTATTATAGCCAGTCAGTTTGGTGCCACTAGAATCATGCCAGAAGCAAACTTAACCTGAGCAAAACTGAATTTATCTAAATTTATCTAAAATCCTGCTCATATCCCTCAACACCTAATGGTTCATTCTTGACATGATCTTTAATTCAAGTCAGCTTTTCTAAATGAATTTAAATTCTCCCCTTCCTATTTCTCAAACTCATTTGGTCCAGCATGCATCCTTCTTTATCCAGACATTACTAACACGAGCTACCATGACAAACAACTAACCTCACCTTAAATGTTCTTGGTTTCCTCTGTACTTTCCTCAGTGCTGATCAAAGTAAAATTCTGATTATTTCTTTACAGCTGAAATTTTATCAGTGGCTGTTTATTTCACTTGTTAGTTAAAATCCAAATTCTGCCATATAGCCACAAAGACCTCTCCTGACTTATATAAAACTGTGTTCCCCTCTAAGTTTCAGAAAATAAGTTTTCTTTCTTTTCTTCCAAATAGATAACGTCTTTTTATTTGTTTGTTTCAGGACCTTCTCACATGCTATTAACTCTGGAACTTATTTTTTTCTACTCCATCTGGCTTTGCCTTATAAATCCTTTGGCTCTATGTACAAATGTTCCTGCTCACAGAAGTCTTCCCTTGCTCCCCACTGTGGTGGTTGGAATGTAAAATGTCCCCAATAGCCTCAAGGGTGTGTGATTAAGCCTCCCACTTAGAATCCAGCTGATGGAACCTTACCAGAGGAGATGTGATATTGCAGCTGGACCTCAAGGTTTATTAGTCTAGCCCACTGGGCATCCAGAGCTAATTTTACTAGCTCAGTCTTGCTGCTCCCTCTCTGTTGATGATGCATGAAGATATGAGCCTGCTTCCTGATTGTACCATACTTTGTCTGCCATGATGAAATGTCCCTTGGGACTGTAAGCCAAAATAAACCATTCCCTCCCATAAGCTGCTCTGGTCAGGTGTTTTGTCCCAACAGTGAGATGATAACTGCTACCTCTAGATCTAAACTCTCCCATACCCCTGTACTTTTTCTGTACCATACCCACAGTTACTAGTCTTGCAATGATCTTTGGAATCTTTCTGTGTAAACAGGAAGCATCTTTAAATACCTGTCTGGTTCAGGTATTTGTTCTTGGTAACTAATCTCTGGCATAATATAAAAAGTTCCCATTGAATACTTGTTAAATGGGTAAAAAGGGCCTCTACTAAATTCTATAAATAGCAGCTGTATTCACAAACTAGGGCAATAGTCTAGTCAAACCATCTTCCCTGGAAATGTTCTTCCATCAGTCACACTGGCCTCAAACAGTCAGTGCAATAATATAAACATTGAGAGCAGCACTGACCATCTTGACCAGAGCCATAAATCAAGCACACACAGAATGTGCCTTTCATTGGCTCTTACTCAATTATCCATTTTTCTCATTCTTAGCTTTAGTAGACTTCAGTATGGCAAGAGCTACTGGGCAATGCAACTGTTTTTAAGGAGACTCCACCAAGAAAATATCCATCATCTAAATGTTTACCATTAACAAAAAATAGACGGGACAATTACTTTTAGAATCATAGGCTATTCCACACAGATACAGAGCCACTGATTGTATATAAACATGCAATTTGTAAATTACTGCACTATCTGCAAGAGGAGGTACCTGCTTGTCACTGTAACCTATCTTTTATTTTCCACTAACATCTACCACAATCCCGAAGTAAAAATCAATTTCTAAATGTTACAAGTTGGCAGAACAAGAAATGTGAAAAAGATTACCATCTGGAAAATGAGTATTAATAACTAAGGAACTCCAGGTTCTAACATAAATGGAAGATGTTTACAAGATCTTGACAATATTCCTTTTTCTAAAAATTAACTATATTTTATAGTGTTGAGAAATGCATTTGGAAGCCTCAAATACTTTTCTTGAATATGCTGAAAGTAATTATTAGTATTAAAACTTGACAAAGAACATGCCTTTCTTTGGGAAAGAATGTGTGAAATTGTGTCATGTTAATTGAACCCTGCTGTGTTAGGGAAGTAAGAGGCTGATTAGCATGGAGTATTACCAAGAACACACTCCGTCTCTGGAAATGAGAATTTCAAAAGATGAATGAGAGAAAAACTGCACTTGGGGCCATTAGTTTTGTTTAGTACATTAATAAGAAAATGATTGTAGTAATGCTCCCTTCCTCTTTGTATTTAGAAATCATGAAGGAAAGACCACATTTTGCTCACTTCCTTCACTGTTATGCCATCCAGCAAGGCAAGAGAAAAAAACAATTCCATTGTTCCTTGTTATTATGCTTCCCTGTAAGACCAAAAAAGGGAGGGGGATGCCTGCTGTTATTTCTTAGATTGAGCTAGAAGATATACTTAATGGAGGGAACATTGCAGCTTTGATAATCTACTTTATCCTTTATCATCTTTATCCCTAATGAGAATCATAGAAACAAGAGGGTTGACCTGGCCTGTCATTGGTGCCTGGACCATTGGATATACTTCATCTATCTTGTACAGGTGACTATATGATTTTTTTTGCATGCTTTAGTACAGAGTACATAAATCATAAAAAGAAAGTCATCCTTAAAACCATAAAAGGGAAGAAGCTTATGCAAAAAGAGCAACAAAAGAATGGAGAAACATGATAGGGAGAGCTGAGGAGGCTGTAGGTGCTGGTTCTATTGCTCTCCACATGGAGACATCAATGAAGAAGTCAGATAAAACTTTCTTCTTTTGCAGGAACATCTTTTAGAGTAAGTGAGACTCAATGGAGTTGGAGTAGCAAATCAAACTAATTATGCGTACTTAATTAATGAAGAGGCTATATTTTATTGTCTTGGGTACTGCTTTTTGTGTGGTACAAAAGTACATGCTTAGTAAATACCTTCTGAATAAATGGGACATATTTTCATATGCAGGGGTAAAAGTGATGCAAACAGCTGGAGTGATACATGGACTGCTTACGCTACATCAAAAGGCACATCAAGCATACAGATTTGATGAGAGAATGTAACACAGTGGTCACAGCATGAATATGAAATAAGACTCATACTGAATTCCAACTTCACAAGTTTGAGGGATGTAATAGTAGGCAGTTCATTTCTCAGTGTCTCAATTTCCCTGTGTTTTAAATAGGGGTCATAACTACCTGAAATGATTTTTGTGAAGACTACACAAGCTAAAAGTTTTATATGTGACATGTAAGGAAGAGAGGCTGTATGAGGTAAGCATTCTGAATGTGACTGCTGTTTTAATAGCTTACAGCTCTACAAAATAACTCTTTTCCACAAGTTTAATGTTGTGTCATTCTCTGATGCCTTTTATGTGGATTTGTCTTATCCTCCAGAAAAATTTTCCACCATTTGGGACAATAGCAGAAAGAGGCTCTGATGTCTTCTTTGTCAGGGTGAGGCAACCAAGCCCTAGATCCAACATGAGGGCTATCCAAGGAAACTTTGCTCATGGCAGAGTAAGGGCTGGAATCTAGCCTACTTCCATGATTTCATGCATTACAATAAAAGAAAAGATTAAAGATCAAAGTGGAGCTCATCCCTGAGGGGAGTATGGGATGCAGAAGAGGACTATAACGCTTGTTATTTAGTAGCCAGTTATCAAAAAGTACAGCCCTAAAGAACGTTTTTTTAAAAAAAGTATTATTTATTTATTAGAGAGGAAAAATGAGAAAGAGGCAACGAGAGAGAGAGAGACAGAGAAAGAGAAAGAATAGGCACACGAGGGCCCCTAGCCACTGAAAATGAACTCCAGATGCATGTGCCACCTTGTGCATCTGGTTTATGTGGATACTGGGGAATCTAACCTGGTTCCTTAAGCTTTGTAGGCAAGTGCCTTAGCCACTAAGCCATCTCTCTAGCCCAAGAACTTTTTTTGTTGTTGTTCTAGTCATGTGGCTTACATGAAACTGATGAAAAATGTTTAGAATAACATAAAAGTATACATCATTCATTGTTATACCTAAGTGCCTAGGTATGTTATTTTTATTGAAAACAGATAAATTCTGAAACATAATTGTTTTCTATAATTATAAGAGAAATGAGTCATAAAATCATCTTGAGTGTGGCTCAGACTAAAGCTCATTATGATGCAGGTTGTTGCTTTTTACAAAAATACATTTTATTTATTTATTTGAGAGAGAGACAGTGGGCAGGAATACTTCAGGGCCTTCTGTAAACAAACTCCAGATGCATGCACCGCTTTCTGAATCTGGCTTTACATAGGTACTGGGGAATCAAACTTGGGCCATCAGGCTTTGCAAGCAAGTGCCTTTAACTGCTGTGCCATCTCTGCAGCCCTGGGCTATTACCTTGGTGGCTGCACAGTATCCCTTAACCTGAACCAGCATCTCAGTGTTCCTCTCCTCTCCAATAACCACAGCAAGGAACAGTAAACTGTCACTGCTTCTGCTTGCGTCTTAGTTGGTAAGCAGCTGAGAATACTGGGTTAATCTTTAGTTCTAGTTTTCTTTTTAATTAAAGTATGTACAAAACACAAAATAATGTATTTACGTAGTTCTCTTTGAATGTAACCCCTTCAACAAATGTGTGCATGTGTGCGTTCATGTGTGGTGGTGTCATGTACATGAACATGCATGTGCATGTGGAGGCCAGAGAATGACTCCTGATGTTTTTTCTCCAGATCACCTCTCAGTTTTTTTTAAATAAATATTTTTATTTATAGATTTTTATTTGTAAGAGAGAGGGGGGAAAAGATGAGAGAGAGAGAAAGAGAGAGAGAGAAAATATTATAGGTACACCACTGCAAAAGACCTCTAGGCAGATGCAGTACTTTTGTGTGTCTACTTTCTGTGGGTATTAGGGAAGTTGGCAGGCTTTGAAAGCAGAACCTTTTACGGCTGGGCCATTTCCCCAGCTCCGGCCTTCCATACTTATTTTGAGACAGGGTCACTTGCTGGCCTGGAGCTCACCAATTAGGCTAGATAAGCTAGGGAGTGAACCTTGGGGACCCTTCTTTCTTCATCTCCCCAGAGCTGGGATGACAAGGGCTTCATCATACCCAGCATTTTTACATGGGTACTTGGAATTGAACTCTGGTCCTTGTGCTTGCCTTGTAAGCACCTTACCCACTAAACCATCTTCCCAACCCAACAAATATACTTTTAAATTCAGAAGCTGGCCATAATCATCAAAGATGAGGTGAAATCTCAGCTGGATTTTGAGAAATATAATCAGTTACCATGAGTTAAAGAAAAACAATTATGATCACTTTATGACTTAAAATTTTAGAAGTAAATCACTCATAATGTTTAGTTTGTAGCTGACAGAACTTCCCCAGAAGCAGATGATGTCCACAGAAAGGTCCTCAAAATGCCTTGTTATCTCCTTCACTTTTTTCAACAAATCTCTTTGTTCCACCAAAAGTTAAGTCTAGGATTTGTTGTCAGCTTCAGAATAATATTTTTCTCAAGGAAATGTATTAAAAAAGAGAAGGTACATTGGAACCGAACCAAACTAAATTGTAACAAATTTATCCAAGAAAAAAGATAGAAGTTTCATTTGATCTCAAACATATTAGTAACCTGAGAAAGACTGTCAAGACTAGCTCAAGGGGGATCAGTTTACAACTGCATCTACTGCCACAGGGAGACAGCATTCTGTTTTACCTATAAGACCATAAACTACTACAGAAATGATAGACACTGTTTTCACTACAGAAGAGCTTATGCTAGCACAAACTCTTTTGATTTATCCAGCAGTAAAAATTCTTTTAAATATATATTTGAAATCTCCTTTTCACACACAACACTTATGGAGAGCTATGGCTGAAGAAATAGGAAAAAAAAAATAAAAAATAACCCTTTAGCTCACTATTAGTTTCTCTTTCAGCAGTCTGCTCTCTTGTGGATAGCACTGTTCCATTGCCGATCATGTAGTATTTTCTAAAAGACAGAGAGGGAGAGGGAGGAGGAGAGAAGGAAAGAAGAAGAGAGGGAGGAAGAGATAGTGAGAAAAGAAAGGGTTTGAGCTGTTTCATATTTTACTTATATTTTAACCTAGTATCAGGTAATGTGGCTGTTTACATTGTTTAGAAGTATTTTCTTGAATACTCTTCCAAACTGAATGTTGCTATATCCTCATCTGTTTTATAGAATATAGATAATAAGTGACTTTCAGGCTTAAACAGTGCCCAGATACTGGATAAACTGGTAGGAAAATGATCTGAGTTAACATCTTAAAGAATACAATTGGGTTCTTCCCTGCCCCTCCTTAAAAGTGGCTACATGAAGTGGAAAATACATCTACTTGCTTCTAATTTAAAGGTTCTATATTAAACACTTACACTGAGTTGTCTTTTGATAGACACTTAAATTTTTACATCATGCAATCTTAAATATGTTCATAAAATAACTGCCTCAAATGGAAAGTCTTGTTGAGCATTATTGTGCCAATAAGCTGGTAGATATAATTTAAATTTTTGATGTTATTTCCACAATGCAAACAAGACAACAGATATATGGTCTATTTAACAAGGCTACTGCAGAATCATTTTAAGTTGTTAGTTAGTGGACCTCTTAATCAACTACAATGAGTCATCTCTCTAATATTTTAACCTAATTAAGTAAAACTTTATCCCTGAATGATGAAATATTCCACTATTTCATTTATCTTAATCAAAAAGCTCTACTTCCAGGATAAAATTAGGCATTTGCTCAACACTGAAATTCTTGATTGGTCTCTTAATAAAAGCTCCTATACTCAGGAGTGAAGCACTAATATACAGCCTAAATAAGCAGAGACACTTACCCGGAATACAAGTTCAAAGAGTTGGAAATGCTGGAGAAAGTTTCAATAGACAGCTCAGAACCCAAAGCAGCCGCAGCCATCTCTCAGGCTCTTTGGCTTTACAAGTGGCGGCAAGGCGAGCCCGGCCCAGTCCCTTAGTGTTATGTAACATCTTATTAATATTAGCCACCAACCTGCTAGCCAGCTGGTGAGGCACTAGAGGGCAAGAGTGTCACGCGCAGGACCAAGGGACAGCGTTGGTACCACTTTGAGGGGGTAGACACATGGTAACTGACCTAATAAATGACAGGGTGCCCGAACACGGCGGCGAACTTGCTATATTCCTCAAAGAAGATTTCAGATGCCCATTTTCTGATCAGCCCGAATTAGCACGTTAATAAATAAGCATAAGCAAATAAGCACACCGTGCAAAAAACTTTCGGGATTATATTTACAAAACCAGTGACTCCGGACAGAGTGCCCCCCCCCCGCTATTGTTTAAATAAACCCATTTAGGACGAGAGAGAAAAAGCTGCATAAATGAAAGGAGTGTGGATTTCAAACCCCCTCATCTCAAGCGGCGAGAAACTTGTGCCGGCCGCGGATCCGCGTCTGGAGTACGCGTTTCCAGTGGCCTGGGTAGGGATTCCCGGCGGGGACCGGCCGGGTCCTCCACGGAGATTACCTCGGGCTGCAGCGGTCCGCGGGCATCCTGCTTCCCGGCTCCTGGGCCTCGCGGCTCGGGGACGCGGCCGGGCGCGGAGCTGGGGCGGGGCGGGCACGACCTTCTCCAGGCGCGCCGGGAGCCGCGGGTGGGCGGGCGGCGCGTGGGGACCCGTGCGCTCTCTCGGACGCGCTCCGCGCTCCGTACCCGCCTGCAGCCCGCGCGCGCCCGCCGGGGAACGGGAGGAGGCGCGAGCTGGGGCCCGAGCCGCCGCGGGCATCCGCGCGCTCCCCCCGCGGGGAGGAGGAGACCCAGGCAGCCGAGCAGCCTGCGCGCCCGGACCGAGCGCCCCGGGGCCGGGATGGGAGTGGGGGAGTGGCCGGCTGGGGAGCCCGTTGCTCTGGGAAGGGTGGGGAGGGGGTGTAGCGCGGTCGCCTGTCGCGCTCTGCCCTGGGCACTGGACACGGGACAGCGCGGAGGGTCGTGCGAGGCTGGGAGCCAGGAGTTTGCCCTGCTGGCCAGCTTTCTGACAGGCCATGTGCTCTGAAGACTAGTGCAAGGCCAAAAAGCTTCGGAAAGGGCGTTCTGGGCTCATGGTGTGAGGTTTTGCTCTCCAAAACTGTGGTGTAGTCACGAACCAAAGCTGAATGGTTTCTTCAACATCTCCGTTCTTTTCACTAACACCCTGGGAGCAGTGCTCACGGGACCTGGTACTACTAGTAACTTACAAAGGTCATTTGTCTTCTTTCCCCCCTCCCCCGACCCCAGCCCTCTCTCCTCCTTGTGCATTCAGTACCCAGTTAGTTTTGTGGGATCTAGTCACCACCTCAGAGGGTACCCCATTAGGCTTACTTTAGGTGACATCACTGTTTGCATACATAGACTTTCTGGGACTGGGTGACCCCTCTACTCAGGCCTGGCCAGCAGTATCATAATTCTTGCCTGAGGTTTGGGATGGGGTTATGACCAAGTATGTCACTCCAAGACAAGGAGACACCATTCCAGGATTTTGTTGGCCCTCTTTAAACCGGTGGACTCTGCTTGAGGGCTTTGAAAAGCAACGTTGTGAGGACTGAATTTGGAAGCTCATATTCGGGAAGCAGACCTGGGGGTTGGAGATGCATATTACACTGAAGCAACTCTCATCTCCGTGTGTTTGCATACATGAATGCGTACGTTCACTTATGGCTTATTTTTACAGTTTCTATACATTATAAGAGAAAGAGACACAAATTACAAATCAAACACTTTTCTTTGTTCATTATTTTGTGAGGGTATTTGTACAGCCAAGCCTTCTGTTAGATCACGATATCTTGAGAGAGTTGGAAATTTTTTTTCTTTCACTTTTTTCAGTGCTGGACATCAAACCACGAACCTTTCAAATGTAAAGGAAGCACTCGACCAACATTCTACACCTGCCTCTAGCCTGAGTTAATTTCTTACAGCCAAAATGTATATTTTTCTTGCTTCTATGTATAGATGAGGATAGAC
Source organism: Jaculus jaculus (assembly GCF_020740685.1). Lineage (NCBI taxonomy): Eukaryota > Metazoa > Chordata > Mammalia > Rodentia > Dipodidae > Jaculus > Jaculus jaculus. Next base: position 84,672,876 of record NC_059103.1, read on the forward strand.
AAGCAAACAACTACTCATTCTGGAATCTTCCAAAATGTCAGGATGGTAGAATTCTCTGGCTAGATGATATGAATCAGAGTGGTTCTAATATTCGGCGTTGTTAGATTCTCTCCGTTGGGAATCTTGTGTCTTTCAAGAATGTTAAGAAGTTGCTTCTTGGGTCTGGAGGAGAAATGATTCAATGTTGGCACATGTGCCTAGAGTTCTTTGCAGTGACAGGAGGTCCTGGCATACCCTACTCACTTTACCCCCTGTCTCTGTCTCCCATAAATAAATAAATAGTGAAAAATGAAGCTGCTTATTTTTATGTACACCTCATTCCAGAGAGCCTGCACTGTCTTTCAAGCATCTGCTCATTCATTATTCTATAGACTAAAGTACTTAGCATATTTATGACTGTATTTTGGACTTTTCTTTGGCTAACCTGTATCAAAGAAATCATCAAATTTCTGTTTATTTTTGGGCAAGCATCGGCTCTCACCATTTAGTGCAATATCCAAGCAACCAGTTAGAAGGACAGATAGCTTAGGGCCATGCTGTCTTTTCCTATGACATATTGACATCTTAAGAGTTCTAGTTTAGAAGTTTACATCTGTGCACATATTTAATAACATCTTAATATGTTGCCTGCATTTTTTCCATACCTAAGCTACTTGCCTAGCAGGGAAATAAGGGGGGAGAACACACAAGAGTAAAAGCATTACCCCTACAGTTTAGCTAGCTGTGTTTTCCATCTTCCTTCCCTTCTGCAGGAACATTAAGGCCAGAGACATTTTTTTTTTCCCTCTTGAAAGACATTCCAATGTAGAATAACACTTTTTATATACAAGAGTGCACCTGGGTCAGAGCTGTATACTAAGAAAGCCCTTCAAATTTAATTATCTCCACATAAGCTTATACAATATGTTTAGTGAGGTAAATGAGTTAGGCTAGCTTCGATCCCTGTAACAGCCCACTGGTTTCATAGCCATCTTTGCCACTTCTGCTGTTACTATTTACATATATACTAAGGACTTCAAAAGTGATGGAGGCTCAGGCTCCTGTCATCCTCTGAATCTCCCTAGATGGCATGAAATATTTTTTCCAAAGCCCCAGCTTTCAAAACAAAAGGAAGCATCTTCCTATAAATTAAAAGCCTACACAAATGATTCAAATGAAAAACAAAAGGAATAAAACTATGTGTGAAATTTTGCATATTGAAATAATAAATCCTTGTATTTACTAGCTATAATAAAAGGTGTTGAATAGTAACTCATGGTTATGTAAAGATTTAATGACTTATGCTTTATATAAGTTAAAATTATTTATGTCTTTGGATGGGATTTTAGTCTTGATGTAAATGGCTTCCATGTGGAGAATGTTGATTATAAAATGATTTTGGGAAATTCATTTCAATTTACTGTGTTCTCTTCAACTTTTCAATGTCTAAATTAAAACCATATATTATTCTATTATGACAAGTGTAAAAATGTGAGCATGTATTTATCTGAAACAAGTAATAAGCATAAGAATTACAATTTCTTTAAAATCTTCAGCTGACACTAATTAAAGACTTTGTTAAACTGCAGAAAGGTAATGGGGTGAAGCTCTAACAGAAAACGTATTCTAGCAACTTCTAATTCAGCCCGAGGAAATGTATCCTAGCTTCCTTATTGTCTCAAGAGATGTTTATGTGAAAATGCATCAAACCAAAAGTCTCTCAAAATGATTGGTTGATAGGAAGGGAGAGGGACAGTGTTAGGCTGCTCGCTCAATCCATAGGAAGAAGAATGTCTCAGAAGTCTCCTTGCAGACATCACCTAGAAAAAATGAAGGAGGTGGAATGAGGAATTCAAAGTCTCATTTAAAGAAACAGCCCAATGCAGCTCCATGGGGAGATTAAGTGACTCTCCAGCATTAGGGCATCAATGTCACCTGGAGGGCTGGTGCTTCCCAGGCTCCACCCTCAGTGTTTCTGATTTAGATTAGGGCCTGAAAATCTGCATTTTAAATAGTGTCCAAGCAAAACATATACTGTTTCTCCAAGATTTACAAAAAGTTGGGGTAGAGAAATCTTGAGTTTTTATATGATTGTTACATGTTTTATATATGAACATTTATTACCATATAAACTATTTGCTTTTCAAAATTCTCCATTTTTTCTTAATTACAGTAAGTCAAGTATTTTAATTTGTTTTAAAAATAAGTTAGGTAAACAAAGACATATTTAAGACCATGGAGCTTTATCATGTAAAATAGCAAGATTTGAAAGCGAAGAACAGAACTTCTGGAGGTTTTCCTCCTTCATGGTCTCTTACTGTGCTTTCCACTGGCCAGGCATGGTGCCTTGTGCATCAAGGGTCACTTTCACACCAAAGAGGAAAAGATACTATTTTCTTAGTTTCATGGGTAACATTTTAACTATTCTTGCTGAAGAAAAAAAAATCACCTTAATTTATTCTATTAAATTCTTTAAAACATTTCCTTATCTTAAAAAAATCTCCTGTTCATTATCTTGTTAATTTCCTCTCAATTTGTAAATGCTTTGTCTTCAAAAGCAGCTTTTGTTCCCCCTCACATGAATGTAATTTAAAAACTTATGTACCAATCACATGGTATGCAGCTAGTTAAGTCCAAGCTTTGTATGATGATGACTTGGCAGTTAAAAACATATTCCTATGTATAGGTTTACCATAAGCCTTTGAAATAACTTTTGCTCCATCTTAATGGGGAAATAGAAGCAATCATAAGATTGCAGAACATATTATGTGAGTCTTCAAAGCTATCGCTTAATATTCAGGCAGGACCAAACATCATTAAGGTATTTCTTTGATCTAGCTTGCAACATTAAAACATCATTTTATAGCTTGGCCCCATGCCATGCAGTGCACAGAGATTCATTGTGAGAGTAAAATGGGTGATTTCCTTCTCAATTTGTCTGAAAACAGGCTTCGTAAAGATCCTCAAATACATTCAGTATCACCTAACTGTTGTTTCTCCAGTATATCTGATCCTAGTATTTCAAAAGTTGAGGAAAATAATAAAAATTCCAGTCATTGTGTGATTTAATTTTGAAATTATGCTTTTGAAATAGTGATATAAAAGTTGTTACAGAGAAGAGAAATAGCAAAAATGGAGTGCCCTGTATATTATGGACTGACAAAGCCAATATTCTTAGCCTTAAAGGGTTTTTTGACTGAATTCTCCACCAAATATTTACATTAGAGAACTGGAGTATGAAAATAGAAAATCTGATTGAAAAGAGGGTAATTAATGGGTATGGCGTTTTCCTCCCTCAAACAGGAGCAAGTACCCTCAAGGTAATAGAAGAAATGGTCAACAGAAACCTGAGTCCACACACAGGCCCCTGGGTGTGGTGCTCATGTATTTGCAATCTGAGAGTAACCCTGGGGATTTTCATCTTTCTTAACTCACACGTAGCATCAAACACCTATACTGAAATGAAATGAAGTTATAGGAATTAAATATCATTTTAATTGTTGGGATCTATGATCATTTTATTTTCCTTCCACGTGATAAAGATCAATACTGTGAAAAGGGAAGTAAATATTGATTGGACAAATGTACTAAATTATTAAAATTGTCTTTAGGCCTTCTAGAGAAAATACATTTAAGAATTAACATTTGAAAGATTCTACTAGTAGTTTGTACCTATGGCATTATAAATAAATTACATATCCACAGAATAAGTCTTTTGTTGATTACAACAAGAGTCTATGGTTAAATAGAGAGACTTTAAAAGTTATAAAACTTGTAATAGCTTTGTATTTATAGCATAAGAAAAAATTAAGAGGTTAAAGGGCCTGAGGTGGTAATAGAATTATGTTTTATTTCAACCTGATTATTGTGGAGGCAATAATTTTCTGGGCATGTGAAAAAAAATCTTAACTATTAATATAGAAAACTATTACTTTACAGGATAGAATAGAACTAAAAGAAGCTGGGGGAATCAATGTCTATTTAATTTGTATTACTTTATAAATAGCAAACATTATGTTAATCTTCTTTGACAACAGTGTGAGTTGTGAAAGCACTTGCTGGAAGTCTTAACTTTGTGTGTCTGCATTAATCTATTTGAAAAAAAAATATCACAACAAGTTGGGCTTATTATTACTGGAGTAGAAGTAGGAAACCAGGTTTAGGGAGTCTGAAAACACCAATGGTCACCTTCAAGTTGGGTTAGGTGCATTTGGCAAAGCAATGTAAAAAAAAAAAAAATGAACGAGAGGCAGAAACTTTGTACAAGCTAATTCCATTAAGATGTGATGTTTTCCCAGTGTCTTTATTATTTTCATAATGTCAACAAATATGTACAGGGAACATGTATGTCTGTAATACACTGCAGAAATGTCCTGGTGTGTGTATATATATATATATATATATATATACCTGATTTCATATTAGTATTGCACAGCCATTTCTTCACAGTTGATTTATTTACATGTCTTATAATGCCACTCTCAACTGTAAGTGTTGTTATGCCCAGTTCTCGGCACCCCCAGTGACCACCAAGGAGAACCAAACATGTATGCAAGGGCAAGGAGCTTTAATTCGGGCTTAAGCTCGGTCTCTTGACTTCACCAACACAGTGGATCCATGCAAGAGCCCCGAGTAGTGGGAGGTTAGGGTTTTTATAGGGATCTGAACATATAAGAAGGGTATGGGTACATGATTGGTTGATTTAAACAGTAACTGCACTTGTACTCTTCTGGTTGGCTTAGGATTTTGGTGGGCAAAGTTGGCAGGCTGAGTCTAGGGGAATTGAATTTATCTATGACTACAGGAATGTATGGCGTAGTCAGTTTCCAATAACTGTTACACCCACCCTTACCAGAAGATAAAAAATACTTAGATCGTGCTGGGAAACAGAAACTTAGGCCTACTGAGGACTCTGAAGCCTGTCATGGTGTCCATCTGGTTCCTGAGTCCTTCAAGTGTCACTCTGAAAACACACAAAGTAACCTGACCTAGACTGGGGAAGGGGGTAAGACTAGGAGAGCAGATGGGGAATGGGAAGTCGGAGAAACTGCCTGTAAGACTGATTGTCAGAGAACAATGTTACCTAGTCTAATTTCTTCCTTGTGTCCAGTAAGAAAACACTCACATCACAGAGGTCCCGGAGTAACAGAGTGATGGGTGGGAAGATGGACATGGAAGAGTTTAATTCCAACCTATTTTGGAAAGGTATCTGATTTTGAAACTACATAAGTACATTTTTCCAGAATATTGGGTTAATTATGCACTAATTATTTTTTTAAAACATTTTATTTATTTGAGAGAGAGAGAGAGAGAGAGAGAGAGAGAGAGAGAGAGAGAAAGAATGGGTGCACCAGGGCCCTCCAGTCACTGCAAACAAACTCCAGATGCATGTGCTGCCTTATGCATCTGGCTTACATGTGTCTTGAGAATCTATCTGGGATCCTTTCATTTTGCTGGCAAATGCCATCACTGCTAAGCCATCTCTCCAGCCCCATCTAGTGATTTTCTTAAAAAAAAAAAATTCACAGACACTTATTCAAATGTTCGAATCCTTTCAGTTGTGCAGTAACCAAAAATCTCCTCTCTCTTGCTTTCCTCTCTTTTCTCTTCATAAACTCTTTGGGTTGGGCAGAGGTGGGGGGAGGGGTACATGAAACACAGCAAACAGAGCAGACCAAGTAAAATTCATAGAATTTGACCAGTACCTAACATTTGTGCAAATAGTTAATAAACTCACATTTTTTCTTCAGGGAGGTTAACTTCTTATTGTAGTATGCAGAACAAGATATCTTCTCTGGGAATTGTGGGCTGGTCATTAACTTCACCCACTACATGAAAACAATGGGCCCTTCACAGGGATGTACTAAGAAGAAAACCCATGTGAAGTGCTATGAGATTAACAAAGATTATACAGTTACATCTTTTTCAAAAAACTGGAGTTAGCAGGTAGGCCATGTTTATAAGAATAAAAAATTATCCAGAAATTTAGATAGAATTGATCTACCTGTGATGTAAATGTTAGTGAGGAAAAGAACATGACTTATATTAAAACACTTTTCTTCTTTTAAGGGAATTTAATTTCTATCCTATTAATGAAACTACATCTGGTAGTAAATGTAATAGATGTGATCGCAGAACACCCGTTGATGGCTTCTTAATAAATGTTAGATACTGTCATTTCCTTCATCTCATATAATTGTCACAAAACCTCTGAGTGGGAGATGATCTGTTAGCTCTTTTTCTCAATATTTATTAGCTCCTTTTTATTATTATTATATCTTATATATATTATAAGATATATATTATTTATCATATCCTTATTATTATTATTATTATTATTATAGCATATGTTTGAGGACACATGACAATTCAGACAAAGTTGGTTGCCTTTTCCAGCTATGGGGCAGCTATAGGCAATGGGCTAGTAGAGGAAGGACTATGTGATTGTTTCCAGGAGCGTTCCTTTTGGTATGGCACTGGGAAAAGATCCCTGAACACTGGAGTTCAGGCCTTTGTAAAATCCCTTTCCTTAGAGTGCAGCTAGGGCATGTGACTTATTTTCATCCAATGGAATATGGTAGAGGTGATGAGATGCCACCAGTGTGTCTTAAATAAGGCCCCATCTTGCTATCCTAATTCTAGGAGCTCTCCTTTCTGACTTGGTGTACTCAGTGGGCACACAGGAAAAAACTTCAAGTGCACACTGGAGCCTTAGGGGATATCAAAGAAGCCTTTAGTCAATAACCAGCAAGAAGCTGGACCATTAGTTGAACAACCACAGTTAAACAAATTCTACCCAGTTCCCCAGTTGAGTCCATCCATAGAAATGCAGTCTAGCCAACACCTTGACAGGAAAAATAAGAAATCTTAAGTGTATGCTCCTAACATTAAAAAAATATAACTTATTTATTAGACAGAAAAAGGGCACACCAGAACCCCTAGCCACTACAAACGAACTCTAGATGCCTGTGCCACCATATGCATTTAGCTTATGTGGGTGTCAGGGAATCAAACCTCGGTCCTTATGCTTCTCAGGCAAGTACCTTAACTGCTGAGCTGTCTCTCCAGCCCTGCTCCTAACATTTTATTTTATTTATTTATTTTTTTTTCGCTGTAGGGTATCACTTTGGTCTAGGCGGCTGACCTGGAATTAACTATGAAGTCTCAGGGTGGCCTCGAACTCATGGTGATCCTCCTACCTCTGCCTCCCTAGTGCTGGGATTAAAGGCGTGTGCCACCACGCCCAGCCAATCTGCTCCCGACTTTAAAAAAAACAAAATTTGTTCATATTTATTTATTTATTTATTTGAGAGTGACAGAGAGAGAGAGAAAGAGACACAGAGAGAGAGAATGGGCATGCTAGGGCTTCCAGCCATTGCAAAGGAACTCCAGACACATGCGCCCCCTTGTGCATCTGGCTAATGTGGGTCCTGGAGAACCAAACCTCGAACCTGAGTCCTTAGGTTTCACAGGCAAGCGCTTAACCACTAAGCCATCTCTTCAGCCCTGCTCCCGACTTTTGAAAGTCATGAGAAAATAATTGCCAGTTGCTTCAGTTGCTACTTTTGTGGTAACTTGTTGTGTGATGATAGCTTTGCACTCCTCAGTGACAGCTGGTGCATGCTTTATCCTCTTTTGTTTTTTTTCCTTTTACATTTTTTTTTTTTTAATATTTTGCTGCCCAGAACTCAGCTACAACTTTACTGGACAAGTTGAGGGCCTTCTAGAGGTTAGAGCCTTGAGTTGAGAGAGATCTGAGTTCTTGAATGTTATTCATGTAATCAGAAGCATTATAATATTTAGATCATTGTTAATTTGCATTTTTTAACTTGATAGGGGATTATTCCAAGGAGCACAGGTATTGTTAAACGTATTTGTTTTATCTTACAGTTTGTTATAATGCAGGCTAATTAGGGGAGATTTGAAAAGTACATTTCTTACCAAGGAAGAAATATCACCAAACAGGAATCTCCACTAGAAGTCATCATCTATTAGCATTTTGGAATATTATTTTTAGTATTTTAATCTTTCTGAAAATGAAGAACTCTATAGTCAATATAGGTGACATTTAAATGTCATAGCTTTTCTAAGATAAATCTTGTAATAACTTAAAAATTATCTGGTTTCAGTGTAAAAAAATAAATAATGAAAAAAGAAAAAAGTATCACATCTATTTTGCAAATTAATTTAAACAAAATTGAGTTTAGCCTGGCATGGTGGCACACACCTTTAATCCCAGTAATCCACTTGGAAGGCAGAGGGGAGGATACCCATGAGTTCCAGTCCAGCCTGGGTCTACAGAGTGAGTTTCAAGTCAGCCAGGCCTGGAGTGAGACCCAAACTTGAAAAGAGCAAAACAAACAAACAAACAAAAAGAGTGAATTTAGATCATACATTTATACAGTAAACTTCAATAACCAAACTGAAACTGGATTTGAAAGCTGTACTACTAATGTAGTTTAGTTTAGGTATGCAAATTATATAGTTTGTTTTCATATTCACTGATGGATGTCAAATCATTAATTAACTTTTATACTTCACAATTTAACCTGTGACTTGGTTAATATTCTATGTGCTGGATAAACATTTATGCAAACTCAAACTTGTAGAAGTTCAAGACTTGATAAATCTTACTTTTAGAATTTTCTTTAGAAAAATTCTCAAGCCCAAGGTTCTTATTAGTTACTATCTTTGAGAGAATCTACTTTCATAACCATATCTACTAAATAAATTCTTTTTTTTTTTTTCGAGGCAGGGTCTCACTCTAGCTCAGGCTGAGCTAGAATTCGTTATGTAGTTTCAATGTAGTCTCACGGTGGCTTCAAACTCACAGTGATCCTTCTACCTTTGCTTCCCAAGTGCTGGGATTAAAAGCATGTGCCACCATGTCTGATTCTAAATAAATTCTTAACTTGAATTAAACTGATTTGCCCCAAATAAGCCACATACGATTACTTCTTCTACACTTTTACTCAGAATTGCTCTACACTTAACTATCTGAATTCCTGCTTCAAAGTACAGTTGAAATTTACCTTTGCCTTGAACTCTCTCAGGCCATACCTCAGTGAGTATTTCATCCTCCAGCCCAGATTATTCTTTGTACACTATTCAGTATTTAACAACTGAAGCTTCACTTTGACGTAGACTAACTAGAGTTGAGATTTCTTAACTTTTTTTTTTTTTTGCCTCGAAAAGTCACATTTATTCAAAGGAAAAGGAAAAGAAAAAGACAAGATGTCCATACTTGGCTCCCTTCCCTCCCCCCTGCAATTGCTCCTCAGTCCTCCAGGATTGAGCCCCAGCTAGGGCCATGAGGCAGACAGCAACCCCCCACCCCACCCCAGCCAGATGAGGTCAGCAAAGTTGAGGAGCATCTCTTCAATGGAGGTGTGGTAGAAAGTCTGAATTTCAGGAAGAGTCCTCTTGTCTTCCTCTGTCACCATGTTAATAGCCATACCCTTGCTGCCAAAACAACCACCCCGGCCAATTCTGTGAATGTAGTTTTTCCTGTTGGTGAGAAGGTCATAACTGATGACCATAAACACCTGCTGCACATCAATGCCTCTGGCCAGCAGGTTAGTGGTAATCAATACTGCACTAGAGCCAGACCGAAACTCCCACAAGATCACATCTCTTTCATTTTGATCCATGTCCCCACGTACAGCAGAAAGCGTGAAGTCCCAGCATGCATCTTCTCAGTAAGCCAATCCACCTCCGGGGTATCCATGAAGATCACTGCCTGGGTGATGGTCAGGCTCTCATACAAGTCACAAAATGCGTCCAGCTTCCACTCCTCTCTTTCCACAGTGATGTAAAATTGGCGGATACCCTCCAGGGTCAACTCCTCCTTTTTCCCAAGAATCCTAATAGGGTCTCTCATGAATTTTTTGGTCACCTTAAGCACATCAGAAGGCATTGTAGCTGACAACAAAACTACCTGGGTGTTGCTGTTGAGCTTTTGGAATACGTCATGGAGCTGGTCCATGAATCTCACATTTCATCAGTTCCATCCAGTATAAACATCTTGATGTATTTGGGAGACAGGCATCTCCAGTTAAGCAAATCAAACTCCTGGCCAGAGTACCCACGATGATATGGGGGGCTTTCATCTGCAGCTTCTGCACTTCAGCACGCACATTGGTGCCCCCAATGCAGGCGTGACAAGAGGCACCCATGTAATCTCCTAATTCCATGACCACTTTTGGTATCCGCTCAGCCAATTCTTCAGTGGGTACCAAGACCAAAGCCTGAGTGCCCTTTAGATCTAATTCAATCTGCTGCAAAATTGATATGGCAAATATGGCTGTTTTCCAAGTCTTAGACTTGGGCTTGAGCAAACACATCATAACCCTCGATACAAGGAAGAATGGCTCACTGCTGGATGTCAGAGGGCTTCTCAAAACCATGGGCACAGATACCACGGAGGAGGGCCTTGAGAGACTCATGTCATCAAAGCGGTCAACAATCTCATTCCAGTCCCATGGGGCCATTGTCTTTGGACCAGGCCCTCTGTCCTCGCCTGCCTCTGTGCCTGGGGCCGCATCTTCCCCCTCATCCCTAGGATGGTTTGGTGGCTCAGCTTTCCCTCAGCCCTGCTGGGTCTAGGGTTATGGGCCCAAGCGTTCCCCCCACCCCCCCGCCCCCAGCCACTCCGCGGGGCTTTCAGAAGGGAGCGATGGGGTAAGTAGACACAACCTCTTAACATTTTTGTTGGAAAATTTATCAGTTACTTTTCTCTTTGCTGTTCCAAAGTACTGGACAAAAGCAACTTTGGGGAGGAGAAAGTTAATGGTGGCTCATGGTTCAGGGGGCACACTCTCTGTTGGCAGAGAAAGCATGGCAACAAAACTGGTACCTAATGTCCCAAAGCATCACCACTAGCTGGAGACCAAGTGCTCAAATACAGGGGCTTATGGGTGAGATTTTATATACTGCCCACTAACAGACAATTACTTGATTGATACAGCTTAAAACTCTATTAACAACTATGTTCTATTGGGCAAAAATAACTATGATCATTTTCAATGAAACATTTGCTAGCTTATTTTATAAGTGATGAAAGAAAGGCACATAAATTAAAGAAATTTAAACCTGAATTTTGAAATTCATAATAACCTCATGTTCTGAACTAGCATCATTGAAGGAGAGGTGGTCAAGACATTGCATTTTAATATGCTTTCTCCTCAAAGGAAGCTTGTCTATCATTCTGTCCTTTGGAAAAGGAGCAGAACAGAATGTAAAGGTGTGAATAGTACAACATAACGTTGGAGAAAAGTTGGTAATTTTTAGAGACTCTGCAGCACAAGGTAAAGAGGCAAGTAGGCTCTCAGAGGCTCTCAAGTTCAAGAGCACATCTCAGAGCAGGAGTAACCACACAGAGGTGCTCCTTTCTGAACGAGTCCCAGGACACTTGACTATCAGAGGACAGCAGGACTTCTGGTGGCAGATATCAGAGGAACGTATTTCACTGTACGCCACAGCTGAAACTTTTTCCTAAGTTTGATAACTTCTTATAATTATACTAGAAACTTTATTTTTTTATTTTTATCATTATTATTATTATTGTTTGCCTTTTCAAGGTAAGGTCTTGCTTTAGCCCAGGATGACCTGGAATTCACTAGGTAGTCTCAGGGTACCCTCAAACTCATGGCAATCCTCCTACCTCTGCCTCCCGAGTGCTGGGATTAAAGGTGTGTGTCACCATGCCCTGCACACAACATACTTTAAACACAAATATATCTTCATACAAAGATTAAAATGTAGGTGAGATTTTAAAAAGACAACTTCGTGGCTTGTAAAATACTTAATTTTTCGAGCTTAAAACTTTAAAGGGTTCTCATAAGTTACATCTACTGTTACTGAGGAGGCCACAGAACAAGGGACATCTGTTTGCACTGTCTTTGTTTATGGAGATCAGCTCTGTGATCTCATCACAGTGTGCACAGGGAGCCTCAGAGCACTACCCTGGAGGCCACTGAGGAGAAGTATATGTTTGTTGTGAGCCCAAGAAATGCACATAACAACTTGAATTTTGGTTTGGATTTTAGCTGAAGTGAGGAAGGGATTTTTTTTTAAATTTCCAATTGACAGATAGCAATTATAGATTCTATGGAGTACAGCATGATAGTTCAATAAATGTATACAACATGTGGTGATCAAATGGGAGGCCTTGGCATTTTCTTGTCATCATTTCTTTATGCTTAAGGACATAGTGCTCTTCTACTTTTCTAAAGCTATGAAACAGATTGTTGTAAAATTTACTTGTCCTACTGTGCTATAGATCACAATTCTTGTTCCTTCTAGCTGTGTTTTGATACCTTGCATCCAATTTCAGTTTCCATCCTGGCTACCCCATACTATTAGCCCCTAATAATCACTGGCCTCCTCTCTTCTTTTTGAAAGGAAGTTTTTTAGCTTCTATGTCTGAATGTGAACATATATTTTTTTCTGTGCTTGCCTTTATTCGTATGTCCTTCATGTGTATCCATTTTGTCATAAATGAGAGTATTTTATTTTTTGTGACAATGTTGTGTTGTAGATGTGCAGCACATTTCATTTTACCCATTCATCTGCTGATGAACACCTTGGTTGATTCCATATCAGAACTACTGTGAATAGTGTCAGTAAACTCAAGCATGCACTTATCTCTTCAGTAGACTGATTTCATTTGCTCTGCATGCATACATACTCAGAAGGAGCTAGCTTAACATAGGGTACATTTTTACCTCAGTTTTAAGCAAAAACCCATTCTTCTGTCTGTAACAATCATACTGATTTATATACCCACCAAGGGCTCAGTCCCTTTTCTTGAGATCTTCTCCTGTATTTTTTATGTTTTGCCTTTTGAATATGCTTTTGTAATGTGACTTAATTAAATTCTTTGATGATTCCTTGATATTTGTACAGATGAATCAGACAAAAGCTTAGGAGGTTTTAATCAGTAGTAGAATGAAGCCTCCAACTTTGACATTTTACTTTCTTATAATAGAATAATATTCTTGTGAAAATGAACTTTTTATCTACTGTAGTGTGGCATTTTAATACCATAATGCGTAATTAAAGAGTAAAATATTTTTGTTTATTTAAATTGTAAAACTCTGATAATTATTCTAAACTTTATAAATGCTTTTTCTCATTATGAAAATCAAGCTTTGCAATAAGGTTTTTCATAGTTAACATATTTTTACAATGCATTTTTATGGTTTATCATGGTAGAATGGACAGGGGCTTCTGGCTCTAAAAGGTAAATCAGAAAGTTGTTTAGCATAGAGGATTTTTTTCTCCTTTGTAGACACATTATTTTATACCTTTCATGTATGAGTCCAGATGTCTATTTTGTCAAAATTTTAGTTTTTAAGTTTGTATATAAGGTAACATAGTTTAGTGATTTGTTGCAATTTCCTGAATAAATTCTAATTGCAGAGAAATATACCACTGTTTTTAAGCCAGAGTTCATTTAAGACCATTCAATCAAAGGTTGCATCACATGTCTTCCCAGCTAGTGTTTGCTCAATGTGGTGGTGTCCTTGTAAATCTCAACACCAGTCAGAAGTTCTGTTCCTGCCCATGTAACATGTTTTTAAGCTCCAACTATATATTCCATTCAAGCTACGAATCAGATCTTAGTGATTCTTCTCTGCTGTCATAAACACAATAATGTGGACAAAGGCAAAGTGACCTTTGTGTCAGTCAGGTACTTAATTTCTGAATGTCATGTCCAAAACTCAGTGACACTTAGGAAATTTAATGTCCTCACTTAGGAATTTGGATTAATAACCCTGTTATTAGCATTTGGCTTAATACTTTCCTTAAAGTCAGAAACCTTGTAGTATGAAATAAGTAATCTTGAGCCTGAACCTGAGTTTTGTGGATTTATTTGTTTCTCAAACAAATTCTAAATTAGAATCAATGAAATATTTGCTAAAATGAAGAACTGTCTCAGTCTGCAAGAACTACCTACTTAGAGTATGTTGTGGGGAATTTCAGGAAGCTGTGTTTTTTACTACTTGCCTGCTATGATTTCTTTGTCCTGTAAGTAAGACACTTAATTGTGGCTTTTCCTAAATTTCCTTACCTATAAAGTGAAACCACAAAGTACTTAAGAATTTTTAGTGTCTTTTTATTCTCCAGTCTATTAATTCCATAGTTATTTGTACCATAATTTGTGGCACAATTAGCTTCTTGGTTTAGATTAACACCTCTCTAAGTGAAAGCTATGATTTATAAGGACTGTTAACAATGAATTTATGAGCATTTTAGCCATATTCAATTTACTTTTCTGTACTATAATCTAGAAATTTCAAAAGCATCTACTGCTGTGTGCTTTTCCTTGCTCCTGGTTTAGAAAATGAAGACATCCCTTCCCATAGAGAATATAACAGTGCTACATTAGTCCCTCCAAAGAGGAGCAGAAATATAATGGAGGCAAGGGACGTGCTCACACTGAATGATCACACTGCCAATAAATCCTGTAATGACTCACACTTGGCCTTGATTTCAGCTAGAATTTCTTGCTGAATAAAAACCCACTGGAAATAAATCTAAGAATGATTGAAGAGACTTGAAGGAGGATCATGAGAATAGTGAGGTGAGATTATGGACTGAGGTTCTGAAGTTAGGGCTGATGGTGAAGCTTCACTCCTTTGCAAGTGTCACGGCCCACAGGACCAGCATATTCTCTTGAACATCCTCTGAGTAGTATCTAAGCTTGATTTCTAACTGATATATTATTACTTCTTATTAATTCCTGACTAAATTGTAGCAGGAAAATACATGAATCCTGTTGCCTTAAGAATAAAGCAACTACAGTATGAAAGACTTTTGTAAGGTAGAGAGGAAGAAAAGATGTTGATCTGTAGTCAGAGGTGCTTTGCATGGTTATCTGAAGAACTATATTAGGTCTGGAACCAAGCACACTGTGTTCTGCTGGCATGACTGAAATGTTTTTCTTTTTCATATACCCAAATTCTTACACCGAAGCTAACATATTAAAGTTTTTTATTAAACATAATATTAATAAGAAAAAAATATAAAAGCAGGAAATCCAACCCAAGGCCTTTATGCAGATACAGGAAAGAAGAACACAGTTGGTTCTGTCTTGGTATTAACCACACCACACACCCTGCCATTTGTAAAAAGCACTGGATGAAAATCTTTCTTTTACTTTTTTAGAATGGTACAGTCCAGATTTGAGATTTTAGCTTTCGTTGTTGGCTACTAATTCAGGAGTAAATGATTTTTCTCATCTGCTAAAATGTATCTTACACCTTATTAGGTAAAAATGAATCATGGCATTATACAGAGACACCTTCTTCCTCTCTAAATTCATTATTTGTAGATTTCCAGGGCTTGATCTGAGGTCTACTGACAACACATTTTAACATACTACCACTATTTTCCCATCTCCTTAAGTAGGATTGATTACTACAGTGTCCCTTCAGGAAGTCTGAATTGTGCTGCTTTGGGTAGAACCTAATCTGCACACACTTCAGATTGCTCTTTCTGTAATATGTGAATTCTGTTGAAGGATGTAGAATAGTGTATGCCAGTTTTTTTTAAAAAAATTGTTCTTTGTGACATACCTCTTTTAATTTTTTCCCTCTTGCCTGTGTGCATCATTTCTTGAGGTCACTAATGAACTTTCTATTATGGCACTGGGTTAAAGTACTTTAGCACAAAGAATGGCTTTTAGGGATCAATAATGATGCTGAATACAGTAATGCGTTAATATAGAAAAAGGATCATTTGTCATTAATTTCATAAATGTACACTATCTTTTGGCTTAATGGACAAGCTAGCCCTAATCTAGAGAGTATTATCATTCATAGTCTGACTTCTATTTTATCAGAAAACACCAAGACAAATAATTAAGTTTCTAAGAAGCTCAAGAAAGATTTTGTGATCTCACCCTTTTAGCCTCAGGGAAATATTTTGCATAAAATCTGTTCTCTGATGCTTTTAAGTTTAGGGTTGTGGAGGCCCTTTGAATTTTTTTCCTCTTCGATTCTGCTAATGAAAGGTCAGAGGGGAAAGGCAATTAAGTAATTCAGATACTGAAAGGCTTATTTGTTCTAAACTTAAGTAGTGTATAGTCCACTGATAGGAGAAACCTGCCTTTGGTCATGTTTTTGCATACACACAGAGGAAAGTGCATTTGAGATATGTAGCAATGTGATTGTCCATCTACTCAGGACCCAAAGGCTTATTTTTTTTTAATTTAATTTATTAGTTTTCTTTTCAGTGAATACAGGCAGTTTGGTACCATTATTTAGGCTCATCTGTGATCTACCCCCTCCCATTACACCCTCCTTGTTAATGAAAATGGGTTGTGCATTGTGGAGTTAGCCCCCAGTTATTAGTATGATAAATGTCTCTGCAAATCATGACCCAACATGTAACTCTGACATTCTTTCCGCCCCCTCTTCCGCAAGATTTCCCTGAGCCATGTTGGGTTCATTTTTGGTCTGCTTCAGTGCTGAAGTGTTGGGGGCCTCTGAGGCTTTGGCTCTCTGAGTTGGTAGGAGTTGATTTTTCTCTGCATTGATCTCCTTCCCCTTTGTGCTGGTATCCGGTTCACAGGAAAACATCACCCTTACTTATTTCGCCAGTTGTCCTTAGTTTCAGTTGGGCCCCTTCTGAGGTATGTTGGGGCAGCTCTCTTCTTAGGATCTGCATCTATCTGGAAAAGAGAAGCAGATTCTCCAACGGAGAGTAAGTTAGCACCCGGAAAATTGAGATAACACTTACTTTTTTGATAGACAGTATGGTAGGTTTAGGCCCTCTTATACCTCGTGATTGATGGTAGCTTGATATTGTAGAGTGGGCTTGTGTTTGGGTATGGTTCTGACTTGTTTCCCAGCTCCAGCTAAGGGTCTAGTACCACTGAATGGATCAGTTAGCCAAATCAAGAGCAATTGATTCCTCACCATGGCTGTGTACCACTATTGCACTTGTGTGGGCATCACATCCGGTTATTTGTTGCTAATTAGGTTAAACAATGTGTTGCTTGGACAGATCTTGGTCATTTCCCCCAGTCGCCTATGTAGCGCCTTCTGGCACTAGACACGCTGACTGTCTGGGGACTGACTCTCTCCTGGCTTCCAGCCATGTCATTCCATTTTCGCGTCAGCTGCGTATGGAGTCTTCAGCAATAGGGTCTTACCATTGGCCTTTGGTGGGTCATCAAGTACTCTGACAGAAGTCTGTCATTGTTTTGGGAAACCTTGTAGGTTTCTCTGATCAAAAGCTCATTGTGGAAAAGTAATAAAAAACCTCCCAAAAAAGAAGAGTCCAGGACCAGATGGATTCCCAGCCGAATTTTATCAAACCTTCATGGAAGAACTCAAACCAATCTTCCAAAGGCTTATTTTGAAAGTGCTTTTAAAAGCACTTTTAATTTGATTCTCTGATTAAAGGTCAATGGTAAATTAAGGAAAATTCCAACATTTTATAAATCAGAGAACTGGATTGTGTTTTCATAGCAGTTTTTGTCTAGCAGAAGAGAGGTGTTTTGATTGATTTATGCTTATTAGCCAAATTCCATCTCTTTTTTCCTGAGGTAGGGCCTCACTCTAGCCCAGGCTGACCTGGAATTCACTGTGCATTCTCAAGGTGGCCTCAAACTCATGGTGATCCTCCTACTTCTGCCTCCCGAGTGCTGGGATTAAAGGCGTGTACCACCACACCTGGCTCCAAAATCCATTTTAATGATGAAGAAATCAACAACTTGCTAGAGTTTTAAAAAAATGCAGGTAGAACAATTTAAGTATTATTATCTGAAAGAAAATATTAAATTGCCCTCAAATGACAAGAAATTGTAGATTACATGGAAAATGCTAATAAAAATTAAAAAAAAAGAAATTTTAGATTAAGTAATCCCCATACTCAAAATAATAATGCAGGCCTTGTTTCTAGTTGCTAACAAAAATCCACTATTTTCATACGTTCTAGAAAACTGTAAGTTGTGAACTGTTCAGAAAGGGTAAGAAATTACTTTCTTCATGTAATTATCAGCAAATTCTAACATGAAGATTATTATTAAAATTTTAATTTTAAAAAAGTTTTTTTCATTTCAAATAAGTGTTTTTGTGTTCTGATTAAGGTAATACATGCTATTTAAGCTATTAGAAAACACAGTTATCTAACATTTGATTACCTTTATTCAATATGTTTGTATATATTATGTATGAGTATGGTATGAAGAAAAAGGGTACACAGGCTAGAGAGATGGCTTAGCAGTTAAGGCACTTGCCTGCAAAGCCAAAGGACCTAGATTCAACTCCCCAGGACCCACATAAACCAGATGCACACAAATTTGGAGTTTGTTTGCAGTGGCTGGAGGTCCTGGAATGCCCATTCTCCTCTCTCTTTTTCTCTCTCTCAATTTCTCTCTCTCTCTGCCTACTTCTGTATCTCTCTCTCTCTCTCTCTCTCTCTCTCTCTCTCTCTCTCTCTCTCTCTCAAATAAATAAATAAATAAAAATATTAAAAAAAGAAAGAGGGCACACATACGAACTTATAGATGAAGAAAAATGACTAAGTTTATACATACATTTGCACATACATGTGGGTGGTGGTTTGATCAGGTTATCTTTGTATTATATTTGATTTTGAATATTTTAAGGCCATGAGCAACATAGTGTATAATTGACATTGGCATATGTGTCTTTGCTGTAATCTTTGATTTCCATTCTTTGGCTACATTTTTGAAATCTTTTTTTATTAGTTATGTACATAGTGTATACACAGCCATGTTGGTACTACCATCATTAGCCTTCTCCCTGTCCTACCCCCTTTGCAGGGATCCTCCTCATCAGGGTATGTGGGTTGAACATTTTGGGGTTATGAGGCTTATCAGTTATGGGGAAGAGGCAATGTCTCTGTGCATAATGTCCCATTGTAACAATCTTTCTGCCCTCTCTTCCAAGAATTTCCCTAAGCCATGTTGGGTTCATTTCAGGTCTACTTCAGTAATGAGGTCTTGAGAACCTCTGGATATCTGGTTTTGTAGGAGTTGAGTGTTCTCTGTATCTATTTCTCTCACCCTTGTGCTTTTACCAAGTTCATCTAGAAAGCAGCAATCTTACTCATTTCCCCAGTTACTCTGTGGTTTCAGCTGGGGGTCTGGTGAGGTGTGATGGGCTGGCTGATTTTCTCCTCAGGTTCTGTGTCCATCTGGAAAAGAGAAGCAAATTCTCCAATGGACAGTGAGGTCAACATCAGCTAAATGTGATAACCATTATTATATGAAAGATAATTTAATAGGTTTAGGCCCTCTTTTAGCCAATGATTGATGGGAGCTTGATATTGGAGAGTGGGCTCATCTTTTGGATGTAGTTCTGACTTGTTTCCCAGTTCCAGCTATGGATTCTGTTCCACTAAGCAGATCCATTAGCAAAATCAAGAGTATTTGGTTACCCACCATGGCTGTGTGCCACTATTACACTTGTGTGAGCATCACATCAGGTTGTTTGCTGCTGAGTAAATTAGACCATGAGTTGCTTGGATAGATGGTCATTTTCCCCCAGTTGCTCATGTGGCATCTTCTGGCACTAGACAAGCTAACTGTCTGGGGAATGACTCTCTTCCAGATTCCAGCCAGGTCACTCCATATTCCATACCACCAGCATATGGTATCTTCAGCAGTAGGATCTTAGCATTAACCTTTGGTGTGTCATCAAGTATTCTGACAGAAATTTGTCTTCGTTGGGAAACCTTGTATGTCTCTCTGATCAACAGCTCATTGTGGATGCTAACCATATGCTGGTAGTAGAAGATACAGGCCAGCAGCACAGGAAAAGAAGGAAGAAAAAGATAGGTAATGTAAAAGAGAAAGAGATGAGAGAGAGGAACAGGACATTAAGGTTAGTCTTCGTCATACACTCTCCAGGGCCCTGTGGTTCAGGTGTTTCCTCTAAGGACCTAATGAAGGTTCAACCTTTTAGTCTGTCTTTCAGGAACTAGGATTTTATGGTACTATTTCCATTTGGGTCCAGTTTTGTTTTCCCCCAATTCTTACCATCCCCTTCCATCCCACCCTCCCAATTGTCCAGTCCTCAAGATGCTTATTTGGTATGTCAGCATCTCAGGAAGATTCAGGTTAGGAGCCACAGATGAGTGAGACCATGCAATGATTATCTTTCTGTTACTAGGTGAGTTCACTGAGAATGGTCTGTTCAAGTTCAATCATTTTTCTTCAAATTTAATTGTGTAATTTTTCCTGACTACTGTGTAGAATTCCATCATATATATATACCATATTTTGGTTATCTATTCATCTAATGATGGACATCTGGGTTGATTCCAGCTCTTAGCTGTTATGAATTGAGCAACTATAAACATGGTTGAGCAAATATCTCTGAGCTGAGATGCTGAGCTTTTATGGTAAATGCCCAGTAAGGGATTAACTGGATCTGTTGATAACTCTAGTTAACCATTTTAGGAATCTTCATATTGCTTTTCATAGTGGTTGTACCATCTTAAATTCTCAACAATAGTGAATGAGGGTTCCAATTTCTCTGCATCCTTGCCACTATCTTTTTTTTTTTTTTTTCCTTAATGTTTGCAATCCTTACTGGGGTCAGGGGGAATCTCTTTGTTGTTTTAATTTGCTTTCCCCTGATGATTAGGGATGTTAAACATTTTCTTAAATGTTGTTTGCCATTTGTAGTTCTTCCTTAGAGAACTCCCTGTACAGTTCTCTGCCCCATTTTGTGAGTGAGTTTTTTGATTTTTTATTGTTTACGTTTTTGAGTCCTTCATAGATTCTAGAAGTTAGGCCTCATTAGTTGGATAGCAGAAAAAAATTTTCTCCAATTCTGTGGGTAATCTATTGGCCCTGCTTATTGTATATTTGCCTGTGGTAAAAAACTTTTCAGCTTCATGAAATCCCAATAGCTGAGTGATATTTTTTAGTACCTTATCTACTTGGATTATATATACAAAGTCTTATTCCAGTCCTATTTCATGGAAAGTTCCTCCTTTTTTCAAATATATATTTTATTATTGAATATGGACATATTTTGTATGTAAAAATCACACATTGTACCGCCCTTTTCCTCCTCCCTGTCCCTTGTCTGAAGAGGCCATCTTCACTGAGGATACAGGTCAACCGCATGGGGATCGTGGGTCATGCATTATGGGGCAGCAGTCAGTTACAGGGGAGAGGTAATGTCCCTGCACAAAATTTCTCAACTTGTGCCTCTAACAATCTTTCCACCCTCTCTTCCACAAGTCATGCTGGGAACATTTTAACTCTACTTCAGTGATGGGCACTTAGGAGCATCTAGATGTCTGGTGTGGTAGGTTCTGAGGATCCTCAGTATCTTTCTCCATCACCCTTGTGCTGATATCAGCTTAACTTAGAGCATTCTTGCTCATTTCTCCAATTCCTCTGTGGTTTCAGATGGGGCCAGGGTGGAGTGTTCTAGGTCATTTATCCTCAAGCCTGATTCCCATCTGAAAAAGCGAAGCAGATTCTCCAACAGGGAGTGAAGACAGTGCTAGTGAAATGGATAGCCATTATTAATTTAGAGACAATTAAAAGGGTTTAGACAGTTTTATAGCGTAAGGTTAGTGGGAGCTTGACAATGGAAAGCAAACTCATTATCTGGATATGATTCTGACTTGTTTCTTAGTTCCAGATATGGTTACCTTTCCACTGAGAGTATCTGTTTGCCAATCCACGTGCAGTTGGTTACTCACCAAGACTGTGTGCCAGTACTTCACTTGTATGAGTATCATGTCAGGTTCTTTGCATCTGAGTCACTTAGGCTTTGAGTTTCTTGGACAGATGTTGGCCACTTTCCCCTGGTAGCGCATGTAGCACCTTCCAGCACTTGATGGGCTAATGATATCTGAGGACTGGCTCTCCTCTGGATTCCAGTCAGAGCTTTACATTGCCCATGCCAACAGTGATTGGCATCTTCAGCAGTAGGGTCTTACCAGTAACCTCTAGTGAGTAATCAAGTGCTCTGACAGAAGTCTGTCTTGTTTGTTTTAGGAGATCTAATAGGTCTCTTTGATCAATAGCTCATTGTGGATGTAGAACCCATCCTGGTACAGGGAATTATAAGCCAGTGCCAAGGGAAAAAGAAAAAAAAAAGCCAGAGAAGAAAGAGAAACAGGAGAAATTGAGGTTAGGTTTCATCTCATCCTCTCCAGGTCCCTTCATTTCAGGTGCTACCTCTAAGATTTTTCTTGAGGGTTCCACCTTTGAGTCTGATTTCCATGATATATGATTCTATGGTACTAGTTCAATTTGGATTCAGAAGTTATGTCCCCTCCTACCCTTTCCCCTTCCCTAAGCCCTGACATCCCTATTGTCTAAGCCTCAAGATAATACTCACTTATGTTAGCAACTTGGACTAATCCAGGTTAGGAACTGCAGATGAGTGAAATCATGGGATCGTTGTGTTTCTGTAGTTGTGTGAGTTCACTTAAAATGATCTGTTCCATGTTCAATGATTTTTCTACTAATTTCAATCTGTCATTTTTCCTTACTGCTGAGTAGAATTCCATCATGTAGATATACCACATCTTGGTTGTCCATAGATCCAATGTTGGCCACGTGGGTTGATTCCAGCTTTTTGCTATTATGAACCTAGTAGCTATAAACATGGTTGAGAAAATATCTCTGAACTGAGTTGTGGAACTTTTAGGGTAAA
This sequence comes from Jaculus jaculus, assembly GCF_020740685.1. NCBI lineage: Eukaryota > Metazoa > Chordata > Mammalia > Rodentia > Dipodidae > Jaculus > Jaculus jaculus. The sequence goes on from NC_059103.1 coordinate 84,695,519, forward strand.
TCCCCAGTTAGGAATAACAGGGGCTGCTGGTAACTCTATAGTCATCCTTTTCAGGAGTCTCCAAATTGATTTTCACAGTGGTTGTACCAACTTACATTTCCACCAACAGTGAATGAGGGTTCCTATTCCTCCACAGCCTCACTAACATTTGTTTTCATTTGATTTTTTAATGATTCCTATCCTTACTGGGGTAAGGTAGAATCTCATAGTTGTTTTAATTTACACTTCCTTAATGGTTAGGGATGATGAACATTTTCTTAAGTGTGTGTCACCCCTGTTTAATTCTTCATTGAGCACTTTCTGTTTAGTTCTCTGCCCCACTTATGGAGTGGGTTGTTGATTTTTCATTGTTCAGTTTTTTGAGTTCTTTGTAGATTCTAGGTATTAGGCTTCTGTCAGTGTTATAGCTGGCAAAAATTTTCTCCTATTCAGTGTGTAATCTATTAGTTCTGCTTATGGTAAGTTTGTCTGTCCAAAACTTTTTAGCTTCATAAGATACCATTGGTTGAGTTATTTAATTTCCTTGGATAATGGAATTTTGTTCAGGAAGTCATCTCCTAGTCCTGCATCATGGATCATGCTTCCTATTTTTTCTTCCAGAAGTTGAAGTGTTTCAGGTCTTATATTGAGGTTGTTAATGCATTTGGACTTGATTTTTGTATATGGCAAAATGATTGGATCTAATTTCATTTTTCTACATATGGTCATCCAATTTGTCTAACACCATTTGAAAAAGATGCTGTCTTTTCTCCACTCTACATTATTGACTCCTTTGTCAAAGCTCAAGCAGCTGTAGTTGCTTGCCCAAAATATTGGTCTTCTGTTCCATTTGTCTATGTTTCTGTTTTTATTCCAGTACCATGCTGTTTTTGTGACTATGGCTTCGTAAAATAGCTTAGATCAGGTGTGGTGATACCACCAGAAGTGTTTATTTTGGTGAGGATATGTCTGGATAGCCTAGGCCTTCTGCCATTTCATATGAATTTTAAGATCAGTTTTTTAGTCTCAGTGAAGAATGATGCTGGTACTTTTATTGGCATTGCAGTAAATCTGTATATTTCTTTTGGTAGAATTACCATTTTCACAATATTAATTCTACATATTCAGGAATATGGGAGATCCTTTCATCTTCTGAAGTCCTCCTCTATTTCTTTCTGGAGTGTCTTTATGTTTTCATTATATAGTTCCTTCACATCCTTCATTAATGTTATTCCAAAGTATTTAACATTTTTGTTGTTATTGAAAATGGGACAGCCTCACTAATTTCTTTCTCTGTATATTTGTCCTTTGCATATAGAAAAGCTACTGAATTTTGTGCATTGATTTTCTATCCTGCCACTTTGCTGAAGGAGTTTATCATTTTTATAAGTCTTGGGGTGGACGAAAAATCAAAAAAAAAATCTAAAAATCAGGGTGTGGTGGCACATGTCTTTAATCTCAGCACTCAGGAGGCAGAGGTAGCAGAATCACTGTGAGTTCAAATCCACCCTGAGAATACAGAGTGAATTTCAGGTCAGCCTTGGCTAGAGTGAGACCCTACCTCAAAAACAACATTAACAACAACAACAACAACAACAGAAGTTTTGGATGGAGACTTTCAAGTCATTTATATATAGGTTCATGTCATCTGCAAATAGGGCTAATCTGACTTCTTTCTTTCTAATTTGAATCCCTTTTTTTTCTTTCTCCTATCTTATTGCTTGGGCTAGTACTTCTAGGACTATGTTGAAGGGCAGGAGAGAGAGTGGGCACCCCTCTCTTGTTCCCGATTTCAGTGGAAACTCCATGAGTTTTTCCTCAGTAAGTATTATTTGGGCTGTAGGAGCTTTATATATAGCCTTTATTGGATTGAGATACTCCATGCCTATTCTTTCCAGTGTTTTGGTCATGAGGTGGTATTGTATTTTGTCAAAGGCCTTCTCTGCATCAATTGAGATGATCATGTAGTTCTTATGGTTAAGTTTATTTATGACCAGTTTCCATATGTTAAACCATCCCTGCATCCAGGGATGAAGCCTGCTTGATCAAAGTGGATAATGCTTTTGTTGTTTTGTTGAATTTGGTTTGCAAGAATTTTGCTCAGTTTCTTTGCATCTAAGTTCATTAGGGATATAGGCTTATAATTTTCTTTTCTTGTAGCATAACTATCTGGTTTTGGTATTAGGGTGATCCTAGCTTCATAATAGGAGTCAAGGAGAATTCCCTGGTCTCTGATTATGCAGAATAGTGTGAGAAAAAATTGGTTTCAGTTTTTCTATGAAAGTTTTATAGAATTCAACTGAGAAGCCAGCTGGTCCTGGACTTTTCTTTTGGGTTAAGTTTTTGAATACCTTTTCAACTTGTATGGATGTGATAGTTTGTTTAGGAGATTCATCTGCTCTGAGTTTAGTTTGGGTAGGTGGTATATGTCCAGGAATTCATCTATTTCTTTCAGATTATTTAATTTTGTGGAGTGGAGGTTTTAGAATTATGCCATGATAATTCTTCCCATTTCATTGACTCTGTAGTGATCTCTCCTTTTTCATTTCTGATTTTGTTAACTTGAGATTTCTCTTTTTTATGCTTGATCACTTTGGCCAGGGGTTTGTCAATCTCATTTATTTTTTCAAAGAACTAACTCTTCCTTTCTTTTATTTTAAAAATTATTTTCATAGTTTCCAATTCATTAATTTCTGTTCTAATCTTATTTTATTTTTTCCATCTGGAGCTCTTTGGATTGGATATTTCTTGTTTTTCCAGCACCTTCAGTTGCACAGTCAGGCTATTGATTTTTGATATCTATATCTTTGTAATGAAGGCATTTAGGGCTATGAATTTCCCTCTTATGACTGCTTTCATTGAGTCTCATAAGTTTTGCTAGGTTGTGTTTTTATTATCATTGGAGAGCTCTAACATTTTCTTCCATTAAGTTAAATCTACCGTCAAAAGCTGAATGCTTTAGGAGGTGATTCTGTTCAATTTCATTGATAAAATTGTTGGTTCTTTAATAGTTTGCTTTAAGATCAGTGATTTTTTTTTTTTTTTTTAAATCAGGGTCTCGTTGGTTACTGTGTTTTCATTTTGGGAATGAATTTCTATTGATTTCTCTATGATTTCTTTGATGGTTTCTGTAGTGGGACTAGGCATCCTTGGTAGAGATCTCAGTTTTCTGACTTTCATTGCCTTCTTTTGTGTTGTTGTCTACCCATTTTAGGAAGACTCTTTATTTTATCGAGGAGGAAGCAAGTTTGTATCCTTTGGCCCATGTCACCCTCTGACTCAGGTGAACAGGGATGTTTGTACTTAGTGTCTAGTCAAGATACCAGAGCAATAGGCCTGATTACATACCTCACACAGGAGTTAGGCCTCCCCAAGCAAGGGACAATGGGACTTACAGAACCAGGGGACTAGGAGGAATAAGGGAACAGGGACCTGGCCTACTTCATGTTGAGCCCTCCAGGATATGGGCCAGTGTAGGCAACCTAGACTAGGGAGATGGAAGGAGCCCACACATTGATCATGCAGGAAACTCAGACCTGGTCTGTGGGAGGGGACTAGAAGTGGATCAGTCTTACTCCCGACTGTTAGCCTGCCCTCACACTGTCAGCACAGGGAACTCAGACCCAGGTGGTGGGAGTGGGCAGAAATGGGTTTGGCCTATTAACTCCAGACAGCCACGCCTGCCCACACAGTGATCAAGCAGGGAACTGAACCCCAGGCTGTGAGAGGAGGAAGAAATGGGTCCAGCCTACTCCCTCCAGATCACTGAACCTGCCCTCACACTGACTGTGCCTCCTTCTATTTTTTCTTTCAGTAGTCACAGATTTCTGGTTTAATATTGAGGTCTGTGATCCATATAGACTTGATTTTTGTGCATGGCGAGATGTGTGGATTGAGTTTCATTTTCCTGCATATGGCTATCCGATTTGTCTAGCACCATTTATTGAAGATACTGTCCTTTTTTTCAGTGTACACTGTTAGGGCCTTGGTCAAATATCAAGTAGCTATAGTTACTTAACCCAAAGTGTGAGTCCTTGATTTTGTTTCATTGGTCTAGAATCATTTTTTTTAAATATTTTTTTCTTTTCAATTTTTTTATTAACAACTTCTGTGATTATAAAAAAATATCCCATGGTAATAACCTCTCTTCCCCCCACCTTCCCCTTTGAAACTCCATTGTCCATCATATCCCCTCCTCATTTCCATCAGTTCCTCTTTTATTTTGATGTCATCATCTTTTCCTCCTATTAAATGGGTGTTGGTAGTGTCAGGCACTGTGAGGTCATGGATATCCCAGCCATTTTGTGTCTGGGGGGAGCATGTTATAAGGAATATTACCCTTCATTTGGCTCTTACATTCTTTCTGTCACCTCTTCCACAATAGACCCTGAGCCTTGAAAGGTGTGATAGAGATATTGCAGTACTGAGCATTCCTGTCACTTCTTTCCAGCACTATGTATTCTGAGTCATCCCAAGGTCACTGCCATCTGAAAGAGAAGATTCTCTACCAAAGGTGAGAGTAGCATTAATATAAGGGTATGAACATTAAGAGGAGTGCTTACTTGGCAGTTTGATAAGTATAGTATATAGATTATCCAGACAGCAGCAGTTGTTACACCCGTAGGGCTCATGACTACCGCTGGTGTAGGTTTTCAGTATCAGGGATGTATTCCCTCCCATGGAGCGGGCCTCCAGTCCAATTAGAGGGTACTTAGTTTCCCCCATGATAGACGTGCCACTATTGCACCTGCTGGCTCATTGGGCCTGGCTGGCCAAATATAAGGCTTGCATTGTCCACTGTTGAGTATCTTCACTGGTGTTTTCTCTTTCTCCCATTGAACTGCATGCAGAATGGCTTCCTCCAGCTTTCTGTCAGGTGGTCTACATGGAGGAGGTTATCAGCTCAGTTCCAGCAGGATTTCTCAGTGGCCTTGAAGCTTAAGTATGGGGAGTCTTCAGCAATTGGGTCTTAGCATCTATTCCTGGTGGGAAACCAAAGGCCTTGGCAATGGCCTATAATGTTTTGGGGGCATTTAGGGCCTCCCTAGCCAACAACTCACTGGAAGGTATCCTATCCTTGGCACTGAAAATATTCTAGCAACAATCTATGGCTCCTGAGTGTTTCATTGTCCAAAAAAGTAGGTTTCCATATGACTTATTTATATCCTCTTAGATTTTGATTAGCCCTCTCTCCACCTTTCCTTTATTCAATTTCTTCCCCTGACCTCTTCACCCCATTTATCTATTATTCTACTTACATATATACAACACCATCCTACTAAGTACCCCCACTTCCTTTATCTCCCCTTTATATCTATTTTTTAGCTTACTGGCCTTTGCTACAGAGTTTTCTTCCTATTCACATAGAAGTCCAATCATATGAGAGAGAACATGTGATGCTTCACTTTTTGGGCCTGGGTTACCTCACTTAGTATAATCCTTTCCAGATTCATCCATTTTCCTGAAAATTTCATAACTTCATTTTTCTTTATCGCTTAGTAGATCTCCATTGTATAAGTGTGCCATATCTTCATTGTCCACTCATCAATTGAGGGACATCTAGGCTGGTTCCATTCCCAAGCTATTGTGAATTAAATGGAAATAAACATGGTGGAGCAAGTATCTGTAAGGTAATGAGATAAGTCATAGAATCTTTTTAAAAAACATTTATTTATTTATTTAAGAGAGTGAAAGAGAGAGAGAGAGAGATAGTGAAAGATAGAATGGGCACACCAGGGCCTCCAACCACTGCAATCAAACTCCAGATGCATGGCTACCCTTGTGTATCTGGCTTATGTGGGTCCTGGATATTTGAACTGGGATCCTTTGGCTTGGCAGACAAACGCCTCAACCTCTAAGCCATCTCTTGGCCCTTACAATACTGTTTTTTTTTTTTATGCTAGTACCATATTATTTTATAAGTATGAACTTGTAATATAGCTTTAGATCAGGTATAGTGATGCCTCCAGGTTGTTTCTTTGGATGAGGATATGCTTGGATATCTGAAGCATTCTGACATTCCATATGAATTTTAAGGTCATGTTTTTTATCTCTGTGATGAAAAATGTTGGGAATTTTATTGTTATTGCATTAAATTTGTATAATGCTTTTGTTATGATTTCCATTTTCATAATGTTAATTCTGCCTATACAGGAACATGTGAGATCTTTCCAATTTCTCAAGTTTTCCTCAATTTCTTTCTTGAGTGTGTTTATGTTTTCATTGTATAGGTCTTTCCCATCCTTTTTAAATGTTATTCTGAGGTATTTTATTATTATTATTTTTGTTGGTACTGAAAATGGGATGATGCCACTTACTTCCGTCTCTGTATCTTTGTCTTTTGCATGTAGAAAGGTTACTGATTTTTGTGCATTGATTTTGTATTCTGCTGCTTTGCTGAAAGAATTAATCACCTTTAAGAGTTTTGAGATGGAGATTCTCAGGTCACTCATATATGGTGTCATATTTTCTGCAAATAGGGCTAACTTAACTTCTTCCATTCCAATTTGTATCCTTTTTATTTCTTTCTCCTGTCTTATTGCTTGAGCTAGGACTTCTAGCAGTATGTTGAAGCACAGAGGTGAGAGCGGACACCCCTGCCTTGTTCCTTATTTTTTTTTTTAATATTTTTTGTTCATTTTTTATTTATTTATTTGAGAGTGACAGACAGAGAGAAAAACAGATAGAGAGAGAGAGAGAGAGAATGGGCGAGCCAGGGCTTCCAGCCACTGCAAACGAACTCCAGACACGTGTGCCCCCTTGTGCATCTGGCTAACATGGGACCTGGGGAACTGAACCTCGAACTGGGGTCCTTAGGCTTCACAGGCAAGCACTTAACTGCTAAGCCATCTCTCCAGCCCCCTTGTTCCTTATTTTAATGGAAATTCATTCAGTCTCTCTCAATTAAGTATTATTTGGGCTTTAAGAGCTTTATATATAGCCTTTACTATGTCGAGATATAAACTGTTCATGCCTATTCTCTCCAATGTTTTGATCATGAAGTGTTATATTTTTTCAAAAGCTTTTTTTGCATCTATTGAAGTGAATAATTTTTGTGTGTGTGTTTAAACTTATTTATGTCATGTATTACCTTGATAGATTTCCATATGTTGAACCACCCCTGTGTTCCTGGGATGAAACCTATTTGATCAAGGTGGATAATGCTTTTGATGTTGTTGAATTTGGTTTGCGAGGATTTTGTTCAGGATCTTTACATCTAAGTTCATCAGGGAAATTGGTGTATGGTTTTCTTCTCTTGTGGCATCTCTGCCTGATTTTGGTATTAGGGTGATACTAGCTTCATAGAATAGGCAGTTTTGTTGTCAAGTAGGTTTTGTTTTATGAATTGTGTTGCACCTGTGATTGGTACATATCCTCTTGTTGGATCGTTCCCTTGATAAGTAAGAAATAGCCTTCTTAGTCTTTTTTGATTTCTTTTGGTTTGAAGTCTATTTTATCTGATATAAGTATAGCTATGCCTGCTTGCTTCTGATTTGCATTTGCTTGGAATATCATTTTCCATCCTTTCCCCTGAGGAAGTGTCTGTCTTTAGTACTGAGGTGGATTTCTTAAAGACAGAAGATTTAGGGGTCTAATTTTATGATCTGCCCAATTCACTTATGTTTCTTGATGTGTGAATTAAGGCCATTAATATTGAGGCTAATAACTGTAGGTTTGATTTAATTTCTGCCAGATAGTGGTGGTTTATGTTGCTTGGTATTTTCTTGGACTTTGTAGTGTTTTTTGCCTTCTCTGAGCTTTGTTCTTGTGATCTGCTTCGTGTAGGCACCTGAGGTTGGTTATTTGACTCTTCTGTGTGGAGAATTCCCTGAAGTACTCTCTGTAGATTTGGGTTTGTTTTCATAAAGTTGTAAAGCTGACTTTTATTATGGAACGTTTTTCTTTCACCATCTATTATGAGGGATACTTTTGCTGAGTAGAGTAGTTTGAGTTGGAAGCCATAAGTTCTTAGACTTTACAGTGTTCCATTCTAGACCCTTCTGCCATTCAGGGTTTACATTGAGAAGTCTGAAGTAATTTTGATGGGGTTACCTTTATATGTAATGTGTTCTTTTTCCCTAGCTGCTTTTAGGACTTTCTCTTTGGTAAAGATGTTTAGAGTGTTAATGATAATATGTCTTAGAGAATTTCTCCTTTGGCCCATTCTGTTTGGAGTTCTGTTAACTTTTTGTAACTTGATGGGACTTTCTTCTGAAAGAGTGGGAAAGTTTTCTTTGATAATTTTGTTGAATAAATTCTCCATGCCCTTAGTCTGAATTTCTTCCCCTGCTGGTATTCTCATGATCTGAATGTTGGTATGTTTAATGGTACCCCATAGTTCTCTCATGTTGTGTTCACAAAAATTTTTGAACTTACTGAAACTTTTGGACTGATGAACTGTTTCTTCTGTTTTTTCTTCCAGTTCTGAATTTCTCTTCTCAGTAGCACTGACTCTATTCTTGAGAGCTTCTATAGTTTTGAGCTTGTTCAATTTGGTTTGTATTTTCTACTGCTTTTTTATGTATAGTTTCCATCTCTCTGTCAAGTTCCCTTTTCATGTCATTTTCTGATTTTCTTAATGCTTCTTGGAATTCATCCTTGCATTTATTTATGTTTTCATTAGCTTAGTCAGCTGGTTATTAAGGTCCTCTTTATCTTCACTCTCCTTCAGATCATTTAACTATCTGTGGAATCTTTTCTGGTTCTTTTCTATTAGGTCTAATCTAGTGAGGATAGGATTCATACAATTATTGGCCCTTTGTTGATTTTCTTCAAGTTCTATTATTTGCTTGGCCAGGGTTGCATAGCTTGTATCTTCATTTTGGGGTCATGATCCTATTGTCCTCTATGTTTTGATGAGAGACATCCATTGTAGGACTGGGAAATCTTGTTGGATTTACTTGTATTTGATTTTTCATGTTATTTCCTTTGTGCTGTTGTCTGCCCATTACCATGTAGGAATTTTATTTAACTTACGAGGAATTTTACCCTTGAAGTATCTTCAGTGATTATACCTTTTTATGTTTACTTAGATTAGGCTTCTGATGGTAATGGGCCTTGCCTGATCAGAGGGAAGAAGCTTGTGAGGCTCTGGTGGGGGCCCAACTACCTGGAGAAGGGGCTTGTTTTTCAGTGGTTTGGGGTATGGGAGTGCATGGACAGGTGGCCCAAGGGGGAAGGGAATGGTGGAATTGGACAAAGCAGACTGATATTGAGGCTGGGCAGTGGCAGAAACACCTAGGGTGGGGGGAATGCTAACCTGCTGGCCTGGGTCCTCTTTAGCATGTAGTTATTGCAGGAGGAACCTGTGGCTGGGATGGCTGCTTGAGGGGGTTGGGGGACTGCTGGGCTACCTGAGAGCATGAAAATCAACAGATTCCCTACTTTGCTCCTCAGCACCCTCCCACTGGAGGTCTACTAGGATCTGCAAACCTCTAAAAACACCAATGAACCCTAAAGATCTTGCCTTTCTCCATAAGGTGAGGCATTGTTAGGCAGACATCATCTTGGCTGGAAGTCCCAAGAAACAAACATTTTTGAAATTTAATCATCATGAAGTGGTCTGAATATTTTTAAGACACTTGATGCATATTCAAAACTTGTTGTCCAAGCAGGTTGTGCCAGCTGGTACTCTTTATAGCATGGTGAGGTTTCTCTTTTCTTTTTTATCCCTTACATTCTACTTGATAATTATCAAATCTTTGGAAACTTGATGGGTACTACTCACATTATATTAAATAATAATCTATTTCCAAGACAATAAAATAATCTTTTTGACAATAATAACAAAATAAAATATGAAAAGTATAAGTTTAAGCTAAGGGACCTATATGAAGAAAAATTTTAAACTTCTTATTTGAATTTGCATTTCTTTGATTATAATTAAAGTTTGTTATTGGCAAGAATTTATTCACATTGATCTGTCTTTACATATCTTTTATATTAATCTGAGCATTTTGGGAGTTTCTTAGCAATTTACAGGGGAATTTTATTGGTGATTATTAACTATGATTCTAGAATAGCATTACTTTTTCATATGTTTTCAGTATGTTTAGCTTCCTTCACTGTTTATATGACTTGATACACTACTTTTTCCTTCATAGGTTTTATTCATTGATCATTTTTCTCTCCCAGCAGAGCATAAGAGATAGCTCAGTGGTTAAATGCACTTGCTTGCAAAGTCTGTGACCCTGGATTGAATTTCCAAGCTGTCCACTTAAGCCAGGTGCAAGAGCAAGCATCTTACATTCATTTGCAGAGGTAAGAAGAACCTCTGTACACCCCCCCCCACACACACCACACACACTTGCAAACAGAGCCACATAGAAGAGAGACAGAGAGAATGGATGCACCAGGGCCTGCAGCCATGACAAACGAATCTAGATGCATGCATCACTATGCATCTGGCTTTATATGGGTACTGGGGAATCTAATAGCATCATTTATTTTTACTGATAAGTACCTTAACCACTGAACAATATCTTCAGGTCAAGCTTATTGTATTTTATTTAGTGTTTTTTTAAAATTAAATCTGCTATTTATTTATTTATTTATTTATTTATTTATTTATTTATTTATTTATTTTGAGGTAGCATCTCACTTTAGCCTAGGCAGATCCTGAGCTTACTCTGTAGCTCACACTGGCTTCTGAAAGGCATGTAACACCACCCCTGCCTAAAAAAAAAAACTTAATAGTTAATTTTCTTAGGTTTTTTGAGGCTAATAGTTATATAGCTGAATAATACTTTAAATACTCTTCCCAAGGTAATACATGTTCCTTGTTTACTTTTTTTTTTACTTCCTGCTAGTATCTATAAATTCAGGATAATAATATATTTTCATGTTTATAGGCAATAATCTTGATTTTTTTCAGGATGAATTGGAGTAACTTTCATATTTGGCACTGAGTAAATTTTTGTGATATAAACCAGGCATGCTGGTGCATGCCTTTAATCCCAGCACTTGGGAGGCAGAGGTAGGAGGATTGCTGTGAGTTTGAGGCCATCCCAAGACTAAAGAGTGAGTGCCAGATCATCCTGGGATAGAATGAGACCCAAACTCAAAAATATTCAAAATATTTTGATAATTTTACTTATCATATTAGAAGTGACCAATTTTATCCCAAGCTTAACTTTTCTTTGGATCCAGAAATAAAAATGGTTTCTGAGATTGTGCTGTAAAATTTGGCCTATTAAGGTATTAAATAAATTTATTTATTGAAAAGCTTAACTCTCCTCTCTCTGTTCTTCCTTTCCCTTCCTTTACTCCTCCTGTCCATTTCTTTCTTCTTAACCCACTTGCTTCTTTTTTTTTGGTAACATAAATAATGCACTTTTGTAAATTATTACTTTGTTGTGGTATCTTGAACCTTTAACCATAAATAATATTAGCAATATTTTTTGAAAAAAAATTAAATATGTGCAATATTGTTTGACTTGTCTAGAAATCATGTTCTGTAACATAAAATTATAAAAACTAGACTTATATAATTATCTCCTCCTAAGCTCTGACAAACTATATGGAATCTAGCCAAAAAGTAAATAAATAACAATTTTCTTATGAATTATATACTTAGTGCAGAAATTTACCTCTTGGAAAGAAAAGCCAAAAAAGAAGGTAAAATAACTGACTTTGGACATGCAAATTACAGATTTTTCTTTATAAATTTTAAATCTGTATATTGTATTATGGTGATTTGTTGAATTATTCATGACAAAAAGTTCCATTTCAGAGGTCATAGCTTAACCATATTTAACATATGGATACACAGTACTCTCTAGAACATATGCCTCAGTAAACCTGCTATGAAAATAAGTGTAATTGAACGTCTCTCTTAAGTTTGCTTATTTAATAAAATATGTTCTCAATATTTTAATCTACTTATATTTCCAAAACACATCTATGTTGGTTATAATTTATATAGTCATAAAGATATTTATTCTTTTCTTAACTTGCCTGTTTGCTTAAGTTTATTCCATATGTGACAGCGTAATTTTTTTGAGGTGTCATTTTATATTTTCTTGCCTTTTCCCTCTGTTGCTTACATAGGTTTTCAGAATCCCATGGGGGTTGATAATGCTATACCTAGAACTATAGGTTGTTACAGGAAAATGCCAGTGCCAAGGGTAGGATACCTTCCAGTAAGGTGTTGGTCAAGGGGGCCCCTGAGCTACCTACAACAATATATTGCCAGGGCTTTAGGTTGCCTACCACAAGACTGTAAGACCCTATCTCTGGAAATCTTACATGTTTCATTTGTAGGACTGAGAAATCAACTTGGAGCTGAGCTTTTCCCTGATGACTAACTGTCATAGTGCTGGGAACTGCCAAGCAACCCGCTTTCAATGGAAAGTCGGCAATCTTAGCCAGTAGTGGATCCTGCAAGCTCAACTGGACAGCCTGGCCAGATGTGTCTACTAGCGCAATAGTGACATGTCTGTTAAGGGAGTAGCCAATAGCTCACCAATTCCACTAGAGGCAAACTCCACAGGAAGGAATTCATACCTGATTCTGAAAACCTAGTCAAAGGCCTATGGCTAGGAATGTTTTAAGCCCTAAGAGGATTAGCTATTACTGTAATTTGGCTAGATGGATATCAAATTCCCATCTAAACATGTATGGTTATGACCTTATCCTTATGCTGCTCTCATTTTTGATTAAAGAAGTTTCTTTCTCCTGATAGCAGCGACTACTGGGGAGACTCAAAACTCCTCAAAGTGTGAGAGAAAGTGTCAGGTGAGTATTTAGCACTGAATATGATACATCTGTTTTTCAGTATACACGGCTCAGGGGCCACTGTGAAAGAGATGTGAGAAAGAATGTAAGAGGCAAGGGATGGAAAGGAGTAGTTTGGATACTGTCTTCTAGACAGAGTGCATTCGTGATCTAATAGCAGCTGTCATTACCTGCACAAGGCCTACATAGTTGGCCCATTAACATGTTGTCATGGGTGATATGAGGGAAAAATGAAAAGATATCAAAATATAAGAGGCCCTAGTTGGAAAGAAGAGGGCATTCAATAGAGGGAGCTGTTTGTTTAAATTTATTCCGTATGTGACAACCAAAAGAAGGGTGGTGGGAGGTGATTGCGACCAGGGTACATTGTATTTATTATGTTTGGAGTCTGTCAATAAGCTTATTTTATATTGAGATTAATATATATGAACACACTGTAGTTTGATCATATTTCAATCCTGTAATCCTCTGTTGTCCCCACTCTTCTACCATCATTCCACTGAGCACCCTCCTCTTTCTAGGTAGTCCTTCTTATGTTTTGTTGTCTCATTCTTTTTGTCCTTTGTTCTTTGTGTCAAAATGCTGATGGACTCACAATGGTGCAGGCCTTGAGTGTGTGTTGGTAACAACTGTGGGATCATGAACACACCACTCGGTTCATGTTGGGTGGATGGTGGCCCAAAGTACTCCACTTAACTTTGTTGCTCTTAACATTCTTCTGGGCCCCCTCTTCCAAAATATTCCATGAGCCTTGGAGGGCATGATATCTTGTTTCATGTGAAGCTTTTATTCACCTCTTATTTTCTGCTTTGATGAATTTTGAGTCTTCCCAGTGTCTGCCACCATCTCCATAGAGAAGCTTCTCTGGCTAGCAGTGAGAGCAGCCCTCACACTCATTCCACCACTTCTGCATCCTTACCTGAGTCTTGGTGGGAAAGAGATGACTCATCCAGTGCTAAGCACTGGGTTTTCTCTTCATCATCTTGATGAGTTTTGCATCTCCTTGGTCTTTGTTGCAATCTGTAAAAGAATTCTTTCAAACTCAAAGTGAGAAAAGCACTAACCAAAGGGCACAAACATATACAGTAGAAGGCTTTTTGATGGACATAACCTCACCATTTAGCCAATAAATAGTTACAGCATCTCTCTAGATTCTCTTACCTTCTAAACCATAGGCTTTTGATGTGATTCTCAGTATGAGGCATGAATTCCCTTCCACTGAGCAGATCTTATATCCAGTCAGAGAGCAGTGGATTTCTCCCATAACTTATGTGCCACTGTTGCACCCATGGGCACATCTTGCCTGGATAGTTGATTTTGTAGCTTGCATGATCTACTGCTAGGTAAGACTATTGATTTTTCTTCCCTAGCAGTTCACATAACACATAGCCAGCAGGGAGATGGCTTCCATCTCAATTCTACCTTATAGCCAGGCATGGATGGTGCATACCTTTAATACCGGTACTCTGTTGGCAAAGGTAGGAGAATCACTGGGAGTTCAAGGACAGTCTACAGAGTCACTTTCAGATCATCCTGTGCTAGAGTGAGGCCCTCACTTGAAAAGACTAGAATGAAATAAAATAAATGAATTCCCACTTGGTTTTTCAGTTTCCTGCAACCAAAGATCACAACCTGTGATGTATTCAGCACAGGGTCTTATCATTTCATATTGGTGGGTAAGAGCTTTCACAGTAGCTTGCATTGTTTTGGGGGCTTCATGAGCTTCCTTGACCTGTGGGGAGATGACCCATCTTCAGCAGATGGATTTACTTAAAACAATTTATGGCTTCAGGCTGAAGATTTCACTAGCAGGGTAATTCTACTCAAACTCTCTCTTTTAAAAAGATTGTATTTTTAAATTAGTTAACAAAGAAATAAGCTTCTATAGTATTTATTCATATAATCATTGTTTTTATGTTTCTGTCCTTTCTCTCACTATTCTCCTGTCCCTCTTTCCCCTTCCTGTATTCTTTCCATTCACTTACCTGTCTACCTTTCTCCTAATCCATCTGTGATGGTTAAGTATATGTCCACTTGATCTGTTTAGGAATCCCCAGACATTCGTGATAAGTGGGTCTCTGAGGTTGCTTCCAGGAAGGATTAACTAAAGGAGGATTCCTTCCCTCAGAGTGGGGGTCCCTCTAGGATGGGGGGCTTTAACTAAAGAAGCCCTGGGAAGGAAATGATCTCCTCCTCCCACCTGGATGCCAGAGCTGCTTGCTGCTAGCTGCTGGCTGCTTTCCAGTGTGGACGGAAGACCAGCATGGACTGAAGAGCAGTATCTCTCCAGGACTGGATTGGGACTGCTGAGGCATCCACCTCATGGACTGAGCAGCTACTGGGCTTCTTGACCCCCAAGCCTGCAACCTGCTAGTGTTGAACTGCCCTGAGCTAATCCAATAAATTCCCTTTTAATAAAATTCATTCTATTGGTTCTATTTCTCTAGAGAACCTTAACTAATACACCATTCCTGCTTCTCTTTCCTCAAGCTTCAATTTAGCTTCCTGGCAACGACTGCTGACTTTAGTACAACTTACAAACAAATTTAACTGTTCAAATGGAGGATCCTGTTGAGGGGGTGGGGGCGAGCAAGTGAGCATGTAGTATTTTTTTTTTTTTTTTGAGCATGGGTTATTTCACTTAGTATAATTTTTCCCCAGCTACATCCATTTTTCTGTGAATTTCATTTTTATTTGGAGCTGAATAAAACTGCATTGCATATATCTATTATAGGTTCATCATCTATTCCTCATTTGATAGGTGATTCTATTTCCTAGCTATAGTGAATAAAGTATCACCAATGATGGCTGAGGATGTACCTCTGTAGTAGAGTGTAGAGTCTTTAGGGTATATGCCACAAATGATATAGCAGGGTCATTAATTTTTAGGCTTTTGAGAATGCTCAAGACTTATTTACACAGTTGCTCTATCTGTTTATATCCCAACCAACAGAGCATAAGGGTCCCTCTTACTCATATCCTTACTAGTATTCGTTGTCATTTGACTTTTTCTAAACTAAAAGAGAATTTTACAGTATGAACATATTGCATATTAGTCATATTCCCATTGGGTTGCATTCTTGTGTTCCCATTCCCTTTTCACTGAAGGCTTTCCTTAGTGGGGCTATTGGTATTCACTCTGGGATCATGAATGCACCAGTCAGTGTCTCTTTGGGGGACAGTGCGTCAGATTACACTTTCCCACCTTGTGGCTCATACATTCCTCTGTCCCCTCTTCCACAATACTCCCTGACAGCTATTCTGACTCAAGTGAGATAGAATCTCAAAGTAGATGTAATTTGCATTTTCCTGACAGCTAATGATGTCAAACATTTCAGAAAATATTTCTACCTTTGAGAACTCTCTGTTCAGTTACCTGCCCCATTTTTTAAATGGGCTGATTGATTTTCACTGCTTAATATTTTGTGTTTTTTATATTCTAGATATTAATCTGCTGTCAGATGTATAGCTGGTAAAGATTTTCTCCCATTCTACTGTCTGTTCATGCTGTTGAAGGTTTGTTTATCAGTACAATAGATTTGTGGTTTCATCAGACCCCACTAGTTGAATGTTTGTCTTATTCTCTGGGTTACTAGAGTCATATTCATAAATTTTTTTCCTACACATATACTTGGAGTGTTTGCCCTACCTTTTCCTCTAGTTATTTTCGAGATCCAAGTATTATGCTGAGGTATTTGATCTATTTGGAACTGATTTTTATGCAGTATGAGGGACAAGGATCTAGGTTCATTCTTCTACAAGGAGTTATCCAGTTTTTCCAGCACCATTTGTTGAAGATGCTGTTTTTTACTCCAATGTGAGTTGCAAGAATCAAGTGGCTGTAGTTAGTTGAACATATATATATATACCTGGATCTTCTATTCTGTCCTATTGATCTATGTTTATTTTTTGTGTCAGTACCATGCTGTTTTTATTACTATGGCTTTGTAGTATAACTTGAAATCAAGTATGGTGATACCACTAGCAGTGTTCTTTTTACTGCAAACATTCTTGCCTGAGGCCTCTTGTGCTTCCATATGAATTTTAAGAGTATTAATTTGGGCTGGAGAGATGTCTCAGCAGTTAAGCGCTTGCCTGAGAAACTTAAGGACCCCATGTTCTACTCTCCACACCCATTAGCCAGACGCATAAAGGTGAGGCAAGTGCAAGGTTGCACGTGCCCACTAGGTGGCACCAGCATTGGGACTTTGATTTCAGTGGCTGAGGCTCTGGTGCTCCAGTTTTCTATCTCTTCTCTCTGTCTCTCTCTCTTGCTCTCTCTCTCTCTCAAAAAAAAAAAAAAAAGTATTAACTTTTATTTCTATGAATAATGGTGCTCAAATTTTGATGGTTGCATTGAGTCTGTATATTGCTTTTAGCAGGATGGCCATTTTTTCATGTTAATTTTTCAAATCCACGAATATGGGAATCTTTCTATCTTCTAGTGTCTTCCTTAATTTCTTTCTTCTGTGTTTTAATGTTTCATTTGTATAGGTCTTTCCATTCCTTGATTAGGGATATTCTAAGATATTTAACTTTTTGTGGCTAATGTAAATGGGACTGTTCCCCTGATTACTTTCTCAGTATGTTTGTTGTTGGTATACAAGACTACTGGTTTTGCTGTGTTAATTTTTGCCCTGCCACTTTGTTGAAGGTATGTTGCTGATAGCCTTGGGGTTTTATCATTATTTTATCATTAGGGCCTTTTAAATTCAGAATATCACCTGCAAATAGGCTAGTTTTACATCTTCCTTGACAATTTGTATCCCTTTTCTTTCTCCTGTCTTATTGCTTGAGCTAAGACTTCAAGTACTATGTTAAACAGCAGTGAGGGATGTGCACACCCAGTTCTTGTTCCAGACCTTAGAGGGAATCCTTCAAAGTTTTCACCATTTAGAATGATATTGGTTTTTGGTTTGATATATATATATATATATATTACTTTGTTGAAATATCAACCCCTCATCCCTAATTTTTCCACTGTTGTATCATGAAGGGATGTTGTAATTTGTCAAAAGATTTTTCTACATTTGTTGATATGATCATGTCTACTCTGTCCTTAAGGCAATTTATATGATGTATCACATTTATTGATTCCATATGTTTAACTATCCCTGCATGAAACCTTCTTTATCAAAGTGGACATATTTTTCATGAGCTATTGACTTCAGTTTGTCAGAAATTTATTGAGAATTTTTGCATGTAAGGTCATATGGGATACTGTTCTATAATGTTCCTTTTATGTTGTGTGTCTGTATGGTTTTGCTGTTAATGTAATGAAGGCTTCATAGAAAGACTTAGGGAGCTGTGCATGGTGGCACACACCTTTAATCCCAGCACTTGGGAGGCAGAAGTAGGAGGAACACTGTGAGTCTGAGGCCAGCCTGAGACTACAAACTGAATTCTAGATCAGCTAGAGCTAGAGCAAGACCCTACCTTGAACAAAAATCAGTCAAACAAAGAAACAAACAAAAACCCCAAAAGACAAAACAAACAAACAAAAAATACAAAAGAAAGTGTTAGGGGCATTCTTTCTTTTAAGTTTTATGAAATAGCATGATAAATAGTGGTTTCAGTTCTTCTATAAAGATCTTATAAAATTCAACAGTGAATCTATCTGGGACTGTACTTTTTCTTGGTTGAGAGGATTTATAATTACTGTTTAAATCTTGTTATTTATTATAGTTCTATTTAAGCTGTTTGTCTCTGCTGGGTTTGAGTTTGATAGATAATATGTGTCAAGAAATTCGTCCATTTCTCCAAAATTTTCCAGTTTGGTGGAAAATTGTTTGTTTGGGTTTTTTTTTGAAATAGGTACTTACGATCTCTCAATTTTAACCACTGTATTTTTAATTTTTATCTATTTATTTGAGAGCGACAGACAGAGAGAGAAAGAGGGAGAGAGAGAGAGGAGAGAGAGAGAGAGAGAGAGAGAGAGAGAGAGAGAGAGAGAGAGAGAGAGAGAGAGAATGGGCGCACCAGGGCCTCCAGCCACTGCAAATGAACTCCAGACGCGTGTGTCCCCTTGTTCATCTGGCTAACATGGGACCTGGGGAATCGAGCCTCGAACCAGGGTCCTTAGGCTTCACAGGCAAGCACTTAACTGCTAAGCCACCTCTCTAGCCCCAACCACTGTATTTTAAGCTCTCAACTGTAGACCAAAGATTCCTTGCACACAGACATGTTATTTCAATCTTGCCCACATTTTCAGCTGGTGTTCTTATCTGCATGCCTCTGTGACTGCTCTTCTATAGGTTACTTGATCTAGGTTGGAGACCAACAATTTCATCTTGAGAGTCATAGTAAATCATATCTGCAAAGATCCTTTTCCCAAATGAACTAATATTACAAGGTTCTATAAAAACATGAATTTTAGGGAGCATTGTTCCCACCATCTACATAAAGTAATGCTAAGATTGGAACAGAAGTTGAGCAAAAAGTCATCAGTACCACTTCACTGGCAAAATAGAGTTGTAACTTTATAAAGTAGGAAATGATTTAGTTTAGTGCTATGTCTGTGACACAAACCAAGATTCTCCTTTCAACTTTGGCTCAGAAACAGTAACCATCTGCCTCAAGAGACCAAACAGCCTTGGACCACATTTGATCTGAATAAATTTCACAATCTTGGTACCTCCAACTGTATAAAACATGTCACTACAACCACACACATTCCACCCTTACTTTAAAATGGAGCTTAGATTCCTGTTCTTTGTAAAAGTACAGGCTGAAATGATGTACTTTTTCTTGCAAAGTATTTGTAATTTAAACTTGTGAAACTATCAATTCATGATTTCATTTATTTACTTATTTGAGAATGGGAGAAAGGGAGGGAAGGAGAGAGAGAGAGAAGGAGGTTGAGAGAAAGAGAATAGGTGCACCAGGGCCTCTAAGCACTGCAAACAAAATCCAGACACATGTGCCACCTTCTGTATCTAACTTATGTGGGTATGGGGAAATCAAACCTGGGTCTTTAGACTTTGCTGGCAAGTACCTTAACCACTAACCTATCACTCCAGCCCATGATATTTTATTTTTTTCTGCTATATTAACTTTCTTAGGAAGAGTCTATGTTGCATAACTCCTGGCAGCTATCACCATTCTTATTATAATTCTTGGGAATAGATAATGAATTTGACTTTATGTATTGCTTTTACTATATGGTTCTTTTATTTCTTTGATATATTTTCAAAGTACAGTGCTATATATTTTTCTACTGAAACCAAATAATTTGTTTTTATAAGACCACGTGCAGCCTCCTTACATTCTTTATGATTTGGGCCCACCCATTCCAAGAAAATAGCAAGTGGAAATAGAGGCCTGTTTTCTAAGTCCCTTGGCATCTCAGGTGAACTGGATTGCTTCCTTCTGAGCTGAGAAGTGTTGCTAGACAACCTTGGCAGTTCCTGAGTTTCACAATTTGGCTGGCTTTGTCAAAGTATACAGCAATGAGCTCTGAGAAAATGGGAATAACAATTTGATATACAAACCAATCCTCTGGGCCTTAGTCAATGTTCTTGTGAGGATTTTTATCTCTACTTTCTATCCTCAGTCTGTAGCTTTTATGTTAATATTGGAACTCGAAATCATACAAAACAGGAAAAAATTTAATTTTAGAATACTTCAGTCATTTTCAAGGAAAACTCAATTAGTATTCCATATGTAGGACCAAGGAACATGTTCATTTTCTTCTGCTTGGCAAGAAAACATGGCAGATTAAACAGAAAGTAAGAAAGCCAAATATCAATGAAAAATTTCTTCAGTTCCAGAATGTTCTATGCCCAGAGTGGATTTGAATAGCTCCCAGGAAATCCTTAAACTATATTATATGGGCAGACTGTCAGATTTCAGATGTCACATTACATTGGTCTTGTTACAGATACTTCTACTATAAATCTGAGAAACAAAATGCAGTTTACTTCAATATTAAATAGTGTATTACTTTCATGTAATTACACTTATCTAAATAACTGGATCTAAATGTAATTGATCACATCATAAAAATCTAAAATGCCTTAGTTTTCTTTGCCAAATTGTACATTATTTAACATAAAAAGAAATATGTTTTTTTTTCTCCTAAGTATAGAAGTCATTTCTGCCTCAGAAATAAGAGTCTATTTCTGTACACTGCACTGTCTTTTCTATGGAACTCTTACTGTTGGATATTCAGTTTATGCAGCTAATCATTAAGCTTCTACCTTTAGGAGGAGCAATGCATAGGTTTGAGTTGGTAACTGAGGATAAACATGTGATAATTTTGCATAAAGTGTGTTTTTTTTATTTCTGAAAAAGTTAAGATATCAAAATATTTGTGGTCCATAATCTCTAAAAGCAGAAACATGACATTGCTGACTCTTCTGACAGGATCTAACAAAAATTATGTCTAGGATCTCATGGGCTTGTCTGCTAGGCTTGTACTATCCTGGAGCAGGTAAGAAGACTTTTGTCTTGTACATGAAAACATCTGTGCCTTGACCCTGGTTGTTTTTGAACTTTTATCATTTTGGTATGTACATGTGATGAGTGTGTGTCTTTGCATGGATGTGAATGTGAGCGCACATGCCATAACGTGTATATAGAGGCCAGAGAACAGCTCTGAGGTCAGTCTACAACTTCCACCTTGTTTGTGTCAGTTTACTTTGGTTTTAGTAAGTGGTTCCTGTTACTCTTGTGGTCTATAGTTTGCTTGCACTCCTGTCATACGATATACTGGTCATGGCTTTACTCTTCGTTTGCATGGGCTCTCTGAAGCTCTGCATTCTTCATCTTTATGTGTGGCTTTCTTGGACACCCTTCCCCCTTGCAGCATTCTTTATGATAACTGTTGAACATTAATTTTTATTTTGTGCCCTAGCATTTGCAGAAATTCAGCTAGCCTTACACAAGAGACATAAAATAGTAGAAATCAAATAAAGACTGATAGTGGGACTGAAGAGATGGCTCAGTGCTTAAGTACATTTCCTACACCAACATGAAGGCCTCAAGGGGCCAGATATTGTCCAAGTTCAAATCTCCAGATCCCACATAAAATGGTTGGTGTGCCCAGTGCACCTGTAAACACAAGTCTATCAGGGGAGAAGAGAGTAGTGAATCCTCTGGTGATTCCACAAGATCTGGAATAAGTAAAAAGGGATTGCATCTCAAAAGAAGATCATCATGGGGAAGGACAAAAGGGAAGGACAAAGGAGAAATTGTTGTTCCACTTGGAACAGGGCAGGCTTGGAATCCCTTGGGTGAACAACCTCCACCACAGCAGAGAATATAGGAGCTTTAAGGGCACATACTTAAAAATATACCACACACACAGACATGTGCACATACACATGCACACACACACACACAAGACAAAAAAGGAAAAGAAAGAAAAGAGCACAGAGTACTCGAGTAAGAGAACAGAGCTCCCAGATTCCTAGTTTTGTGGCAGATGGAAGAGACTTTCATTAAGACAGTGGGAATCCCACTGGTGTTAGTATTGCTGGCATGAAAGCTGTCTATAACCTCCACAGAGAGATCTTTCATTTGCTTAGAGACTGCATGGCTTCTGTCCACGTGGACAGTGGGACATTTGAAAACTCTAGTACCGTTTGTTCTGGGCTCAATATTTACCATAGAAAAGATGCCAGTGTCACTGAGCCTCCAGGAGTTCTTAGCAGTGTTTTTCTCTTGGTTGATGGGTTTCCTACCAGTACCATTATTGCCTGTGAAATTGCTCCTCAGGCATGTGGACCAAATAATCATTCCATCAATATTTTTGGCACACAATTTTTTTCTGGTTCTCACAGACTAAGCAATGCCTATAATCTTTAGAAATTTGAAAACACCCTGAGAAATACATGGTGTCATTATGTACTGAATTATGCGCCATTGTGTTAGGCCAAGGTGGAATTGACCCAACACTCACATGATGCAGTTTGTGGAAAGTGTCTTTAGGATTTCCCAAGACTCTTTATCTTGTTTTGGACATGATTGTTCTCTTTAGATGGAATCTTACTCCCCAAGGCTGATTGCTACTTACTCATCGTGGAAGGTTTGGTCTCCAAGTTCAAGCTTTTTCCATCTGTTGAGAATTACTATGTTGTGTATCTGACTGGATCACAGGGCTGAACAAACTTGATATTCTTCAGCCATATATTCTGTCTTAGCATTTGATGAGATGGAATGCATGTCACAATGGCCCTGGCTCTGGGAAGTGATGCTGGAAAAATCAATGAAGTTATAGGAAATATTTGAAAATGGAAAAATAAAAGATTTTATCTGGAGTTCATGAAACAATGAGTATCAGTATGGAACACTTCATTTGAAATGATAATTTTCATGAGTATATATATATGGGTTTGTACATTTTTAAACTTGTGTGAAGCTTGTAAGAGAGTTTATGAGGGTACACTTTGGTTGTGTTGAATGCTCGAGATTATTGTGTCTTGCACTCTTGTTTATAATATTTGGTAGACATATTCTATGTGTATTAAATACTGAGCAGTGTCAATGAAGGCAAGAAATACAAGTTATTTGGTTACTGAGATTTTTGCTTCAAACAATTTGTCCTTATTTTTCTTCCCATGAAGCATCTAGAGCTTGTATAAACTGAATGAAACTAAGTACAAAATTTTGAGCTAGTGGCCAAAATGGAAAAAGAGAAATAGAAAATTTCAAATAAAAGTCTTGATAAATGTTTATTTCAATTTTTTTTTAATTTGCATCGAGAGAGAGAGAGAGAGAGAGAGAGAGAGAGAGAGAGAGAGAGAGAGGAAAGAGATAGCTGGATAGATAGGTAGATAATAGATGATAGATAGATAGATAGACAGTTAGATAGATAGATGATAGACAGAGAGAATGGGTGCACCAGGGCCTCCTGTCACTGAAAATGATCTCCATGTGCATATACCACTGTGTGCTTCTGGCTTTACATGGGCACTGGGGACTTGAACCCAGGTCATTAGGCTTTGCAGGCAAGTGTCTTAACACTGAATCATCTTTCCAGCCCTTGATACATGTCACATACCAAGACCATTGTGCATTGTGCTCTGCTGTAAGGATGTGCCTTTCTCCTGTGCTGAACACACATGCTTCCTAAAGAAACTGAGACTGTTTTCACATCTCATTCATTTCCTTTCCATATGACAAGTTCTTACAGGCTTTTAATCATGTTGACCTTTTATTCTCTCAGAAGAGTTCCCCATATATCTTTCTTCTCTCTCCCTCTTTTTCTGCTTTAAAAGCCTTTTATGTGTGTTGTGGTCTAGGTATATGTGTATGTTTTTTTGAATGTGGATATGTGTGTGCCATGTCGCACATAGGGAAGTCAGAGGACAACTTCAGGTATTGGTCCTCACATTCCACAGGTATGACCTCTTATTATTCACTGCTGAATTCATCACATTATCTGGCCCATGAGCTTCTGGGGATTCTCTTGGATCCACCTTCCTTCTCACAGGCATCCTGGAATTACAGATACTCATGCCATATCTGGCTTTATGAGGGTTCTGGGATTGGAGCTCAGGTCATTTTGTTTGTACAACAAATACTTTATGTACTGAGTCATCTCTCTAGCTCAACACATACACTTTTCTTACATGATACTGCTACTATAAGACAAAATAATAAAGCAAAACTCAGCCTTCAAACTGAAGTCATTTCCTGAGATGAGGAACCTGTTCTTTGGTCTGTGTGAGCTGTAGTGTATAGTACAAACACTGCAGTGACAGACCAGAGAGCATTCTACTCCTCCCTTGGTGCTCTGGCCATTGAAAAACTTTATTTTTGATTCTGATTTTCTTTTAAATGCAACACATAAAACTTGTACTTTAATAGCATTATTCCATAGTGATAGATAACAAAGAAAAATTGATGTGGCATAGCATAAACTGAACATCTGAACATCATTGCTTATAGAATATAGCTTGCTCCTGAGAGACAACAGGCCCTGTCAGATTTCATACAAAGTGTTAATTACAGCTCCTATTTTCTGAATGCCTGCCATCTGCTTGTTATTATATAGGAACATTATTTTTTATTTTCATTACCTTCATCAAATCCTATGAAATACCGATATTTTCTCTTGGACACTGAAGTTGACAGGTGAAGTAACTTAAAGCTTATCCTGAACCAAAGAGCTTTATTCTAGCTGTGATCTTGTTTTCCTTGTACTCAGAAAGACACTAGCTTAGGCCCTTCCTTTTCTAGCTACAAGCCGTTACTACAAGGCTCACATTCTCTTTAGCACTGATCTCCATTATGTCATGTTGGAACTCAGAGTGAATAGTGTCTTGCACTCCTCTATGAGAGGTTTCTCTTCTCAGTTGTGTTTTCTAGACTAAGATTCCTTAATTTTGACTGATCTGCATCTATAGCCATGCCTCAGGAGATTTTATTTTTATATGGTCATGGTAGCTCTGGATGTTCTATATGTGCAGTATTATCCTTCACAGTCTGGTGATGTCACTTCTTAGAAATTGGCTGGGAAATATTTACTTCCAAGGTCTACTGCTGGGGACAGTGAGCTTGCTCATCACACATGAAAAATCTGTCTGGGCCTGCTGGAGGAGGGCAAAGCCTTCATAGCTGAGTATTGTTTGAGAAGGGTGGATAGGAAGAAAAAACAACTCATTCTCTCTTGAGTTGGCTATAGATCTTCCTATCTCTCGATCCTGGAAGTCCATGACAAAGAAAAAGAAGCATAGCCCAGACTGAGTGAGAAAACATTTGAATTTTGGGGGGATCCTCTTTATTCAGATATAATGTGTAGCAACAGAGACTGCTGTGGTGCTCATGAGAGAAAGTGAAGTGTTTTCTCCTTCATCTAGTAGTTTAGTATAGAGGAAATACAGATCCAGCACACGCACCAACCAGGCTGTAGCTTTGGAATTTCATCTGGATGTGACTAAACATTATCTTAAGTCTTTCCAATAAGTTCTATTTTCCTTGCTTTATCTTTCCCACAGTACTAGCTCCAAACTGGACACATAGGAGGCACTGCTCAGATTAAATGCTCCTTAGTGGTTTGGATAATGGATTTGAGATTCAAAGAGCTATGTCATACTGAAAGCCGTATTGGGTCATTAGGGCAATTTATCAAGTAAATAGTCTTGGATCAAGTGAAAAATTATTTCCACATTCCTAATTGCTTTTACTTCTTCCTTTGTCTCTATAGAATAGTAACTATTATATTTTCCCAGGTGTTTCTTATATGCATGGCTCTATTTGTTTATATTTTATACCTAAATAAGTTTTCAGCATAACTACTCACATTAATCTTTGCTAATATTATTGGCAAAAAGTAGTATATTACCATGCAGTATAATATTTCTTTGTTGCTGATGAAATTAATCATTACTTACCATGTATTTATTGACATTCTTTCCATCTTACTGAGAGTTTACCAAGCCTCACACAATGTACTAGATTATATACATTAATAAATGTGGAATTGGTTGTGTTT
Organism: Jaculus jaculus; assembly: GCF_020740685.1. Lineage (NCBI taxonomy): Eukaryota > Metazoa > Chordata > Mammalia > Rodentia > Dipodidae > Jaculus > Jaculus jaculus. Next base: position 84,721,671 of record NC_059103.1, read on the forward strand.
TGTTTTATCTCCATTTTATTGAAACTGAGGATTTAAAAAACTTGTGACTTCAGTCAATAGGAGATAGGATATACTTGTCTGTATCTCAACTCAGGATTTTAGATCACACACCATGTAATTATCACCTAGAAAGAGGAAAATGAGGAATGGTGTAAGGACCACTATGGAAAATTCAAAAGAAACCAGGCCAAGCAAATTGAAGGCAAAATGCAGAGATTCAACATCTGGATGAAATATGGAATGATCACAGGATGAGGATATAGTGAGAGGCAACTCCTGACCATTTTTAAGTGGACTACTACATGTTTTCACTTATTGAATACATTTTGTTTGGTAGCTAATGTCAGGAAACTTCTTTTTCTGTTGTTTCATGACACAGTGATACAGGATTAAAAGGGATTTTTTTATTGCCTAAACACTGAATAATACTACTTAACTTACTATGACCCCATTGTTTAACATAAAGCTATTTTAAGAATAATTATCACCATATTATTTTAACATTTAAAGAAACTGAGCTGCAGAGAAGTTGATGTTCCTGCAAGACTCTGGGGGAGGTTGATGGACATGGTCCCAGTGTCTGGAATTGTTGTAACTATTCAGAAACAGGTGGCAAGAAAATCTATAAATTAAAATAGAACTATCACTGATTAAAAGGTATGGAACTGTTAATACATAAGTTTACATTTGAGCATGAAGGAGGGTTTAGATCTCAAGATTTTATATTATGTCATGGGGAGAAATAAGCTCATTAAATGGAAAATATATTTCCTTCTTAAAGTAGAAAAGAAGATAGATTTAAATGGCCTTTAAAAATATTGCTTTCCCAAACACACAGAAGACATTAGTCAAACTGCTATTACTCATACTCTAGTAAACTATCATTAGTAAAGAAAGAGAAATGATTTACATATTAGAAAAATTATATTAGTGGGTAGGACACAAATACCATGTAGTATATATTTATCTTTTGGCTGCTAACCTGCATCCATTTCCATTTCCAATGAATACCCTGCCTTTTAGTGGCATGACTTGAATTTCTTTTATTATAAGTATTATTGCCTTTCAAATATTTGATTGTAATTTATAGACAAAAATTACATCAATTCCCAAAATAAATACTGGTATAAAACTAAGCAAGCCTCAAGAAAAATATTACTTAGGGTGAATTATTCTGATATTTCTACCTATACTATTTTAGAAGTCATTGCTGGCTATCCATTGTGTTGAATGTTCAGCTCACAAATGCAATATTGACTATGGTTTGAAATGCTCATCTCATTCAATGTGGCTTGCATGTGGTCAAACTGACCTCAGAAATGGTCAAATCACTCTCAATAGAGATCCTTTGAGAGAAGAATAAATGACCCAAACAAAGCTAACGAAATGGAAGAGAACTTTTTCTGGGACATGTGGATACAAATTTTATAAACCACACAGGCACTTTGCTCCCATGCAGGTATAGAGCATTGCAGGTGGTCACAGCATGAAGCCCCAGGCTGAAATTTTCAGTGTAGAAGCATCATGGATATTTGAAAAGAAACAGCTTGGATGATATTATTTTAGTGACTGTATTAAGTCACTTTACCAGTCATAAATTTAGAAAGTTCAGTTATATAAACCAATAAGTTCTCTATATTGTTAGGCAATATAGCAGGATTAAAATGTGAAATTTTACTTTATAATTTTATCCATTACTTTCCATTTGATTATAGGAAGGATATGACTTTTCAAGGACCTAAGTTAGAGTTGGGAATTATTCACAGAAGGTGGGATGAAATGATCCATTTCAGTTCATTGCTTGCTTCAGTGAATTCTGGATGAAAATACATCTCTGTGACACTGACAGCGGAAACTCCTGTGGAGAAATGCATTCTGAAATGACTCATTCCTGAGAAACAAGAGCTCTGTCTCTGGATAGGGGTCATGCCAGTTAGGAATGAAGGTGACACTGTGCTGAACATTCATCATAGACAGTTCATAAGACTGCCCCTGTGCTCCTGAAGCCTAGTAGAAACAGCTGAGGGACAAGAAGATGGACTCTTTCAGTCCCTATAAGTGCAGTAACTAATGGCAAGAAGGGACACATACCCTGGGCCATGATAAGGCTCTTGCCAAGTTGTTTGATCTGCTCAGGCTACCCTACTTGAAATTGGTTAATGTTCCATTAAGGTGTAGGACACTAAGAAGTTACAAAGGTGAGGAATATGTTGCTTTGTATGGATGTATAAAGGAATTAAATCTAAAAGTGTTTGTGTTCCAAGTTTGGTGGTCCATATAGATATAGAACTTATAAAAGTAACTGTGGGGTTACTCATCATTTTAGGGTTGTGGAATTCTATCCTTCAGCATGGCATGGATACTGCCACTGGGAAATAAGAACAACTGTGATTGCTCACATAAATTTGCTCAAAAAATATGACCTATTAGCACACCTTTGTGGAAGGAGGGAGAGGTTTGTATGGCTCACAAGACCCCACTTCCTTCCCTAGTATATATAAGTGTCTTACAAGTGAGTGTGTGTGTGTGTGTGTGTGTGTGTGTGTGTGTGTGTGTGTGTGTGTAGCTGGGTGTATAGACTCAGTGGTATAGCTTATAAACTGCTCATGTTTCTATAAATAACCCCTTTATTTATATTCTTGTCAGCAACCCCAATTAATTCATTGGATCACCTATATAGACCTGATTCTACTTTTCGTTCTTTTTGTAGTGCTAAGAACTGAACTGAAGGACTTGCCTTGTGTAGGCTAGGTAAGTGCTATACCACTGAGCTACATTCCCAGACCCTTCAAGATATGCATGGCTGGAATCAATTTTTTATTCTATCATTTCCTGCTCTACCTAGATGAATATCAATAGACTCCCCAGAAGAGTCACATGGTTACTTTATCTATGTATGCCAATCAGAATCTCATAGAAATTAGAAAATAGATAATTTGGACTTCTATCAATACAGAAATGGAGATAAACATAGTGTTTTAAAGTTGTGATGTGGAAATTATGTTTGAAATCTGAAAGTCATGTTGTAAAGGAGTACGTTGAGGCACTGTATACAGTACTTGCTAGTTCATAATCTTTACTTAATTTAGTCACTAGTAAACTACTCAGATGTATATATTTACAAGAACAGTATGCTCCCTTTAGAGCCTTTTCTATGGAGAAAGTAGCAGAAATCATGGAACTCACAACTAAAGTGAAGTCTTTACTTTTTGCCAGTATTATCTTTGTGACATTTAGAGGTGCCTTATGCTGCTCTATTTGTTATTTTTCTTATTACTGTGACAAAAATCCCTGACAATATCAATATAAGGGGTACTAGGTGATGGACTCTGGACACATGAAGGTCGGATACCTCTTGAGTTTGACTCCTTGTACACATTTAAACAACTGGGCGTGGCCATGAACACCTGCCACCCCAGTACTCACAGGGGTCAGACACCAAAGAATCTCTGAGCCTTACTGACCACATCAAAAAATATGGTAGCTCTGATCCAAGTGAATGACTCCATCTCAGGGAAACAGATGGATAGAGGAGGATACCTCACATTTTACACGAGACAGAGAGAGATAGAGATAGAGAGATAGATAGAGAGAGAGAGAGAGAGAGAGAGAGAGAGAGAGAGAGAGAGAGAACGAGCAACTTAATGCAGAAGGATTAATTTTGGCTCATGAGACAGTCCACCCTGGGAGCAACGCAAGGCAGTGGGAGCATGAGGTAGCTGGCTGCATGCATTCGTCACCAGAAAGAAGAGAGAGAGAGAGAGAAGAATGCTAGCGCCCAGTTTTCTTTCTCCTTTTTACTTTTTGTCCAGTCCAAGAAACTAGCCCATGGGATGGTGCCACCCATAGCCAAGGAGTATATTTCCTCTTCAGTTAAACCTTTCTGAAAGCACTCCCACAGGTTCGCTGGGAAGAATGTCTCCCCAGTGACTCTAACTCCAGTCAAGTTGAGAATGTATTTGAACCTTCATGATTTCCATCTGGCGAATGAATGTGATGATGCTAGTGTCTGTTTCTCCAACTTCTCCATGTCTGTTGTAGTGAGAGTATAAAAACAAGAAAAGTGCTTTGAAAACTATAAATACTACAAATATATATATACAGTTATGAGAGTGGAAGGGGGGAGTCTCCACTCCCCACCTGCTATCTGAACTAGGTAGCCACACAGAAAATCTGGTGCTAACTGCTCTGCAGGCCTGCCTGCTGCCTCATTTTGACACCTGAGTGCCCCTTTCCCATAGCTGGATTCAGGGTCTGTCTGGGAACAAAGGGCAGTGCCAGGAGAACTCTTGCTACTGCTGCACATATTGCCATCTCTTTGAACACTAGTGAGGTTATGGTGATTGCCATGGCACCAAGGGAAATAGCTTGGTGAGAACTCTGGAATTTTGTTGGGAATACTGGCTCTTTTCATTGGTCCTCCTGATTTCACTTTATTTGTATCTACCAATCTGGGTCCATCTGTGTGGATGTCTGCTTGCACACTCACACACAGATCCATCCCACTCTGAAGAGAGAAGGCCAGAAGGACCAAAACCTACCCTTTCTCAGGAAGTTGCCATCTCCTCACCCCAGGATTGCTGGGGCTATTGGACCTGCAACCCACCACTTATGTCCTTTGGTTGGCAAATCCAGAGCTACCAGGAGTCAAGTTTTTGTTCTGACTGTTGTTATATCTCTGTACATAAACCCCTGTTAGTTCACCCCTCACTGTCTTGCCATTCCCTTCTTTGGGTGCACAGATGAGGACCTGAAAAGAATATGTTTCAATTATAATTATTGTGTATTAATTTTTAGTATTTATTTTTACTTATTTGAAGACACAGAGAAAGAGGCAGAAAGAGAGATAAAGAGAGAGTGTGCATTGCATGTCACGACCTCCAGCTGTTGCAAACAAACTCCTGATGCATTTGCCACTTTGTGCATATGGCTTAGGTGGGTCCTAGAGAATTGAACCTTGGTCCTTTGCTTTGCAGGCACGTGCCTTAATTGCTAAGCCACCTCTCCAGCCTTATTTTTTTTCAAGGTAGGGTCTCACTTTAGTTCAGGTTGACTTGGAATTTACTATGTAGTCTCAGGCTGGCCTCGAACTCTCAGTGATCCTCCTACCTAGGCTTCCAGAGTGCTGGGATTAAAGGTTTGACCACAACATCCAGGAGCAAGAGGGAGAGAGAGAGAAAGAGAGAGAGAGAGAGGGAGGGAGGAAGGGAGGGAGGGAGGGAGGGGGAGAAGGAGAGAGAGGAGGGGAAGTGGGCATAGCAGCAGGGGGTCTAGCTACTGGAAACGAACTCCAGACACATGTGCCACTTTGTGTATGTGGCTTTCATGGGTACTAGGGAACTGCACTTCGTTAGCCTTTGCAGGCAAGCTCCTTAGCCTCTGAACCATCTCTCCAGCCCTGCTGAATTATTTTTAGAAGGAAAGTTAGCAATGACAGTGTGAAGAAAAAAAAAATCAAACAACTAAATAACAGAAAAGATAGTTTTAAGTTTTTATATATTCAATAATTTAATATTAGTATATAACATTTCCATCTTTTAGTCATTAATCTTGTCAACCAATTAGTGAATGTGCTGGAAGGCTAAAGGCCCTTAAAACATGCCTACAAATTCGATAGTCATTTTAATCCACTATTTAACATTTAGTCCCATCACCCTTCTCAATTCTATGATGGAGAGCACAGAAAAGACCTTATGGTTCATTAAGCCAATCTAATCTTTTTTCATATAAAAATATGTTCAGGTAAATCCATTGAGCTGTCAGAAAGTATAGTAAAGTATGTTGAGAAAGGAGCAATTGCTACTTAGGTCATTTTGTTGATGGGCTGATACATTTTTCTCAGTGACCCATGGTCTTCTTAAGAAAATCTGATTCCTAACTACAACAGCTATGATTATTTCATCACTTATGCCCAAGTGCATGTGTTATATCTATTGCTAGGGAAGTGATTCCAAGGAAAGACATGAGATGAAATCTCTTCTTGGTATAGTTGTGGTGATTATTGACTGCAAAGGCTCACTAAATGACTTCTGATTTTGAACGCTATTTTGGTTTCAAAAATATTTTAACAGGCTGGAGCAGTGGCTCAGGGGATAATGCTCTTGCCTCAAAAGTGTGAGGACCATATTTTGGATCCAGCACCCATATGTGTGTTGTCCTGGTGGCCAGTCTGCAATCCCAGCACTCAGGAGGCAGAGACAGGTGATCCCTGTGCAAGTTGGCTAGCTGGACTAGCTGGATCAGGGAGAGACGTTGAACCCCAGTAACTGAAATGGAGAGTGACTGAGTATGGCACCTGGCATCAACCTCTTGACTCTACACACACGTGTGTGTGCATGTGCACCTACACACATGTGCACTCATATGGATATGGACATACATATATACATGCATGCCACACACGTACATAGGTGCCAAAAGAATATCTTAAGAAAAATACAGAATCATTTTTAAAGTAAACATTTATTCATTCTGCAATGTGATGATTGTATGAAAACTCTTAGTGGTATGAGTTGAGGGCAGAAAACAAAGCAATGTTTGACAACGATCGGGTAGAAGCTCTGCCCCTTCTGACATCCTATATGTACAATCCACATACTTAGTGGTGAGACTGTCTACCTCTTTTTTTAAACTTTTGCCTTTGTACTTCCTGGCACATTACTGAATAATTAAAGAAAATAATTAAATGAAATAACTACTCAGCTTATTTTTCCTTGGAGGCATAAGGTTACCAAGAGGTGGGGAAATCTCAATAAATTATCTGTTCTTCATTAAACAAAATGTACACATTTATACAGAATTTCCACTATTGTCACTAGTTTTTCTTAAGTATTAATAAACTAAAGGAAATCATTAAATGTCTTCTATATTTTCAAAGTAAGGTCTCACACTATCGCTGACCTAGAACTCACTCTGTAGCCCAGGCTGGCCTTGTATTCACAGCAATCCTTTTACCTCAGCCTTCTGAGTTCTGGGATTAAAGGCATGCACCATCAGGCTTTACTATAATTACACATTTCAGGCATGCCTACACAATGCAATCTGAAGCCAAAAACCAATCTGTGGAAAACAAAATGAAAGGAAAACAGAAACAGCACATAGATAAGAAGGAAATTTCAAAAGAGATGACATTCAGGAAAAAAAAGTCAGGGATATTAAGATCATGCTTACATATTAAAATATATAACTAAGGAAATACATTTATTCTAAAATATATAACTAAGGAAATAAATCTTCCAGAAAGCAGCCAAAAATAGTGATCTAGAAATGTGGGAAAAAGGTTAGAAATTTAAAGACTGAGTACCAAGCTGTTAAATACAAAATTATTAATAAAGCAGATTTAAGAGGAGGAACTCATTCAAATGAAATTGTTTGCTATCCATTCCATGACATTTCATTATAAAAATTACATAATTTGTCAGTATCATTAATTAAACTAACAAAAAGATGCAGTGCTCACTATAACTCAGATTGTGATAGTTAATCATGTCATCAACCTGAGAGTTTCTAGAATTATCTAAGAGGCATTTATCTGGCTGTATCTAAACAAAAGGATAATTTTTAAGAAAAGTTAAAACACCCATTTTCTCCTATAGTTTATGGTTTATGATATCTGGATCTCTGACATAGAAATAAAATAATCATATTGGCACTCTGTGTTCCCTTCACAGGCAGGATATGGGTGCAATTGGACACTTTTATTACAGTATCTGGAAGTGCTCTAATCGGCTCTTCTGTGGTCCTTTAAAAGGTAACCTTGATCATCTTTTCATGGCCTTCTTTTCTTCTCTGCCCTAGTGAATGACAACCTTGGCATTCCTCTGGGCAGCCACAGGGCAGACGAGCTGTCATCTCAGCATGTCTTCTTCGGCATCCACAGCTTTGAGAGATGTGTTATATTTTTTCCGAAGTTTCTACAAGTCTGCAGAGGAAAGGAAAAATGTCTCTACCGCCCCCCCCCCCATGTATGCGTGTGTTGTGCTGATTCTAGCACATTCTATGTAGTAGTTTTCTAAATACATGTTTTCATTTAAGACAGTATTGTTATACATTTTGAAAACTAATGCACTAACCTTTGAATGTTTAACTCAAAATATTTTTTCTTACATTTTCATTCCACCTTTCAATATTCTTATTTACAATGAAATTTACTTAGGTATCATAGATATTTTATCTGTACTTATATTAATGTCTCTAACTGGAATCAGGCTTGTGGATTTAAGAATGTAACTCAAATAACTTAAGAAAAAGAAGTCTAGATATAAATTTATGAATGCCAAAGAAAATGTTTTACCTTTAAGCTTTTGGTTTTGTTTTTAAATATCTGGAAGAAATAAATTCTTGGTAAAGCAGGATAAATAATTACATTATGCTTTGAGCAACCTCAAGGCACTTTAGATTAAAAAAATACAAGAGAACTTTAGTAATAACCATGTAGAAAATTACATTTCTTAGACATCACAAATTTTGTCATTGTGACAGCCAATGCTATAGAATAGTAACTTGTTATTAAAATCGTAACTGTGGAAAACTATGGTAAAATACCTTGGTTGAATACTTCTGACTCAGTTATGCTTAAAAACCTACAGGACATACCCATTTTCATAAATGGTGATCTGGCTCAGCACACAAAACCAGGAACAGGCTAACGGGAGAGGAACTTAAGTGTCTCTTTGGTTACTAATTCAATACTTGAATTAAAAGGAACTATGTCATAATATTAGCTGTATCTCAGTTATAACCATATTTAGACCTAAGAAGTCATTACATAGAGGTATTTTATTTATTTCTGAATACTGTGTAACATTCTTTTGAACTGGAAATTCCCTGTGTGTCACAAGAAGTACTGAATGGCTTATAGAGAAAAAAACACATTGGGGCTTCTCTTTGTATCTTTTTCTTCATTTCATTTTTATCACCTAAATATGTTTCAAGTCAGCCTACATCAGCTCTCTTCCTTGCAACCATTCGAGTTCCAGACTCCACAGTTCACTTGTTTTACTTGTGAACTAGCTTCCTAATTACTTTTCTTTCCTTTTTCTTTCCAATTTTTCAGGAAGTACCTAAAATGATCCCCCTGAAATAATTTCATTTATGACACTCCTGGTTCTTAATAACTGTCTTGTCCTTTTGAGATGCAGACCAAGATCCTTACCATGTATTTCAAGACTGTAAATGATCCAGATTCCTAACCCCTAAAGTATACTGAATAGCATTTACCATAGCTTGTTATTGTATATTCATTTGCATAACTTTTTCTTTGCTGTATTTGTTACCCAATTGTTATGATTTTGTCATTAGTTTGACTTACATATATGTATAAATCAGACAATGAATTATTACTATTCTAATTTTTGACATTATTTTTAGAAAAATTTAAAAATTATGTAAAAGGCTTTAAATATATTCTTTCTTAGCAGTTAAGGCATTTGCTTGCCAAAGCCAAAGGATCCTGGTTTGATTCTCCAGGACCCACATAAGCCAGAAGCACAAGGGGGCACCTGCATCTGGAGTCCATTTATAGTGGCTGAAGGCCCTGGCATGCCCATTCTCTCTCTATCTCTTTCACTGTCTTAAATAAAAAATTAAAAAAAAAATAAATATTTTAAAAGAAGCAATTGTTCACCACTCTGTGAGCTTCCAGAATATTTTAAAAAATTGCTTTATTTTTTAAATCATTTTGGTAGCTTTTTAATTCTTTGCATAAAGAAAAATTTCAATCTGGGAAAAGCCTGTTGTCTAATGAACTTTAACACTTTGTACAGTCCAGGTACTGTAAATCTGGTGATTTATCCATTGTCTAAAAACAATCCTTATTTTATTTTTAATCTTGCAAAAATAGTTTTTTGAGTAGTTATTTGTGATGTAACGGGTTTTTTCTTCCAGTGCTCCATTGTTGGCTAGTTTTGCATTGTGTGTTTCTGACAAGAAGTCTGTCACATGCTTTATGTGTGGGTAATCGTCCTTTTTATTTGGCTGGCTTCAGTGTTTGTCTTTTATCTTTGTCTTTTAGCGGTTTGACAATGCTGTGTCTAAGTAAAAATATGCATGCTGCTGAGTTCTTTTGAGCTTCTAACATCTGGGGTTTCTTGTCTTTGCTAATTTTTGAAAATTCTCAAGCTATTATTTCTTCAAATATTCTTTTACCTTGTTTTACCCTTTTAGAACTTAACAATTTATTTATATTACTAGAATATTATATATATGTATACACACATATACATATACATACATATATATGTATATATATATATATACACTTTCATACATACACACATAATAATATATATATGGGTACCCACATATTAGATCTTTCCTTTTGTCTTGCAACTTTTGAAAACTGTGCTCTGTTTTCTATATTTCAGTGTTTTCATGAATTTGGCTTGCCTTCAATCTTTTATTGGTTGTCTCCTCAGCTCTGTGTAGTTTGTATAATCTTAATCTCTGTTATCATACTCTCACTTAAGCAGTTCGATTTAAATAATCACTTTCATATTTCTGCTGCACTTCTCAATTTTTCTTATGTACATCATCACCTTTACCATTAGAAATTTTAGTACAATAAGCATTATTATTTTAAGGATTCAGTTTATTAATTCTAACACCTTTGTGATCTCTGAATCTTCTGTCACATATTATATCTCTTGATTGTTTTTTATGCTTTTCCCATGTATAGATAATAGTTCTACTTAAAATGATGAGGTAGTGGTGAGAAGATGATTCAAGCACTAAAAACACCTGCTGAGAAATCATAAGGGTCTGAGAGGGCCTGATTAACCCTGAGTTTGATTCCTAGAATACACTTAAATATCTGGGTGTGGCTGTGATAAGAAACAGAAATTGGGAAAGCAACTTAGGGGTGACATATCCCAAAGTGAATAGTCTTCTCCTAGCTAAGTGCAGGAATTATCATTGGGCCTGCAGTAAATCTAAGTTTTACTACAGGTCAGAAAAGTCAGAAGGATTTGGCCTTTCTTTATCTCTGCCTCTTAGGGAGTTCCTCCACTCTCTTTCTGTAGCATTCCAAAATTCCTGATCCCACACTGCCTAAACCAGTCAGCTATCCATGGGGCTCATAAAAACCTGCAAACCTGGTCTTCCTCATGTAGCCACTTCCCATGGGGTGGGGGGGGGCACCTAGAACTGAGTATCCAGGTGGGCTTCTCAATGCCTTCTTGCCTCTCTGGCCAAGAGCTCCACCTTGTTTCCTTCTCTTATGTTCTAGGCTTAAGTCCCCATTCTCTTCTTCCTCCTAAAGTTTTAAGCTATAATAAAAGCTTTCTGAACATTATATTCTGGTCCGTGTATTTCATTCTTCGAGTTTATAGGGCAATGATCCAGGGACACCCATAATTATTGGTGCATTTGTACACTAGGAACCCAAAATTCTCATATCAAGTGTGCATGCCTATAACCCAGTCCTATAATGTGCAGAGACCAGAGAATAGCTGATTCTTACTGGTCAGTAAGTCTGGCTGAAAAATATAGCTCTGGGTTCAGTGAGAGATTCCATCTCAAGGAAACACATGAGTGAGTGATACATTCTCCTCTGACATGCACATGTGAACACATGGAATGTATACATTTGCACACAAACATACACATGCATACACACACACACACACACACACACACACACACACACACACACAAGCACACAACATATACACATGATACCATACAACACATACATGCAAAAAAAAGTGGTGAAGTATTTTTTTTTATCTTTTCTGGCCATTAGTCCTAATGATTAAATAATTCTGATAATTCTGATCTAGGTTTTGATGTGGTTTTGCCATATTTAAATTCAGTGCCCCATAAAGTTAGAATTCCTCCACATGTAAGCTCTAGTCAATGTGTTCTTGGTGTTAAATTTGGTGTCCTAGGTGCATTTCTCCAGGCTCCTGGCTGATTTTCGCATCCTCTTGTTGCTAACTATAGAGTTCAATTACTTTGTTAAGTCTTTATTAAAGTTTGTGGTTTGGATGGAGGTTCTCATACATCCTAGTCCAGCTTCACTCAGTTTGAGTCAGGCCTTATGTGTATTTTCCTAGAATTTCAGTCTCCTTCTTTTTTCTGACACTCAAACTCTTCTGTCTATGCATACATGTGCATGTGTGTTGTTCTTTGAGCATGCCTTACTACCTACTGGTTGCCCAGGGCTGGTGGTAAACTTCTTTTTATCAGTACAGGATTCTAGGTCTGAGGAAAAAAATTTCCCTTCCTCCAAAGGCCTACAGCTTTCCCTTCTCTTCTCCTTATTGAGGCATTTTGTTTCAGCCTGGATCCCAAGAGTGGGATGGAACTGCTGGTCTCCCCGCAGCTTTAGGCTTTTGCTTTGAATAAGAGAAAGTCAAGGAATGGAGTGGCACTTTATACCTCCATCACTGAGGAGTCTCTCGCTTGCTCCCAGGTTCAGTCTTTCACAGCAGTGGTAGAAGCCATGGAAAACGTATTCCTGTGGACAATTATTCTTTGTGTTGATCACTGAAACTTTTCTTGACTGCTTTATGCAATTCATTCTTCGTGTTCCTACTGTGTCTGCAGTTACAGAGTTCATGTCTCTGTTCTCTCCATAGACGTGCAGGGGAACAAAGGATGTTCCCTCTGACTTAAGAAAGTTAATTTGGGTTGAAGTAGGTTCTATATGAGCCACAGTGAATTTTAAAGAAACATAAACCAAAACCAAAACAAAAACAAACCCAAAACAGAAGCTTTCTTTAACAATAGATAAGCAAGCAAGCAAATGAGCACTTTTATATCACAGTACGATGCAGTAGAAGATAGGTTAGTATTTCCATTTGGTCAAATGTCCAGAAGTGTTTTTTGCTTATTAAAACCTCAATCATTTTCTTAAGTTTATTTATTTGCAAGCAGAGACAGAGACAGGGAGAATGGGTGTGTCAGGGCCTCTTGTCACTGTAAACAAACTCCAGGCACATGCCTCACTTTGTGCAACTGGTTTACGTGGGTACTAGGGAATTGATCTCAGGACATCAGGTTTTATGGTTTTGTAAGCAAGCACCTTTAACAGGAGTGGTTTTTGTAATCTTGATATTGTGTGAAGTTATAAGATACTAAAAGGTGTTCCACAATTGTCTAAGGACTACCCATCAGTATTTAATTTTAAATTTCTAGGTACTGTTGAGAACCCTCTGCAAACATTTTAGACCCCATCAGTGTGTTTGGAAAGTCTTTCAGAATTTGATTCTTTATGTAAAAAAGGCTTGAATGCCTATACTGTCTGTTTCTCTTCAAACAATAGTGGATATTTGTTGAGAACTTAGTAAAGTGTTTGGGTAACTTGATTGCATTGATATCAGTTATTCCTGACAGTTGCTCAAATCAGGAGATGTTATTATCCCGTCACAGGTCAGGAGATAGTACCTTGTGTTCAGTGTCATCACTAATGAGTGGGAGGGCACAGATTCAGTCCAGGCAGTGTCATGAGCCACCTAGATGCAACAGTGAAATCAGTGAGTTTTTGAAAGTTTCGTGGAGATTTTTTTTTTTCCAATAAATAAAAGCAGACACTCTGGAAATTCAAGCTCAAATACTATTCTTCTTGCCTTTTCTTAAAAAAAGTATATAAAGTATAAGAGTATATTTTGCTTATAAACTGATTTTCTAGATTAGCGTGTTTCTATGTTGTCTTAAAAACTTTAGAACTGAAAGTCTTTTACAGGTCTATGAATATTGATGTATATTACTAAATGGGAAATAAAGAGTCTTTACTGATGATACTTTAAATTATATTAATGAATGCATGATTATGTTAAGGAATGTCATTGGATTATAGTTAAATATTATTTATTTGGGGTGTGGTAATTACACTGTGGTTATGTTTAAAAAAGAGTTCTTATCTTGATCTGAGGGAATGGTTCTGTGGTTGAGTACTTGCTTAGAATTCATCAGATCCTGTTTGGATCCCATGCAGTGCACAAAAAGAGTTACGTTTTGGAATTCATAGTAATATATTTCCAGAGAAAATGAAATCATTCAAGGATTTGTTTCCAAAAATGTAGCACAGGGAGTAGACTAAAATTGTCAGGTGATCATGGAGTTTCATTAAATTTATTCTATATGAAAATTCCATAGTAAAAGACCAAAGGAAAAATTATATCAAAGAGCATATTGTCACATAAAATATTTTAATTTTGTTCAATAATTAAAACAGGTTTAAAAAAAAAACAGGTTTATTTTCCTAATGTATTTTAGACAATGGCAATATAAGGATATTTATTATGGATGTTTTATGTAATGCAGAATATACTAGCAAGAAGTAGAGCAATAATAAATGACTCAAATGATACTTCAATACAATATTAAATTAACTATGGCTTTAAAATTATTTTATTTATTTGTTTATTAGAGAAAGAGAGAGAATAGGTGTGCCAGGGCCTCTAGCCACTGTAAACGCACTCCAGATGCATGTACCACCTTGTGCATCTATCTGGCTTACATGGGACCTGGAGAATCAAACCTGGATCCTTAGGTTTTGCTGGCAAGCACCTTAACGGCTAAACCATCTCTGCAGCCCTTGACTATGATTTTTAAAAGTTGTATCAGGCCAAAGGTTTGACATAAATCCAGTCAGTGTGTTGACTTGCAGGAATCCTATGAGGATCGGATTATTATCCCATATTTTTAAAGAATATTTGATGGTTAACAAAATTGCTTGCCTTAAGTGATTAACAAAGAGCATTTTTAGAATGCTAAAGTTATTTTTCAGGGCTGAAGAAATTGCTCAGTCAGTACAAGCATGAAAACCTGATCTTGTATCCCCAGTGCCATGTGGAAAGTAGGAAATGGTGTTGAGCACCTATAATCCCAGCCATATGGAGGGGACACAGTAGACTCCCTGAGGCTTACTAGTTACTAGGCTAGCAGAACCATGTAGCTCCAGGTTCTGAAAGAGCTCCTGATTCAAAATTGATGTGGACAGTGATTGAAGAAGACATCTGACATCAACCTCTGGCCTTCATCTACCTCCACACACATATGAACTCACATATACACAAGCATGCACACAAAACACAAAGAAAAAAAAATCAATTTTACCTTAAAATTTTACCTTAAAATTTTGCTTCACATTGTGATTCAAGCTTGCCTGTAATTCTAGCACTTAGAAGGCTGAAGCAGGAGAACTGTGATTTCCAGGCCCTACTGGACTACACAGTGAGATCTTTTCTCAAAATATATTAAAACCTGGGTCTGGAATGATAGCCTACTGGTTAAGGTGCTTACTTGCAAAGCCTGATGGCCTGGGTTTTATTCCCCAGTAGCCATGTAAAGCCAGATGCACAAAGTGGTGCATGCACCTGGAGTTCATTTGCAGTGACAGGAGTTCTGGAGTGCCCATTCTCTCTCTCTGCTTGCAAATAAATAAATACATAAATAAATATTTTTTAAGAATACAGTACAAAAGAAACTCTTTAAAAATGTTTTCTTTATTTAATTGATGTAGAGAAAGAGAAAGGGAATAGAGGGAGGGAGAGAGAGAGAGAGAGAGAAGAGAGAAGAGAAAGAGAGAATAGGTATGTATGCCAAGGCCTCTAGCCATTGCAAACAAACTCCAGATGCATGTGTCATTTTGTGCATCTGGCTTTATATGGGAATTGGGGACTCAATCCTTGGTCTGCAGGCTTTGTAGGCAAGTACATTAACGGCTGAGCCATCTCTCCAGCCCCAAGAAATTGTTATTTTTAAATATTAAAAGCTGCATGCCAAAATGAAGACTTTCTTATTTTTGAGTGGTAAGAACAGCTTGATTAAAAATATTGTTTTTAAATAACTTATTTGAATTTGTATTATTTTTAGAAAAAAATGATTATTAAATAGCAAATATAACTCCTATAGCAAGTCTTTAAATATATTGACATTATTAAGAAAAGTAGATTAATTCTGTTAGAAGGATTGTAAATTTCTATGTTATAGAGTAGGGGGAAAGAAGACATTATCACTGGAAGTAGCTAAAAATAAATTATTTCATTTTTTTACCCTTGACATATTGATGAATGAGCGAATTCTGAAAGGAAAAGGAACTCTATGTTTCCCTGCATTTCCCTGGATATGTCATCATTTTCAGCATATTTGACTAAAACAGGCAAGTAATGTGAGTGAAATGGGATGTGATGGAATTATTTGGCTGTTGCTCTTTCCCAGAATACCACTGCTTTCTTTCTGCATGATAAATTAGCTCTCTCCCTACCTCAGATTGGTTGAGGTACAATTGACAAGCATTATTTATATTCAAGGCGGCTAGCTAATGTGAGTTTTGGTGTATGGATACAATGAAAATTGATTATTACAGTCAAGTTATTGAACTTGACTTATATCTTGCAGAGTTACCTTTATTTTAATTTTCTTGTGTGTGGTGAGATGACAATGCATAAGCTCCATTAGCATACTTGTAGCATTATTTTTTCTGTCTGTCCATTAGCATGTGGTAAGGTAATTATATAGAATAACATATTTCACTCTGACATTTCCATATATGTATTTTATATACTTTGATCACATTTGTGTCACACATTCCTCTGTTTAATTCCCCCTTCCTTCTTCTGACTGAGCCCCATCCACTTTCCTAATAGATTACCCCCTCTACTTTTGTTCCTTTTATTTTATTTTATAGATTCCACACACAAGGGAAAACATACAGTTCTTCTTTTTCTAAGTCTGGCTTATTTTACTTAATGATATCCAGTTGGCATACAGTGCAGCTTTTTCCAGCTTTCAGTTTGCTGGGCTATAGGGAGAAGGTTTCCTGCTTATCTCCACCTTGATATCTCAGTGACTCTGCCTCTCAGGCATGTGATGTCTTCAAAAATAGGGTCTTATCCTCTTTCTCATGGGGAACCAAGGGCCTTGGTAATAGCCTGTAATGTTTTGGAGGCAACATAGACCTCCGTGGCCAATGACTCACTGGGAGGTATCCCATTCCAGGCACTGAAAATTTTCTACTAATAATCTATGGCTTATGGATGTGCCATTATTTTAAAAAGTAGATTTTCATATGTCTTATTCAGAATATCTTGAATTTTGATTGACCCTCACTTATGCCTTTCCCCTCCCTGTTATCTGTTCTTCTTCTTACATATATACAATACCATCCTCTTAAGACCTTCCCTCTCATCCCTCCCTTACAGCCTTTTTCTAGCTTATGGGCCTCTGCTACTGATTTTTGGCTCCAGATCACACACAAGTCTATACATTTGTAGCTAGGATCCACATATAAGGGAGAACATGCAAAGTTTGGCTTTCTGGGCCTGGGTTACCTCACTTAGTATAATCCTTTCCAGATCCATCCATTTCCCTGCATATTTCATAATTTTATTTTTCTTTACTGCTGAATAGAACTCCATTGTGTAGATGTACCATGTCTTTATTATCCATTCATCTGTGGATGTACATCTAGGCTGGTTCCATTTCCTAGCTATTGTGAATAGAGCAGCAATAAACATGGTTGTGCAAGTATCTCTAAGGAAGTGAGAAGAGTCATTAGGATATATACCTAGGAGTGCTATAGGTGGATCATAAGGAAAATCTATTTTTAGCTGTCTCAAGAACCTCCACACTGATTTCCACAATGGCTATACCAGATTACATTCTCACCAACAGTGCAAAAGGGTTTCCCCTTTACCCCAACCCAGCCAACATTTATTGTCATTTGTTTTCTTGATGGTAGCCATTCTGACAGGAGAGAGGTAGAATCTCAAGGTAGTTTTAATTTTCATTTCCCTGATGGCTAAGGATGTAGAACATGTTTGTAGATGTTTATATGCCATCTGTATTTCTTCTGGTGAAAAGTCTATTTAGTTCCATAGCCCATTTTTAAATTGGGTTGTTTTATTTCTTATTGTTCTGTTTTTTGAGTTCTTTGTATATTCTGGATATTAACCCTCTGTCAGATGTCTAACTGGCAAAGATTTTCTCCCATTCTGTAGGTTGTCTCTTTGTTCTATTCACACTGTACAAAAGCTTTGTAATTTCATGAGATCCCAGTGGTTGATTAGTGGTGTTATTTTCCGAGCAATTGGGGTTATATTCAGAAAGTCATTTTCTATGCCAATATGTTGAAGGGTTTCCCCTACCTTTCCCTCTAGCAATTTCAGAGTTTCAGGTCTGATATTAAGGTCCCTGATCCACTTGGACTTGATTCTTATGCATGGGGAAAGACAAGGATCTATTTTAATCTTTCTACATATACATATCAAATTTTCCCAGCATCACTTGTTGAAGAGGATGTGTTTGCTCCAATGAATATTTTGACATTTTCATCAAAAATCAGATGGCTTTAGCTGCCTGGATTAACATCTGGGTCTTCTGCTCTGTTCTATTGGTCTACATGTCTATCTTTGTGCCAATACCATGCTGTTTTTGTTACTATGGCTTTGTAATAAGCTTAAAATCGGGCATGGTGATACCATAAGCCTTATTTATCTATTTTGCTCAAAGTTGTTTTGGCTGTTTGAGATTTTTGTGCTTCCAAATGAAATTTTGGATTTTTTTCTATTCCTGTGAAGCATGCCATTGGAATTTTAATGGGGATTGCATTAAAAGTATAGATTGCATTTGGTAAGATTGACATTTTCACAATATTGATTCTTCCAATCCAGGAACATGGGATATATTTCCGTTTCCTTGTGTCTTCTGCAATTTCTTGCTTGAGTGTTTTAAAGTTCTCATTGTAGAGCTCCTTTACTTCCTTAGTTAAGTTTATTACAACGTACTTTATTTTTGTTGAGGCAATTGTGAATGGGAGAGATTCCTTGATTTCCTTTTTGATTTTTTTCAATGACCCATTCATCAATCAATAGTATACCATTTATGAATTTCTCCATGAATTTCTGTATGCTCTATAATTTTTCTTATTGATGATTTGTGGTTTAATCCCATTGTGGTCAGATAGAATACAACGGATTATTTCCATTTTCCTATAATTGCGGAGATTTGCTTTGTGTCCTAATATATGGCCTATTTTAGAGAATGTTCCATGTGCTGCTGAGAAAAATGTATATTCTACAGCATTTGGATGGAATGTTCTGTAGAAATCTTTTAGGTCCATTTGTTCCATGAAATCTCTTAATTCAGATGTCTCTCTGTTCATTTTTTGCTGGGATTACTTGTCAATTGATGAGAGTGGGGTATTGAAGTCTCCCACTACAATTGCAGTTGATGTTATCTGTGACCTTAAGTCTAATAGTGTTTGTTTGATGAAATTGTGAGCTCCCATGTTAGGTGCATATATGTTTAGGATTGTGATGTCCTCCTGCTGGAGTGTTCCTTTACTCAGTATAAAAAGACCTTCTTTCTTTCTTTACTAATATTGGCTTGAATTCTATCTTGTCAGTTACTAGGATAGCAACACTGCTTGTTTCCTATGCCCTTTTGCTTGAAATACCATTTTTCATCCTTTCACCATAAGGTGGTGTGTATCTTTTATTAAGAGATGGAGGCAACAAATGGCAGGATCCTGCCTTTTAATCCAGTCTGCAAGCCTGTGTTTTTTGGATGGTGCATTGAGGCCATTGTTATTAAGAGTTATTATTGAAAGGTATGCATTTTTTCTTGCCATTTTTCTTATTTTGTAGTGTTTCCTATTTCCCTTTACTCATTTGTTTTAACTGTTATTTGAATGTGGTTTATTTTTTCCTATTTCCTTCTGTGTGTGTTTAGCTTTCTCTTTGGCATTAAGAATTCCTTCAAGTATTTTCTGTGGAGCTGGTTTAGTTGTCATAAATTCCTTTAGCCTGTTTTTGTTGTTGAATGTCCTTATTTCTCCATCAATTTGGATAGATAGCTTTTCAGGATAAAGTAATCTTGGTTGACAGTTGTTATCTTTCAGAACTTGGAATGTGTCATTCCAAGCCGGCTTTTAAAGTTTGTGTTGGCTAATCTGCAGTTATTCTGATGGGCTTGCCTTTGTAGGTGACTTGCTTCTTCTCTCTAACTGCTTTGGATATATTTTCTTTGATGTGTGTTTTTTGTAGTTTAATTATAACATGGTGAGGAGAGAATCTTTCCAGATTTTGTGTTTGGTGTTCTAAAGGTTTCTTGTATCTGCATTGGCATTTCTTTCCCAATTTGAGGAAAGTTTTCTTCTGTGATTTTTTTTTGAAAACACCTACTAAGCCTCTGGATTGAAATTCTTCTCCTTCTATTATACCCTGATTTCTTATGTTTGATCTTTTCATAATATCTGGGATATCCTAAAATTCCCATTCCTACCTTGCTATTAGCTTGTTTTTCTCTTTGTTGTCTGCCACCTGGTCTTCTAGTTTAGATACTCTGTTCTCTCCTTCATCTAGTCTACTGGTGAGACTTTCCACAGAGTTTTTAATTTCAATAACTGCATTCTTCAGAGCCCTGATTTCAGCCTGGTTTTTCTTCAGTATTTCTATTTCCTTAGTCATGTCTTGTAATGCTCTTTATTTCATTAAGCTGGTTTCCTGTGTTCTCTTTCAGAAGTTTGTTTTCTGCTTTAATTCCTTTGTTTTCTTTTTGATTCCCTTCATTGCTTCTCTGATTTCCATAGATTACCATCATTTCTTGAAATCTTTGTCAGGCATTTCATCTAAAACAGTGTCATTGGTGATCATTTCTGATGGATTTATAGTTTTTGGTGGGACTGTATTGTCTTCATTCTTTGAGTTTCTTGTATTATATTGTAGTGACTTTTGCATCCTCAGCTGATTTGATGCTTGGGTTTTCTATTTATCTGTAGTGTCCTCAGATGTGGCAATCCACCTGTGTATGCATTCAGGATATGAGTTCAAGATGCCAGGTGTAGCTCTTTTCCACAAATCAAGTCACAGAAGTAATCCTAGGTATTGAATTTGCTTGCTAAGCAAGTATTCTAGTAGACTGGGTGAATAATTTACTGGCAAATTCTAAACTTCAACTGAGTAACATACACAATCAATAAAAACTAGCACAAAGTATGTAATTGTGGGGATTATAGATAGTCATACAAAGTCAGAATTAATAAGGGTGTGTATTGTCCTACACCCTTAATCTTGTCAGCTGGGAGGTAGAGATTTCTGTTCTGAATTGGGTTCCAGGTCAACTTGGATCTGGATCAGACCCTGCCCCCAGTAATGACAGAAGCAAAAAACAAAGGCCTTATATATATGAAAACACTAAAGGCAATAAAATTCAACCCCCAAATACAGGTTATTTGAAAATGGTAAAGTCAACCAAGAGTACATACCCCATAACCTGCCCTGACAAGGAAAGAGAGATTAGCTCTTGCAGGGTTGTGTACATTTTTTTTTTTTCTGTCAATCAGCCTCCTTACCTTTTGGGGTGGCTTCCACTCCTACCAATGCTGAGGGCCCGCCTTGTTCCCTCCACGTTGTGCTGTGCAGCTGTACCTCTGCTCTGCTCTGCTGGCTGTGCTGCCACTGGAGCTGGAGGTTCATGGTTCTGATGGTGGGGGATGGGAGAGTTCACACTTCTGGAGTTGCTTGCACTTTCAGTAGCTCTTTAGTTGATCTCAGCTGTCTTTCCTTCACATTATTTAACTTTGCAAGAAGGCTGATGGAGGGGCTGGAGAGATGGCTTAGCGGTTAAGCGCTTGCCTGTGAAGCCTAAGGACCCTGATTCGAGGCTCGGTTCCCCAGGTCCCACGTTAGCCAGATGCACAAGGGGGCACACGCGTCTGGAGTTCGTTTGCAGTGGCTGGAAGCCCTGGCGTGCCCATTCTCTCTCTCTCCCTCTATCTGTCTTTCTCTCTATGTCTGTCGCTCTCAAATAAATAAATAAAAAATGAACCAAAAAAAAATTTAAAAAAAAAAAAAAAAAGAAGGCTGATGGAGTTGAAAAATCTGTTGCTTGGTCTCTGCTGTTGCCTGGTGCACCTGATGGACCTGCCCCTGGCAGGCACACATTGCAGCTGCAGTCGCCTGAGTGGGACTCTGGCTTTTTTCCTCCTTTCTGGTGGGTCTTGGGCTCTCTAGCTTTTTCACTGTGTCTAAGAATAACCTATACTCTGTCACTTTTCAGAAGAAGAGTGTATTTTGCAGAGGCTTTGCTTAACTCCCTCCCTAGGCTGGTTTGGTGTGCCTCCTAAGCTGCCATCTTACCTGGAAGTCTTATTCTGTTTTATGTTGTAACAAAATTCTTGGTTTTGGCTAATGTATTAATAAACTTATTTTACTCCTGATTTTGGTGAATGTACACTTCAAACAGCATTGTGCTGGCATCGTTCAATGGCCCCTAGCTACAACACATCATGTTAGATAGCATCACAGGGCAGGAGTTTGTGGAAAAATGGTCTGTCTCATGTGGAGACAGGAAGCAGGTGAGCAGAAAGTGTCTAGGCTTACTGTAATAACAATCACTGCCATTAGAACCAATCCAGCCACATGGAATATAATCCACTCCTGCAATACAGGTACTGCTCTGTTCTGAGGGGGGATACCCCATGGTCCAATCATATCTTACTAGACCACACTTCTATTTCCTACCACTTCATTGAGGACCATGCTTCAAAGAACAATGTCCAAATTATAAAATTAATAGCATGTTGTATATTAGAAGTCTGGACCTTATTTATCTTATGATTGCATGCTTGTACCATTTGCCAAAATGTCTCCATTTTTATCATAGAAATCCTGGTAACCATGTTTCTACATTCTACTATATTGAATTTGACTTCCTTACTGTCTACAAATAAATGGCAGCTTGAAATATTTATACTTATGTGTCTAGCTTATTTCAGCTGGTATGATGTCCTCTTGGTTTGTCCATGTTGTTGAAAATATTGGGAATTAGGCAGGAGAGATAGTTTAGGGATTAAAGAATTTGCCTGCAAAGTCTAAGGACCCAGATTTGATTCCCCAGGACCTAAATAAGACAGATGCGCCAGGTAGCACATGCCCCTGGCATTGCTTTGTAGTGGCTGGAGGCCCTGCCTTGCCCATTGTCTGCCTCTTTCTTTCTGTCTCTCAAATAAAGAAAGAAAGAAAGAAAATATTTTTAAATGTAAATTACTTTTATAAGGCTGAATAAATATATATTTTATGTGTATCTTTTTTTCTCTTTTTTAAAAATTGACTTAATTTTATTGACAACTTCCATAATTATAGACAATAACCCATTGTAATTACCTCCCTGCCCCACTTTCCCCTTTGCAACTGCACTCTCCATCATATCCCTTCCCCCTCTCAATCTCTTTTCTTTTGATTTCATCATCTTTTCCTCCTATTATAGTGGTCTTGTGTAGGTAGTATCAGGCACTATGAGGTCATAGATATCCAGACCATTTTGTGTCTGGAGGAGCATGTTACAATGAGTCCTACCCTACTTTTGTCTCTTACATTCTTTCTTCCACCTTTTCCACAATGGACCCTGAGCATTAGAAGTTGTGATGTCTTCTTATCCATACTATGGTGCCTTCTGTGTCATCCCAAGGTCACTACCATCTGAAAAGAGAAGCTTCTCTTACAAAAAGTGAGAGTAGCATTAACATATGGGTATGAGCATTAAGAGAAGTGATTACCAGGCAGTTTGGTGAGCACAGTATATGTATTTAGCTAGACACCAGCAGATGTTATACCCATAGAGCTCATGACTGCTTGTATTGTAGGTTTTCAGTATCAGGCATGTATTCCCTCCCATGGAGTGAGCCTCTAGTCCAATTAGAGAGTAGTTGGTTTTCCCCATAGTATACAATGTATATATAATATATGTACTGTATTTTCTTTATTCATTTATGCATTGATGGACACAGATTATTCCCATATTTGACTACCATCAGTCATGCTATGGTGAACATGGGGGTTCAGGTATATCTTTTAACTTTTTGGATATATACTGAGAATTATGATTGATTTTAGTAACTTCATTTTTAGTTTGAGGAGCCATCATCCTCCAAAATGGCTATACAATTTATAATCACTTCAGCAGTGTATCAGTGCTTTTTCACTGTTGCTGCTCTCTGCACTCTCTCTGACACATATTCTTTGACTTTTTTTTTTTTTTTTTTTTGAGGTAGGGTCTCACTCTAGCCCAGGCTGACCTGGAATTCACTATGTAGTTTCAGGGAGGCCTTGAACTCATGGTGATCTTTCCTACCTCTGCCTCCTGAGTGCTGGGATTAAAGATGTGCGCCACCACACCCAGCATTCTTTGACTTTTTGATAATAGCTGTTCTCAGAGGTATGAGATGATAGTTCATTGTGTTATTGATTACCATTTCCAATGATTAATGATGAATATTTCTTCATAAACTTAATGGCAATTTATGTGTCCTTAGAAAAATATTTATTCAAATTATTTGCCCATTTTTAATCCAGTTATTCCCTTTGAAATTTTTCTATGGAGTTGCATAAGCTATTTCTATTTTGTAGATATTAACACTTTGTCATATTATCATACATACAGCTTACAAAAGTTTTCTTCTGCTTATAGGTGGCCTTGATTGTTCCATTTGCACTGCAGAAGCAGATGCAAAACATTTTGGAAAAAATACTAGTAAAGGAAATTTAAAAGTATCAAAGGAAATTTAAAAGCTAAAAGTATCATACTTCATGATTAGATGAGATCTATTCCCAAGATACAAAGATGGTTCAACATATGTATGAATAAATGCAATATACCACACTATCAGAATGAACCATAAATTCTTATGCTCATTTCAATAAAAGTATAAAAAGTATCTGACAAAAATCTGACATCATTTTATGATAGAAGAATTTAACAAATTTCTTATAGAAGAAATATATCTCAACTAAAGGTACAAAAGGTTATACATGATAAACCCACAGTTACCATCATTCTCAGTGATAAAAAGTTAAATATTTCCTCTAAGATGAATAGCAAGACAAAGATTTCATTTGGATTCTGATAAAATTCTGTCCCACAAAGGCTCATGTGTTGGATACTTGGTGACCATAGTGGTGGTACTGGGTGGCGCTGCCATATTTTTAAGAACTAGGGACTTCTCATGGGAAGTCCTTAGGTTATTGGGGACACTGTATTCAGAAGGGAATACAGGTTTTCTAGAGTGAGTTTTCACAGGAGTGAGTGATATTCAAACTGATCTGGGAGCTGGAGAGATGACTCAATGGTTAAATGTGTTTCCTGAAAAAGCATAAGGGCTTGAGGGGGCACGAGGTCACCCCCATTCAAATCTCCAAAACACATATATACCTGTAATTCCAGTCCTGTGGGAAGTGAAGACTGTAGAATTTCTGGAGCTTAGAAACAGCAAACTTTAGGAATCAAAAACATGTGGGTAAATGATGGAAGAGGAAAACCAGTGACATGGCCCCATATCAGCACATATACATCATACGCACACACACACACACACACACACACACACACACACACACACACACACCATGATCCCAGAATGAATACTTCCTACTTTGGACATTTCCATCATTGTACTTTACCATGTTATGAGGCAGTCAGAAGGGTCCTTGCCAGAGCCAATACAAGGTTCCCTGTTTGAAATTATAATAGTATGAGGTAAATAATTCCTTTTTCTCATAAACGTAGCTGCCTCAGGTATCTTATAATGAAAAGATGAATAATACAAACATCCATTCTCACCACTTCCTTCAACATATTACTGAAAGTTCTACTCAGGAAAACTTAGGTGAGAAAAATAAATGAAACTATGTAAGTCAGAAAGGAGAAGCAAAATTAACAAGGCTTACAGGTAGAATGTACTTATTTGTAGAAAACTCTATAACTTCAAAAACAAACTGTTAGAACTAAAATGAATTCAGGGTCAAAATCAACGTACAAAACTCAATGCTATTTCAATACATTAACAACTAAGTATATGGAAAGGAAGTCAAGAAGACAATCCCATATGATAGCTTTGAATTAAATACAGTAATTAGCATAAATTACAAAGATAGTGCCCAATGGTTACGAGGGTATGTCAGGTCTTGTTCATCATAATAATAAGTAAATATTCCTTTTAAAGCTAAAAGGTATTTTATGCTTTACTAAAATTAAATAACATAACTAGCAGGCATGCTTACCTGATGCAAGGTAAATATGCTACAACAGAGATTGTAGGTGGTATCCATAAATATGAAATGTTAATATAAACTGCTAGGCATCTATGGTGAAAATAAGAACTGGTTCCCACCTCTGCATGTTATGTTAGTGGTACTCACACACTGCCTGACAGTCACAATCTTTGCAGTCGGCTAGTGTGGGGAAGAATTTGGCATTAACTCTATGGAAGTATGGAGTTCTTTATCCAAATTGTGCACATTGTTCCCTAGATGTCATTCTGTATCTTCTTCATTCCCACTTAAGGATTGCCTGCCTTGCTTCTTCCAAGACAATGAAAGTAGGAGATATCCAGGCTCATGAACCCCAACTTCAGGTCCTTGTCCAAGGTATTAAAGAATTGAAAACATGGGCTCAGAGAAAGGCAAATTATGAATTTTGAGATTTATTCTCTTTTAGGTGGGAAAGTAAAACAGGAAAGCCCAATCCAAAAAAACTCTCCTCCTTCCTTGCATGAGTTGGAGGGGGGAGGGTAGACCAAGAAAAGTTCACATAAGGAAGGCCTCTCTACAAGGAAGCCCTTGGGCAAGGAACTCACATAAATGGGGAGCAAGCAGGAAAGTGCCCAAAGTAAGGCAGAAAACCACTCAAAACAAAGCAGGAAAGTGCTCACACGAAAAGAAATTCTCCTCTTTCCCATTTAGGAGGGTAGACAGAGAGGGGAAACCTGGAAGATACCCTCAAATAGGGAAAGAGCAAGCTCAGAGAATGGTAAGTGGCCCAAGAACCAAGACAGCTACGGGTCAAAAATAGGCTCACACAAGTGATCCAGGCCCATTTTCGGGGATCAGACATCCTATTTGACTGAGCCTCATCCTCTGACTCAGGTGTGCAAGGGAGGGACCTGGTGGGTTAATGACCTCCAGAGGCTGACTCAGTTTTAAGGGCCAGCCCACACGTGTGCTAAGCCCTAGAAAGGCTGAGGTAGATGCAGGAAGTGGTTGTTGAAGAGTTGTTGCTTGCAGCTCTCTTGGAAGAGATTGGCTCCGTTGCAGGTTCTAGTCTTTCCAGAACAGGCAAGGTAACATCAGTGTTTCTCTAGGCCATTCCCTGCTACTTATTAGAAAAGGGCTACCTTACTCCTAACCTATATCAGTTATGGGAGTTGACATTTTAGCAAGTGATTAAGTCAGGCAAGTAGAACCCTGAAGACAGGCCTTTCTACAAGAGCTCAGGGAGTTCATCACTAGCTCCTGGTGACCTCTGTCTGAGGTTATATATCCACACACACATCTGTGTGGATATATAACCCTTGCAGACATCTACGGTAGCAATCAGGGAGCAAGTGTTTTAGTCATAAAAAAGACGCTTCATAAAAGTTGAATACAGTACTATTTATAAATGATTGACTAACATCTGGCTATAATAGACCATACTTGCCATAATCTTAGTTTGGCAAAATTATGCTCATTAAAATATATTATTCTCATTAAATGAAGGAAGGAAAGTGAATATTAAGAAGCATCTATTATTCCTATCTATAAGTGGGAATAAATTTGATTCCTGAGGAAAATTATGACAATTTATCTGTTTGGATTTTGGCTTGTCCAACTGGGGCACTGCCTGGAATTATAAAATTTTAATTGTAAAATGACTGTTGGATTCATCTACCCAAGAGTGGCCTATCTGCTTCTCATAGCAGGGCCTGAAAGGAGGAAAATGGAGACTTAGAGTCATTTAAAACTGGAGCTAACCTGCTGCTTTTGGTGTTGCCACTGCTCTGACATTTCTGCAGCTGGAAGGAACCAGCAACTCACTGGTGTTTGTACTGGACAAGAAAAAAACTAATGTGTGAGTGAGTTGAATATTACGTGGGTAAAGGATGAGCAATATGTGAGGGGCAAGAAACTTAAAAAATAAAATCTCAATAGCCTTGTGTGGCACTTTTATTTAGTTATAACAGCAAGTCCCTGGGGGGCCTTAAGACATGCCCCCAGACAGGACACATGTGATCCCTTGGCAGCCAAGAGTACCAAGGTGGCATAACATTTTAAAGAACAGAGAGACTACACATAAGCCAGTTGCCAGATCATATTTGGAAGTCTGCATTATATTGAATTACATCCTTACTGATGGGACACTAAATAAGCTTAGGGTCTACAGATTTAGTCTTGTTGATGGGACCTAAAATACAAGCCTAAACTACCCTATCTAGATGTCTCTAGCAAGGCCTCAGCTCCTTTACAAAAAAGACATTTCTCATTGTGTTCTATGCCCATTCCTTTGGCCAGGACACAAGGTCGCCAAAGGTCTGTCTGGTTGGACCATCAAAACAATGTAAACTTTCAGTACAATTCCTCATATTTCTACTTTCCAGGGTCCAAAGATTTAAGTCCTTACTAATGGGGCCCTAAATGCAGGGTCTACAGTTTTAGACTGTTACCAATGGGACCAGAAAATGCATACAGATTTAGATCCATACCAATCAGATCCTGAATTGGAAATATGGATTTAGATCCTTACAGTTGTGACTCTAAATATTTGTCTGTCTATGTAGGAACTTGGAATGATTTCAAGCACACATTCACATATTTGGCCTCTCAGCATACTTTAGCCTGAAGCAGTACTAACAAACAAACACAATTCTAGAGTTGATAGAGTGCAAGCATTCCCCATCTAAATCTGTTGGATTGTCTGTATTAAGAAAACTATACTTTAAGTTACGACATGCAATACTGTTGCAGTCAGGTTCGCATTGCTGGTAGAAATCACCCAACCAAAAGCAGCTTGTGGGAAAAAGAGGTTCATTTTGGCTTACAGGCTAGAGGGGAAAGCTCCACGATGGCAGGGGAAAACAATGGCATGAGCAGAGGGTGGACATCACCCCCCGGCCAACATAAGGTGGACAATAGCAACAGGACAGTGTGCCAAACATTAGCAAGGGAAAGCAGGCTGTAACACCCATAAGCCTGTCCCCAGCAATACACTGCCTCCAGAAGGCTTCAATTTTTAATTGCCATCAATCGGGGAACATCTAAATTTATGGGGACACCTGAATCAAACCACCACATTCAACCCCTGGCCCTCATAAACTGATAACTATACATGATATAAAATGTAATGCATTCATCCAACTTTAAAATTCCCCATAGTTTTTTATCAATTCCAATGATGTTCATACATCCCCATAGTCCACGATCTTTTAACTGAGCCATAATACCAAAAAATAACCGCAAGAAAACCATAATGGCACAGAATAAACATTCATATTGAAAAAGATGGCACTGCACAGAGCAAAGAAATACTCAAGCAATATATGATTTAAACAGGGCAAACATCAAACTCTATAGCTCCAAGTATAACAACTCTAGCCAGTGACAAGTCTCCAAGTTTGATAATTCTAAACAGCAACAAGTCTCTGGAGTTCCAATTCCACCCCTCTAGCTAGGCTACTCACAGTCCTGGAAAACTTTATCAGTGCCAGCAGCTCTCCAGAGCAGCCGTCCTGTGGTCCTGGCATCTCCAATGGTTCTCCACTGTAACCCCTGAGTTTGATAATTCTAAACAGCAACAAGTCTCTGGAGTTCCAATTCCACCCCTCTAGCTAGGCTACTCACAGTCCTGGAAAACTTTATCAGTGCCAGCAGCTCTCCAGAGCAGCCGTCCTGTGGTCCTGTGGTCCTGGCATCTCCAATGGTTCTCCACTGTAACCCCTGAGTTCATCCTCATGGCTCCATCAGGTCTTTATGCAGACATTCAGCAAATCTGCTTCACACTGCCCATACCCATTTCCAAAACACAAGACCATACTGCAAACTTAATGACCCTCTATCTTTATTGCATTTCTTATACTCCACAATACCAGATAGGATGCAAGCTTGTTAATCCAGGGGGGGGGAATAAAGCAAACTTTGAGGAACAGGGTGCTCATTGAGAACTTGGGCCCCTTTCTGTTGCCCCAGTGCAGGTCAATCTCAATGGTTGTAATGTCTCAAACAATTTTCAGGTGAACGGGCAGCAGTTTAGGCCCAAAGATTTAATTTTTTTCTGTGCCATATTCCTCTGCTCACACCAGTCCATTTCTGAGTAAAGCAACCCTGCATGACTTCTCTGGACCCAAGCATAACAGCAAGCTTCCCACACAAACTGCTAGCCCAGTCCAAGGAAAGTTCTTTCTCACCTTCATAAGCCAAACCTCACAGTCCATAGTTCTTACTGGATTCAAGCCTTTCAACCCTGACAAGAATCATCCATCAAGCTGTACTTCCAACACTGCAAGTCATCTCTTAGGCCAAGGTTTCAAATACTTCCACATTCCTCTTGAAAATAGCTCCAAAAGGCCAAAGCCACACAGTTAGGTGTCTAACAGCAACCCCCCTCCTTGGTACCACTTTATTGTTGCAGTTAGGTTCACACTGCTGGTAGAAATTAGCCAACCAAGGGCAGCTTGTGGGAAAAAAAGAGGTTCATTTTGGCTTACAGGCTCGAGGGTAAGCTCCACAATGGCAGGGGAAAATGATGGCATGAGCAGAAGGTGGACATCACCCCCTGGCCAACATAAGGTGGACAATAGCAACAGGAGAGTGTGCCAAACAATGGCAAGGGGAAACTGGCTATAACACCCATAAGCCCGCCTCCAGCAATACACTGCCTCCAAGATGCTTCAATTTCCAATTATCATCAGCTGGGCAACCTAGCATTCAGACCCTCTAAGTTTATAGGGGACACCTGAATTAAACCACCACAAATACAGAAGCCAAAAAGTGTTTGCAAATAAAACATCTTATTTCTCTGTTTTTTAAATTAAGTAGAAACTTTGTATGGACACATCATATGTTGGTAACATCATTTCCCTCCTTCCTGTGCCCACTCCACTGAGGGCCCTCTTCAATTGGATTTCTGGTATTCACAATGGAGTTGTGGGTTATAAATTGTGAGAGCAGCCGTCAGTCACTGGGGGGAAGCAATGCTTCTGGATATCCCCTTCCACCCTGTGGCACTTGCTATGTTCCCACCATTCTTCCACAAAATTCCCTCAGCTTTGGTGGGTGTGCTTTAAGTCTATTTTAGTGTTGAGATTTCAGCAGCACCAGGATTTCTGCTTTGGTGTGTTTTGAGTGCCCTGAGTGTCTACTGGCGTCACCCTAGCACAGGTTGTCAGGCTCATGGTAAAGGCAGCACTCTTGCTCATCCCACCAATTTCTCTGTGGTTTCAACTGGGCCCTAGCTGATCTGCCAGGAATAGCACATCTTCTGATAGGGTGTCAGTTATCTTTTCTTGTCTTGTTGGTAAATTTTGAGGCATTGCTACTTTAAAGAGTTTTTGATGGGTGTAGACTATCTTTTGGCCAAAGACTAATAGGATCTTCTCACTGGAGTTCGTGATCCTAGTCTCCATAGAATTCTTACTTGCTTCCCAGTTCCAACTACGGGTCCCTTTCCACTGAGCATACCTCTTAGCCAAACAGAGAGTCACTGGTTACCCACCTAGGCTGGGTGCCACCATGGCATACATGTGTATATCTTGTCAGTCTGGTTGCTTTCATATAGCAGTGTCCCCTACTTGCCTACAATGGTGCTGGTCATTTTATCCCTGCAGCTTATGCATCACCTTTCAGAAGTATATGAGCTAACCATCTGGGAACTGGTTTCCTTCCAGATTCCATATTCCAGTCATGTCTCTTGATGTTCTGTGTTGCCAGCAACTGGTGTCTTCACCAATAGGGTCTTATTTTTGACCTCAGGTGGGTAATCAAGTGCTTTGACCAAAATCTGTCTTGTTTTGAGGACCTTGTAGTTCTCTCCGATCAACAGCTCAGTGTGGGTTATAACCAATTTCTGGTGCTGGGAGTTACAAACAAGAGCCAAATGTTTTAGGATTGTGCTTCATCCTACACTATCCAGAGCCCTTCTTACCATATGATCCTCCCCATACTCATATCGAGGGTTGTAGCATTTAGTTTGCTATCCAGGAGGAAGGGTTCTATGATACCAATATATTTGGCTTATTTTATGTATATTTCCTCTAGCCACCTCCCTAACCAATTCTGTTACCCCAAACCCTCCTAACCCTATTATTTGTCAATTGAGTTACCTGTCAGGTATGCCTGCAACTCAAGCTGCATCAGGTTAGGAACCACATATGAGGCAGAACATGTGGCATTTGTATTTTGGTGCTTGTGTTAACTCACCTAATTTGATCTGTTCCAAGTCCATCCATTTTTCTGTTGATTCCAAATAATTCTTTAAACATTTGTTAAAGTAAGGGAAGTAGGGTTGTGACATCCTTCTCTAGAATACATGCACACCATTCACACATGCAATCACACTAAGTTGAAATGTTGCTTTCAACAATTGTGAGGACAATCAGTCGCTTTTAATGAGTTCATTGCTTTCAAAATATGGTCAGCATATCTCATGCATACTCTAGTTTGCAGTGGAAGCAGTCATTGTGGAAGGAGGCCAAAGAGCATAGCTTAAGATCAGTTAGCATCTCTTAACATTTTTTGGTCAACATCTATCATTTGTTCTGTTCAGGGCAGAGGTCAGCTAAGGCAGGGGAAACCTGATCACATTGCTTTAAGCAGGCAGATTACATGGTTGTGAGATTAACTTCAGGGAAATTTACAAGACAGAAACTTATAAGAAAAAGCATCTTGTAATAATATTCTCAGAAAAGTTATTTGTAAGGTCTATAAAAGCATTCCCACAGTTCTTCTCACAGTTCATTTCCATATTTTGTTCTAACAATGATGCGAACAATTTTTTCAAGTGGGTCCCTCCAGGAAGACCATTCTGCCTGAGTAATGAGGGAGTCACATGGTACAAACCATGATATCTTCTCTTTTCAATGAATTAGGGTTTTTTCACTTGCAGCAAATTGTTTTGCTTATTGGTATTAAAAAATTTTTGCTTTATCATAAATTTGACATTTTACTATGAAATTTCATTTCCCATATTGTCCTGTTTAATATGTACCTGATGGAAGCTTTACTGTAAGACCCCTGTGCTAAATTACTGAGGCACTACTAATGGAGGTAAGGTATATAATGAAGATGAGGTGTTTGGCAGGAAATTAGTTGTTTCTTTGAAGTAAAATGAAATAGTAGTTTTAGGATCTGTCATGTTTTTCTATGTACCAGTTAATGACATTGGTTTTATGAACA
Organism: Jaculus jaculus; assembly: GCF_020740685.1. NCBI lineage: Eukaryota > Metazoa > Chordata > Mammalia > Rodentia > Dipodidae > Jaculus > Jaculus jaculus. The sequence continues at coordinate 84,754,817 of NC_059103.1, forward strand.
CATTTTCACCAATTCAACATTATTTCTTTAAGTGTTCCTTAAAGCAAATGAACAATTTCTCTCCTCTTGATGTTACCCTTTTGTGCTTGATCTCTATATTCTTCCATTTATCACTCAGAATTTGTTCCCCTTTCCCCACGTTACCCTCTGTAAATGTGTATCTCTATTTCCTTGTTTTCTACCTCTACTTTCCTAGGCAGGTGGGTCATAAGAGTTGGTACATTCCAGAGGAATTGGTTTTCTCATAAGCCACTAAAAAGGAGAAGGTCAGAGAGAAGGTTGACCAGTTGACCATGGTCTGAATCACACAAGTGTTTTGTTCTTCAGGCAGAGCTACTTGTGTTGAAATAGCCATTGGAGCAACTCACACACTCATTCATACCAGATAGCACAAGTGAAATTTCTAGGCAAAGGTTATCTTGGAAATTAGACTGTCCTATGAGTTTTATTAGAAACACTGGCCAAGTGTTCAGGTGGCAGTAGGAGGTGAGAAATGCGTTCAAAGATGTGAGGCAGGAAGCAATATATAAAGCAAGCTACAAGGCATGGGTAATGCTGTTGACAGTTTGTAAAGAATAGTAAAACAGACAAAGGTGAGCTCACACCACACAGGCAGAAGAGCAATAAGCTTCTCTTTCTCAGCAGGTAATCCCCCAAAATCTATTTATTCTAAGTTGAGTTTTAGCCATTCCGAAATTAAATGTTCCAGAATTTCTGTGTTCCTCACATAGACATTTATTTTTAAAATAAGCCTTTAGTTATTTCACATAATTATTCATTGGCCCAAGTCATACTTTTGCATATCAGTTTTGTCATCTGTATGTATTCTCAGTCAAGTAACTCTTCCTAGCTCTGCTTTTGAATCTTCTTGTGCTTTACTTATTTGTGATGTAGGCATCTCATGTCATAGTTCTTCACAGTAACCATCTCTTTGACTGTAGTTCTGCATGATGAAATTCTCTCACACTGTAGTTATTCCCAGTACACTTCTCTCTCACAATATAGTGTTGTTTCCCACAATATAGTTCTCTTATGCTGTAGATCTTCACAGTATAGCTCTCTCATACTGTATTTCTTCTCAGTATGGCTTTCTTTCACCATAGTTCTTCATGATGTAGTTCTCTCACACTGTAGTTAGTAGTGTAGTTTTCACTCACTGTAGTTTTTCATGATATAATTCTTTACAGTGTAGTTCTCTCAGACCAGTTCTTCATAATGTGGCTCACTCACTGTAGTTTTTCATGATATAATTCTTTACAATGTAGTTCTCTCAGACCAGTTCTTCATAATGTGGCTCCTCTCACATTGTAGTTCTCCACCATGTAGTTTTCTTATACTATATTTCTTTACAATGTGGTTCTTTCTCACTGTAATTATTCAGAGCATAGTTCTCTTACACTGTAGTTTTTCAGTGTAGTTTTCTCACATTATAATTCATTACAATGTGGTTCTCTCAAACTGTAGTTCTTCACCATGCTGTTTCTGGCAGAGTTCCTTTTCACCCTTAGCCTAGCCATAATAAACATCTTTACAGTGCAGCTCCATAAGGATTCACAATTTATGTTTATGTGTTAAGGCAAAATTTCAGCAAGTGCCATTCAACATTTAAAACATCCTCCTACCTTTCCTCATCCCCTCCCTCACCCTTACATTTTTGTTGTAAGACATACTACCTAAAATAGGGTAGATTTCATAGTCTCCCAAGAAAGGCTGGTTCTCCACAACTCTCAACTCTACGTATCTGTCTCTTTCTGTAACAGATAGGTTTATATATAATTTCAAAACTACAGCTGTCATGAGAATTATAAATAAGATCTTAGCAATTGCAAGAATGACTCACTGCACTAAAGAAAATGCAAAACATGTTAACAAAATATATAACAAGGATATATATATATATATATATATTCATTTCCAAAACTTTTCTGACATTGTTCATGAATCCATAGTCTTCAGATTTCTTTTTGATACATTTATGTCTGTGTGCATGTTGTATGTATAGGAGAATGCATGTATACAGGTGAACATGTAAAATTTTACACATATGTGTTGAGGTCATAGAATAAACTCATATGTTGTCCTCAGGAAGCTACACCTTTGAGACAGGGTCTCTCGTTGGCCTAATGCTCATCAATTAGGCTAGACTGGCTAGTCATGAATCCTCCTGTCTCTGCCTCACCATAACTAGGATTGCCATGCTTGGCATTTTATTTGGGTACTAGGCTTGAACTCAGGTCTTCATGCTTGTACGTGAGTCATTGTAGACAACCCTTGAAGTCTAATAGTCTTGCTACCCCACTTGCTCCACCTCTGCTTTCTAACTGCTGCTGCAATGTGACCAGTTGGCCTTCTGCTCCCGGTTCCATGCCTCACCTGCCATGACTGAATCTATGCCCTGCAATCCAGAATAAACCTTGTACTTCCTGAAGCTGTTCCATGTCTGGTACAACCATTTTCAACTGTATGGATGGTTCTGACTGTTCTTCCATTTTTCTTCTTAAAGAGGTTGTAGTAGTTGTTCAGAAACTTATTTGTACTGTCATATGCCCATCCCATCAGAGGTAGCATAGGTGTACTCTGAGAAGTGATGGAATCCTATGTTGCTGAACACAATGAAAGAGAGTGAATAAGTTGATACTCTAGCTCTTCCAAGGCAATCATTCTACCTTAGTCTTACATGACATAAAAATGCCTATAATCAACATAGTGGGGAAATGCCCTGGGAGTCCCATTATTGAGGATCACCACATGGTTCTGCTGATCTTCTGTTCTCTTTATGAGAGGTAAGAATGAAGTAACAACAGTTACTTGGGGCAGTTGGGTGGAAATCATCTTATCATATGTACTGAGCATGAATATATAAGTTCTTCTTCATGAGTGACGGGAAAATAAATGTTAATTATATGTGTGACTGCTTGTTTACCTGAAAGGTTTTAGGAGACAAACACAGGATAAGATTGTATTAAGAATATATTAATTTTGCCAAAAGAAGGACTTAAAGAATGATATTATATACTTACACAGCTTTCTTTGAAAGCAAACTGAAGGACTATATTAGCATATATACACATCTTAGTACCATAGTTAATGACAATTGTAATTATTATTATCACTAGTATTGTTTTTAGTTATTTTATATCAGCCTGGGTCTGAATTGGTTGCCTATCATCTAACCACATTAAATCATCATGTGGACTGGTTAATTCTGTCTTTTTTGGAACATATTTGAAATGTTTTATTAGGCATTACCACCCACTTGAGAGTGACTCCTCCCTGAAAGTTCCTGAAACATAGAGGTTGCACCATATGCAAAACCTTGTGCCTCTGCCTGCACTTTTTCCACTTTTTAACAGTTTGAAGCCAATAGCTTAGAACAAAATGACTGTTAGAGCTGGGTTTACACTTCAGTAAAAGGGGAACATTTGTCAGATGATAAACTTTTATAGTTCCTGTGCATGGTGTGGTTGGCAAAGGAATAATTAAAATCCACAGTGTATCCTTTTTCCTCAATCTATTTTCTTTTAACCTAAGGCCATCTATAAGCCTAACTTAACTCAGTCAGCTATAGAGGCAAATGTTTTCTTCTTGTATTTCAGATAATTTTTTACACTTTCTTGGGAAAGTTATAGAATACATTGCCTAAACATATACCTACTCTTAATGCTGTGTCTCATCATGGCCCCAAGACCTGTGTTTGAACAGGCAGAGGGCAATCATAAAAGCTATATTCTATTGAGTGTTGCCTTGTGGTTATGAGGATGAAGGGAGAGATAGGTGTAAGACTAGCTGTTCTTCAAACCATACACTGAGGGAAGATCATTTCCTTTCTTTAGTTATTGCAAATGCATCCTGAGCATGGAGCATAAAATTTTTGCCCAGATTCCATTTTATAATGTTTCTCTGTTTTATATTTGGCTTCAGAAACCCTTTTCATTAGTAGTAGAAATTGCAGGTACATTCTTTTTTTAGAAATTATAAAACCAAGATATGCCAATACTTGTAAGTCTGATAAAATTATGAGAAAGTATGGGAGATGCTAAAACCATAGATTTTACTCATTAAACAATATCTCCACTTATCTATATTAGTCAATAACAATAAATTTGAGTAACAAAAGAATTAGTTTTGTTTTAAATAAAAATGATTTTAAAAACTCTTTCAAAAGTTTTTATTTTGTGTTTTTTGGTGATAGGGTGTTGCTGTGCAACCCAGGCTGTCCTTGAACTCAGATCTCCTTACTTCAGCTCCCCAGTGCTTAGGTTATATGCCACCTCAGCTAACTAAAATTTCTTAAAATTATTATTTCATGAGCCGGGCATGGTGGCACATGTCTTTTAATCCCAGTACTTGGGAGGCAGAGGTAGGAGGATAACAGAGAGTTCAAGTCCAGCCTGAGACTACATAGTGAATTCCAGGTCAGCCTGGGATAGAGGGAGTCCCTACCTCAAAAAACCATATACATATATATATACAAAATGATTTGGCAATAAAGACTGCATAATTCATGAGGAGATTGTAAATTTTGTACTGCCACTATTCTTGTTTTAGTTATATGAACAAAAAAGTGTATGTGGAACAAAATACAGCTGTTAACTTCAACACAGACACAGACACACAGACAGACACACATACACACAAAACCATTGGAAAAAATCAGTTCCATGTATGCCATTACTGTATGATAAATCTCAAATAAATATTAATGAACAACATTTGACAGACCATGGTCTTATAATACATACAGGATGTAGTAATTAAAACACACTCCAAAACTTATGTTATATGGGGATGTATGTGGGATAATTCATCAGAAATTCATGACATTTATAGCATCTGGAGTCTGGAAAGGAATACAGTGCTAGAGGAAAAATTTCTTCCTTTTGTTCTATACCTTTTTCTCCCCAGAATAAATAGAGTTATGTGAAGAGTTAGTGAAAACTCCCCAATATTTAATTCTTTGTCATTATGGCACCATTATTGTACAATTTAAAAATCACATTATCACAGAGAAACTTCGTTGTATTTATGTTACAGTAGAAGATTGAAATGCTAAGAAAGTTTAACTAAGTCAAAAACCTTGTTAAAAAAAGGATCAGAAAATTATTCCCAAAAATGAATTTTTGGGAATCAGAATAACAGTCCTTCAAGAATAAGTTCAACATTAAGTTAAATGTGGGCTATTCATTATTGGACACATTCAAACCTGGAGTTTTGTAAAGGGGATGGGGTTGCTTAGTTACTGCCTTTTTGAGGAGAGCTAGGAAATGATTTATAAATGACCTTTGGGAAATACTGAGTCAGGAAATTAGTATTTTAAGGATAGGTTCATGGCAGCTATAGAAACATGGCTGTTTAGGTAAGTGAGTGCTTGATAGATTGGCTTTTAGAGACTTGTTCATTGAGGTGAGCCTCTTCTTAAGTGGCTATTTTTTGACAGTGAAGAGCTGCCATTGACTGGTTGGATTGCAGAAGCATATTCACTGGGGGCAATCTATCACTGGCTGATTCAATTGAAACCAATTTGGTTGCTATTTGCTGTTAACATAATCAGAATGTTCTTAGATATATGGAAATTTTTTGTCATTTTGTTCTCCTTTAATGTAGCTATTCTCTACTCTGGGTGTCTTTCTAGCCTATCCTCTCATTTCCAAACAGCTTATGTTGGTCATTTCTATGAAAGTGTGTCTTCTGAGTTACTTAGTAGTTAGATACCACAGTTGTCCTAGTTCATTCTCACTCATTTTTCTCCTAGATCAATGAATTATTAAAGAAGCATAGACATCATTTTACAGGGGCAGGAGAGTTATGTTCTGAAATTATGGCATTTTGTAGACAGAGAAGTCTAGGAAGAGCCCATATTTCTGTGAGTCTATTTGAGGAATTTGCTATTACAGGCAATCAGCAGTCTATTTACATGATGGACTAATGATTTTGAGTGCTGGAAGAGAGAAGAGGTTTGCGCACAGACAGGAAATGATGAAGCAGCTAACATTATCAGGATCTTTCTTTCTCTCTCTCTCTCTCTCTCTCTCTCTCTCTCTCTCTCTCTCTAACTAGGTATGCACTTTTGAGGACCTATGGAGGGAGGCATGGGAAGAAGACCTGCATTCATGAAAAAAGACTTTGCAGATATGTGAAATGTATGTAAGTTTGATTTAGAACAGTTCAATGATGAACCTTGATAAATACAAGAGAAGGCAATCTCACCAACTCCTTTCTGATTCTTGTGGAAAGGTGGCATTTAAACCCTTGGGAGACATTATTCTTGTGGACTTCTAGGACAGAAACCATCAAGAATTGTAGTAGTGAGGCCTCATCAGCCAGGTAGGGGGGCAAAAGTTATTGCCAAGGAGAAATGGAGCAGGAGGGTAAGCTCAGGGAAAGTGTTGCTGAAGTAGATTTGCAAGCCCACAGAGGCTGTGAAGAACTAGGGAGACATTTTCAGAAAGACGAGTTTTGTGGAATATAGGAACAGGATCAGGATATTTATGTGATTGTTACTTATATCGCTGTACTTGTGTAATTGTTGAAGTGGTTCCAGTCTGTATGGATAGGATTGATTCCTAGGGATATTCAGGTTATATTTAATTCTGCATAAAATCAATGTTGACCCTTTCCAACTTTAATTATTATTTAGGAATTTTAAGCATTTTCTCTGTTTCTAGGGATAGTGAATTTATTCACTTATTTAAATAACTATGTCTTCAGAGAACAAACCCTTCTGAGAGGTTCACAGTAGGGCAAAGTTCATAGAATGGTGTTTGTGATCTAGTCATTAATAGTCATAGTGATTACTTGTATATAAGTCAAATATTTATGTGAAGAGATGAAAAAAAAGTTGCAGAGAGAAATTGGCTTTTAGGGACTCATAGCTGGAGCTGAGAAACATGTCAGAACCATATCCATACATGAGCCCACTCTGTATTATCAAGCTACCACCAACTGTGGCCTACAAGAGGACCTACACCTATTAAATTCTCTGTAAAAAGAAAAATAATAATAATGGCTATCCCATTTATCTGGTGCTAGCTTTACTCTCTGTTGGAGAATCTGCTTCTCTTTTTTAGATAGACGCAGATCCTAAGGAGAGAACCACCCCATCATACCTCAAAAGGGCCTCAGCTGAAACTAAGAATAATTTGCAAAACAAGCAAGGGTGCTGTTTTTTTGGTTAACCTGGTACAAGCACAAGGGTGAAGGACATCAACACAGAGAACACTCAACTCCTAGAAAATCAGATATCCGGAGACACAGAGCCTCCCAAGATGTCATCACCGAAGCAGACCCAAAATGAATCCAACATGGCTCAGGGAAATTTTGCGGAAGAGGGGACAGAAAGAATGTCAGAGCCACACAATGGGTTCTGATATGTACAGACATTTTCTCCTACCCATAACTGTGGGCTAACTCCACAATGCATGACCCATATACTTCAACAAGGAGGGGTCAAGGGGAGGGGGTAGGATATGGAGGAGGCCAACAATGGTACCAACTTGACTGTATTCACTGAGTACAAAACTAATTAATTAAAAAAGAAAAGAAAAAGAAAAAAATCAGCTGGGTAGAGTCAGGAAGACCTCCTCAAGTGTGGTGAAACCTCAGACACAAAGGGTATTAGTTAGCCCCCAGGTGGTGACAGGGAGAGGCAGTGTGCATTGCAGTTATGCGTAAATTCATGAGAGATTTTCCAGGGAAAACTGAACCTTCAAAAATGAGCATTTCAGTAGATGTCAAGAGGTCAAAGATGATGTTGGTGAAGTTAAGGACACATGAAATGAGTTTGAGCAAAGCAACAATAAAATTAGATTTGTGTTAAAGTAATTGATTTGATGACATTAGTAATAAATAAATATCAATAATTGCATATTTTCACTAGTTAGTATCTCTTTAAGCAATCTCCCTGCTTTTCTTATGCCTTATTATAATACCCTGTTTAATCACCTGAAAGTCTCATCATGATTTAGAGATTAGATAAGAAATTCAGTGAAACTGATCTTAAGAAGTATTGTTAATATTCCCTCATATGAGAGCCAGTCTTGTCCTTTCAAGCAAGAAGCCACATTCTTATTTTAACTTTTTTCGTTTTGTATTTTTTTTTTTTTTAATAAGAGAGAGGGAGAGAATTGGTAGGCTAGGGGCTCCAGCCACTACATTCAAACTCCAGTCTCATGTGCCACCTAGTGGGCACATGTGACCTTGTGCTTACCTCACCTTTGTATGTCTGGCTTATGCAGGATCTGGAGAGTCAAACATGGGCCCTTAGGCTTCCATGTCTTAACTACTAAACAATCTCTCCAGCCCCACACTCCTATTTTAAATAAAATGCTAAAAATACATATGGTATTTCTTACTCAATTGAGAATCATATTTGAAAAAGCCCTTCTTCATAGAAAAATGCCTGTCACTACTGCTCCAACAGGGCACATAATCTTTGGACGATCAAACTACCAGTCCACATTTTTGCTTCTAGATGTTTCCCCCACCACATTTCTTTTAGCTTCTCTCCACATTAGTGATGTAATTCCCTCAGGGATGCTTGTACAAAGGAAGGCATCTGTTTCTATTGCCTCCTAGAGGGAGGAATAGGATCTCTATACATCATTAAGTACATAGTATCATGCGTTTGAACTTTTCATGAGGCACAAGTACAAAGACCAAGAATCGAGGGCTACAGACCGGTTTTTTTCTCCTTTAACTATGCTTACCCCTTTCTCCACCCCTCCTTTCCTCTCTTTCTCTCCTTCATTTTTGTACAAAATTAGTAAAAAGAAGAGGTATTCTATTTCTGTTTAAGTGTGAATTTACATCATAAACTAGAATATGATGTAATTTTTTCCTACAATATCTTTGAAGCATAATGTGTCTCAAATGGTTCTATAGATCAAAAGAGAGTCTTAATCAAAGTACAAAAATCATGTATAGAGGTACAAAGAATACTGCATGAGAAAAATAAGCTATATATCTGTGAAGCAGCATCATTAATTCATTTTGTAACTTACTCTGGTTATAAAGCACAGTGTAAATTATGAATGTGTTCAATAATAAAGTACTAATGAACTATCTCTGTATCACAAGTTAGGTTTCTTTTCTTTTCTTTTTAATAGCTATAACTTTAGCAGGCTACAGCCCTTTCAGTGGTCATTTCTTTGAGGTTTCAAGGGTGTTCTCACTGGCTAGTCCTCACCTTTCTGAGAATGCAGATTGGTAGACACCCAGGAATTTCTGATGGAGAATTCACAGTATCTGCGTAAACTCCAGTGAAGGACAATTGAAGTTTCCCCTTGTGCTAGCTGTGGCAGTAGGGGGAGTAATGAACAGTCATCTCACCCCTAGTAAATTCTGATCTACCTGTCTTTCAGTTTCAGATTTCTGTTTGATCAAACACTGTCTAACTAAAGGTTTCAACTGAGAACCATGTGACTTTGTGTATGATTTCCTTAAGCAAAATTATCAACCCATTTTAACATGAGATCAATGCACATATCTGTGTAGGCACATATCTGTAGCCTACACTTGAAAAATGTAAAGTTATTTTTTGAGTTCCAGGAATTTTATCTCAAAAATATGATAATAATTTTATTTAAAATCCTACCTTTGTCTGTTATGTCTGCTATTAAAATTATCATGGACTGAGAGATTGATAAAGAAATCTGTTGCACCACCCAGTTCTGGAGGCTGACAAGCTCAAGATCCAAGTATCAGCAGATTGAGTGTCTTTGAAAGATAGACATTTCTTAGTGTGTTCTCATATGGTGGAAAGAGGAAAGGCAGCTACTTGAAACCTCTTTTACAAGGTTTTATGAGTACAAAGGCATATTGGCAATTACTTCATAAAAGGATAATACTGTCACATTGGTTGTTATATTCAAACATAGTTGTTTTGAAGGGATGCTAACATTTGGACCATAACAATAGGTTCTGTTCAAATTCTTTCATTTATAATCTTGGTCTACTAACACATTGGATTTTAGACTTCCTAAGTATAGGAGGCTGTCCTGTTTATTGTAGAGTATTAAATATTCTTACTGGGGTCTCGTGGTACTAAATGGTAGGAGCGCTTCCCATCCCCCATGCTAAGTCACAACAATCAAAAGTGTTTTCAGGGGCAAAAGAGATAGCTCAGTCATTACAGTGTTTGCTTGTACACATGAGGAGCCTCAAAACCCTCATTTTAAAAAGCCATGTGTGGCCGGGCGTGGTGGCGCACGCCTTTAATCCCAGCACTTGGGAGGCAGAGGTAAGGAGGATCGCCGTGAGTTCGAGGCCACCCTGAGACTCCATAGTGAATTACAGGTCAGCCTGGGCTAGAGCGAGACCCTACCTCAAAAAAAAATTCAAAAAATCAAAAAAAAAAAAAAAAAAGCCATGTGTGGTGGCACATAATTGCAATCTCAGTACTGGGGAAGCAGTGATAGACAGATCCCTGGAAACCAGCCAGTCTAGACTAATTGCAAGTTCTAGGCCAGTTGAGCGGCTTTGTCTCAATAATGGCTGGTGGTGCCTGAGGAATGACACTCAAGGTTGTTCTCTGGTCCCTACATGCATGCACCTACATGTGCAAGTGTAACCATACATATCTCCACCTGCATCCTCATTAGCATGCACACACAGAGAGAACATATATTTTCAGTTATCATTCCATATCTCCTCTGGCCTACAATCAACCCTAGTTGAGAACCATGGTCCTAGTTAGTAGTTTGAGTTTACATTTTATCAGTTTGGGATAAAAAATGTGAACCGTGGTCTTGAAGTCATAAGAGAAGGGTAGGTACAAAAAAAGAGGCATGCAAGTAAAATTAGATGTGAATGAATCATTACTGAAAATAATTATTGGAAATAGTCCATGTGCCCATCAGTTTGTAAATGATAAAATGTGGCACAGCAGAGATTCAGCAGTAAATAGGATTGAACTACTAAACATTGGAAAAACATTTGACATTTCAAAGGAATTTCAAAACAATTCTCAACAAAAGAAATCAGAAAAAAGGGCACATACTCTATGATTCTATTCACATGAAGTGCAGAGAAAGAATTATAGAGAGGAAAACACAGATGATAGATACTTGAGGCAGGTATGAGAAAAGCTTGATTGTAGACATAAAATATTTATGGTTATGAAAATGTCCTCTACAGCAGTTCTGTAAGCATAGTGTTCTGCATGTCATTGTTATTAATGCAAAGATTGTAGTTATGACTGCACTTTGCCAAGTTGCATGAAATATACACTCAAGTGGATTAATTCTATTACATTTGAATGATACCTCCTAAAAGCTGTTAAAAACATATGTGAAGGCATAGGAAGAGATAATAATACAGAGGATAGGATGAGAAGTGTAAACCCTTTACATAAATATCCTATGACAGTTGATCTTGTGGAAATGGGCATGGATGCCTAGGGCTACAGTTGATTGGCAGCTCTGACTTTGTCTTGGGATATCCCCTGGCAGTCACTATTTTTATGCAGCTGCTCGCTCTTCTTGGGGCCCATCAGAATTGTCGCATAAATGATTTGGCAACTCCAAGATCCTTGGCAACTCTCATCTGGGAGCCCTAAGGCCCTTTCAGAAAGTAGGAATAAGTAAGAGTGGAGGCTCCATATCTTCCAGTCAGCACCCAGTATGAAATAAGACAGCAGAGATTAACGCTGAGTGGCTGGCAAGCACTGAGCTCCAATGTCTCCTCAACCTTGTTGGAGAGATGCCTCTGCTTAAGGAAATATGAATTAAATGACCACAATGCATGTTTAATGTAAACTGATTTTTAAAAATATTTATTTATTTATTTATGAAAGAGAGGATGAGGATGTCTGTGCCAGGGCCTCTAGCCACTGCAAACAAACTTCAGATGCATGAGCCACCCTATGCATCTGGATTTATGTGGGTACTGGGAAACCAAACCTGGGCCTTTGGCTTAGCAGACAAGCTCCTTAACAACCAAGCCATCTCTCCAGCCTAGTAAATATTTTATTTATTTATTTGCTATTTATTTATTTATTATCAGAGTGAGGGATCAGGAGAAAGAATGGGTACACCAGGGCCTTTTGCCTCTGCACCTCTAGATGCATGTGCCACTTTGTGAATATGGCTTTACCTGGGGTACTGTAAACTGAGTTTTTCAAGCAAATGGTAAGAAAGAAACTATAGGTTGGATGGAGGTAGGAGGATTTTAAGAAAAACTTTAAAATTGACTTTGAAGAAGGTCTTGTGCTTGGAGACCTGGGTGTGCACACGTGTGCGCACACACAGGCTCAGTCATCATCTGACTCAATGGCTGGGACAGTAACTTTGCTCTTGGAGAAAGGGACAGTAGTCTCTATTTCTTATAGTCATTAGGAGACTTCACCAGAGCCCCAGTTGAAAACATAGAGGAATTGGGGAAATGAGCAAGAGTGATGATTTCTAGGTGAACTTGATACCAGCACAAGGGTGAAGGTGATAGACTCTGAGAACACTCAATACCTACCAAACCAGGGATCCAGAAGTACCTAAGAACTCATCACTGAAGTAGACCTAAAATGAACCCAACATGGCTCCAGGAATTTCACAGAAGAGGGGCTGGAAAGATTGTTAGAGTCACAAGTGGGGACATTACACACAGAGGCATTGGCTCTTATCCATGACTGTTGGCTGCCCCCACAATTCAAAATCCATAATTCACATGGGGATGACCAGCATCCCCAACAAAGAGGACGCTTTTGTGGGGGGCAGAAATGAGGGAAAGGATGGTAGCAACATGTACTGTTTACATACTGAGTATATCCATAATTAATAAAAGAAGATACACTGATTATAATGATTGTATACACTTGTCTTCAAGAGTATATTTGTGTGACCCATTCAGATTTGATTAGACAAAATATTCTTTTGTGTACTTTAGCATACTTTCATAATTGCAATTAAATGAATATAACATGACTTCTCCTGTATCTTTATTAGATAATTTTTTGAAAATATAAGTTGATATGGGAGTTAGAAGTTTTGTGTTTTACATGAAATGTGCTTATTTTCAAAATGTCAATGTAGCTGTTGATTAGTGTGATATTTGAGATACTGCCACATGTCTTTGAAGTCAAATGCCTAATTAAAAGATATTTATAAAGTACAAAGAAAACTGTACTACTTTTAGGTGGCTACTATATGAAAATAGGGGCTGGAGAAATGGCTTAGTGGTTGACACTTGCCTACAAAGGCAAAGGACCTTCAGTTCTCTAGGACCCACATAAGCCAGATGCACAAGATGGCTCATGCATCTAGAGTTTGTTTGTGGTGACTAGAGGCCTTGGCATGTCCATTCTCCCTCTCTCCTTCTCCTTCTCCCAGTCTCTCTCTAATAAATAAATAAATAAATGTAAAATATATTTTAAAACAAGAAAATGTAATAAGCGTGGAGACAAAAATAAAAATAAAAAAAAACAAAACTTCTCAATTTCTCTAGTCCCAAATCTCCCAACAAGGGCCCCATGTGCTGTGGAGGCTCTAAGAGTGAATCATGGTGACAGGACTTCTTGTGCTCTGTCATTCCCCCTTGTCTTTGTGGACCTGCCTCTGTTCTGTCCATACTGCCTCTGCTTTTTTTTCTCATAAGGATGACTTTCTTTGTTTATCAGGCCCTCTCAGATTCAGAGTGAGCTCATCTCAAGATCATTAATTATGTCTTTACCCTTTCCCAAAATATCCACGTGCATGTTTCCAGGTATGTCTATCTGGGTTGAGCTATCATCACCTCATGAAATAACTCAGTAGCCAGTGACTATTATCTTCATCATGATTTTATTTTATAATTTCCTAAGGGCTAAAATGAATGAAAATTATATATTAGTCCCTTTCCCACTATTATGATGCTCCTCTTTTGCCTTCTTTTAATCATCTATAAGGCCTCATGTTTTCCCAGGAACTATTCAATGACACAATCATTATTTTCATTTTACATAATATTATACCAAATATTTATTGAATGACAAGAAGCAAGAAGTCTAGTGTAAAATTTGATAATCAGGAAGTTCATTCTGGAAGGGAAAGAAGTTAATCCATTTATGGTTGCTCTCTCTCTCTCTCTCTCTCTATATATATATATATATATGTATATATATATATGTGTGTATATATGAATTCATTTTTTATTTGAAATTAAGAATTACCTGTTATATTACTTTCCACAAACAAACAATGATTTTCATCATTTTTTCAAGGTCACATAAACAGGGAGAGTGAGTGACTCTGTTGACTTAAAGGATATGCCTCCATATGGAAGGATTACTATAGTACACAGAATATGTAATGTTCATCATCCCATCACTAGATCGAAGCCAGAAGTTTTAATTATGTGCCTCTAAGATGTAATAGCTTTTGAAGTGATGATTAAAATGAATCTCTGCTTTGCTGAGCAGCAGGGCTCTGTGGAGAATCTGAGGCAAGCACTGAAGATGCTTTTTCTCCTCTCTCCCTTTTCATAGATTTAATAGAAATCTTTCCCCCCTCACTGCCCCTTTGTAGTGATATACAGACATAGTGTTTTCTATAGATAACACAACACAAGATCAAAATGTGCCGAAGTGAAATAAATGGCGGCGGAGGCTCATCTGTTGTCTGCAGGCAGCGCGTTGGCAGCCGTTCCTCTGCTTTAGTGCGGCCTTGACAGGCAGCCTGCTTCCTGACAGCGAAGCTAACATGCCTCAACAGGGGCTGCAGCAGCAGCTAGGGGTGATTAAACCTGTCTCTCCGTCAGGAAACTGCCTCTGATGTCTTTTCTCACAACTACTTATGCCTCATTACAAGCCTTCTTTCTTCTCTGTAGATTCGACTATAGGACTGCGAAGAAAGAAAGTGCTCACGCTGCATGCCTTGTTTTCACATCTCTTACCTTTATATTTTAGGTGGCAGGATGGTTTATTTTCTCATTAACAAAGAAGATGAAAACAGAGGAAACTATTTCTGAAATATTGAAGCTTGCACAAGCATTTCTAGAAAATAGAAATGCTTGAAATTTTTTCCATGAATACATTATAAATACACATAGATTCTCTGCTTCCACTAATATTTTCTAAGCAAATATTTTATTTTGGTTGTCTTAGTGCCTGTTATGAAATGGATTTGTGAGGTCTATGTAGATATATCAATATGAATTTGATATATTTATTTCTGTAAGCCCTTGATAAAAAACCATGGATTTAGCTACATGTACAGATGACAGTAAGTATTCAGTTTGGTGAAAACAGGCTTTTGGATGGACACGATTCTTGAAAAAGGGCATAAGCATTATGAATAGTATTGAGCTTGAGGGAAGCTATTCTAGGCTTGCCTCATGTATGACTCAGTAATGGATATATTTATTTAAAGAAAAAAGTACTCAGAAACTGATACATTCATTTCACACACCTCCTTCTATATTCCACCCATTTATTCTTTGCTTTTTATTGGCAAATGGATATAATATTTCTCAGTGAGTCAACATAAAGTTGGTGAAATTAAATATCAAGATATCCAAGGGTAAAGAAGCTGGTATGCTATTTCACCTGGTTTAGCTGTAGGCAGAGCCTAAGATGACAGACTTGTGCTCATCTTAAATGTGTTTTGATGAGGGTGTGGCAATGCTCAAGAAAATCCCAAAAGGATGGGTAGGATAGAGGAGAGAGATCACAGTAAGGATGTGTGTTGGCTCAGGTAAAGTCAGTTACTGGCCTGGTCACAGGAGAGGGCTGAGGAGCAAAGCTGTAACACAATTCTGATTTGCAACTATTGACTCGGTCTCCTTGAAGCAAGGGCTAGAACGTAAATTGCTCACTGCTGTGTAATTGTGCAGTTGGATGGTTAGAAAAGGAACCATAAACTTCCCTTATCTCAATTCCCCTGGGGACAATTCAATAGGGGAAGTTGGAACTATGGACCATTAGAAGAGAGCACTTACAGTAGTTGGTGATGTGTAATTTTATTCTATGTGCAAGTGAACTCATCACTGTTCACAATGTTGGCACTTTGAGACAAGTATCATGCCAGAAATACAAGCATGTCTTCTTATCTTTGTGTTAGTTAATAGATTACTGGTCTAATAAATTCAGTTCAAGGAGGTAGATTTGAATGAAATATAAGAAAGATTTGTTTGCACTTAAGGTGTGGGCATGAAATATAATGAAATAGGCACGTTGTCAGTCAGACGGATGAAAGCAGGGTGTGATAATAGCAGCAGTAAGGCTTATTGCTTTGGGATTTTGCAGTCCTGTATGTAGTTATTTGAAACTATGGGCATAGTAGTGATAGCATCATACATCAATTTGTAGTTTTTTAACCCTATTTTATTGAATTCCACAGAAGTACTATTACATGTAATTAATCAAGGCCAGTTTTTGTATCTCTAATTAGTCATAAGTGAAGCAAAAATGTTTTCTAAATATAGCTTGGAAGAAATAGAGAAGTTAGGTTCATGATTCATTATCTATGCCTTACAGACAAGAAGTCCAAGGCTGAAATGGGATGAATATTCCCTTATCCCTGTCACAGTACTGTTCATATTTTAATTTAGAAAAGAATGTAGTTGACTTACATTACTTTCAGTGAGTGTGATCATAAAATGTAAATCATCTTCAGTTGTATGCACAGTTGTCCCTCTCTGTGGGTGACTGTTTCCAGGACCCTGTGGAGAAAAATGTCCATTCAAACTCCTGGCATTATGCTTTCATATAATGTGCATATTTTGAATTACCTCTATATCACCAACATACTTCATACAATGAAAAGTGGCATGTAAGTCATTGCTATATGCATTGTTTAAGGAATAAAGGCAAGAAAATGTCTGTGAAAGTTTGGTACAAATATTAGATTTTTAAAAAAATATTTTCCATCCATGATTGGTTGAAGCTATGGATGTGGCAACTGAAGAGACAGAGGGCTGTTTGTCTATGTGCCTTTGGGGACATTTTAATGCCTATAAAATTTTTCCAAAAATTAGATTTTTGTGTGTTGATAAAAGAAATACACATGGAGGACTGGAGAGACGGCTTAGTGGTTAATTTGCTTGCCTACAAAACCTAAGGACCCATGTTTGACTCTCCCAGATCCCATGCAAACCAGATGCACAATGTGATGCAAGTGCAAGGTCACACACATGCACAAGGTGCTGAACACATCTGGAGTTTAATTGCAGTGGCTGGAACCCCCAGCTCACCAATTTTCTCCCTCTCTGTCTCTCTCTTTTGCTCCTAAAAAGGCTAGTTGTTGGGCTTGCCTCAAAGGAAAAAAAAAAGAAACACATGGAATATCCTATAATAAAATCTTTAAAAAGTAAAGATAACAATGTTAATTATTAGATACTTACATTTGTCCCATTTTTTTGTATATTGTTAAGTAATAATACAATAAGCACATTAACATGCACATTTCTCCTTTACTTACAGCAGTTATATCTTTTTTGCCAATTGCCTATTGTTTTTCATTTTTCTCTTTTATTGTTTTAGCAGATCTTCTAGGACAATTTGAAATGGAAAAATGTCAGTTGTTCACAGTGAAGTTAATCTAATATTATTATGTATGTCAATATCAGTTTGATACATCAGGAATTAAATGAATTAAGCAATTTTACATAGTTTTGCAGAATAAAGGAATGATTATATTTTTAAAATATTTTGTTTTAATTTTTACTTGAGAGCAACAGACAGAGAGAGAAAGAAGCAGAGAGAAAGAGAGAATGGGCAGGCCAGGGCTTCCAGCCACTGCAACTGAACTCCAGATGCATGCGCCCCCTTGTGCATCTGGCTAACGTGGGTCCTGAGGAATTGAGCCTTGAACCATGGTCCTTAGGCTCCACAGGCAAGCGCTTAACCTCTAAGCCATCTCTCCAGCCCATGATTATATTTTTAAAAGAATTTTTACTACTCAAAGATAGAACTGATTTATTTAAGAACTTTTTAAAATTAAACTTTAATATATAATATTATAATTCACTTTACCCAGTTTTTATCTACTTGTGATTCAAATTTATGTTGGATTTTGAAATTTTATTTTTCTGTAGCAAAATATCCATTACATTGGAACTTTGAAGTTTTTAATTATGTAATTTGGCATTTCATAAAAATCTTCAATGAAACCAAGCTTTCATTTTTATCTTCTATTTACTTTAATTTTTTTGGGAGGGTTTAAGGTAGGGTCTCATTCTAGCCCAGGCTGACCTGAGATTCACTATGCAGTCTCAGGGTAGCCTTGAACTCATGGCAATCCTCCTACCTCTGCCTCCTGAGTGCTGGGATTAAAGGCGTGCTCTACCACGCCTGGCTACTTTAAAATTTTTTAATGTTTTATTTATTTATTTATTAGAGTGAGAGTGAGAGTGAGAGAGAGAGATAAGAGAGATTTTTTTGTTTTCTAAAGGTGGGGTCTTGTGATGACAAGGCTGGCATGAAACTTCCTATTTAGTCCAGGCTGGCCTGGCATTTCTTACCTGTCTGCCTCATTCTCTCAATTGCTGGGACTACATACACTTGTGTGTCATCATGCCTGACTAGCAATCTTTTTAAAGCTTTCCTCTTGCAGGATGATGACCACATTGTAATAAGATTGATGTTTAAATAAAACAGTGTAAGGTTAGGTCAAGTTTGAGCCTTTTTATTTCACTAACACATCTTGGGACCTAGTGGGTATTATGGATTGAAGCATCTCTCCTTCCTTTGTGTGGAAAAATATTCAGTATATTGTATCTAAAATATTGCTTTTTATTTAAACATCTAAGATTTCTGGCTCTAAATTTCTTGCTTATATTTTTATCTTCTTACTTCATATTCTTGGAGCTTTGTGCTTTTGCTTTTCATATTAGCATGTTAATTTTAGGCCATATTTTTGCTTTTACAGTCTTTAATAAACATTTAAATCATCACTGAGATTTAAATTCTCCTGTTTCCTTTTGAATACAGTTTTACTCTTATTCATTGGCTTTTTTCCCCTGACATCATTAAAGCTAACTTTCTTGGACTAACATTAATGAACATCATGAAAAGGGTTGATAATTTCCAAATTACTTGGTGATTGAGAGCCTCACTTTTGTGTTAAGCCTAAAAGTCAGGTTGGTAGTTTGTGCCCTGTTGATACATAATGCCTCTTAGGCATTTCTTTAGTTTTTCTTTCTTTCTTAATTTGTTCTATATGCATGTCTAGTATTTATGGCATGGTATGTGTGTGGTATGTACATGCAAGTGCCCATGTGCATGTGTGTGGAGGCCAGAGGGGAACATTGGATGTCCTCCTTTACCACTCTTCTGCATATTTTTTCCTAAAGAGGGGGGTCTCTTAACTTCAAGCTGCTGGTTTATGAGAAATTCTTCATCTCTGCTCCCCCTAGGACCACAGTTACAGGCCTGTGTAGTTATGCCCAGATGCCTATGTGGGTATTGGGGATTGAACTCAGATAGTCTCAGGCCCTTTCAGGTCCCCATGTTTGTATAATAAGAGCTCTTAATCACTAAGCCATCTCTTCAGCCACTACTAGGCATTTCTTTTCTCTGTGTATGTTTTTAACCTGTTGTTTCTTTTTTTTTTTTATTTTCACTTGATGTTCTTTTACTAGCTTAGCCAGAGCACTTGAAATACTCTCCAGGGTGCTCTGCTGTCTAGGCTGTTTATTCTTTGTTCCTACTAACAACACTTTCTCTCAGAGCTACTGTGTCTCGGAATTCTGTAAAATGTTATACTTTTTTTCTTTTCTTATGATGGGCAGGTTGAAGTAGTGATCACTGTATATAAGTATAGGCATAATCAGGCCTCTCTCTCTCTCTCTCTCTCTCTCTCTCTCTCTCTCTCTCTCTCCCCTTGCAAATGAATATTTAAAAAATCAAGCCAGGCATGGTGTCACATGCCTTTATTCCCAGCACTCAGGAGGCAGAGGTAGAAGGATTGTTGTGAGTTCAAGGCCACCCTGGGACTACATTGTGAATTTTAGGTCATCCTGGGCTAGAGTGAGACCCTACCTAAAAACAAGACCCAAAAATCAAGTTCCACATTCATATTAATGTTTAAGTATTGACTGTCTTCTATGAATCATAAATTCTCTTTTTCTTTCTTTCTTTCCCCTCCTCCTCCTTCTCTACCCTAAACTCCACTTGCCTCCTTTCTCTTTCTTTGCTTTACTTCCTTCCTTCTCTTCTTTTCTTCCTGTCTTCTTTTATTTCAGAAGGAGTCTTATTAAGGAGCCCAGGTTAGCCCCCAAACTCACCATCTTCCTGAGTAGATGGATCATGGGTGTGCCCCATCACACCTGGCTGCATGAATATTTTTAATGGCACATCCAAAGGCATCTCCTTTCCAGAATGTTTTAATTTGCTTTGCTCATAACCATCAAAGGAATCACTAGCAATGGGAGTTGTAGTTTTATAAAAGGTATATTTTATTTTTATTTCTTAAAATATTTGTTTTATTTTTATTTATTTATTTTTTCACGTTAGGGTCTCATTTTAGCCCAGGCTAATAAGGAACTCATTCTGTAGCCCCACGCTGGCCTCGAACTCACAGCGATTCTCCTATCTCTGCCTTGTCAGTGCTGGGATTAAAAGTGTGTGCCACCACACCCAGCTAAAATGTATATTTAAAATAAGACTCAAAAGTTGAATTCACTCTTTGGTCCACTGGCTACAGCCTAGCCTGAATATTGTGATAGCTAATATGAGCACGTTAATTTCCTTGCTTATATCTATCAGACTCCTGGATGACAAGGTGTGTTGTCGATGCACAATAACATGTTCAAAAGAATCTTCTTTCTTACTGAACAGTAGGTCTGAAGTGGACTTAAAATATTCAGTAAAACATGTTCTAGAGGTTGGGCAGATAGCTCATTGGATAACACACTTGTGGTGCTAGTCTGAGTACCCAAGTTCCGATCCTCAAACTCCATGTAAAAGTGAGGAGCTGCGGCAGGTTTTGGTATTATGCCTGTATTAGGAGAATTTCCTAGAAGCTTGCAAAATTAGAGGTGAAAAATGAGAAGCCCTGCCTCAAACAAGGTGAGAGGCAAGGAATGACCTAAAAAGTGTCTTCTGACTGCTATACATGTGTGCCATGCCTTGCATAAGCCCCCTCCCCCCACACTGAATAAAAAAATAAATAATACATATTTTTGAAAATACGCATTTTTAGAAATAAAAGATATGACATTATCCAGGCTTTGTTTTTGTATTTATAGAGCACTTGTAGAGTGCATTAAGTATTATTCTTAAGGGCCCTCCAGTTCTGATGTTAGTAAATGAATCTTGGCTGCAATTTAAAATCATCACCTATTTTCACCCCTAATAAGAGATTGGCATGTCTTTTGAAGTTTTTGAATCATGCTGACTTCTCTTTTCTAGCTATGAAATATTCATGAGTTACCACAGACAAGTCTGGGTAGTATGTATCAGTATTGACATCAGCACTCAGAACTTACTGTGAATTTTTATGTTATGGAGATATGGTGTCTCCAGTCTCATGAGCCAACTTCTGCTAAGCTTCTTCTGTAGTTGCCTTCTTGTTGCTGGGACAAAGCACCAAAAGCACCGATGGGAGGAAAGTTACTTATTTCGGCTTTCAGACTTGAGGAGAATCTCCAGGAGGGCAGTGGAAAGATTGTAGAGCAGAGGCTGGACAACAGAAGCAGGAAAGTGAGCCAAGTTCTGACAAGGAGGAGTGTTTATAATATCCTTAAGCCTGCCCCAACAACACACCTCCTCCAGCAAGGCTTCACCTTCCAAATTACCACCACTGGGGACCTAGCATTCAGAAAACATGGGTTATGGGGGACATCTGATTCAAGCTACCACAGCTCCAAAATCTGTTGTATGCATCTTCCACATATTTGTAACCTGTCACAGCACTTAAAGGACGTAGAGCCTTGTTATGGATTAGATTTTAGTTTAAGAGACTATTGTGACTGGTTTTAGATGTTCACAACACTAAAATTTCTTATATATCAGCAATAATATTGTTCATGTACTCATAACACCTTTAATTTTTTTCAACTTTTTTTTGTTTTTTCAAGGTAGGGTCTCACTGTAGCTCAGGCTGACCTGGAATTCAGCCTGTAGTCTCAGGGTGGCCTCGAACTCATGGTGATCCTCTTACCTCTGTCTCTCGAGTGCTAGGATTAAAGGTGTGGTCCACCAAACCTGGCTAACAATTTTTTCTTTGCATTCACAACTTGTCTAATTGGCTCAATATGCCAAACTTTCAGCCTATCTTGACATTCAAAATGACTTACTCACTAAATGGAATCATTTCTATTTTTTTCTTTAAAGTGAGAGATGTACTATTCCTTTACTTTAACACTTAGAGGCCATTGTTAGGTAACTAATTGGACTAATTTAAATATTACTATATTTCGGGAAATAGGGACAGTCATAGGGAGGGAGACATAAGAAACAATGGAGCAGCAGAATACACTCATCATTATTGACTGTTGGCCATCTTTTATTGCTATGCTCCGTGACATCTCCAAAACAATTGTGATAGTGGCATTAAAGATCACTGAGCAGGGCTGTAGAGATGGCTTAGTGGTTAAGCGCTTGCGTGTGAAGCCTAAGGACCCTGGTTCGAGGCTCGATTCCCCAGGACCCACGTTAGCCAGATGCACAAGTGGGCGCACGCATCTGGAGTTCCTTTGCAATGGCTGGAGTCCCTGGTGTGCCCATTCTCTCTCTCTCTTTTTCTCTGTCTGTCTGTCACTCTCAAATAAATAAACAAGAAAAATATTTTTTAAAAGATCACTGAACATAGATCAGCATGTAATAACAATGAAAGGACTTGAAATGCTGTGAGAATTATAAAAATGTAGCACAAAGAAACAAAGTGAGATCATGTTAAAGAATTACATTGGGGCTGAAGAGATGGCTTAGTGGTAAAGCGCTTGCCTGTGAAGCCTAAGGACCCCAGTTCGAGGCTCAATTCCCCAGGACCCATGTTAGCCAGATGCACAAGGGGGCGCATGCATCTGGAGTTCGTTTGCAATGGCTGGAAGCTCTGGTGCTCCTATTCTCTCTCTCTCTCTCTCTCTGTCTCCTTCTCTCTGTCGCTCTTAAATAAAAAAATGAAAATTTAAAAAAAAAAGAATTACACTGGTCAACTTAGTTGTTCGAGGGTTACCACAAACCCTCAAGTATTAAATATAATAACAATAACAACAGTAACAATGATGATCATGACACACTGCCTCCATGTGATGCTGAGAATGAGAAGAGTCAGCAGAGAAATAAAATAGACCATGTTCTGAAGGAAGAGTGTAGACAAATCACAAAAGAGATGATAGAACAACTAGAAAGCAAAGAGAAATAGAAAAAGTAGACCCCCCCCCACCAAAAAAAAACAAGCATTCTTGGTTCTACCTTCAGCTGTCTGGGAGAGGAGGGGAAGCCCAACTCACAAAGCAAGCCAAGTGGCCCTAAAGAAAAAATACTGGGGGTCAGGGCTCACCATGGGAGGAGGGTACTGTTGTCATAAGCCCTGTTTATTTGACGGATTTAGCATGACAGTAACACCTCCTGCATGACAAGTCAGTATTGTAGGAGAAATCTGTTCTGTCACTCCTATATTTTAGAGGGTTAAATTCAGGTAGAACCTTGAGAAAGTTCTGATTTTTTGAAACTGAATTGCTCTGTAAACAAGAAGTAATCACAAGGCAGAGAAGCAAGAGGCATGGTGAGCTTCTCTGAGTGGGAGCCTGGTCGTGGAAAGTAGTCATGGAGAGGCGTGCTGGAAGTGCACACACTGAGCAATTCAAGTAGCAGGGGACTAGGTCTGTGAGTGGCATCCTGGTCAAGGAGCAAACCCCATCACCTGAAGATGATTATTGAAACAGCACTGAACTCTCAGCTAACAATTTCTGGAGTCACCTTTCTGCCACATCATTTATCACCAATAGGACTAAGCACACTAAAGCTCAAGTTCATCAGAGCACTCTATTTCCACAGACTCCTTCCTGTGGGGGCAGGAGGGACATATTGATCTGGGTGGTATGTGAAAGCAGCGAACTGGTCTTTCAGACATATTTTAGTAGCCAGTTCACTTCCTTTCTCTTTAATGTACTGTGGAGAAATCCCTTAGTTTTGACACGAGCCACACCTGGGAATGTCAGTCATGAGTTAAAAACAATCTTCCTAGCCCTCTGGCAACAAAATCTAAGTGAAGTTAACTATTGTTTCTGTTAGGTAGGTAAGAATGAAAACTAAAGTAAATGAATCCCTGTTAGATAACTCACCATTGACTACCTCAAGATGTACAGATCACAACACAGAAACACCTAATAAGGAAAACATCAAAAGACAAGGGTCTATGGCTTCCCCAAGAGATCACAACCATGTTCAAAGATACTAAAATGGTTGAAATAATGGATAAAAGTATTCACAAGTCTACTTGAAAAATGACCCATGACTTCAAAAGGGATACAAAAAAGATGAATGCAGTAAGGAAATAAATACATTTAGATATCAAAACTACATATATATTCTGAATAATGGTGCACCTAATTCACAAGACACTCAAATACTACTGGATATAAACGGTCAGATATGTTCAGATACAGTAATAGTTGGTGGCTTCGATACAACAATATTATGAATAGGAAGATTATCTAGAGGAACAAAATCAAGAAAGAAGCTACAGAATTAAATAGTCACATGTAAAAATGGATTTAACAGGCATCTACAGAACTTTGCATCCTGCTGTGAAATACATACTTACTTCGTATCATGGGAGTCTCTTTAAAATGCATTAAATTTTAGGTTACAAAGCAAATTTTCACAAAGAACAGAATATTTCCTGTATCTTTTTAGACAATGAAATGAAATACAAATTAATATCAAGAAACTATGTACACCATATATATATTGAAACACTCTTGAATAATCAATGGTTCTTTGAAATGAAAAATTAAACAAATAAGCCCTTAGCTGAATTAACCATAAAAGAGAAAAAGATCTGAGATCCAGAGGATCTTTAGGGAAAATGTTGAAATGTTATCTCAAAAAAAGAAAAGGCCTAGAAAATCTAGAAGAAAAGGACAAATTCTGAGACACATATGTCTACCAAAATTAATTCTAGAGGCTATAAACAAAATAGATTTATAAAATGCTACAAATTTGAAGCAATAATACTAGTCTACCAACAAAGAAGACCACAGGACAAGCAAGATTCACTGTCAGATTTTACCTGACTTTATTCACTCCTCAATCCATAAAATAAAAAGGAAGTGAAGGCCACCAAATTCAATTTTAGAAGCCAGTATTATACTAATACAACAGCTGGATAAAGACACAGCAAGAAAAGGAAAAAAAAAAAATAAGGCCATGCTCCATGATTAGCAGAGATGCTAAAATTCTCAATGTAATTCTTATTAAGTAACTTCAACAGCCTCTTTAAAAAAAGATAACCTTTCAAAATACTCTCTAAAGATCCCTGCATATTATTGATAGCTCTTGTAATATCTACTTTTTCATCTCTCAACACAACCAGGTTGATTTCATTTCAGGGATGTAAAGATGGTTAAAAGTATGCACATCAATGAATAGTGAGAATAATCAGAATCAGTGATAGAAAACATGTGATCTCAGTAGATACAGAAA
Organism: Jaculus jaculus; assembly: GCF_020740685.1. Classification (NCBI taxonomy): domain Eukaryota; kingdom Metazoa; phylum Chordata; class Mammalia; order Rodentia; family Dipodidae; genus Jaculus; species Jaculus jaculus. The sequence continues at coordinate 84,780,375 of NC_059103.1, forward strand.
GTCCTTTGAAAAATATAAGGTCCCTTGGTGACAAATTTATTAAAGAAATTAGAAATAGGAGGAACATATATTAACAAGATAAATGCTATATTCATCAAAACTATAGCCAACATTATATTAAATGGGGAAAAGCCCCAAGTAGTTCCTCTGAAGTTAGAATGAGACAAAGATGTACACTCTCTACTCTTATTCAATATAGTCTTGAAGTGTTAGCTAGGACAATAAGACAAGAGGTAGAAATAAAAGGAATACACATAAGAAAATAAGAAGTGAAATTAGGGTTGGAGAGATGGCTTAGCAGTTAAGCTCTTGCCTGTGAAGCCTAAGGACCCTGGTTTGAGGCTCAATTTTCCAGGACCCACGTTAGCCAGATGCACAAGGGGGCACATGCATCTGGAGTTTGTTTGCAGTGGCTGAAGGCCCTGGCATGCCCCTTCTCTCTCTCCCCCTATCTTCCCTCCCCCTCTCTCTGTCACTCTCAAATAAATAAATACAAATGAACAAAAAAAAAATTAAAAAGAAGTGAAATTAATCTCATATCCAGGCAATATGATTCTTTATAGAAAAGATCCGAAAGAGTCCATCACACAAGTGAACTGAAAAACACTGTACCAGGATACAAAATCCTACATATTAATAATGAACACTCTGGGTAAGAAATCATAAACTATATCAAAATCACAATCTTTCCAAAAATTACGAATTCAGAAACCTAGCAATGGAACTGATAGACTTCTGCAATGAAAATTTTAAAACAATGACGAAATAGTGTCTCCATTAGGAGATGGACGGACCATTCATACTCATGGATCAGCAGAATTACTATTGTGAAAATAACTAGATTACCAAAAGTAGTAGTTCAAAGATTCAATGCAATGTCCAGTAAAACTTCAATAACTAAAACAAAACAATACTTAAGTTCATATGAATGCAAAAATGACCCCAGATAACCAAAGCAATCCTGAGCAAAAAATTAATGCTGGAAATATCACCATATCTATTTAATAATATAAAACAAGTTATAATAAGTAAAACACAATGAAACTGGTAATAACAGACACAGATCAATGGAATAAAATAGTCCAAATATAAAACCATGGTGTTATAGCTACATGATTTGTTACAAAGACACAAAAAATACACAGTGAAAAAAAAGGAAAAACACCATCATACCCTCATGTTGAAGAATGAAACAAGATCTCTCTCTTATCCCATGGAAAAACAAACCCCAAGTGGATCAAAGACCTTAGTATTTGCTGTTAAAGGAAAACTTGGGAATATGCTTTGAGGTACAGCCACAGGAAAGAAAACTTTCTGAAAAGAACTCTAATAACTTAGAATATAATATAATGTACAAATGAGAGTGTGTAAAATTAAAAATCTTTTGCATATAAAATATAAAAACCAAGTGGAGGGATAGTCCATACCAGGGAAGAAATTCTTTACTGACTATACAGAATTAGTATCTAGAATATATGAAGAACCCAAAAAACTAAATACCAAAACCCCAAACTATTCATCAATTAATGAACAAATGAAATGAACAATCTCAAAAGTTGAGATAGAAATGCCATCTGGAACATTTGAAAATGCCTGACATCCTTAGCCTTCAGTGAAATATGCATTAAACTGCAGTGTGATTATTTACCAGTCCCCCAATAAGAATGGCTAATATTTTTTTTTAAAGCAACAATAAATAATGAATGATGCTGAGGTTGTGGGCCAAAGGAACCCTTAGATGTTGCTGGTGGGAACATAAATTAGCCCAGCCTTGGCCATTGCAGTATTATTCACAACAGCTAACTTGGGGAATCAGCCTTGCTGTTCATTGAAAGATGAGTAGACTAAAGGAACATGATACATGTACACAATGAGTCTTCACTAAGTCATAGTGGAGAATGAAACATGTCATTTTTCAGAAAAGTGAAATGCAACTAGATTTTATCATATTAAATAAAATAAGCCAGATTTGGAAAGATAAATATCATATGTTTTCTCTCATATGTGGATTATAGATATTTATATAAATAAAATCACATATATATATCGAAATATCTACCTAATATGAAAATAAAAGGTATTCTCAGGAAAAAGAAGAAGGGATATAGAGAGGGAGAAGGGGAGAACTGGAGGGTCATGGGGGGTGAATATGATTAAAATACCTAATATAAATAAAAATGAGAATGCTATTGTGTATCAGTATGTACAATGAATACATATGAACAATAAGCTATAAAAAGAAGGAATAAATACAAAAGTTTAACAATTGAAAGTGAAAAATAGTTGGACAAGGACAATGAAAGAGTGATGGATGAGGTAAACATAGGCTTGTTCAGTAACTGTAAGTGTCCATGAATTTAAACTGTGACTAGGCAGCATGACTATCATTGCATTTTCTCCTGATATTCTTAACTTTGTAGATGCAAACAGCCAGAGGAGAATTTCTTGATAGGAACAGGAAGTTTGCCAGGCAAGTATGAGAAATTGACAAACTTTAAAAATGATATATTTCTGCCACATGCAGAAGTAGTAGCTTCTCATTATCAATTGCATCAGTATATTCTCTGTGCTTTTGGTTGGTATTATGCTTATTGTAGTGTATATTCTTCTTTGTTTCCAATTAGCAAGTATTTTCTTAGCTATAATGACCATAGCCAATATTTACTTGGAATTTAGAGTACTAAACACTTTTTGCCAATATTCTATTCATTTAATCTTCATACCTACCTTATGAGAGGTAGTATTACTCTCAATGATTTTCAGATGAGAGCACTGAAATGGAAAGAAGTTAAATAGCTTGCCCAAGATTAGACAGTAAGTAGTTAAGTTATAAATCCAGTCTGGAATTTCAGAATTTGGGCTCATAATCACAATACTATAATTATCTGAAATCAAAGTGTCTGTTTATACACAACATGTAAAGTAGGTAAAGCTTCAGTAGCAAGTTGGTTAGGAGAACATATGTTTATGAAACAAGTATGACAACACTGGTATATAAGTGATATATATGATAAGTAATATGATTATATTAATACACAATGAATAACGATTATATATATATAATATATATATATACATACATATGTATGTAATAAGTACTTTGTAGAATCAATTTTTTGAAGCATACACAGGATCCGAAGAAAGAAAAATACCCCTGTTGATAGGAACAGAAGCTATATATGGGTTCCCCAATGTTTTCCTCTCATTTTTCTCCCCTTCCTCCTCCCCCTCCATGCTTGGAGGAAGAGTGTGGAGGGTGTGCTGAGGAAGGGGGGATTGAATTAATAGAAGTCTTCTAGAAGTAAATTCAGGAGGGGCACAGAATTCTAAAGAAGTGTTGGGTGTTGGAGTTTTGTAGGAAATGTCATGAGATTCATACCATGAAGCTTAACAGCCTGACTTGGTACCAATGACCTGGTAAGTTCTGCATAGGTATAACATACATGTGCCTCACACCCAAAGAGGAGGTCAGCATCATGGGAATGAATGGAGAGGAGGTTCTGTGATCATTTTATTTTTCACCTTTGCCCTCAAAACCTCTCAGCACTTTTTTTTTTGCCAATACCTTGTTGATTATTAATAAGTTCAAGTAGAAAATTAAATATTAATAGGATTTTAGGATGAACCCAATAGGAACTAATTAAAATAATTTTTCTGTTAAAATTTTTTTCACTCACCTGTCAGTGTTAATGACAAAATGAAAAAGCAGAATGAGAAAAAACAGTTTAGAAAGGATGAAAGTTTCAAGACACCAGGGTTAGAAAAATGCTGTGCTTAAGCAGCTCACCTACGTGTGCCAGAGCTGCTGTTGAGGTGCGTAAGAAAAGTCACATCCAGCTTCCAAACCTGGGTGAAAATAATTGTGACCTTTGTTCATTAATTCATTGAGCAGCACTAGAAGAATAATATTTGTGCCTTTCTATTCTTTTACTCTGATCCCTAGATGGCAAGCCTGAGAGTAGCCCAGTACTAGCAACAGCTGTCTTATGACTGTCTCCATTCTACTGAAAAGAGCTGTTCAGCTAGATGCAAATCTGATGTGTTATTACACATTTATCAGACTTTCATAATAGTAGCTGCATGGTAAACACTAGAAGGTAAAAATAGTGCCTTCTGGAGTAGTGCATGCAGAGTTTTAAAATGCCCTGCTGCTCAGGGCACAGTTATTTATGGATAAATTTTATGTATATAAAAGAAGTTAATTGGATAGCTAAGAATATCAGGTGAAAATTTACCCTTTGGATAACTTTATATCCCACACCCCTGACTTCAAGGTTGGTGAGTGAATGTGTCAGATTCGGGTTTACACACTTAGAAATAGCATTAAAGGAATTCGCATTTGCTGAGTTGTTTTGCACTGTATCTATATGATTAGTACTAAATCCATGTTCTCACAATTTCCTTCAGGGTTCTGCACTAGGGGAAATTGTATGTACCCAGAATTAGAGAGGCAGTTGTTGATCCTGTAGGTGTTACATTTATATGCAATGAGTAAAAGGGGCAAAATTTCCCCTGGTTATAAAGTTCCTCTCCCATACTTCTTATCCAGCTTCTTTTCTTAGCTGCCACCTAAAATGTCCCTAGACCACCCTGAAACTGTGTGGTCCTACAGAAGTGATATTCCTAGTGCATTTTTATTAAGATATAACTCAAATGTGCACATTCTAAAGTATATGATGGGTTTTGACAACTCATTAAATAGTTGTATACAAATATTTATACATATGCATTGAATCACCTTTTAAATGAGATGCAAGATATTTCTCTCACCTTAGAGAGTCTCCCCAATAATCAATATCCTACATCATTACACCCAGAAACCCACTGGTCTCTTTTATGTATAAATGACATTTTTCTGTCCAATTTCATTTGGCATAGAGCACTCTGTATAATTGCTTACATATACTAAATGCATTCCTGTGGTTGACTTCACTTCTCAGTATGAGATATACAGTCATTGTATTCAGTATTTCATTCCTTTTACTGTAAGCAGTAGTTAATTAGAGGAATGCACCACATTTTTTTAACCATTCATCTATTGATATGCATTTGGCATGTTTCCAGTTTTCAGGTTTACAACTAAGCCATTGCATACATTTTCTGTCTTTGTGGTCATGTGTTCACACAGGCAAGTAAACACATAAGTGTGGAACATTCAGTTCACATAGAATGTTAAAGTCAACTGCAACAACTGCTGCTGCAAAAAATATCCAACCAGACAAAGATCATCGGAGGAAGGGATTTATTTCAAGCTTACGGATCCAAGGGAAATTCCATCAATGATCGAAGAAGCTTTCTCCCTTTCATAGATCCCAGCAGAGAGAAACCACCAAACAGTCAGAAAACACACAAAAAGCAAGCACAACCAAATTAGCTTATCTTGCTTTCTTCACACCTTTAGGCTGGAATCACGATCCACCCTTAAACACACCTGAAGGCTGGACCCTAATATCTGCCTTCCATTGACACCTCCTCAAGCAGGATGCTGGAGAAATAAGCAGGAAACTTAACCTTAATCAAAAATACCTAAGGGTATGGGGACATACATTCAAAGTTAAACAACCACACCGAGTGGATGAATATTCTTTTAGTTTTGGATCTAAGTTCTTTTTTAGATTTGTTTATTATACATAGTTACTTTGTCTGTGTTGTATATCTTTTAATTTTATTGATAATAATAATTAATAATCTTTTGAAGATCAATAGTTTTCATATTGGTGAGGTCCAATGTATCAATTTTTATTATTTCGTGGCTTGTTTTTATATCACCTCAAAAACCATCTTTGCCTGATTTAATATTTCAAGTTTTTCTACATATATTTTTATTCACTATGAAAGAAACTAATATTTATTCAGAAAATAAGATATCCAATATTGAGTTTTAGCCACACATGCTTCATGGCAGGATTTATAACTAACCTTAAAGACAGGATTTGGCTATTCCCAACCAATTCTTGTATAAATTTTTCTTTTTCCTCTCATAATTTTATAACAAGATTGTACTTTTATATCACTTCTTTGCTGCCACCATTGTACTGATAGCCCTCAGCTGTGGGGTTATTGGTATTCATTGTGAGGCCCTCAAACCCTTAGATAGACTCTGGGTGGAAATGAATGTTTTATAGCATTTAATAGTAAAGCCATTATCATCAAAAATTTTTTTTGCATGAACACTTTTGGTTATAAATTAAGTTTCTTTAATAAAAATAGGGAACTTCTGATGTAATATTCTTTCTGATGAACTTTTGGCGAATTATGTTTTTCATGGTATTCTTCTATTTGATTTAGACTTTCTGAGTTATTGGTAATTGTTTGTGTTAGCCTCTTATTTCAAATATTTATAATACAGTGATATTTTATAAAAGTTTCAACTGATTTGTAAATTATACCTTGCTCTTATTATTATTTTCTTTTGGAAAAGAATTTTCAATTGAAATCAAAGCATAAAAAGAAATTTCAAGTCTAAAGAGATGGTTTACCAGGTAAAGCACTTCTGCACATTTTTGAGTTTGGATCCTGAGACCCCATATAAAATCTGGAAGCTGTGGTAGGCTGTGCTAATCCCAGAGTACCAAATGTCAGAACGAAGTAAAAACAACATTTCCTGGAAGCCTGCTTCAAAAGTAGGTGGAAAATGAGGACCAACTGAAAAAGTTGTGTTTGACCCCCACATGTGTCCCATGGCATGTGTGAACCACCCACATTCACATATATGTGTGTGCATCTGTGCATGCACACACACACACTAAATTATCTTAAAATATTTGTGAGATTAAATTATTCTTTACAAAATCTTCAGTAGCTTTATTAATTTTCTTTGTTCATTTTATTGATTACTTCTAATTTATTTTCTTTTTATAGGAAGTTTAAGTTCCTCTTCTGTATGGAAATTTAAATAGTTTATTTAAAATTATCCTTGTTTCATGATATTGGTATTTAAACCATATATTTTCCTCTGAGGCTTATTCAGATAACAAATAAATCTTTTTTGAGGCATGTCTAAGAAGGTATCTCAGGAACAATTTACATTTTGAATCAGTAGAAAAAGGTCCTCTTCACCCATATGGTCAGGACTTATGTCATACAAGTGAATGCCTAAATAGAACAGCAAGGCAGAGAAAGGACAATTTTTCCTCTCTTTGATCTGGCACATCCAGAATTTATCCCTGGACATCAGAGCTCCTGGATCTCAGACTCCCACACTTGAGATGTCATACCTTCAATGCTACCTTCCTAATTTCTAAGGACTTCTCATAGGGATTGAATTATTTTAAAGCTATTTCTGTGCTTTCAGCTTTACCTGATATTAGGACATCTTAAATTGATAATCATATAGGCCAAAGTGTGCTCATGTGCACATGCGTGCACACATACACACCCACAAATTATACAAGATAACTCATATATGATGTATTGGTTAATACTTATGATAAATCATGTGTATGTGTGTTTCTGAGTGATTCTATTTTTCTGAAATATTTTAAGACATTATCTATGTGACACAAGTGTTGATATACTGTGTTGTTATTTCAATGTAATTATTGATTGCTGATTAATTTAATGTACTTTATCATTTCTCTTCATGCTTTCATTTGACTCATTAAATAGAAGTGTGCTATTAAATTTATAAATACTTTACATTTTTAAAAATTTTTTGTTGATACCTGTATATAAGGTGTGTGTGCATTAGTGTATGTGTGGCCACATGTGTGGGTGTGTATGTGTGCATATGCACATGCATGTTGATGTTGGGTGTAATCCTCAATCCCTCTACATCTTATTTTTGGGAACAGTCTCTTACTTAGCCTAGAACTCACAGATTAGGCTAGACTAGCTGGCAAGCAAACCTCAAAGATTCCTTGTCTCTGTCTCACCAGTGCAATGATTACATGTGTGTGTTGCTACAAAGAGTTTTACATGGGTTCTGGGTGATTCAAACTTAGGTCCTAATGCTTGCATTGCAAACATTTTACTGAAGATCCATCTCCCCATCCCTGAATTTCTAAACCATTTTAAAGTCTACTACAGTGATGGGCACTTAGGAGCCTCTAGATCTTTGGTCATTTTTTATTTATTTATTTGAGAGCGACAGACATAGAGAGAAAGACAGATAGAGGGAGAGAGAGAGAATGGGCGCCCCAGGGCTTCCAGCCACTGCAAACGAACTCCAGACGCGTGCGGCCCCTTGTGCATCTGGCTAACGTGGAACCTGGGGAACTGAGCCTTGAACCGGGGTCCTTAGGCTTCACAGGCAAGTGCTTAACTGCTAAGCCATCTCTCCAGCCCTTTAAAAATTTTTTTTGGTCATTTATTTATTTATTTATTTGAGAGCGACAAACACAGAGAGAAAGACAGATAGAGGGAGAGAGAGAGAATAGATCTTTGGTTTGTAGGTGTTAAGTGTCCTCAGTGTCTGTCTCCATCACCCTTGTACTGATATCAGATTCTCTAAGAAAGCAGCACTGTTGCTTATTTCCCCAATTCCTCTATGGCTTCAGCTGGCTCCAGGGTGGCGTGCACAGTGTCATTTAGCTTCTCAGGTCCTCAAGTCAGAGAAGAATATTCTCCAACAGAGAATGAAGTCACCGCTGGTTAAATGGGTAACCATTATTAATTTAGATGGAATTTGAAGTGTATACACACTCTTATAGCCCAAGGTTAGTGTGAACTTGATAACAGAAAGCAGAATCATTATGTGGATATGATTCTGACTTGTTTCTTAGTTCCAGATATGGTTTTCCTTCCACTGAGTAGACCTGTTAGCCAATCCAAGAGCAATTAGTTACCCACCATGGCTGTGTGCCACTATTGCACTTGTGTGAGCATCACATCAGGTTGCTTGCTTCTGAGTCTCTTAGACTTTGAGTTGCTTGGACAGATGTTGGCCACTTTCTCCCAGTAGCTCATGTAGTGCCTTCCAGCACTAGGTGGGCTAATTGTCTTGGGACTGGCTTTCCTCTGGACTCCAACCAGGTCTCTCCATGGTCTATGCTGACAGCATATGGTTTCCTCAGCAGTAGAGTCTTACCATTAACTTCTGGTGGCTAAACAAGTGCTCTGACAGAAGTCTGTCTTGTTTGTTTTGGAAGATCTAGTAGGTATCTCTGATCAATAGCTCCTTGTGGATGTAGACCATATCCTGGTACAGAGAATTACAGTCCAGCACAAAGGGAAAAGAAAAAAAAAAATAAAAAGAGAAGAAAGAGAAACAGGAGAAATTTAAAGTTAGGTTTGGTCTCACCCTCTCTAGGGCCCTTCAAATCAGGTGCTCTCCCTAAAGTCCTCTTAAGGGTTCCACCTTTTAGTCTAACTTCCAGGATATAAGATTCTATGGTACTAGGTCAATTTGGGTTCAGTTTTGTGTCCTCTCTTTCCCTTCCCCCAAGCCCTACCCTCCCTATTGTCCAAGCCTCTGCCATTCAGGTGTGTCAGCAACTTGGGCTGATCCAGGTTAGGAACTGCAGATGAGAGAGACCATGCTATGGTTGTCTTTCTGTGTTTGTATGAGTTTACTTAGAATGATCTGTATGAAGGCCGACCATTTCTTTACAAATTTCAAAGTGTCATTTTTTTCTTATTGCTGAGTAGAATTCCACTGGGTAAATATACCATATCTTGGTTATCCATTCATCTAGTGATGGGTTGATTTCAGTTTTTAGCTATTATGAATTGAGCAGCTATAAATATGGCTGAAAAATATCTCTGAACTGAGATGTAGAGCCATTAGGATAAATGTTCAGTAAGGGAATAACAGGGTCTGTTGATAACTCTATATCCATTCTTTTCAGGGGTCTTCATATCGATTTCCATAGTGGTTGTACCAACTTACATTCCCACCAACAATTAATGAGTGTTCCTATTTCTCCATATCCTTGCCAACATTTGTTTTTATTTGATTTTTTTAATGTTTGCTATCCTTACTGGGGTAAGGTAGAATCTCATAGTTTTAATTTGCACTTCCCTAATTGTTAGGAATGTTGAAAATTTTCTTAAAAGTGTGTTAACCATTTGTAATTATTCCTCTGAGAACTTCCTACTCAGTTCTCTGTCCCACTTTTGGAGTGCATGGTTTGATTTTTTATTGTTTAGTTTTATGATTTCTATGTAGATATTACACTTCTGGCAGTGGTAGTGCTGGTAAATATTTTCTCCCATTCAGTGGGCAATCTATTGGCTCTGCCTATGGTATGTTTGTCTGTGCAAAAGATTTTTAATCTCATGAGATCACATTGGTGGAGTGCTTGTTTAATGTCCTGGGCCACTGGGGTTTTATTCAGGAAGTCTTTTCCAAGTTCTATATCATGGAGAGTGCCTCCATTTTTTCTTACAGTAGTTGAAGAGTTTCTGGTCTTATATTGAGATCTTCAATTCCCTTGGACTTGATTTTCATATATGGCAAAATGGATGGTTCTGATTTCATTTTCTGCATATGGTTACCCAATTTGCCCAACACCATTTGTGGAAGAAGCTGTCTTTTCTCCAGTCTACATTATTGACATCTTTATCAAAGATCAAGCAGCTATAGTTACTTGAACTAAGTTCTGGGCTTTCAGTTCTGTTCTGTTGGTCAAATAGAGCTTTAAAAGACTCTCTTGAACCCTTCACTAACATAGTTACTCAAGTGGAAGACAGAACCTCTGAGATGGAAGAGGAGAGACAAGACAGAAGAATTTGATTGGGAGTTGCTACAGTCAGCTTCACGTTGCTGGTAGAAATCACACAACTAAGAGCAGCATCTGGGAAAAAGAGGTTTATCTTGGCTTATAGGCTCAAAGGGAAGCTCCATGATGGCAGGGAAGAGTGATGGCATGAGCAGAGGGTGGATATCACCCCCTGGACAACATAAGATGAACCACAGCAACAGAAGGGTGTGCCAAACACTGGCAAGGGGAAACTGGCCATAATACCCATAAGCCTACCCCCCAAAATACACTGTGTCTGGCAGGCATTAATTCATAAATGTCCATCAGCTAGGGACCTAGCATTCAGAACACTGAAGTTTATTGGGGATACCTGAATAAAACCACCACATTCCTCCCCTGGCCCCTGTAAACTGATAACCATCCATGACTTAAAATGCAATGGATTCATCTGACTTTAAAAGTCCTCACAGTTTTTATCAATCCCAATGATGTTCAAACATTCCAATAGTTCAAGATCTTTTAACTGAGCCATAATACCAAAAAATCCTCAAAAACCCCATAATGGCACAGAATAAACATTCACACTGCAAATGATATTATTGAGCATAACAAAGAAATACACAAGCAATACATGTTTTAAAACAAGCAGGGTAAACATTAAACTCTGTAGCTCTAAGTCTGATAATTATAAACAGCATCAAGTCTCTGGAGTTCCATTTCTGCCCCTCCAGCTAGGCTATTCACAATCTTGGAAAACTTCATTAGGCCAGTAGCTTTCCTTAGCAGTCATCTCATGGTCCCAGTACCTCCACAGGTTCTCCACTGCAATCCACGGTTCACCCTCATGGCCCCATGGGGTCTTCATGCAGGCAACCAGCAAACCTGCCTCACATTGCCTATGACCATTTCCAAAATAAAAGACCATGTTGCAAACTCAATAACCCTCTATTTCCTGCATTTCTTATACTCCACAATACCAGGTAGGGTGCCAATTTGTTAATCCAGGACGGGAATAAAACTGACATTCAAGATCAGGATACTTCTTGAGCACTCATGCCCCGCCAAAAGAGTCTACATTCTTCCTGTTGCCCCAGTGCAGGTCAGCTGACCTAATCTCAAAGTTTGTAATCTCTCAAAACAATTTTCAGGTGAACAAGCAGCAATTTAGGCCCCAAAATTTCATTTTTTCTGTACCATCTCCCTCTGCTCATACCAGTTCATTTCTATGCAAAGCAACCCTGCACAATTTCTTAGTACATGGGCATAACAGCAAGCTTCCCACACAAAGTGCCTCTAGCCCAGTCCAGGCAAAGCTCTTTCTCACTCTCATAAGTCAAACCTCACATTCCATATTTCTTACTGCATTCAGGCCTTTTAACTCTAACCAGAATAGTCCATTAAGATGTAATCACAGCACTGCAAGTCATCTCTTAGGCCAAGGTTTCAAATCCTTCCACATTCCTCTTGAAAATCAGCTTCAAATGGCTACATAGTCAGATGTGTAGCAGCAATCCCATTCCTCAGTACCACTTTACTGTTGCATCTAGGTTCATATTACTAATAGAAATCACCCAACCAAGAACGGCTTGTGGAAAAAAGAGGTTTATTTTGGCTTACAACCTCAAGGGGAAGCTCCATGATGGCACTGGAAAATGATGGAATGAGCAGAGGGTGGACATCACCCCCTAGACAACATAAGGTGGACCATAGAAACTGGAGAGTGTGTCAAACACTGGCAAGAGGAAACTGGCTATAATACTCATAAGCCCACACCCAACAATACACTCCCTCCAGGAGATGTTAATTGTCAAATCTCCATCATCTAGTAACCTAGCATTCAGAACACTTAAGTTATTGGGGACAGCTGTATCAAACCACAACAGGAGTCCAAAAGATTATAAGGAAACAGTGGGATACCATAAAATGATAAAACATCCAGATCATGGGTATACCAGAAGAGAGGAAATCCAGACCAGTGGTATAGAGGACATATTTAACAAATTATTTAGGAGAAATTTCCTAATCTCTCAAAAGAGAGGCCCATACAGGCACAAGAAGCTCGCAGAACACCAAAAAGACAGAACCAAAGAAGAAATTTGCCATGGCACATCATATTTAAAAGTCTTAAAATGAAAAAACACACACCCAGAGAGAGAAAGAGAGAGAGAGAGAAAGAGAGAGAGAAAGAGAAAGAGACAGAGAAAGAGAGCTCTAAGGGCAGCAAGAAAGAAACTACTCACTACATACAAAGGCAATTTCATCAGAATTAACTCAGATTTCTCAGTGGAAACATGGAATGAGAGAAGGGTCTAGAATGGAACACTTCAAAGTCTGAAAAATTATGGCTTCCATTCCAAACTCCTATGCCAAGTGAAAGTATCCCTCATCATAGATGGTGAAAGAAGAACTTTCCATGCAAAAGAGTCAACTCTATGATCATATGAACACAAAGCCAAACCTATAAAGACTACTTCATGGAATATTCCATACACAGGAGTCAAACAACCAATCTCAAGAGCCCAGAAAAAGATCATAATAACCAAAACTAGAGCAGGCTCAAAAAGAACAAAGCACAAGAAAGCACCAAACCCCATAAATCATACCAGGGATTAAATAAAACCTCATAGTTATAACCTTAAACATTAATGGTCTTAGTTCACCCATTAAAAGATACAAGGTAGGGCTGGAGAGATGGCTTAGCAGTTAAGCACTTGCCTATGAAGCCTAAGGACCCCGGTTTGAGGCTTGGTTCCCCAGGTCCCACGTTACCCAGATTCACAAGGGGGTGCATGCATCTGGAGTTCATTTGCAGAGGCTGGAAGCCCTGGCGCGCCCATACCCTCTCTCTCCCTCTATCTGTCTTTCTCTCTGGGTCTGTCGCTCTCAAATAAATAAATAAATAAATAAAAATTAAAAAAAGATACAAGTTAACAGGGTGGATCAGAAATATGGATCCTTCTATCTGCTGTCTTCATGAAACCCATCTCACCATTAGATATGGACACATCATCTGGATAAAAGGATGGAAAAGGATATTCCAATCAAATGGAAATAAGAAACAAGCAGGTATTCTACATTAATATGTGATAGGCTTCAAATCAAAAGTAAACAAAAAGGACAAAGAAGATTAGGGACTTCAATATTCCACTATCATCAATAGAAAAGCCTCCCTAAAAAGAAGAGTCCAGGACCAGATGGATTCTCAGCCAAATTCTATCAAACCTTCATGGAAGAACTCAAGCAAATCTTCCTAAAACTGTGCCACACAATTGGAGAACAGGGAAAGCTACCCAACTCCTTTTATGAAGCTAGTATTACCCTAAATCCAAAACCAGACAGAAATGCCACAAGAAAAGAAAACTACTGGCCTATTTCCCTAATGAACTTAGATGCAAAGATTCTGAACAAAACCTGGCAAACCGAATCCAACAACATATCAAAAGCATTATCCACCTTGACCAAGTGGGGTTCATCCCAGGAACACAAGGGTGGTTCAACATACAGAAATCTGCCAATGTAATACACCACATAAACAAGGTTAAACATTAAAACCACATGATCATTTCAATAGATGCAGAAAAGGCCTTTGCCAAGATTCAACATCACTTCATGATCAAAACATTAGACAGAATTGGCATGGTTGGTTCATATCTTAACATAATAAAGGCAATATACAAAACTGCGAAGGCCCAGATAATACTTAATGGAAAGAGACTGGAGGAATCCCCATTAAGATCAGGAACAAGACAGGGATGTCCTCTCTCACCTCTGCTTTTCAATATATTTCTGGAAGTATTAGCTCAAGCAATAAAACAGGAGAAGGAAATAAAAGGGATACTATTTGGAAAGGAAGAAATTAAATTAGCTCTATTGACTAATGACATGATTGTATATGTAAGAGACCCAAGAGACTCCATCCCAAAACTCCTGAAGGGGATTAACTCCTATAGCAAAGTAGCAGGGTACAAAATCAATGCACAAAAATCAGTAGCATTTCTATGTTCAAATGACAAAGATACAGAGAAAGAAATAAGGGACATAGCCACATTTTCAATAGTAACAAAAAAATAAAATACCTTGGAATAATGTTAACCAAGGAAGTGAAAGATCTATACAATGAAAACATAAAAACACTCAAAAAAGAAATTGAGGAAGACTTGAGAAAATAGAAAGACCTCCGATGCTCCTGGGTAGGCAGAATTAACATTGTGAAGATGACAATTCTACCAAAGGCAATATATAGATTTAACACAATCCCAATTAAAATCCCTACAGTGTTCTACACAGAGATAGAACAAATGATCTCAAATTTCTTATGTAAAGGCAGAAGGCCTCACATATCCAAACATATCCTAAGCAAAAGAAATACCTCTGATGACATCACCATACCTGATCTAAAGCTATATTACAAAGCCATAGGAATAAAAACAGCATGATACTGGCATAAAAACAGGAGTATAGACCAATGGAATAGACTTGATGACCTGGATTTGGGTCAAGCAACTATAGCTACTTGATATTCGACAAAGGCCCGAACAATATAGGCTGGAAAAAAGATAGCATCTTTAACAAATGGTGCTGGACAAACTGGATAACCATATGCAGAAAACTGAAACTTGATCCACACATTTCCCCATACACTACACTCAAATCCAAATGGATCAAGGACCTCAATATAAGACCAGAAACTCAAATACTACCAAAAGAAAATTTATGAAATACTTTCCATGATATAGGAATGAAAAAAAGACTTCCTGAACAAAACCCCAGTAGCTCAAGATCTTAAACAGTCACTCAACCAATGGGATGACATGAACCTGTGAGTTTCTTTACAGACAAGCATACAATAAGCAAAGCCAATAGATTACCCACTGAATGGGAGAAAATATTTGTGGGATATCCAACTGATAGAGGCCTAATCTTTAGAATCTACAAAGAACTCAAAAATCTAAATAGTAAGAAGTCAAACACCCCACTCACAAAATGGGGCGAATTGCTGAACAGGCAGTTCACAGAGGAAGAAACACAAATGGCAAACACACACTTAAGAAAATATTCATCATCCATAATCATCAGAAAAATGCAAATTAAAACAACTATGAGATTCCACCTTACCCTGATAAGGATAGCAAACATCAAAAAATCAAACGAAAATAAATGCTGGTGAAGATTTGGAGAAGTAGAAACACTAATACACTGTTGGTGGGCATGTAGGATGGTACAACCAATTTGGAAAGCAATATGGAGACTCCTGAAAAAGCTGACTATAGATACCAACAGACTCAGTTATTCCCTTACTGGGCATCTACCGTAAACCTTCAAACCATGGGCCAGAGAGATTTGCTCAACCATGTTTGTAGTGGCCCAATTCATAATAGCTAAGAGCTGGAATCAACCCAGATGTCCATCACTAGAAGAATGGATAACTAAGATGTGGTGTATCTACACAATGGAATTCTACACAGCAGTAAGAAAAAATGACACAAAGAAATTTGAGGAAAAATAGTTGAACCTGGAACAGATCATCCTTCGTGAACTTACCCAATCACAGAAAAAAAATCGCCACATAATCTCACTCATCTACAGCACCTAACCTGAATCTACCTAAGATACCTTAAATACCCAGCAAGCACCTCATGGACTAGACACTAGGATGGAAGGGGAGCGAAGTAGTGGGAAACACTAATCTAGACCTAAACGGCAATGGTACCATAAAATTCTACTCCCTAAAAGGCAGATCAAATGGCTGAACCTCCACCAGGCCCTTACACAAAACACCTGAACCATAAGACACTGGAGAGGGTAGGATCAAGTCTAACCTAATTCGTCTACATCTTCCCACCCTCCCTCCCACTCTCCCTCTCTCCTCTCTAACTCCTATATATTAGTTACCTATTGTCCTCATTTTCTTAGTGGGCACTGACCTGTAACTCCCAGTACCAGCATGGGTCTATCATCCACAATGAGCTTTTCATCAGAGAAATCTACAAGGTTTTCTAAAAGAATGACAGATTTCTGTCAGAGTACTTGATGACCCACCAAAGGTTAGTGGTAAGACCCTATTGCTGAAGACACCATATGCAGGTGACATTTAAAATGGAACGGCATAGCTGGAAGCCAGGAGAGAGTCAGTCCCCAGACAGTCAGCATGTCTAGTGCCAGAAGGTGCTACATGGGTGACTGGGGGAAATGACCAATATCTGTCCAAGCAACTCATGGTCAAACCTATTTAGCAGCAAATAACCTGTTGTGATGCCTACACAAATGCAATAGTGGAACACAGCCATGATGGGGAACCAGCTGCTCTTGATTAGGCTAACTGATCCCCTCAGTGGTACAAGACCCATAGCTGAACCTGGGAAACAAGTCAGAACCATATCCAAACATAAGCCCACTCTCCAATATCAAGCTATCATCATTCATGGGCTACAAGAGGGCCTACACCTATTAAACTCTCTGTAAAAAAAGGTAAGGGCTATCTCATTTGTTCTGGTGCTAACTTACTCTCTGTTGGAGAATCTGCTTCTCTTTTTCACATAGATGTAGATCCTAAGTAGAGAGCCACCCCATCTTTCCTTAAAAGGACCCCGGCTGAAACTAAGAAAAATTGGCGAAACAAGCAAGGGAGCTGTTTTCCTGATGAACTAGATACTAGCACAAGGGTAAAGGAGATCAACATAGAGAAAAATCAACACCTACAAAATCAGAGAGCCAGAGCCTCAGAGGCCCCCAACACCTCATCACTGAAGCAAACCAAAAATGAGCCCAACATGACTCAGGGAAATTTTGCTGAAGAGGGGGCGGAAAGAATGTCAGAGCCACATGTTGGGTCAAGATATGCAGAGACATTTATGGTACCAATAACTGTGGGCTAATTCCACAATGCATGACCCATATACTTCAAAAAGGAGGGGCTAATGGGGAGGTGGTAGTTCATGGATGAGCCTAATAATGGTACCAAACTGCCTGTATTTGCTGAATAGAAAACTAATTTTAAAAAAGGAAATAAAAAATGAAAGATCATCTAATCAGAAAATCAACCAGGAAATAGTAAAGCTTAACAACATCATAGATCCACTAGATTTAATGGACATCTGCATAATTTTCCTCTGCAAGTATACAGAAGATACATGCTTCCAGCAGTCTATGGTACCTTCTCCAAAATAGACGACATATTATGCCATAAAACATGCCTCCATAATTTGAGGAAAATTAAAGTAACTTCCTACATCATATCAGATCACAATACTTTAAAGCTAGAAATTAATAGCAAGAGACACATTAGGAGTTCCACCAGCTCCTAGAGACCGAATAGCACACTTTTAAACGACGAATGTGTTCTGGAGGAAATAAAAAAGAAATTGTAAAATTCCTAGAATTGAATAATAAAAACACAATTTACCAAAACTTATGGGACACAATGAAGGCAGTCCTAAGGGGACAATTCATAATTGTAAAATGCCTTCATAACAAAGACAGAGAGAACCCAAATCAATAAGCTAACTGTGTACCTAAAGACCTTTTTAAAACAAGAAGATTCTAACCTTAATAGTTCCAGATGGAAAGAAATAATTGAGATTAAAGCAGAAATTAATGAATTGGAAACTAAGAAAAAACTTTTAAAAAATAGGTGAAACAAAGATCTGGTTGTTTGAAAAAAATGAATGAGATTGATAAACCCACGGGCAATTTGATCGGCAAAAAAAGAGACATCTCAAATTAACAAAATCAGAAATGAAAAAGGAAAGATCACAAAAGACATCAATGAAATTGATGGAAAATTAATGGAAGAATAATGAGGACATACTTTCAACACCTCTACAACACAAAATTGGATAATATGGAAGAAATGAGTGAATTCCTATCCACATACAACCTACCAAAACTAAATTCAGAGCAGTTTAATCTTCTAAGCAAACCTCCCACATCCATCAAGACTGGAAAGTAATCAAAAACCTTCCCAAAAGGAAAAGTCCAGGACTGAATGGCTTCTTAGCTGAAGGCTATCAAATATTCACTCACAAACTGAGGCCAGGGCTGGAGGGATGGTTTAATGGTTAAGGCATTTGCCTACAAAGCCAAAAGACCCAGGTCTAATTCTCCAAGACCCACCTTAGCCAAATGCACAAGGGGCTCAAGCATCTGGAGTTCTTTTGCAGTGGTTGGAGGCCTTGGCATGCCCTTTCTCTCTCTGTCTCTCTCTGTCTCTCTCTCTCTCTCAAATAAATGAATTTATTTTTATAAAAGGAACTGAGACTAAGGTAGGAGGATTACCATGAGTTTGATCACTCCCTGAAACTACATAGTTATTTCCAGGCTGGCCTGGGCTAGAGCAAAATCCTTCCTTATTTAAAAAAAAAAAAATTAAAAAAGAAACTGAGACTAAGTTTTCAGTCACCTAAAGCCCAAATAGTACTTATGGAAAAACTCAACAAGTTTCTATTGAGACCAGGAACAAGTCAGGTTGCCCACTGTCACCACTGCTCTTCATCATAGTACTAGAAGTACTAGCACAAGCAATAAGATAGGAGAAATAAAATGAATATAATTTGGAAAAGAAGAAGTCAAGTTAACTCTATTTTTCTGATGACATAATCCTATACATAAGTGACCCAAAAGTCTCCATCTGAAAACTTACAATGATGATTTAATTCCTTCACTAAAGTGGCAAGATAAAAAATCAACACACAAAAGTCAGTAAGCTTTCTATATGCAAAGGACAAAAAATACAGAAAAAGATATCACTGAGACTGTCTCATTTTCAATAGCAACCAAAAAAAAAAAAACTTATAATAACACTAACCAATGATGTGAAAGACCTATATAATTAAAACATAAAAAATAACTCAAGAAAGACACCGAGGAGGATTGAGAAGATGGAAAGACCTCCCATGCTCCTGTATAGGCAGAATTACCATTATAAACATGGCAATTCTATCAAAAGCAATATACAGATTTAATGCAATAGCAATAAAATTTCCAGCATCATTCTTTCCAGAGATAGAAAAAATCATCTCAAAATTCATATGGAATGGTAGCAGGCCTCAGTCATCCAAACATATCTTCAAAGAAACACCTCTGGAGGTATTGCTATACCCAATCTAAGGCTATATATCACCAAGGCACAGTAACAAAAACAGCATGGGACTCACATAAACAGAAACAGAAACCAGTGGAATGGAACTAAAGAGCCAGACCTTAGGTCAAGTAACTACAGCTACTTGATATTTGACAAAGGTACCAACAAAATAGATTAGAGAAAAGATAGCATCTTCAATTAATGGTGCTCTCAGTGAAATTGGTTGCTACCCACAGTGAGCTGTTGATCAGAGACCTATGTGGTACACAAAACAAGACAGGTTTCTGTCAAAGCACTTGATTACCTGCCTGAGGCCAAAGGTGAGACCTTATTTCTGAAGACACCAAATGCTGCCAACAAAGAGCATGGTAAGACATTGCTGGAATCTGGAAGAGACCTTGTCCCCAGTTAGCCGATCTACTGCTGAGAAGTACTTAAAAGAGTTACCGGGGAGGCGGGGGGAGGGGGAGAGGTGGCCAACAATGGTCTGAACTACCAGATGTCTAAGCTAATCAGAAGCAACCCCCTGACATGATGTACATGCCAGTGATATAGTGTCACACAGCTTTAGCAACCAATAGCTTTCTGATTGGTTAAGAGATATGCTCAGTGTTAATGAATCCATATCTGGAATTGGTAACCAGACCAAAATTCTATGGAGAGAAAGATTATGCTCTCCAGTGTCAAGCTCATAAGAGGGGTTACATCCATCAAATTCTCCCTAGGTTACTAATGTTTATCCCATTTAAACTATGCTGACTTTACTCTCCATTGGTATCTGTGCTTTTCCAGAAGGCAGCAAGATCCGAGGAGATAAACTACCCCTTGCTTGCACTTCAGCCAAGTAACAGCTAAAATCTCAGAGGAACTGGAGAAATGATCAAGAGTTCTGCTTCCAAGGTGAACCTTTTAATCAGTGCCAGGGTGAAGGAGACATACCCAGAGAACAAGGACAACACATGATGTATCCATACAACATATGTTGTTAGTAATAATAATAATGATAATAAATAAATTGAAAGGCTAAAAACAAAAGAAATAAATGCTTGATGACCAAAAAGCTAAAAATATAAGTTTTTATTTCAGTCTCATAGTAGGTGGAGAGCATATTTGATAGAAATTTTTATTTTATTGGCTGATTTTATATTCAACTATATGATATAACTTTTGTACTTGTAAAAATTATAATCATAGTTATTGGATATATTGTTTCATAAATATCAACTTGAGTAGTTTTGTGATAATTTTTTAAGAAATTTTTTGGAGCAAGTCCAACTGATTAGCCCTTTTTTTTCTAATGTGAGAGAGTGGAGAGAGTGCAAGAGAAAGAAGATGAGAGAGAGAGAGAGAGAGAGAGAGAGAGGGAGAGAGAGAGAGAGAGAAAGAAAGAAAGAGACAGAGAGAGAATTGGCATGTCAGGGCCTCCAGCCTGTGTAATCTAACTCCAGACACATGTACCACCTCGTGTGCATGTGTAACCTTTCACACTTGCATCATATTGTGCAACTGGTTTATGTGGGATCTGAAGAGTCGAACATGGGTCCCTAGGCTTCTCAGGCAAGTGATTTAACTGCTAAGCCATCTTTAGAGCCCTAAGACTTTTTTGTACCGTTACTTGATTTTCTATATATTTTGTCATCTACTGAGAGAAAGAGATTGAAAATTCTAAGCTATGATTACTAAATCATTTATAAACCCCATTAACTATCAATTTTTTCTGCATGTGTTTCAAAACTCTCTAATTAAGAATATATCAACATGATTACCATATTTTCCTCATAGTGAAAGCTACTTTGAAACAAATTCAGTTACATTATATTGTATAATACTGTTTGCATTGCATAGTATATCTCTTTTGCTTTTAATCTACTTAATCACTTTATATAAAATGCCCCTTATGTAGAAAATATTTTATAATTTTAAGTGGAAAGTCTAAGCCAAAGAAATATAACTATTGATTTATGTGCATTTAAGTTTCTTTGAAAGTTGTTTTACACTTTTCTCTAATTGTTTTCTCTGTTCCATCTTTGCTAACTTTGAGGATTATCAAATAGTAAGATATTTTAGTCATAGATATTTTTACTATTTTGATTTCCTCTATTTAATATAGATCACATACCCTTTTAAATATATTTTATTTATTGATTTTAGAGAGAAAGAATGGAGGGAGAGAGGGTGGGGGTACACTAGGTCCTCCAGCCACTGCAAATGAACTCCAGACACATACACCGGCTTGTTTACCTGGCTTACATGGGTCTGGGGAATTGAACCAGGGTTCTTTGGCTTTGCAGACAAATGCTTTAACCACTAAGTCATTTCCCCAGCCCAGATCACACACTCTTAGTTCTATTTCTTTACGACTTTGCAGTCTTCTTTTACAAATGAGGCCTTTTGGGCAGAGGCGGTAACTCGGTACAATGCTTGCCTAGCATGTACAAAGCCCTAGATTTTGTGCCTAGAATTGCATAAAATCAGGTATGGAACATACCTGTAATCCCAACAAGTAAAATAGATAAAAATTTCAAGTTCATTCATGACTACATAGTGAGTTTGTAGCCAGAGTCAGTTTATATAATCTCAGAAAGATGAATATCATGTTGTGTCTCAATTGAGTATGCTAGGTTTTATTAAAATTTATATATGTGGGGACAATATGAAAGTAAAAGCAAAACTATATAGGGGACTAAAAGGGATGAAGAGAATGTGGTGAGAGACGAAAATGGTCAGGATAGTAGGGAATGATGGAATATGCTCATAATACATTTTATTTATTTATGAAAATGGTATGGTATAACCCAGTTGAATAAATTAAATAGTTTAAAACCTCATACACAGTATTCTACATATCTGCTTCCTCATATCTATTTTATATTATTAGCATTTACTTCCACGTATATTGTAAACCATTCTATGCAATGTAGTTTTTTGTTATTGCTTTAAGCTGCTAAGAAGAAAACTATAGGCATCTTAAAAACTCACATATTTATATTTTGATGTTCTTTCTGTTTGTAATCTGATCTGTGCTCTGATGTCGTCTCCTTCAACTGCATGATTGACTAGCTTCCTTATAGTTCTTAAGTTTCAATGAAATTGAATTTTATGAGCAGTAGTTAAAAGCTGTGTTTCCCTCAGCTTTAACATACATTTTTATGAGCTATGAAAATGTAGATTGACAGATAATTTATATACTTTCTTATTTTAATTTATTACTATTAACAACATATTTTGAATGGATACATCATATGTTAGTACCCTCTTTGCCCTGGTCCCTGTCCCCATTCTGCTGGGGGCCTTCCTCAGTGGGATTACAGGTATTCCCCATGAGATTGTGGGTTATGAATTGTGGGAGCAGCAGGATTTTGGGGGGGGGGCAATGCCTCTGGGCATGATATCTCAAATTGTAGCTCTTACAATCATTCCACCCCTCTTCTGCAAAATTCCTTGGGCTATGGTGGGTGTGTTTTAAGTCTACTTCAGTGATGAGGTCTTAGGAGCCCCTGGATTTCTGCTTTGGTAAATGATGAGTATCCTCAGGGTCTGTCTGCATTGCCCTGGTGATTATTGTCAGGTTCACCATTGAAGCAGCACTCTTGCTCATCTCCCCCATTCCTCTGTGGCTTCAGCTGTGGCTTGGCTAAAGTGCAAGGGGTAGTTTATCTCCTTGGATCTTGCTGCCTTCTGAAAAAGAACAACAGATTCTCCAATGAAGAGTCAGCATAATGTAAATGGGATAAGCACTATTAATTTAAGGAGACTTTTATGTATGTAGCCCCTTTTTAACTGAAAGACTAGTGTAAGCTTAACACTAGAGCATAAAATTTGTTGCCATAGGATTCTGATCTGGTTCCCAGTACCAGATATGGGTTAGTTTACACTGAGTGGATCTCTTAGCCCATTAGAAAGCTATTGTGCCACTATTGGAATGCCATGTACACCTTTTCAGGCAGTTTGCTTCTGGGTAGTTTTGACCTCAGGTTGCTCAGAGCAGTGTTGGCCACTTTCCCCCAGGAGTCTATGTAGTGCTTCCCCAGCAGTAGATGAGTTAACTGTCTGGGGACTGGCTCTCTTCCATATTCCAGCCAGGTCTCTCCATTCTCTGTGTTGGCAGAATATTCTATCTTGCAATTGTGTTTTACCTTTTACCTCAGAAGGGTAATCAAATGCTTTGGCAGGAACCTGTCTTGTTTTGGGGACCTCTTAAGAATCTCTGATCAACAAGTCATTGTGGGTAGCAAGTGATTTGTGGTACAGGCCAGATATTAAATAAATAAATAAATAAATAAATAAATAAATACATAAATAAGATTTGACCTCATCTCACCATCTCCAAGGCTCTTCTTTTCAGGTGCTCCCCCCTTACTTCTGTTGAAGGTTTTTTGATTAGTCTATCTTCAAGGATAAAGGTTTATATGGGTACCAGTACATTTTGGATTTAGTTTTGTGTTTGTTTCCCTACCCTACTCTTCCCCTCCCCCAAAACTCTTCCATCCCTGTTGTCTGGGTCTTCAGTTGCCTGTCAAGTGTGTCAGGAACTCAAGCTGGTCCAGGTTAGGACCTGCAGATAAGTGAAACCATGTAGTATTTGTCTTTCTGTGATTATGTGAATTTGCTGAGTATAATCTGTTCCAAGTTTGTCCACTTTTCTACAAATTTCATTGTATCAACTTTGCTTACTGCTGTGTAAAATACCATTGGGTAAATGTACCACAACTTTGTTATCCATTAATCCAATGATGGGCAACTGGGTTGATTCCAATTCTTAGCTATAATGAATTGAGAGCCATAAACATGGTTGAGCAACTATCTCTCTACTAAATCATAGGGCATTTAGAATTGATACTCAGTAAAGGAATAACTATATCTGTTGGTAGCTCTATGTTCATCCTATTCAGGAATCTCAATGTTGATTTCCATAGTGGTTCTATAAGTTTACATGCCCACCACATCCTTGCCAACATTTGTTGATTTTTTAATGATTGCTATCCTTCCTATTCAGTTGTCTGCTCCATTTTTGGAGTGGGCTGTTTGACTTCTTATTGTTTAGTTTTTAGAATTATTTGTAGATTCTAGATATTAGACTTCTGTCAGTAGTATAGCTGGCAAAAAATTTTCTTCCATTCTGTGGGTAATCTTTTGGCTCTGATTATGGTATGTTTGTGCAAAAGCTTTTTAGTTGCATGGGTTCCCACTGGATGAGTAATTATCTAATTTCCTGGGTTACTGGGGTTCTATTCAGGAAGTATTTCTTCACTCCTGTGTCATGGAGAGTTCCTCCTTTTTTTTTTTTCAAGTAGGAGAAGATTTTCACATCTTATATTGAGGTCTTTAATTCATTTGGACTTGATTTTTGTCCATGGTGAGATGAGTGGGTCTAGTTTCATTTTTCTACATATGGTCATCCATTTAGTCCAGTACCATTTTTTGAAGATGCTGTCTTTTCTCTAGTCTACATGATGGGCACCTGTGTCAAAGCTCAAGTAGCTGCAATAACTTGACTTAAGATCCCAGGTTTTTAATTCTGTTCAGTTGATCTGTATTTCTGTTTTTATGTCATGCCATGCTGTTTTTGTTACTATGGCTTTGTAATATAGCTTTAGATCAGGTATGGTGATACCCGCAGAGGTGTTTCTTTAGCTGAGGACATGCTTGAGTATCTGAGGCCTCCTGCTATTCCATATGAATTTTGAGATTATTTTTTCTATCTCTGTGAAGAATGATGCTGGAATTTTTATTGGTATTGCATTAAATCTATATATTGCTTTAGTATAATTGCCATTTTATCAATATTAATTTTACCTATCCCTGGGATGAAGCCTACTTAATCAAGGTAGATAAAGCTTTTAGATATGTTGATATGCTTTATAATTTGGTTTGTGAGGACTATGTTCAGCATCTTT
Source organism: Jaculus jaculus (assembly GCF_020740685.1). Lineage (NCBI taxonomy): Eukaryota > Metazoa > Chordata > Mammalia > Rodentia > Dipodidae > Jaculus > Jaculus jaculus. Next base: position 84,805,994 of record NC_059103.1, read on the forward strand.
GCACCTAAATTCATCAGGGATATAGGCCTATAGTTTTATTTTCTTGTTGTACCTCTGCCTAGTTTTGATATTAATGTGATGATAGCATCATAAAAGAAGTTGGGGAGCATTTCCTGCTCTACAATTATGTGAAACTATTTGAGAAAAATTAGTTTCAGTTCTTCAATGAAGGTTTGATAGAATTTGGCTGAGAAGCCATCTGGCCCTGGACTTTTATCTTTGGGGAAGTTTTTCATTACATTTTCAATATAGATGGAAACTATAGCATACTTAGGAGATTAATCTGCTCTGAGTTTAGTTTGGGTAGGTGGTATGTAACTAGGAACTCACACATTTCTTCCAGATTATCCAGTTTTTGGATTAGATGTTTTAGAAGTCCTTATGATTTTTCTAGTTTCATTGACATATGTTGTGACCTTTTACTTTTTTTTTAAATTTCTCAGTTAGTTAGTTAGTTGACGTATAGAGAGGGAGGTGGGGGGGGAGAGCGAGAATGGGTATGCCAGGTACTCTTGCCACTACAAATGAACTCCAGACACATGTGCTACTATATGCATCTTGCTTATGGGGGACCTGGAGAATAAAATTATTTGCATAGAAATGCCTTAACCTCCAAGCCATCTCTCCAGCCCAGCCCTCATTTCTGATTTTGTTAATTTGTCCTTATTTTTTTTTTTTTTTGCTTGATCAAATTGGCCAGGGGTTTATCAATTTTGCTTATTTTTCAAAGAACCAGCTCTTCGTTTCATCAATTTTCTTAATTGTTTCCTTAGCTTCCAATTCATTAATTTGTTCTCTGATCTGGATTATTTATTTCCATCTGAAGCTCTTAGGGTTGGATTTTTCTTGTTGTTGAAACCTTTAGGTGGACAGTTAGGTTACGAATTTGGGATCTTTCTGTCTTTTTTATGAAAGCATTTAGCTCTGTGAATTTTCTTCTTAGAATTGCCTTCATTAAGTCTCATAAGTTTTGGTAAATTGTATTTTCATTATCATTAAATTCTCAATTTTACAATTTCTTTATTGATTTCTTCCACAATCCACTCATTGCTTAAAAGTGTGGTGTTCAGTCTCCAGGAGCTGGTGGAGTTCCTGATGTGTCTCTTGTTGTTGATTTCTACCTTTAAATCATTGTGATCTGGCATGATGCAGGAAGTTACTTCAATTTTCCTGAAATTACGGAGCATATTTATGGTCTAATATGTGGTTTATTTTTGGAGAAGTTTCCATGGGCTGATGAGAAGTATGTGTATTCTGAATAACTGGAAAGTTCTGTACATCTCCATTAGGTCTAGTTGATCTATGGTATTATTGAGCTCTATTATTTCTTTGTTGATTTTCTGTTTGGATGATCTGTCTATTGAAAACAGTGGAATATTGAAGTCTCCAAGTTTGGTAATGTTGGTGTTTATTTCTGTTTTGTTGTGAAGTTGCTTTTGTTTAATAAAATGTAGTACACCTCTTTTTGGTGAATATAAACTTATAATTGAAATGTGCTCATGTTGTATTATTCCCTAGAAGAGTAAGGAGTAGACTTTGTGTCCTTTTTGATTACTTTTGGTTTGAATTCAATTTTATTAGATATTAATATAGCAACACTTGGTTGTTTCTTATTTGCATTTTCTTGAAATATCATTTTCCATTTTTTACCCAGAGGAGGTGTCTGTCTTTAGTGGTGTGGTGGGTTTCTTGAAAACAGCAGATAGAAGGAACCAGTTTTCTGATCCACTATGTTAACTTGTGTTTTTAATGGGTGAGTTAAGACCATTAATATTTAAGTTTATAACTGTGAGGTTCAATTTAATCCCTGCCATGGTGGGGTGTTTTATGTGGTTTGGTGCTTTCTTGTGCTTTGTACTTTTTGAGCCTGCTATAATTTTGGTTTTTGTGATCTTCTTCTTGTAGGCTCTTGAGATTCAGTGTCTGACTCTTGTGTGTGGAATTTTCCCTGAAGTATTCTTGTAGGTCTGGCTTTGTGTTCATATAATCATAGAGTTGACTTTTGTCATGGAAAATTTTCCTATCACTATCTATTATAAGGGATACTTTCACTAGATATAGTATTTTGGTTAGGAAGCCATAGTTTTTTAGACTTTTAAGTGTTCCATACCAGGTGCTTCTGGTTTTAAGGGTTTCCATTGACAAATCTGTGGTAATTCTGATGGGATTGCATTTTCATGTAATGAGTTGTTTCTCTCTTGCCGCTTTTAGCACTCTCTCTTTGTGTTGTTAAGAGTTTTAACTATGATGTGCCTTGGAGAATTTCTTCTTTGGTCTTGACTGTTTAGTGTTCTGTGAGCTTCTTGTATCTGGATAGGCCTCTATTTTGATAGATTTGTAAAATTTTCCTCAACAATTTTCTTGAATATGTTCTCTATGCCTCTGATGTGGATTTCCTCTCATTCTGGTATACCCATGATTCAGATGTTTGGTTGTTTTAGGATATCCCATATATCCCTCATATTCATTTACATGATATTTTGAATTTAGCAAAGTTTTTGAACTCCTCATCAATTTGTTCTGTTTTGTTTTCCAGCTCAGAGGTTCTGTCTTCCACATGTGTGACACAGTTATGGGTTCTAGAAAGGTTTCCAAAAGTTCTATTTAATTTTTGTTTTGTGTTCTGTTATTTTGTATTGTGTCCATCTATTTTTGAGGTATGATTTCAGTTCAAGTTCTGATGTTCTTGATGATTCCTGGAAATTACTATTGCACTTGATCATGTCTTCATTAAGCTTAATCAATTTGTTATTGAGGTCCTCTATTTTTTGACTCACCTTCAATTCATTTATATCACTTTTGTGGTTTCTGTGGTTTTCTTCATTTAAGTTAAGCATAGTAATAAATGCTGAGGTTCTAAGAGACAATTCAGCTCAATTTCATTAATGCAATTTTTTTCTTCTTTTCCCACAATGTAATTTTTGGCTTTTGATGGTTTTCTTCAAGTTTGGCAATTTTTTTGATCAGGTCACATAGCTTGCTGTGTTTTCAGTTTGGGATTCAATTTCTGTTGTTTTCTCTATGATTTCAGTGGAGGCTTCCATTTATTGTGGGTCATCCTTAGTGTTGATCTCTCAGTGTTCTGACTTTTGTCTTCTTTCTTCCTCCCTTCCTTCCTTCCTTCCTTCCTTCCTCCCTCCCTCCCTCCCTCCCTCCCTCCCTTCCTTCCTTCCTTTCTCTCTCTCTCTCTCTCTTTTTTTCTTTCTTTTTTTGGCATTGTGGTCTATCCATCTAGGGTGTTTTATTTTATTGTGAGGGAAAGAAGTAGTATTTTTTTCCTTGTAGGATCTTCAGTGAGTGTTCTACTTTAAATGTGATTGGTATATGATTGGGTTATAACTACATATGGACAGATTGTGGAGATTGCAAGTGCATCAAAGGTTCCTGGGGAACTAGGAGGGGGGTAATTGTGAGCTCTGGCCTAATCACTCCACTTGCAAGGACTCTTCAGCACAAAGGAATCAGGGGCTGTAGAACCAGGAGCTTGGAAGTTGGAGAACCAGGGCAAGAGGCCATCTCCTACAGTGGCCAGTGTTCTCTCTGGTTCAGGAAATAGGAATTTTGGGACTCAGGATCCAGTCAATCAGGAAATCTGAGCAAAAGGCATGCTTCCACAGCACATACACAGGAAGCAGGCTGCCCCAAGTCAAGACCAAGGAACTGGAAGGTGGGAAACAAACAGGGATCTCTGCCCTACTCACTCAGTTCACACCATTCAGAGCAGTGAAGTAGTGATCTGAGTACTCAGGGGCCAATCAGTCAGGAAACGAGAACAAAAGGCTTCTTTTGAAGTACACATGGAGGGACCAGGCTGCCCCAAACCAGCCGAAGGATTACCAGGACCGGGGAACTGGGAGGTGGGGAATAAACCAGGAGTTCTGGCTTACTCAGCACCTGAAGCAGGGGTTTGGAGAGTTGGGGACCAAGGGGCCATTTACTCAAGAAGGCAGAGCAAGGGGCCTGCTTCCATAGCAAGCTTGCTTCCATCAGGCAGCCCCAAGCCAGCAGCTGTTAAACTGGCACCAGGGAACTGAGAAGAAGGGAAGGAAATGGAAGCTCTGGCCTACTCACTCTGTGTGCACACCCTCCTGAGCATGGGATCTAGGAGTTGGGGACCCATGGACCATTCAACCAGAGGTCATTTTTAATATTCTTTTTTTTTTTTTTTCAAGGTAGGGTATCATTCTAGCTCAGGCTGACCTGGAATTCACTGTGTAGTCTCAGGGTGGCCTCGAACTCATGGCGATCCTCCTACCACTGCCTCGTGAGTGCTGGGATTAAAGGCATGTGTCACCATGCCCAGCTCATTTTTAACATTCTAAATATATTGTTTCATTATTTTCACAGGGAATTTGGTCCTCATTGATAACATTGTAATATTTCTTGGTTTTTTCTTCAAAACTTTGGATCTGGTTTTCAAAATTGATTTTAAAAAATGGGCGTGCTTTGTTTATTTTTATAATTAGAAACTTTGCTGTATGGTGAAATTATGTATTGGTCCCATTCCCCGTGTATTACCCTACTATACTGTATTGAATTTTAATATGATATTCCCATGCTGTTTAGATTTTGAGGAAAAACTTGGGTTTGTAAGTTGGCGCTTTAAAGAATTTCAATTTTAGGAAAATATATGCTATGGATTTTCAAATATTTTTTCATTTTTTGGTATATTAGTTATAAATACACTGGATTTTTAATATGTTAGATCCCTAAGGCACTCACTCTGTTCAATTTTGTTAAATCATTTCCTCTGTGTTTTTCCAACTAGATATATATATTTTTAATCTGCTATCAAGTCAAGTTGACTTTCTTCTGGTCTCTCCAAACTGGAAATGGGACTAGAATACCTTCATCAATTTCTAAAAGAAACATTTAACTCTGGTAGCTACAAAATCAATGTTCTGAATGAAAAAACATGTATAATTCCGTGGGTGTTAAAACATTTAATTATGTACTATTTCAGGATATAACTGGTTCAAGCTTTATTCTGAGATTTAATGACTTGCATTGTAGAAAATTAGCATGGCTTCAATGTGAATAAGACCTTTAAGTAGCATAGCTATAATAACAATAAGTTTTCTGTTCTATTCATTTTAAGTACATAATTATTATTTTGGTCATTTAAAAATAAATTTATCAAGTTTTACATTTACAAAAATTCAAGGGTCTTTTTACTCATCTGGTATGTCCAGTTTTAGAGGTTTGTAAAAATTTAAATTTAGCATAACTATATGTCTTTGTTTAGAGTTCATGAACAGACATGATACAATTCTAATGTTTCAAAGGAAGGAAATAACAAAAGCAGTGCTTCTTGTTTTCTGTTGTAAATTCGTTTTAGTATACATTTAAAGTTTCTATAAAATAACTGATTTGATGGCTAAGTTAAAAATTATCTTGAAAAACTAACGATTTACTGTTCTTTGTTTCAACAAAATTTTAAGTAATGCTAACTAATCAAGTTGTCAGGTAAGAAGATATTAGAAGTAGTCTATATACAGCTGCATAATTTATTATATCCATCTAAGAGGAGATAGAAAGAATGGAGTGACATTGATAGTACAGATTCCTTAAGTTTCCATGTTTACCTTGTGGTAATAAGAAATATAAATGTTTAATTTCAATTCAGTTTTGTGTTCAAGAAGTACAAAAGTATGACAACTAAAATGTGATTTTATTCAGAAGTGAGATGGAAATATTACTTCAAATAAAAAGTAAAAAGAATGATTACTTTTCTTACTATTGAAGAGGACTCATGACTTAAAAATGAATGAAAATAGAATAAGTAACTATACAATTTGGATATTAGACATGCTTCAAATCTGAGGTTATAGATGATAAAGTTACAACACACCTGTATGCTACTTTATAATGTTTTCTCTCTCAGTTCCAAAGTCATATGTGATTATCCATGTAAGAATAACAAACATACCTTCTAAGCACCTTTTAAAAATATTATTAATCGAATTACTAAATATATATGAGATGATATATGGCAACTCACACAGCTATACAATTTGTAATGATGATTTTAGGGTAGCTTACACATTTATAAATGCTTGATTAACCTGTAATGACAGTGCATATTCATGTAGTATATTGTGATATGTCAACAGATGTGTACAATGGGCACCTCCATTTCTCTCTGTTGCTGGCATGACATTGAGCTTGTTTTGTGAGAGGGAGCAGGAAAGGTAGTGCAAAAGGAAGACACTTCTTTCTGTTTTCAGTAAACTGCAGTTTGGGTTTCCTCACTCCAGCTTTATAGTTAATACAAGGACTTACATGAAGGACATTCTGCATGAGCATGAGCAGTCTGTTAGCTCATGATCCTCAGGTTTTGCCATCACTACTACCTACACACATACACACACCAATGCTCAGACTGGGCAAAGAGCATGGTTTCTTTGTTGTTGGGCTCCTGTGGGTTACAGCTCTCTCTGCATCTCACCCCTATACAACTCCAATTTCTAGTGTTGCATTCCTACAGGGCATCATTTCTCAGGCAACAAAGGTCTGAGAGAGGTGACTCCCACTAAACCTGACCCTTCTAGCCAGAAACCAACAGTGTGCAGTGACCAGTAGTGCCAAGCTCACCAGCAGTGTGATGGTTGATTCTGATTTTCAACTGGACTCGATTAAGAAAAACCCAAGGCAAAAGCACCCAAACTTTTGGCTTCTCTGGGCCACATTGGATGAAGAATTGTCTAGGGACACGCATTAAATACATAAACACTAAAGAAAGCTGATGAGAAGAAAAGGTCAGTGTATAATTTTTGTGATTTCCACTAGTACTGAACCAATAAGGGAAACAAATCTCCATATAATAATTTTAATTTTGTGGCATCACATTCAGAGAATCTTTGAACATTGCTGAACAAGTCTCAAGTAGATAACCAATAATAAAGAAAACGAACATATGTAAGTAATTAACTTCAATGATTTTTGGTATATTTATTATAAAAGTAAAAGAAGGTAGCATAAAACTAATGGTATATTTGACATTGGACTTGAGAAACTAATATATCAGTGTCTGGTTTGATGGAAGTTGATGCAATTCTCTGAATTCCGCAGGTGCTCACCAGATATTTTGGTTCTAATATTTCAATCAGTGTGCTTCACTTTTGGAAATAGTTGCTCACAAGTGTAGGTGCTTCCAGAAAGCAATGACAAGAATAAGGCATGGTTTGGAAGCAAGACATATTTTTATTTGGAAAGATAGGACTTATAAAAGTCTACTAAAGAGACATGATCAATTATTTCTTTCTTTAAGTGGAATGTCAGATGGAAGTAGATTACATGCATTTCACTTGAAAATTGGCAAATAAGTTATCAACTGAAAATAGAGTCTCATATGCAAAATATTATTTTCTCAGCAATCTTGGAACTGGTTTCAAAATTCATGTATCACATCTAAAAAAAAGCACAGGTACATATATCTCACTGTTCACAAGAATGTGTTTAATCAATGTGTTAACATGCATAACATTATCTGCTTTAATTTAAGCTTGCTGTAACTTCAGTTTCATCTGGAATGTGTTATGAGTTGAAACATTGTATTGATGAATTAGTTTTCACCTTGAAAATGCATTGCATGTTTAACCTATTTACATGAGTCTTTAAATTCACTAAATTTCTATATCTGTGGGACAGTTATAATTTTAAAGTTTTTGCATAAGTTGTATTTTTAAATTTTTAAGCAGCCTTTTTTATGAGAGAGAGAGAGAGAGAGAATTGGTGCATCAAGATCTGGAGCTACTGCAATCAGTGTATCACCTTGTGTGCTTGGGTGACCTTGTGCACATGCAACACTTTTTGCATCTGGCTTATGTGGTTCTGGGGAGTTGAACCTGGGCCTTTAGGTTTCACACGAAAGTACCTTACCACTAAGCCATCCATTTTCCAGCCCACAAATTTCATTTCTTAATTTTTTATTTGTTTATTTGAGAGAGAGAGAGAGAGGTGTGTGTGGGGGGAGACATAGAGAATGGCCATGCCAGTACCTCCAGTGACTGCAAACAAACTCCAAATGCATGTGCTACCTTGTGCATTTGGCATAGTTGGTCCTGGGGAATCAAACTTGGGTCCTTTGGTATACTCCTGCGGAATTGAACCCAGGTCCTTTGGCTTTGTGGGCAATCTCCTTAACAGCTAAGCCATCCTTCCATTACCCACAAATTTCATTTTTATACCATAAATAACTTGATATCATATTGAAAACCATAAAATCTCTTCACCATTTGTCCTTGACTTAGCCATCTTCTGAAAAGTGAATGATGTCACCATTGTCAGTATGAAAACTTTAAATTCCTTCCTGGAATTGGCAATAATTAATCCCTTAGCACTTTATGTCCATTTTAACATGCTTGCACTACATTTCATGAGGTAATGTGCAGTGATACTTCATTGAACATGAGTTTTAAGCAGCAATTGCATCATTTTATTAATGCTACGAATCACTTTCTTTTACCTGTCACCCACAGGGCATTGTTGCAGCCAGGTTCACATTGTGGGTAGAAATCACCTGACCAAGAGCAGCTTGTGGGAAACAGAGGTTTATTTTGGCTTACAGACCTGAGGGGAGAGGAAAATGATGGCATGAGCAGAGGGTGGACATCATCCCCTGGCCAACATAAGGTGGACCATAGCAAGAGGAGAGTGTGCCAAACACTGGCATGGGGAAACTGACTATAATACCCATAAGACCACCTCCAACAATACACCACCTCCAGGAGGTGTTAATTCCTAAATCTCCATGAACTGGCAACCAGCATTCAGAACACCTAAGTTTATTGGAGACACCTGAATCAAACCACCACAGGCACCATCCGTAACTATGCCTGATATGTTGACAGTGAGCAAAGAAAATGACTTTGTTATATTTTTACTGCTTTATATAAATATGTCAATTTGTTGTGTCTTTTAATCATACCAATGAAACCATTTTTCACTGACATTATGTTCATCATAAATACCTCTGTAAAAATGATCGGATACTATCCTCTGCCAAAGTCTAACACTAAAAATTTAATTTTCTTGGGCTGGAGAGATTGCTTAGTGGTTATGGCACTTGCTGGCAAAGCCAAAGAACCCAGGTTAAATTCTCCAGCATCCTCATGAGCCAGATGCACAAGGTGGCACATGTGCCTAGAGTTCATTTGTAGCAGCTGTAGGCCCTGTCATGTCCATTCTGTCTTTCTCCCTCTCAAATAAATAAAAATAAAAATAAATTTCTCTAAATAGATTTTCTGGTTTTGTCAATTTTCCTGGGTATAGTCCAACCTATTTTAGAAAGATCCTCCCCTTTTATCAGGGCAAGTTATGTCTACCATGGTCTCTATACACTGTTTAATATATTCACCATCAGCATATGGTTTTGATTTTTCACTATTAAATACGCTACCACATAACTAGCTTTTACAGTAGAATCCATCTGAGTTGTATCTTCAAAAAATTCTTGTTGAGGAGACAAACTTCCACTGTTGTCCTTATGACACATTTCTCAATATATACCAAATTTATTAGCACGTTTTCATAGATTATTCCCTTTGAAATTACAGTCTTAGAAAATTTTCACAAATTCCCTAGAAACTAAGCAGAGTAACCATTTGCCTTGCTAATTATTCACCTGTCCACTTTTCATTGAACAATCTTCTTCTACACATAAGTTTACATTTTTATCTTTTTGTTTCTGTTTTCTTTTAAGACACTGTAGAAGCCATGCTAAAATTCATGTATAAAGAACTATCTTTACTTTTATTATGAGAATTAATTGACAGAAAAATGTAAAGGTTTGGGCCTTTTTTTAAATGCAGTTGGAAGCAGAGGGCAAATTGTAATCAGTGGCAGGTGAAGAGTTAGAAAATGGCCTGCTGTCCTAGTTTGATTTCCTGGTACCCACGTAAAGCCAGACCCAAAGTGGTACATGCATCTAGTGTGCATTTGCAGCATAACAGGTGATGTATGAGGCCAGGCAGAGGTGGGAACATATCCTAAGTAATTAAACAAGAATGCCTCCGCCTTATGAGTAGAATTGAATGCCAAGATTACTGCATTCTACTTGCCTAATAACCACAAGGACATGTAATATTTCATGGTGCCAATTTGTCTGTCCTTGGAAGATACAACCTGGAAGCTGCACACTACTGTAAAACAGAAACAGTGCATGTGTTTAAATAGAGAAAGCATACATACATTTATATTGTGGGGAATTATGGCATGATGTCATCTCCAAAGTTCACATATGAGAATCATCTGAGTTACAAAAAATTATAATGTTGTAAGTAATTTTATATTTTTGTATTACTGCATTTGTAATTATACTGAGGTGGGTACGAACTGAGAGGTCTTGTGTTGGACATCATTCTGACCTAAGGCATTAATGAATCACACCTCTGGCATACTTTAGCTCTAGAGATAGGATATATTCATTTTATCTGCTATAATTTCATTTTATAGAGTTGCCTTCTTTTTTTCTTCTTACTAGCCTGTTTCCCAAGATCCCCAATTTTGTTATAGCTCATAGTTCACACACACACACAGTGTGTGTCATATATATTTTTTATTCTATAAATTATGGAGGCTCCTTGGCTTATAATGAGTCCAAATAAACCTATTATAAGTTGAAAATGTTATGATTTAAAAAAACATTCGACACAGCTACTCGTATCCTTGCTTAACAAGATAGCATAATGTAGTGTGTTGGTTGTTTACCCTCATAACTGTATGGATAACTGGAGCCTACAGCTTGTGGACACTGCCCAACATGAAGAAAGAATCTCATTGTGTATATCACTGTGTATATTGCTAATATGAAAAAAGATAAAAAATTATAGTACAGCTTCTACTGAATGCATATGCTTTTTACAGCATTGATAAGTTGAAAATCATGTCTAAAATCACATGTCAGGGTCTGTACTTGGCAGTTTATATCTATGGGTAGGATTGGGGCCATTAGAAATTTCATTTAGGTGTTTGAAAAATTTATTTATTTTAATAGAATTTTATTTTTAATTGTTTAAATATAATGTTTTCATATTAATTTCAAAATACATATGGGAATAAATTTCAAATTTATAGAATATACCATCAGAATGTTTCAAACCATTCATTTATTGTTACACTCTGCAACATAATGTGCACTAATCACATCTCACCCCAAATTTTAGACTTAAATGTACTACTAAATCATAAATATTCACATTCATGTGCTTCACAGTTATATGTAGCCAGTGGTTACCTATTGGACTGGGCAGTCATAAAACAATACCATCTCTACAGAAGGTTGCTAATGAACAGTAGTGATCAAAACCATGACAGTATAACAACATCGTATTTGTTCAACTGAGGCAAATGCTCTCTCTTAAGGGAGAAAGGATCATATTTTGTTGTGTTTTGATTTTTTTTTCTTGCATGTGTAGGTATGCATGCGGTATACATACGTGTATAATGTATATATGCATAGACGCATGAGTGTATGTGTTTGTCCAGGTGAGTGAATGAGCATATATGTACATATGGATGTGAAGAAGAGGATGTTGGGTGACTTCCTGAATCACACTCTATCTTACTTTTTTTTTTAGGTAGGGTCTCACTGTAGCTCAGGCTGATGTGGAATTCACTATGTAGTCTCAGGCTGGTCTCAAACTCATAGCAATCCTTCTACGTCTGCTTCCCGAGTGTTGGAAGTAAAGGTTGAGCCACTACACCCTACTTTCATCTTACTTTTTAAGACCAGTCTTTCACTGAACCTGAGACTCACTCAATGCCTAGACTATCTGGCCCAACAAGTCCCAGGGGTCCTTCTGTCTCTGCCTCACCAGTACTGAATTCCACATGGGGATCACCATGCCTGGCATTTTTTCAGGTGCTGGGGATTCAAACTCAGGTCCCCATGCTTGTACAGTCATCACTTTATCCACTGATCCATCCTCCCAGCCTGACTATGTATTTCCGAAGTGCCGAAGTGTACAAAATTTATATCTATACATTGTAATGAAATAATAGGCTATTTGTACAGAAAACTTCAAAACTGTCATGGTTTGGGGTTAACTATTCCCTTTTAGCCATGTCAGTTTTTTTTGTTTTTATTTTTTAAACATAGATTCTGCTGGTAGATGCTAATGGGGATGGAGCCCAGTCCTTGATTAGGAGAAGACTGGGCTCCTCCAGGCTGCTTCTGCTGCCCTGCTGCTTCCTCCCATCCTCCCCTCTTGGAGCCCTGTGTTACAAACCCTCTCAGGGGTATTTCTGAAAAGAAATGGTAAAGAATAGCCAGTTATCTGGATAATTATGAATTTGAAAGAACAAAACCAGAATAGTACACATGTGGCAAATGAAATGTGAACAGAGAGAATGATTTTCTAGTGTGAAGACATTCATATCCCATGTTAGTGCCTCTAGGGCAACGATAACAAAGTAGTCATTCAGCAAGAACACAGGAGAAGCGCTTCCAAGGATATCTGACATCTTCTGCAGATACTTGCTGCCCTTATTCATGAGCCAATGCATGAGTTGACCCAGGCATTAGGGATGGAGCCAAATGTGATTTCATTTCTGTGACCTGATCTATTTCCTGTTACTGCTGATGGCCAGTCCTGCCAACATTGGAGCCAGGCTAATGCTAAGCCCTAAAATGTCCATGTCTGGCAGGACCAGGCTACTATCTTGTGGTAGGTTGATTACATTGAACTGTCCCAGTTTCTGGGGTACATTTCTTGTCATAGATTATCATTCACTTTGTGTCTGCTAGCACCACTTTTCTGGACCTCCATACAAATAAACCTGTTGCTTTATTTCCTATGTAGCCCAGGCTGGTGTGGAACTGCAATTTATATGTAGCCCAGGCCCATTCTGAAGTCCCAGTCACTTCCTGAACGCTGGCATTCCAGGCATGCAATGCCATGCCTACTGGAAGTTACTTTTATTCAGTCTCTCCATTACAAGTTTAGATCTGCTCCAAGGAGCATTTACTACTTGACACTTCTAGTTTGCCCTGCTCAAAGGATCACACCCACTTCTGCAAACAAAGAAAGGTCCATAGAACACAGATACTGCCCTTTGTGGAAGCCATCAGCAGGCCTGGATCTGTGAGTTACTTAGAGTCCAAGAAGGTACGGTGTCAAGGCCACCAGTCTTATAACGCATGAGTTTTGTTATAATGTGGATTATAAGAATTTATAAAGATTTTTGAAAGGAATGGAAGAAATATGAGAATGACAAATGGTGTTATATGAGTGGTAAAATTGAATATTTAAATTTCTAGAGCCACTTTCTACCTAGCCCACACCAACATCAGCAAATAAAACTGGAGCTTCTGCTTTCTAGTTCAGCTGTGTCATTGCAAGTGACTGTGTTTCCTGCTTTTAAATGCTGAATGCTATAACATTGCTTGTGCATATACATATACATATGTGTTCACTTTAATAAGGTATACAAAGATTTACTAATTACTGTCTTTAAATTATGTATTTTTTCTTAATATCATTTTAAAAAAATTTGCTTTGTCACATTTTCCTGTTGTTATGTTCTTTTTTTTTCTGTGTGGAAGATATTCACATCTAAACATTGTATTTTTTTTTTTTTTACAAGTTTGGGTATTAAGATACAGAATACTTATCTATAAAATCTCTTTCTAATGTTGTGTCTTATAATTTTATAAACAAATTAAAAATAAATAATATTAATAATTATTAGTAACTAGGACAAACATTTACATAGAATATTTGTTCTGTGACATACTCAAGTTGGTTTAAAATAATTCAGAAAAATATTGTGCTGTAAGACAGTCTTAAAATATTCTCCCAGGAGCTTTAAATTTTTTTGAGAAACTACTCTGAGCAAAAAGAGGAACAACAAGAATTTCTATTTCAGAGTCATTTTCAGTTACTATTAATAAAGAAGAGTGACAATGATGGAAAAGTCTAATGCTTTCTTCTTAGAAATGACTCCTATGAATTTCTTCACAATGGAATCTGAGATGAAGAAAAATAATGAGCACCTCATTATCCTTTCTGTTCTCAACTCCAAAGACAATACTGCAGCATTCAGCATTTGTTCTCTGGATAATACCTCAAGATGTGGAGTCTACTCATTCTTGTTGACAAATTCACTCAATAGAAAAGCTGTTGCTGGAATGCGTGGGGCTAGGAATAGTGAAAGAGGACAGGTGATGACAATATGAGGCATCAGCTCTGGTTCCAAGTCTAACCTGTGATAGTCTTATTTCTCCTGGACTTCCTTTCATTACTAATACATCAGAAGTTGTGCATAGCATTAGAGAGACCTTGATAGCTGTAATACAGATTAGTTGCTGTGATTGTATATAAGCCTCAGAAGCAGGACTATGCTTTAGGAAGTGAAATCAAAGCTGAGGAAATGGCCTGGTTTCATTGGTAATAATCTCATTCTGAGCCTGAATTTATGGTACAGAAATAGAATAATAAGAAAGTAACTTTTCAAGATTCAGAATCAAGAACTTAATAGACAGTGTTATGGTACATTGTAGTTTTGCCAGTGATTAGATGCCACTATTAATAACATTTTATTTTGCTGTCGAAGATGTTTCTAAGCCTAAGCCTATCAACTGTATCATGACTATAGGATGCGAGTAAAGTAAGCTCATGCAGCATTAGTGAGAACCACCATTGGAGGACCTTGACACCCACCCTTCCTTTTTAACTTTGTTTGCTGGACAATGAAACCAATACCAAGCTAATTATTGGACTTCTTTATAGCAAAATTTAAATATTGTCATCAAGGTATCTAATTTCCCCCCCAAATCCATTTTCTTTTTCTTGCATAGCAGTAGAGGTGTCCCAAGGGCAGGCTGGAACCAGGGCATATGCTCCCTGCACTCCCCAGTGCCAGGTACTGATGTGCAGTGCAGAATGGTGATGGGTGTGTCACTTCAGCCCACTTTTAAATCATTACATACAGTCCATCCCCGGGCATTCCCACAGATCTATTTCATGGAGCTGCAGCTTTGCTCAAACTAGAGACCATCACATAGTGGAAGGAAGCATTTGAGATACATGAGAAAGCAGGGCCAGTGCTGCTCTGGCTCACTTATCTCAGCAGAAAGAAATAAAATTGTACTGTGATGTGGGCCTTTTTGTTCCAATAGCTATGGTTCAACATAGCTAACACACATCACTGGCACTGTCATCTCTGGAAATACATGCACTGTGGGCACAAGGGTAGGAGTAAACCCAGACTATGGAACTCATGAAGAGCTATGCCTACTGGACAGAAGTGGGACAATATCAAGGCAGGAGCCAGCTGGCTGATTGAATAAGTCCTCATGGCCAGACATCAGAGAGGCTTTTCTCTCCCTGGCAGTGTGGACAGCAAATGACAGTGTTGTATCTGGAAAGGCCCGGCCCACTTTTACTTAACAACAGAATCCTTCTGAAAACAATGGAAGAGAAATATCTCAGATTGTCAGCTGGTCACTTACCCACACTGTCACAGAAGAATCCAGCTCTCCCTTAACTCATATGTTCTGAAATCTTAGTTGTCAGCTAATGGCAATTTGGGAAGTGAGGCCTTCCTAGAGGAGGTGTGTTGAGGGTGAGTTTAGGGACAGTATAGCCAGCTCCTCCTTGCTAAAATTTGGCACATTCTCCTGTTGCTATTTCCCAACTGCTGTGGCAGAGATGATGTCCACCTTTTGCTCATTGCATATTTTCCACTGCCATCATGAAGCTTCCCCTTGAGACTGTAAGCCAAAATAAATACTTCCTCCCATGAGTTGGTTTTGGTCATGTGCTTTGTCCAAACAATGAGAAAGTCAGATAGTGTCCATAAAAATAGTAAGTAGGAAAGAAATTTTAAAAATTGTGTTGTAGGGCTGAAGGGATGGCTTAGCAGTTAAGGCATTTGCCTGCAAAGTCAAAGGACCCAGGTTCGATTCCCCAGGACCCACGTTAGCCAGATGCACAAGAGGGGGCACGCATCTGGAGTTCATCCACAGTGGCTGGAGGCCCTGGTGTGCTCATTCTCTCTCTCACTCTCTCCCTCTTTCTCTGTCAAATAAATAAATAAATAAAAATAAAATATTTTTAAAAAATGAGTTGTAATAATGAGTCAAAACTCCCTTGATATAAGAATCTTATCAGTTGTTGGACATAACTAATTTTTGGTACATATATGTATATACATATATATCAGTTTTTTGAGGCAGGGTCTCACTGTAGCTCAGGCTGATCTGATTACTTTGTAGTCGCAGGGTAGCCTTGAATGCACTGTGATCCTCCTACCTCTGCCTTCCGAGTGTGGGATTAAAGTTGAGTACCACCAAACCTGGCTCAATATTTAGATATATTTTGATGAGATGTTTGGACTTCAAGTTTAAATTTATAGTTTTAAAAATGCATGAGGGTTGGAGAGAGGAATCACTGGATAAAGTGCATAGTTTGCAAGTGTGATGGCTGGAGTTTTGAAGACTTGTACCCACATAAATGTTGTCCAGATATTGCAGCCCATTTGTAATCCCAGCACATCCTAAAGTTTGTGAGGTGGAGACAGTGTATCCCCAGGGAAATCTGGCTAGCTAGACTAGCAGAATTGGCAAGTTCTAGGTTACAGTGATTCTGCCTAGGTACATAAGGTGGAGAGCAACCAAGGGAAACACCTGATGTTAATCTCTAGTCACCACATGCTCCCACTGTCATATACATGCACCCTACACCCTATACACATGCGAACGAGGATACTTTATATATATATATATATAAGCAAAACACATACACAAATCCATCAGACTCTGGTGTGGGACGTGATAGGAATTGCTGACAAGGGGAGGCTTTATGTATGTAGAGACTATGTATATCATATGCTAGGTCTCTGTACTTTCCACTCCATTTTGTTGTGAACCTGACACTGTTCTGAAAAATAGAGTTTATTAACTAATGTTATATGTTAATAAATATCATGCCTATAAGCAGAATAATTTCATAAATATCAGACATATGTAACTCTAGACCCTAGACAATTTTGACAGGATTTAAAGGCAGTAAGAACAAAGTTATAGAAATGGAGGATACACACCCATCTGTCAAAATTCCATTCTATAAAATGGGAGGAGATGAGACAACATAACATGCAAAATTCAGTAGTAGAGAACCCTGATACTTATCTATGGAGATTACTTAAGAAGGTTCTCTAATATAAGTATAATATAAAAGTTCAAGCTAGGGAATGTAAAAGTAACAGCCCATCTAGTGCTGGAAAGTGCTACATGAGCTATTGGGGAAAAGTGGCCAACAATGGTCTGAGCAACCAGGAGCCTAAGCTATTCAGATGCAAAACCTTGACAAGAAGTAGACACAAGTGCAATAGTGTCATGCAGCCTTGGTGGGTAACCAATAGCTGTCTGATTGGCTAAAAGATCAGCTCAGTGGAAATGAACCCATATCTGGAACTGTGAACCAGGTAAGGATCCTATAGAGATAAAAATTATGCTCTCCAATGTCCAGCTCCCACTAGTCTTTGGCTGAAATAATAAAGAAATAATGCTGATCCCATTTAACCTATGCTGACTTCACTCTCTGTTGGAAAATCAGTTTTTCTTTATCAGAAGGTAGCAAGAGCCGAAGAGATAATGCACCCCTGGCATTGCAGTCAAGGCCCAGATGAAACCATAGAGGAATTAGCAAGATGAGCAAGAGTGCTGTTTCCATGGTAAATCTGACAAATCAGCTCCAGAGTGATGGAAACAGATCCTGAGGATACTCAACATGTACCAAAGCAGCCACCAAGGCTCATGGAATTTTGCAAAAGAGGGAGTAGAAATATTGTAAGAGCCACAGGTTGGGATATCATACCCAGAGGCATTGCCTTCCCTAATACCTGACTGCTACTTTCACAATGCATAACTCACAATCCTATGGGGAATACCAGCAATCCCACTAAAGAAAGTCCCCAGTGGAATGGGGGCAGGGAGGATGGAAAAGATGGTACCAACACATGATGTGTCCATACTAAGTGTGTTCATAATAAAAATAAATAAGAAAAAAAATATTGGTGAATCACAAATTTTAAAATGTTTTTAAGACAAACTTAAGGATATGGTGATGAGAATGCACTGATATTTAAATTACAAATAAGGGTTTTAGGAAGCAATGATATGAAATAAGTAATAATAGTAGAACTGGAGGTCTAGATAACTTGAGCACAACTTGGGAATTGGCATAGAAAGGGGTATGCAATTTGAAGAAGTGAGTGAGCAATTATTATAAAATTAAGCCTTGTTGGGCAAATACAGATGAAATGGTAAGTAAAATGTGCTAGGGAATATCATTGTCAACATGAGGGTTAAAAATAGGAAGTGTGTAGAAATGCACATAGAATCTGGATGCACTAAGAACATATGTAAGAGCAGCTAATAGCAGACACTTGGATACAATAACTACGTGTGGATGTGAGCACTGCTCAAACTGCAAAACCCCCAGGCTGAGCTACAAGCAAAGCTTAAACCAGAGTTCTAGAAAATAAAATTGAGGAAATATCTCATAGTTGCTGTGTGTTTTTAACAGAAATCATGAGTAGACCTTACTGTGGAAATGAAAATCAAAACACAATGAAATATCATTACACTCTAGTCTGATTGTCACCAAAAAGAGAAAAACAAAACCAACAAAGGTCTCATGAACTGTGGAGAAAAGGGAATTCTTGTTTACTGTTAAGACAAGGGGCTTGCAAATTAGCACAGCTACTAAAACAATAAGGCACACCTTAGAACTTTGCTGCTGCTTAACTTTCACACAAAATCTAAAGTTTAAGAAGAAAATCCTAATGATAAGAGATAGAAATTGACTAGTCAGGGTAACAGAACCCCAAAAGTGAATGGATTTTTATTCCTTGACTAAAAGCAGGAACTGTCACTAAGCTTGCAGAAACCTGGATGTTACACCCTCCAGGAAAGATCTCTAGATTAACTTGCACTTTTCCTAGAGGACAGAAACTCTGATCCTTACCTAAGATTACTGGTAAATCTGTAGAATCTGGTCTTCATCCATAGCAACGTGCCAACATGGTCTTTCTCATGTAGCTGCTCCCTATTAAAAAAAAAAAAAATCTAGGTCTAAGTCTCTGGGTGGGCTTCTCAAACCTCCTCCTGCCTCTCTGGGCAAGAATTCTGCCCTCTTTCCTATGGGGCTTCTTAAAACACCTCTTGTCTCCCTGGGAAGGAGCTTCACTTTGCTTCCTTCTCTTATGTTCTAGGCTTGAGCCCCCTTCTCTTTATCCTCCTAGAGCTTTAAGCTATAATAAAATCTTTCTGAACCCTATCCTCTGGTCTGTGGATTTCACTCTTTGAATTCATAGGTCAAGGATACAGGAACACTCCAAATTATGGGTGCATTGGTGCACAAGGAATCCCAAATTCCTGTATCACTAATATCGAGTTCAATTATTATACAAAGGATGTATTGATTAAAATGATTAGAAGAAATAGCTGTGAGAATATCCCAATAAATTTTATTTAAAATACTAGTGGTCTCACATATTTTGTATTACTTGGAATTTTCTGTTAGGAATTCACAAGAAATTCCTGCATTTTGTGTACTAAGCATCTATCATCAAAAAATAAAAATAAAATAAAACACACACACAAAACAGTGAATAGATCTAAAACTATATACTGACCTATAGCATGCACTGAATTAATCAAGAGCCATGCCCCTGAACCAATCAAATGAGAAATTGCCTCATATGGATTCACAGTTATGTGGTAGGATTTGTATGAGCAACTGTTAATAAACTGGTATACAGGTCACAATTAAAAAGCTACTCCCTTTGCCCCACCCATACCTCTGCAAAGCTTTTCTTTAATAGGGCTTTCAGTTTAGATATTTACCCTTTATAGTACATCTACTTCCCAATAACAATTTCATGTCAATAATTAAATTTGCCATGCCATACAATGTAATATTGTGACTCCAAGAGAAAGCAATGTAAACTGATGTCATTATAATGCATGTATAGCTTAGGGCTCTCAGCCTGAAGAGTAGGAAAGAAGTATGTGGGACAAAAATAAAATAACAATAGGAAAAAAAAAAAAACAGCCTTCTTAAGATGTATGAAAAGGTGTCCAGGGCTGGAGAGATGGCTTAGCGGTTAAGCGCTTGCCTGTGAAGCCTAAGGACCCCGGTTCGAGGCTCGGTTCCCCAGGTCCCACGTTAGCCAGATGCACAAGGGGGCGCACGGGTCTGGAGTTCGTTTGCAGAGGCTGGAAGCCCTGGTGTGCCCATTCTCTCTCTCTCCCTCTATCTGTCTTTCTCTTTGTGTCTGTCGCTCTCAAATAAATAAATAAATAAATTTGAAAAAAAAAAAAGAAAAAGAAAAGGTGTCCAAATTTTATTAGAACTTGGCTGTAAAATGCTCTGACAGACTAATTCCTTAATTGATGCTTGACAGGAACATTTTATGGGAATAGAACATTGCTTCAAAATGATTTGACTAGATCAAAATACAAAAGAATTAATAAAGACCACTACATGAATGACAGGCAGTTAAATAGGATGGTAAAGGGTGAATTGTTTCCCCAAATAACTCATCCATTTTTAAATATAAAAATAGTTTAAGCATTTTACCATGAGTCCTAATTATTTACCAAAAGAAAATTATATATTATAATCCACAAAAATGTTATGTTTTGGACCAGTTGGGATAAGTTTTAATTCATATACATTCTCTCTTCTCATTCTAACTTTTTGTATTCTTTTCCATATGGCCAGAGGAAAAATAAATTAAATAGAAGTGGTACAAACATGTATTGGTAAGGTTATGATCTAGTCTTGGCATCACTGAGTGTGATGGACATTTTCTACTGGTCCTTTATCCTATGAACCTCATAGGTATGTCCATATGAGTCTTCCAGTGAGAACATACTTCAGCTAGCTATCTCTGATTACTTCTCTTTAGACAGGCTTCTCAAATTTTGTTCTGTATCACTAAAGCAAAAGTTTACAGACAAGCAAGAAGGTTTACATAAATTCGTGCCTATATGAATCTCACTTATTCATTTTATTTGTTATTCTCAGTAGACACATGTTTTGCAGAGGACATAGACAGATGAAAGTGACAGAACACTCATTTCAGATGAAGGGACGTTTTCATGATAGACAAATGATAAAATGATAAAGAAAGAAGTAGAAGCACCATTTTTTGGCTTGTAATAGAAATTATCAGTGATTAAAAGTGACACGAAAGAGACTAAAAAGAAGTGACATCTTAAAAAAAAACAATGGAAAACTACTCACAATTAAAACTTACTATTTTGGTGAGTTTTAAGAAAGAAAACAACGAGTTGAAAACTTTATATGTCAACTTTTATTTGGTCTAGGTTTTCTTGGTTTTCATTTGCACAAATGAATAGGTGACAAATCTCAAGTACTTTATACTAGATTTAGAAGAGAAAGTGGTATTCTGAGAACATTTTAATTTGCTTGTTTATAGAAATTCAATTTGAAAAATATTCAGGGCTTTCTTTTGGAGAGCAAAATCTTCCATTTAAAATAAATAAACATGAGACCATTTAAAGAATGTCAGAATCAAAAAAAATTAACAATTTCAATGGAAGAGATATTCCAGTGGTCAAGGGACATCATAGTTTTTCCACAGCAGAAGTCAATTTGGCAGCATATGCCTGGAGGCAAGGACAATTACCACAATTAACATCAAAGGCAAGATAGCTCTTCTGGGCCCTGAGATTCAGGGATAATAGATGGGTCACACAGCAGAGTTTCCACAACCAGGAAGATGTTTCCTTTCTAACAACTTTAAGCTTCACTGAGATCTTTGTTTTCAGAGAAGAGATGACTCCAGCAGAGACATGGTAAGGCATCCACTAAATTTAGGAGTTAAGGTTAAACTGTGGTCTGGTCATTTAGAGTGTTTTATGCCATGAGAATAGCATATCAAAACAGATTTACCATACACAAATAAACATTGACCTGATTATCATGAGGTGATAATAGCAGTGCTTCACAGCTGAAGGAGTGAGAGTTTCTGGGATTCTGGATAGTAACTGCTTCTTTGGGAGCTTCTAAGCCCCAAAAGTACAATATCCTGATGAGGCATGGTAACCAGAGCTTCCAACCTCCCAAGGCAAAGGTTTATGTTTAATGCCTGGCATTCTGCAGACCCTAACACAAGAATCTCTATGAAAAATTATTAGGGAGATTTTCCCAGGAAAAAACTACTAGTAGCTATGAAAAGCAGAACTGGGAAGGTGAGGCAAAGACATTGTGTCATTTAGGCTTTTCATCATTGAGACAAAATAATGCCAAAAGAAATATAAAACAAAGATTTATATGGGCTCACAGTCTGTTTTCAGTCTTGTCAGCAGTCTTGGATTTTGGCCATGGTGAGGCAGAATATCATGGAAGGGTATGGATGCCAGGAAGCAGAAATTGGTAAGACATGGGGGAGGGGAAGGTGTATTGTTCCTGAGCACACACCTAATGACCTACTTCCCCCAAGAGGGCCCCACATTCCAGAGTTTTGTCATGTTCTAATATTCCAAAATTTGAATCTATCAATGGTTAATAATCTGGCTCTTATGATCAATAACTTCTTAAAAGTCCTATCCTTGAACATTGTATACATTGGGAAACAAACTTTGAATACATTAACCTTTTAGGAGTTACTTCATATCAAAATCTAACAGATAGGATGTCAGAAAAGAGTCATGGAGAGAAACATTTTTCCATCCCACAAGAAAGCTCTTGTGGGGCATTCAGCTTACATAGTTATATCTATGCATTTGTCAGCCATTGGTTAAAAAAAAAAACAATGCCCCTTATGCTATAAATTTTTGTGAAATCTATGCTCCTATATAAAAGTAATATAAGTTCTAGTAGTGTGAGAATATCCCAGTGACAAGGTGATGCAGGTGTTGACTACTGGAAGTGATAAAACATTAAGAAATATGTGAAAGGATATGATGGAATGGAGGAAACAGAATCTGACTATGTAAGGATTGGTGATAGCCCTTATTAGCTTTCCATTTGTAAAAATACCTGAGAATGTTAACTGAAAGGAGAAAAGACTTACTTTGGCTCTTGATTTCAGAAGTATTTGGCCACAGGCACTAGTGTCCATAGTTTCTAGGATTATAGTGTGTCAGAACATGATAGCAAAAAAGAGGATGGTAAATCAGTGCTGCTTACTTTATAGCAGCCAGGAAGAAGAGAGAGAAGAAAGGGTCACAGACAAGATATAGTCCGCATGGACACACCAAAGGGCCCACTCTTTCCAACAAAATCCTGCCTCCTAAATTTACATCACTTCCCAGGAACCCATCAGATTATGACTCTGTCAATGCATTAGTTCATTAATGGTGTCAAAGTCCTCATGATCCAGTCATTTCCCCAAGGCCTACACTTGAACATTGCCCATTGGGGGTCAAATCTTTCACATATGAACCTTTGGGGGTAACTTCAGATCTAAACACTGGCAGTGCCCTAGCCATATTTGTTTAGTATTCCTATTACAATATTAGCCATAGAACTTTCAACTGGTAGGCCCTGTTTTAGTGTGTATGAAGGCTTTTTCCACATTTCTACCAAATGCTGTGCACAGGTCTCACATGTGGAATTGCCAAGAAATTACCATTTTTCTTATTCTTTATTGATATAAAGGCACATTCCCTAACCAACTTGGTTTATAAATATTACACATTTTTCCACAATTGTGGGAAGATTCTAATATATGAATTTTATAGAATGTTTCAGACTCTTACTGTGGGATTTAAGTTCACTCTCCCATCATAGTATCTGTTTAAATACCATAACAGTTCTCTAGACATTTTTGTTTCTTTTTCTCACTTCCCCACTTCCCTAATTATACCTTCTGCTCACTTCAAATAAACTACTTGCACTGACATATTACTTAGTCTGCCTTTGCAGAATCCATGCTATCATAGTAAGTTATATGATTCTTAGGTCCCTTAAGTAGAAGTCCATATTCTGCATTGAGCACATGAAGCATGAGTACTAAGAGAATAATGAGGAAATCCTCAAAGAAAATAGATATTGTAAGTCTTTCCTCTTGAAAAGAAGGTGAAAGTGTGCCTCCTTATCTATCAAAGAACCTGAAAAGTACTGCAGTGATAGAAAGGCAGATTTCTAGCCTCTGAAAATTGGAGGCCCTGAGAAGTGGCGGCATAGGTAGTTCCTTTCTCTAAGGAGATACATCTGACCTTTTCAGATTGAAAAATAAGTCAGGACTTATGGGTAAGATGGCAGCATAGGAACCATGACAAACCTGGGGGAAGGGGGATTTAAGCAAAACCACAGCAAAATACACTCTTCTTCTGAAAAGTGAAGGCGTATAGGCTATTCTTAGACACAATGGAGAAGCAGGAGAGACCAATGTCCACCAGAAAGGGGGAAATGGCCAGAATCCCACTGAAGTGCTTGTGGCCCTCCTATAAGACCAGCATGATCTGTGCACATGCCCAGCGCCACCCATCAGAATCACCTCTTGACAGCAGCAGAGACCCAAAAGTAGAATTTCTAACCTCATCAGCCTCCCTCTAAAGACAAGAAATCTGAAGGAAAGACAGGTTAGATCAACTAAGGAGCTACTGAAAGGGATACAGGCAGGACTGCATGAGCAAATACAGGCTTCCTGCACTCTCCCATCCCCCAACCATGAGAACTAAGAACCTCCAACATTTAGCACTGGGTGGCAGTGCATCCAGCACAGCTGACCAGAATTCCAGCTCCACAGCACAATGTGGAGAGATCAGATGGGCACTCAGCATTGTTGAGATTGGAAGCCATCCCAAAAGGTAATGAGGCCAACTGACAGAAAACAAACAAACAAACAAACAAACAGGTATATAGGCCTGCATTGGAAGAGCTAATCTCTCTTTCCATGTTAGGGCAGGTTATGGGATAGATATTCTTGGTTGGCTTTACCATTTTCAAATAAGCTGTATTTGGAAGTTGAATTTTGTTGCCTTTAATGCTTTCACATTTATAGTGCTTTTGTCTTTTGCTTCTGTCATTATCAGGGGCAGGGTCTCATTCAGATCCAGGCTGACCTGGAACCCAATTCAGAACAGAAATCTCTACCTCCCAGCTGACAGGACTAAGGGCTTAAAGCAACACACACTCTTAGGGATTTGGGCTGTATAAGACTATCTGTTTGTTTTAATCTCCACAATTGCATACTCTGTGCTGGTTTTTATTGAATATATATATATATATATATATATATATATATATATATATATATATATATATATTGCTCAGTTGAAGTTTAGAATTTTCCATTAAATTGTTCAATCCAGTCCACTAGAATACTTGCTTGGCAAGCAAACTCAATACCTAGGATTGCCTCTGCAGTTGGTTTTGGGTGCAAGAGCTACACCTGGCACCTTAAACTCATATCCTGAAAGTATATAAAGGTGGATCACCACATCTAAGAACACTGCAGATAAGTAGGAAACCCAATCATCAAATAAATTCAAGATGCAAAAGTTGTTACATTATAATACAAGAAACACAAAGAATTGAGACAATACAATCTCACCAGAAATTATAAATCCATCAAAAATGATCACCAGTGGGACTGTTTCAAATGACATTCCCGACAAAGATTTCAAAAACTGATTTTATTTACTTACTATTTTCAGATAGATTACTTTAATGTTTCAAATGTGAAGCAGTATAATTTACTTAATCCAAACAACTAGGGTTATAATTAACATTTCTATTGAATCCGATAATAATGGTCATTTCCTACTACACTTCACCCTCTGACACAATCCAGAATCATGATTAACCAGCATCCATCAGGCTACAGAGGACATCTATTCTCCACACAGACCACCTTACTAGGTGTTGATGATGATCCCACAAATCATTTAATATCATCTCAGATTTCTACCACCTTCTTTGAAATATTCCCTGGGCCCATCCAGTTCTGAGTACTGGCTTATCTCTTCTTTTCCTAATTTTAATGTTTCTTGGGGTCTTCCTGATATTCACCACCATCTGTTAAAAATAAAAACTTCTGTAACTAAAAGTGAGAACAGCATTAATCAATGGTTATAAGCCTATACATTTAGAAGGCAATTATATGAGCTCAAAGTATCCACTATCCCTGTAGGTCCCCAAACCTTCTAAGCCATAGGATTTTGATTCAGTTTTGGGTACAAGGCATGAATCACCTCCCACTGAGTAGTCCCCACACCAATCAAAAAGAAAACAAAAAACAAAAAAACAGAAAATGTGGAGGAAATAAAGTAAGGGATAGTAAACAGGTAGGTATCAGGGCAGAATACAGAGGGTAGGAAGATCCAATTGGGGTCAGGGGAAATGAGGGAAAAGAATAAATGAAGGGGGAGAGATACCCTAAAATAATGATGTTAAAATTTATGTCCTATAGAAACCTACTTCTTTATTAGTTAATTAAAAATAAGACTTAAAGTCATTCACCCTGGTGGAGTGGAGAAAGCTTTACACTGAAGCTCTAGGTTGTTGTATGAAAATCTCAGTTCCAGGTATGGGTCTTTCCCCCAGTGAGTTATTCGTCAAAGATGTCCATGAGGCCCTCAAAACAATAAAAGCTATCATTAATGCTCTTTTTTTACCCACCTGAACTAAATCACACGACCCTATTTCTAAAGACACCACATGCTACAGTTGCAGGACACTGAGAAACTAAACTGTAACTAAACTCAAAGGTACCTCCTTACTGTATAGCTGCCACCATCATTCAGAAAATGTTATGCTAGGTTAGAAAAGTTATCAAGAGTCTTAATATGCAAGCTACATAGTCAGCCAAGCAAGATGTGTTCACTAGTGCAATAGTGCCACCTAAGCTATTAGAGTAAAATGTCTTCTCTGTATCTACTGAGATGTCATATGATATTTGTCCCTGAGTCTGTTTATGTACTGTGTTACATTTGTTGAGATTGCTTTATCAAGCCATCTTTGTATCCCTGGAAAGAAACCTTGTCCTTCATAGTATAAAATCTAAGTGTGTTGTTGAATTTGGTTTTCAAGATTTCATTGAGAATTGTTGAATCTATACTCATTTGGCAAATTGCCTGTGTGTGTGTGCTGTGTTTACCTGGTTTTGGTATGAAAAGAATTCTGACATTATACAATGAATTGGTTGTATTAAGTTACTTTCCATTTTATGGAATGTATGGAACTTTGAAGAGCATTGGTTTTAGTTCTTTAAATAACTTGAAATGTTCAGTGAAGCCACCTGAAATTGGGCATTTTTTATTTTTACTTGGAAGGATTTTATTGCAGCTTATATATAATTGTGCATTATAAATCTGTGTAAGTTGTTTATATTCTCTTGGTTGAATTTTGGTAGGTCATCAGTGTCTAGAAATTTATCCATTCTTTTAGATTTTCCTAATTTATTGGAATACAGGCTCTCAAAGAATGCCCTAATAATCTATTGTTATGCTTCCCTTTTCATCTCTAATTTGATTATTATTTATTTTATTTATTATTTATTAGTTTGGGTAATCTACCTCTGGTTAGTTTGGCTAAAGGTTTGTCAATCTTGTTTATCTTTTCAAAGAACCAACTCTTTTTGAGATATACCATTTTTTAGTGTAAGCATTTTTATATCTATAAATGTCCATATAAAAATGATTTTCATTATATAACACAGGTTCTGTTATGTTGTATTTTCATTTGGTTCTATGAGTTTTTGTATTTTTTTGTAACTTCTAATGTTATTGACTTCTGTTTTATTGCACTGTGACCTGGTAGAATACACAAGGCATTATGTCAATTTTTGTACTGAAAAAGAATTAAAGTTCAAAATAAATCCTAAAGTGCCATGGGATACCCCAGGATTTGGAGATTCCAGGATTATGACAGCTGTCAAGAAAGTTTCAGGCTCAAAGTGGAGCCAGCCCAAGAGTGCTGTATGTGGCAGAACTGGAAGGGTGGGGCTACCTAAGCTCTTTGGAATCAAGATAATTCCTTCATAAGTCCCAGATACTGAATAATAAATAAACCCTTCCTTCCTTAAGTTGGTTCTGGTTGGGTATTTTGTCACAGTAAGAAGAAACTAATTAAGACAGAAATCCAGTTTGTCATATGTTATATAATTGCATTTCTTTCTTTCCAGTCCATTTTGTTCACAAAGTCCTTCTCTACACTTTTGCTCTGTTACTCATCCGTGCATTTCCTTGAGACAGAGTCATTTCTTCAATATGGATCTACCGTGTTTTTCATTCAGCAATCCCAGCAATTTTCCAGTCTCTGCCCCAATAGACTGGGAGTCCAGATGTGTGTGTGCTCATGCTCAGCTTTATAACATAAGTGCTCAGAAATCAAATTTGGATGGCCTTATGTCATCTAAGGCCCTCATGCTTAAGCAAGTGTTCTTATCTGCTGAGCCATCTCCTCAGCCTCCAATTTTAACATTTTTTCAAGGTTTCTATCACTTTACTAAACCCATCTTATATATCCTGTATTGTCTTATTTATTTAACTGTGCTCTATTGGAAAGCTTATCTCATAAAGCAAAAAAATATGGGGGAGGAGACACGGAAAAGAGAAGAGGGCAGAATAAAGCCACTCTACAAAATTTAATATCAAATGAGGGAAGTATGAAAATGAAGAACTGTTTTATATGATTTAATCAGAAAATCATGGAAAAGGAAAAAAAAAGGGAGGGACTGGAATAAAAATAGAAATAAAAATTTTAGATAAAAGCAAACATAACTATAACACTTAAAAATTAAGATAACAGACTTCTGGTTAAGATGGCAGCATAGGAACCACACCAAAGCAGCCCAAGGGAGGGGAAAAAAAACAGCAAAATACACTTGTGTACTAAAAAGTGAGATGTATAAGAAATTGCCAATGGCAGCAGAGAAGTAGGAGAGATCCAGAGCATCTAGAGCGCACATAGGCAGGTAGAAGCGGCTCCAGCAACACTGGCACCAGGTCAGCAGCTCCAGCAGTGGTGGCACCAGGTCCACGAGACCACAGCTGCCAGGCTCAGCTTGAGCTGCAGAAAAAGCCAGGGAGGGGATTTTCCACTCCCATCGGAGCTCCTTGCAAACTCAAGAGATGTGAAGGGAGGAACACAGTGACCAAAGGAGGAGCAGATCACTAGGTACAGGATCACATGGACCAGCAGGAGAAAAAGAGCCACCATGCACAGCCTCCCCTCCCCCCCCACCAGCAAAAGTACCAGCAAGCACCAGAGACCTGGGGAAGCGAGCTCACAGCACCCAGCACTGGTGACCAGAGCAGCGGTCCAATGACCCAGCCAGCCTACTTGAACTCACAGTGCACCAAAGAGGGACCTAAATAGGAGCCCAGCATAACTGAGACCAAAATCATCCCAAAAGCTAACTGGGATTACACCAGGTCAGTACTCACAAAATAAGCCTGGTATATAGGCTAATTGCACCTTCCATATCAGGATAATTATATGTTAAATCTGAGTTCTCAAAAGAAGAAACACAGATGGGATATAAGCATCTAAAAAATGTTCTACATCCCTAGTCATCAGGGAAATGCAGATTAAAACTATGTTGAGATTCCATTTCACTCCTGTCAGATTGGCTACCATCATGAAAACAAATGATCATAAATGCTGGCGAGGATACAAAAAAAGAAGATCTGTTCTACACTGTTGGTGGGGATGCAATCTGGTCCAGCCATTGTGGAAATCATTGTGGAGGTTCCTAAGACAGCTAAAAATAGATCTCCCATACTCCCATATGACCCAGCTATAGCACTCCTAGGCATATATCCTAAGGGCTCATCTCATTACCTTAGAGATACTTCCTCAATCATGTTTACTGCTGCTCAATTCACAATAGCCTAGATGTCACTCTACTGATGAATGGATAATGAAGATATGGCACATTGATACAATGGAGTTCTACTCAGTGGTAAAGAAAAATGAAGTTATGAAATTTTCTGGAAAAGGGATGGATCTGGAAAAGATTATACTAAGTGAGGTAACCCAGATCCAGAAAGCAAAATGTCACATGTTCTCTCTCATATGTGGATTCTAGCTACAGATCATTGGACTTCTGTGTGAATAGGAAGAAAACTCAGTAGCAAAGGCCAGGATGCTAGAAAAGAGATATAGAGGAAATAAAAGGAAAAGGAGGAGGTTACTTAATGGGATGGTATTGTATACATGCAAGTAGAAGAATAGATTAATGGGGGAGAAAAGGCCTAAGTGAGGTCAGGGGATAAAATGGAGTAAAGGAAGGGTGGAGGGCGGGCTAATCAAAATCTAAGAGGATATAAATAAATCATATGGAAACCTCCTTTTTTGGGCAATGGAACATTCAGGAGTCATAGATTGTTACTAGAAAATTTTCGGTGCCAGGGATTGGATACCTTCCAGTGAGTTGTTGGCCAGGGAGGTCCCTGATGCCCCCAACACATTTCAGGACATTGCCAAGGCCCTTGGTTTCCTACAAGGAATAGATGGTAAGACCCTATTGGTGAAGACTCTACATACTTGGGCTGCAAGGCCACTGAGAAATCCTGCTGGAACTGAGCTGATAACCTCCTCCATGTAGACCAGCTGACAGAAAGCTGGAAGAAGCCATTCTACATGCAGTTCAATGGGAGAGAGAGAAATCACTAGTGAAGATACTCAACCGTGGACACTGCAAGCCTTATATTTTGCCAGCCAGGCCAAATGAGCCAGTGGGTGCAATAGTGGCACGTCTATCATGGTGCAGACCAACTGCCCTCTAATTGATTGCAGGCCCTCTCCATGTGATTGAATACATCTCTGATACAGAAAACCTAAAATGGGGTAGTTATGAGCCCTAGGGGTGAAATGGCTGCTGCTGTCTGGCTAAATGTATATACTATTCTCATCAAACTGCCCAGTAAGCACTACTTTTAATGTTTGTACCCATATATTAATGTATTAATGATACTCTCACTTTTGGTAGAGAACCTTCTCTTTTCAGATGGCAGTGACCTTGGGATGACTCAGAAGGCATCATGGTGCTGGGAAGAAGTGACAGAGGAGTGCTCAGCACTGCAATATCTCTATCACACATTCCAAGGCTCAGAGTCCATTGCAGAAGAGGTTGAGGAAAGAATGTAAGAGCCAAAGGAAGAGTAGGACTACTTACAATGTGCTCCTCCACACACAAAATGGTCTGGGTATCCATTACCTCACAGTGTTTGACACTACCTACACAAGACCATCATAATAGGTGGAAAAGATCATCAGTGGGGGCAGGGTAGGGGATATGATGGAGAATGGAGTTTCAAAGCGAAAAGTGGGGGGGGAGGAGGGAATTATCATGGGGTATTGTTTATAATCATGAAAGTTGATAATAAAAATAATTTTAAAAAGTTAAAGTAACGAGGACATATTTTTCATCCCTCAGGTATGTTCCTGGCCTAAGCAGATGTATGGATTTTGTCTCTGTCATATTGGGTTAATGTCTTCTGATAAGAACAGGACCTTTGTGCTATTTTGTTCCCTGTGCTGTTTGTCCTACAGCCACTGAGGGTGGCCTATGAACTAGCCAGTGGGTATTGTACTATTGCTTTCTGTCTTTGGGTACTGGGTAGGACTATTGTTAAGCTTTCCATTGACACATCTTGGACCCTAACATCTTGAAGCACTTTCACTGCTCATCTCTCTTCTGGGAGCTAATAACTGGACCAGAGTTTCATGGTGTGGAACCCTCTGTGGTTTTGACTCAAAGAATTGTCCCATGGCTACAGAGATTTTGATCTCTCAGAGTGTAGTCCTGTGATACTTGTTCTGCTCCCTAGGTTGACCCATGCAGGGAGGGATTTTCTCTCTAGAGTTGCCTAGCCGCTGACTCAGTAAGGATGTTTTTACAGTAGCTTACAATTGCCATGATCATGCAACAGGACTTTTGGGGTTCAGGGAAGGTCCTTATACTCCAAACCCTGGGTTTTTATCTGTTTTAAAACAAATTTGAAATAAACAGACTGAGATGGATATTTTATAAAATGTTGCAGTTATTCAAGGGAGTCAGGAATGTGAGGGGGAGTCCATGAACCAAGAAAAAGGGTTGGATGTAGTCTGAGAGCCCATGCGGGAGCTCAGCATAGGCCTGAGCAGGGGGCATAATATGAAAGAGGATTTCTCAGCCTGGCTTCCAAGATTCAGGTGTGAAAAGATGCCTCTCCCTTACTTCCCTCCAATAAATTTCTATTTACTTGGCTCAGGGAGTGATTCAGGAAGAGGTCAGCATACCTGAGTGGAGTGAGAGAGCTGGTTGTCTTGGGCTCAGGAAGGGGTTCACACCCTTGGAGAGAGAGAGAGAGAGGGAGAGAGGGAGGGGAGAGCTCATTGGATGGAACTGAAATTCAGTTTTGCAATAGCAGGCAGGCAATGTGACATCTTTTGGATTTCCTTGCTTTTTCTTGAGCCCTTCCCTAACTAGCTACCTACTCATAAAGCTATTTAACTAGTTAGTTCACTCTCAGTACAATTAGGTGAAAAGATGATTTTCCTGGCACTTACATGTTATATAGAATTCAAGATACATGTCTAATTGGACTGAAATCTGCTTAGTGATGAACATAGTGGTAATTGTGTCTTTGTGGTAATTGTGTAAATAAAGTTCCTTTTATCCATCTTTAATCTATGCCTCTTTCTCTGCAATGCTGCATAGCTTTTATTTTTTACATAATTGTCTCCACCTTTTTCAACTATCTGGTACTAAAAAGTATATTAAGGATATTATATCAGGGCTTTAATTGCCTTAAGACATGGTTTCTGGGCAGTTGCAGTCACTCTGAACTTAGAGATAAATACACCCTGCTTGGAGTTGAGATCTCCAAAAGTAACTCTGGATGCTTTCTAGGTCTGTTCTACTTTCTAAACCTTTGTTTACTTTCTTTGTTCCTATAACTTCAGTGTATTTATACCAACATGAACTTCAGAGAATGGCTGCTCTCCAGCTATCCTTAGTTTATTCCCCACAGAGTATATAATCCTCCTTCTTTCAGTATGCTCTTAGGCTTAGTTGAAATGCTAGCTTTCCAGTCCTGTGGGGAAGGGGAAGTTCACAGACTCCTATCTATATGTCCTCCCACATTTTTCTCCCTGAATATAAACAGATTCTGTCCTCCTATCTATTAATGAACAGAAGTTAGTATTCCTGCCTCAGGATAACCTCTTAAATCCAGTAGGCCTTAAAATAGATTTTTTTTTTAATTTTTAAATTTTTATTAACGTTTTCCATGATTATAAAAAAAAATCCCATGGTAATTCCCTCCCTCCCCACCCCCACACTTTCCCCTTTGAAATTCCATTCTCCATAATATTACCTCCCCATTACAATCATTGTACTTACATATATACAATATCGACCTATTAAGTACCCTCCTCCCTTCCTTTCTTTTCCTTTTATGTCTCCTTTTTAACTTACTGGCCTCTGCTACCAAGTATTTTCTTTCTCAGGCAGAAGCCCAATCATCTGTAGCTAGGCTTCACATATGAGAGAGAACATGTGGCGCTTGGCTTTCTGGGCCTGGGTTACCTCACTTAGTATAATCCTTTCCAGGTCCATCCATTTTTCTGCAAATTTCATAACTTCACTTTTCTTTACTGCTGAGTAGAACTCCATTGTATAAATGTGCCACATCTTCATTATCCACTCCTCAGTTGAGGGACATCTAGGCTGGTTCCATTTCCCAGCTATTATAAATTGAGCAGCACTAAACATGGTTGAGCACGTACTTCTAAGGAAATGAGATGAGTCCTTAGGATATATGCCTAGGAGTGCTATAGCTGGGTCATATGGTAGGTCAATCTTTAGCTGTTTTAGGAACCACCACACTGTTTTCCACAATGGCTGGGCCAGATTACATTCCCACCAGCAGTGTAGAAGGGTTCCTCTTTGTCCACATCCCCACCAACATTTATGATCATTTGTTTTCATGATGGTGGCCAATCTGACAGGAGTGAGATGGAATCTCAATGTAGTTTTAATCTGTATTTCCCTGATGACTAGTGATGTAGAACATTTTTTTAAATGCTTATATGCCATTCGTATTTCTTCCTTTGAGAACTCTCTATTTAGCTCCATAGCCCATTTTTTGATTGGCTTGTTTGATTCCTTATTATTTAACTTTTTGAGTTCTTTGTATATCCTAGATATTAATCCTCTCTCAGATATATAGCTGGCGAAGATTTTTTTCAGATCAGTGGAACAGAACAGAGGACACAGATGTAAGCCCAAGTAGCTATAGCCACCTGATATTCAATAAAAATGACAAAAATACTCACTGGAGAAGAGACAGCCTCTTCAGCAAATGGTGTTTTGAAAACTGGATATATATCTGCAGAAGGATGAAAATAGATTCTTCTCTCTCGCCATGCACAAGAATTAAGTCCAAATGGATTAAAGACCTTAACATCAGACCTGAAACTCTGAAACTGCTAGAGGAAAAAGTAGGGGAAACCCTTCAACATATTGGTCCTGGCAAAGACTTTCTGAATACAACCCCAAATGCTCAGGCAATAAAACCACAGATTAATCACTGGGACCTCATGAAATTACAAAGATTTTTCACTGCAAAGGACACAGTGAAAAAAGCAAAGAGGCAACCTACAGAATGGGAAAAAATCTTCGCCAGCTATATTTTTTTTGCATTTTTTTGTTAGTTTTCTATTCAGCAAATACAGGCAGTTTGGTACCATTATTAGGCTCATCCGGACCTACCCCCTCCCCATTAGCCCCTCCTTGTTGAGGTATATGGGTCATGCATTGTGGAGTTAGCCCACAGTTATTGGTATGATAAATGTCTCTGTATATCATGACCCAACATGTGACTCTGACATTCTTTCCGCCCCCTCTTACACAAAATTTCCCTGAGCCATGTTGGGTTCATTTTTGGTTTGCTTCAGTGATAAGGTGTTGGGGGCCTCTGAGGCCCTGGCTCCCTGATTTGGTAGGAGTTGATTTTTCTCTATGTTGGTCTCCTTCCCCTTGTGCTGGTATCAGGTTCATCAGGAAAACAGCACCCTTGCTTGTTTCACCAATTTTCCTTAGTTTCAGTTGGGGCCTTTTTGAGGTATGATGGGATGGCTTTCTCCTTAGGATCTGCATCGATCTGAAAAAGAGAAGCAGATTCTCCAACGGAGACTAAGTTAGCTCCAGGACAAATGAAATAACCCTTACTTTTTTTTTTTTTTTTTTTTTTTTTTTTTAGAGAGTTTAATAGGTGTAGGCCCTCTCGTAGTCCATGATTGATGGTAGCTTGATATTGGAGAGAGGGCTTATGTTTGGATATGATTCTGAGTTGTTTCCCAGATCCAGCTATGGGTCTCATACCACTGAGGGGATCAGTTAGCCAAATCAAGAGCAGTTGGTTCCCCACCATGGCTGTGTGCCACTATTGCACTTGTGTGGGCATCACAACTGGTTATTTGTTGCTAAGTAGTTTAGACCATGAGTTGCTTGGACAGATATTGGTCATTTCCCCCAGTCACCCATGTATCACCTTCTGGCACTAGACATGCTGACTGTCTGGGGACTGACTCTCTCCTGGCTTCCAGCCATGCCTTTCCATTTTACCTGTCAGCTGCATGTGGTGTCTTCAGCAATAGGGTCTTACCACTAACCTTTGGTGGGTCGTCAAGTACTCTGACAGAAATCTGTCATTCTTTTAGGAACCCTTGTAGGTTTCTCAGATCAAAAGCTCATTGTGGATGATAGCCCCATGCTGGTACTGGGAGTTACAGGTCAGTGCCCACTAAGAAAATGTGGAAAAATATAACTAATATACAACAGTTAGAGAGGAGGTGGGGGGAGAGGGAAGGAGGGAAGATGTAGAAGACTTAGGTTAGACTTGATCCTACCCTCTCCAGTGTCTTGTGGTTCAAGTGCTTGCTGTAAGGGCCTGGTGAAGGTTTAGCCATTTGGTCTGCTTTTTAGGAAGTAGAATTTTATGGTATCATTGCCGTTTGGGTCTAGATTAGTGTTTCCCACCCCTTCGATGCCCTCCCCGTCCATCCTAGTGTGTAGTCCATGAGATGCTTGCTGGGTATATAAGGTATCTTGGGTAGATTCAGGTTAGGTGCTGTAGATGAGTGAGACTATGTGGCGATTTTTTTTTTTTTCTGTGATTGGGTAAGTTCACTGAGAAAATTAGATTTATTTATTTAATCTATTTGAGTGATAGTGGGTGGAGGTAAAGAGAAAATGAACCTCTAATCACTGCAAATGAACTCCAGAAGCATGCACCACCGTGTGTGTCTGGCTTACATGGGTTTGGGGGAATCAAACTGGGTCATTGGGCTTTACAGGGAAGTGCCTTAACTGATAAGCAATCTCTCCAGCCCAGATCTTAAGCCTCTTAGTGACTTGAAAACATTTCCCAGCATTTCCCCCTCTTTCTTGCGTATATAATTAATTATTTTCTTCTCTACTGGATACTCTAAGTATAAATAAGCAGTTATGTCTTTCGTGTAAAACACTTTTCTTGACTGTCACTTCATTCTCCACTTGTGAGACCCTCACTTTGTTTGCAACAAAATTTCTCAAAAGTTGTTCATAATTTCTGTCTCTCTTCATATCAGGTCCCTTATTCTTAGACATGTTCCTCTTAATCCTTTGTCTTGAGCCCAGAAAGTACTCAGTAATGATACCAGCGGTCTCTACATCAATAAATAGACCAATGCAAGCCTTAGTGTTCCCAGTAGGTCAAATGAACTCTAGTTGTTTTCTCCTTGACTATAAGCCATTGACTCTCTTGTCCTAGAGCATTTACTTCAGAGAACTTATAATTGCAAATTCTGTCTCTGCTCTTCGAGATGTAAACTCTTTCCTACACTCTACATAGTTTTATAACCTATCTTTCTCAAAGACCCCAGAGGCATGTAAAATGTAGTTGCTGATGAAGCAAGTGCCTTTTGTGTCAGTGTGTGGAGTGCAGGAGCCTAACTGGGTAAGCATGAGTTAACAAAATGGACAGCTTAATCATGTTGACCAACTACCAGAAATTTTCTCTAGTAAATTCCTATTAACTCACCTATTGTTGTTGTCAGCTCCAAGTTGCTGGTATGAACATCTAAACCAGGCACAGTTTAGGGGAGGAGGGGATTGATTTCAGCTTACAGATTCAAATAGAATTTCCATCAATGGCAGAAGTTGGCTCCCTTCCACAGTTACAAGTAGGGAGACACCATCAAACAGCCAAGACACCAAGCAAGCATACTTGGGCAGCAAACACAGCAGGGAACCAGGTAGAGTTTCAGACCTCTTTGCATACCTTTAGGCCAGAAACCATATCCACCCCAGTGATACCTGTTCTAGCCAGGTGGCCAGAAATGTAAGTTTTAATAAACCACGTGAGATTTTTGGGGGGAATACATTCAAACTACCACAGCTACCTGCTTACACTATTTGTTTTAGTGGAGCTCAGTTCAACTTCTCCTTCATATTGCAACAGTCATACATGTTCTTCATTATTTTGACTCTTCTTGGTACAATGATTAACCTGGATTATTTATCATTTTCACACCATTGATAATGTTTGATGTAATACTTGTTCACACTCTTGAAATACTTTTTTTCTTTATCATATTTACTGCTACTTTTCAGTTTTGCTTTCTCATTTCCTTTATAAAATTAGTATTTAAAAGATGTGACTAACCTAGGGCTCAAACATTACCTCTTATTTTCTGTAATTAATTTTTGTATTGCATTGTTCCAAGAATCATCTATATCTGTCAGGGATTCATCAGGGAAGCAGAATTTCCATGAGTGATATGGATAAAGGATGAGTGATAGGCATTAGAACTGCTTTGGGTGCTGTGAAAAAGTGTATAGACACCTATTCACTTTGTCCCTGGCACAAATTTTAGGTCATTGTGAATCAGCAAGGGCTGGCCATCAAGAATTAAATATAGACATGAAATTTGCCAGAGTAAGAGCTCCTCTAATCTAGTCAGTGAGAATAACTGGATTTTATATGGACAAACTAGAACCTGCCTCCAACTTAGACCAAATGGAAGCAGTTGAGATGTTTTAAGATGCACCTACATTTCAACTGGTCTCGTGCTTGGAGAAAAGGAAGGGTGAAATTCACTTGGAGCCAGAACTACATGCTTGACATGTGTCCATGAAAATCAGCAGTACATACAAGGTTTCAGCAGTGTCTGGGGCACAGCCTGTAGTGCCTGCTGTAATCCTGTCCTTTCCACATTCTTTCTGTGGCCACAAAACTAAATCTAGAAGGACATTGTGGGGAAACATTTCAGTAACTAAAGTGTAATGTTTTAAAGTGATGCATTCTCTACATACTGGTGATTTCTAGCTTTCTATCTGTACCTCAGTCTCTCCCCTGAACTTCTTATTTGTGTCTGTGCCTACCACCAGCATTTCTTTCCACTCATATATCCAGGAACATGTAAGACTCAGCTTCTTCCACTGGAGTTATTTGTATTTGATTAAATATAGCTTTTAGCAAGCCTGCCTCATTTCTTAGTTCTTTTGTCTAAACTCTGATCGCAGTATGTCAATACCTTAATGTATTTGGATAAATGAAATCTTTTTTTATCCAATCACATAGCCAATGCTGTTATTTGAGAATGAAGACTAAACAAAGTAACAACCATGTATTCAGAACCTTATATCTCTTCCCATATCCATTCATGCCACTATCATCTTCTTCAGAGTAACTTGTGGCTTGGTTTCCTTCCCTTTTCTACCTTTGTTCCTCAGTTGTCTATTCTTAACATACTACTCAAAATACCCCTTTCAAAAAGCAGAACCAGGGCTGGGGAAAATCGCTCAGGGGCTAAATGTGCTTGCTTGAAAAGCCTGCTGGATCAGCTCCTCTGTACCCATGTAAATCTAGCTGTACAAAGTGGCACATGTATATGGAATTTATTTACAGTTGCAAATACTGGTGCAATCATTCTCTCTAACTCTCTCTTGCTCTCTAGATAAATAAATAAATACAAATTTTGTGAAAAAGCAGAATAATATTATCCCTTTTATTATGACTCAGGCTAAGATCCAAAATTAGTATTGCTCATAAAAAAGCATTCATAATCCAATCACTTCCTACCTTTGAGATCTTATATCCCTCCCCCATCAAGTCCTCACGTATTTCCTTCATTTCATCTATACATTTCTCTTCCCTGCTCCTCAAATACTATACTTCAAAACTCTGTTATCTTCCCAACCTAGGAAACATTTTCCTCCCCTCCGTATAATAGCCATATGGCCTTCTTGCTCATATTTTGTAATATCTTCACAAATCTTGTGGTGATAGTTAATTTTATGTGTCACTTTGACTAGGCCATAGCATCCAGCTGTTTGGCCAAACCAGTCTAGAGTGTTATATGATTAAGTTCACTAATAATTAAAACAGATCACTCTCCATAATATGAATGGATCCTATCAAATCACCTGAACATCTTAGAAGAGAATGAAATCCCCTTACAATGAAGGAACTTTGCCTTCAGACTTCCTTAGACTGATGATTAAAATATTAACTCTTGCCATAATTTACAGCCTTGATATGCTGTCTTGAATATTTCATATTTACCAGCACATTCTCATGTGTCAATTCTTTAACCCACTGTCCCTTCTTCTTTTCTGGAAAATCCTCACAATTCCATTCCATTCCATCCCATCCCATTCCATTAAAATCTTTGCTCTGTTCCAACTAGAAACCATCCTCATAGAAATTGACCATTACAATTCCTAAATTAATTCCTTTCAATTGTAAGTTGAATAACTTACAACTTCATATTTTCCTGGATCCACATACATCATATTCATATAGTTAGTTATAGTATCTTTTTCTATGTTTATTCTAGAAAATCTAAAGTTCATGATGGCAAGTACCTCATTTTGTCTTCTGCTAGATTTCTAGCTCTTATGAGTGGCTTAGAGTAGGAACACAGTGAATAGCTGTTGATTGAGTGATGCATGAATAAGCAACTACTTGCACATGCTTGTTGAATGAATGACTCCTAAATGAATTGAGTATCTGGTTTAGTTGAAAACACACTGATGATGGGCTGGATCTCTGCAATGGCATTAAAAATAGGTTATCTTGACATGCAGCAGATCTGGTAAACAAGAACAGAAATTATAACAGTATAAATGTAGAAAACAAAACCAAAAAAAAAAAAAAAGAAAGGAAAACCAAAGAAAATTATTAAAGGCATTTACTATCTTCTCAATTGCAGAATACAATCTTTGAGTCGGTAATGATATTTACTGTTTTGTGCTTCTGCCTGTAAAAGAAAAGAAAATCAGTTCAAAGAAAAATTAACATAGAGAAAGGAAGCAAAAAAATTGGATTAAAAGTAAAAAGAAGACAAATGGCTATGATGAATGCCAGTGTTTAGCTAAGAATAGGAAGCACAAATGCTAATACTACCTATTTACACAGATTCTCTCCCTGCTTATCTGTTTGCAGAGAAGAGAAATTAGCTTATGCTAGAAAATATGAAACTTGAGTAAAACACTAAATATTTATGGCTTGCAGAGAAAACTGAGAAGAAAACCTTATTTGTGAAATTTAAATATTTTATGCATTACATCTTAAAATATTCTGTACCACTGTCCTGACAAAACAGATAAAATAAACTGAAAAGCAAGCTTATATCATCTTATGAGATTGCAACCTAGACAATGGACCTCAAGACTAAGGTGGCTTTTAAAATTCAATGCATTCAATTATTCTTGTTTCTTTATTCACCTAATCTGCACTGATTGCTTTCCATGGGCCAGAAGCAGATATGTTGAAGAACTTAGCTTCTGAGCTTAAAAGCTACCATTGCAGCAGATGTTAATTACTAACCATACATATGTATGTATACACACAATTTACAAATCATAATAAGAAAGGAAAAGTGAAAATATAGTGTGGTGTGAGCTATTCTAATAATCAGGAGACTTAATTTTGACATAGTACCAAGGAAGATTTTGCTGGGGCATAGTTATAGCAAGACCAGAAGGAAGAATAGAAAAGTAACACAGTAATGAATTAAAGGATACATATTTGGGTAGAAGAAATAAAATACTTCAGGCAGGAAGAAAAGGATTGGGATATTTTTGGAATTAAAATTACTTCAGGATTTTTCAGGAGCTTTTTTTTAAGGAAATCAGAAAATAAGTATCATTCACCATGTAATCCTTATTAAAGTGCTGGGAATTCATATTTGGCAATTAAAATGTCAAGAGTGTTATGTGAACTTGAAAAAACTCTATCAGAAAATCATATGCAAAGGACAAACAAAACTATATTATTTGTAGGTTTTTACTTAAAATTGAGGACAAAAAGCATCAATTTTTTGAGTTAACATAGATTCATTGTGTGTTGGTGGGTTTCATAAGCGTCTTCAACTATTTCATGTATTTTGACCATATTCACCCTCTATCCCTTCCCTGATCTCTCTTTTACCTCCTTATCTCTTTCCTATCCCTTTCAATTTTGCTTCTGCTTTTATGTCATGTGTATGTCATATGCATATGATTTTATATTAAACCTAGGGCCCACAAATGAGAAAAGACATGTGATATTTGAATCTGGCTAAGGTTCCTTAATATGATGGTCTCCAGCTGCATTCATTTTGTTACAAGTTTACACATGACATAATTGTGTTATTTATGGCTAAACAAAACCACATGGCACATATACACCACATTTTCTGTATCTATTCATCTGTTCATGTCCATCTAGCCTGATTCCATGACTTAGATATTGTGACTAGTACTATATTAAGCATAGACTTGCAAATATCTATAGCATGGTGACTTAGAGTCCTTTGCATATATCCCCAGAAGTGGTATAGCTATGTTTGTTATATGGCAGTTATCTCTGAGAAACTTCCCTACTGGCTTGCTGGACTAATGACTTTCTTATCAGCAGTATAAAAGGTTATTTATCTTACTTTTTAGGGGCACAAAAGCAAATAAAAATATGGAAAATTTTCGACACACAAAAAACAGAGTACTCTGGTAGTCTGGCTGAAATCTCTTACCAGCACAATTAACTACTGCTTAAGGATTTTATCCCTTTCTGTGATGTAAACTTACAATGTCTCAGAATTTCACGTGTAACCTCATTTACAGTAAAGGACATGTCCTGCAACCCTTGTGCAAACCTCATAGCTCCTGGTTTTATCTTAGATTGTGGCACCTCTGGAGCCACCTATAATCTCAGTTGTTGACAAGGGGAACAGAGACAGAGGAGGCACGGGCACTTTAGACACTCGTCTTCTAAAATCCTATAACATCCACTAGACACTTGACTGCAACTCTCACCTTTACAGGAGCCCACACCCATGTGTTCCTTCTAGAGCATCCGTTTCTTTATCCTAATGCTTATCCTAAGCCTATACTAAAATATCTTTAATAAAATCTTCAACTCTGCTTTATACTGGCTCTTCCTGGATCTCTGTCTTTTATAGAAGCCACTAATCCTGGGTTTGGCCTGAGTTAATGTCTCTAAAAGTTGAGGTCCCTTCAGCTGTTGAGAACAACAATGTGGATCCCTGTCTCACTCACCTCACTGCTGATACTTTCATTCATGATTACTCCCTGCCCCTACCCTCCCCACACACATCATTCCCAGCATTTCTTGTATGTCTTCTTAATGGCAGCCTTCTGACTAGAATGAGATGGCATCTCAGTGTAGTTTTGGTTTGAATTTCCCTGATGACTAAGGATGTTGAACATTTTTTATAGATTTATTGGCTATTTATACTTCATCTTTTGAGAGCTATCTGTTCATTTGATAAACCAATTATTGATTAACTTGCTTAACTTTTTGGCATGTAGTTTGCCTTTAATTTTTTAAATTTAAGGTAGTAATCCTGTACCAGATAAATCATGTAGATGTTGGTACCTCATTGATGGGACAAAACACCCAACTAGAAGCAGCTTTGGGAGGAAGGGGTTTAATTCAGGCTTATAGTTTCAAGAGGAAGCTTCTTCATGGCAGAGAAAGCAGGCTCACTTCATCACACATCCTCAGCAGAGAGGAAAAAGGAAGAAGCTAGCCAACATCTAGTAAGGTTGGACTCAAGGTCTACCCCCATGACACATATCCTTCAGCACGGCTCTACCTGCTGGAGAATAAGCAGGAAGCTGAAACACAAAAGCTTGAGGCTATGGGGGCCATTTGCATTCAAGCCAGCACATGTAGCAAGCAAAGACTTTCTTCTGTCTGTAGGCTATCTTTTCCTTCACTCTGCAGAAGCCTTTTGATTTGATGTAATCTTGTGTGTCAACTCTTGGTATTATTTACTGAGCTATGGGAGTTCTTTTCAGACAGCTTTTGCCTATGACTGTATCTAAAGTGTATTCCCAATGTTTCCATTTTTTAAAAGACCTTTTGTAAAAGGTGAGAAATAAGTATCTACTTTCATTCTTTTGTATCAGGGGATTAAGTTTCCCAGCATATTTGTGGAAGAAGTGATCTCCAGTGTATGTGTTTGGTATCTTTGTCAAAAATCAGGTTGCTGAAGCTGTGACATTATCTCTGGTCCTTCAGTCTATTCCATTAGTCTACATATCTCCCTGGATTGGTCAAGAAAGTCACAATTTCCATTAAAAGTATAAGAATACAGTGAGATAAACTATGTTCTTTAATTTAAATTTAATTTAATTTTTTAAATTTTTTTCTGCTACGGTAGTTGACCCCAAGGCTATATATTTGACATCTATCACATCCCTCTTATATTGTGTATTCCAGAGCCCCTCCTTTCAGTTGACAATCCTGTACTATGGGTTTCCTGCCCAGGGGGTGACTAGGATCATCACCCTGAAGTGATTTATTCTTGATTACTGTGCCCTTTCTAGGATATGTATGCTGTAATTGCCTATTTTGAGTTTTATCCAGCATGAAAACACTAAGAAGAACCATGAGGAATCGTTTTAGTTATAATACTTCTTTGTCCAGTACAATTATGTTGCACCACCTTATCTCTTATGGCAACCAGAGATTACTTCTAATTAATTTTCACATGACAACTCACTTTTCTGTACAATCTGTAGGCATGAAAATTATAGGAGCACTGATTATTAATCTTGCCTGTAATCTTAATGGGATTTAGAATCACCATGGAGACAAATCTGTGAGCTACTTTCTAGATTGTTTAATGGAGTTGGGGAAACTCACACTAAATGATCGCAACATCATTGTATGGGCTGGGTTCCTGGACTAAATAAAAAGGAAAATACTAAATAAGCACACTTAAACATTTAACACATAATGCTAGATAAGCACATGAAACATTTAAAATTCTCTGCTTCCTGAGTGCATAAAAAATGTGAACAGGTACCTCATGCTCTTGCCACCAGGCCTTCCACACTGTGATGGACTGGGTCCTGAAAGTGTGAGCCCAAAACAAACCCTATGTTATTTAGTTGCTTTTGTTGGGTGTTCTATCACAGATCAAAAATAATTGATCCAGACCACATGTAATTTGATGTTTTGTGAAGTCACTTTACTTAAAAAGCATCAAGTCTCAAGAGGTTCCTTTAAAATGATGTGGAGCTTCCTTTCCCATTTAGCCTTCTACTGCTTGTTTTCCAGAGACATATATGGTAGCTATGAGCAATACAA
Source organism: Jaculus jaculus (assembly GCF_020740685.1). NCBI lineage: Eukaryota > Metazoa > Chordata > Mammalia > Rodentia > Dipodidae > Jaculus > Jaculus jaculus. The sequence continues at coordinate 84,850,560 of NC_059103.1, forward strand.
TACTATAAAATCACTACCCTGAATGTTAAGGAGAATGTCTTGAAGTAAAGGTAATGGTTAAACTGAGTATTAGTGTCAACACTGTAAAGTTTCAAACACTGGGAAAGAGCAAGAAACATGGAAACTAGGTATGAGATCACCAGGCTGACCAGAGATGAGCAAAGCCAGGGCCCTGAGAAAAACAACAGAGCTGGTCTCAGCAGGCTCTGTTAAGTTCCCATAAAGCACCCCCTCCCCATATTTTGTTGCCCTGGATTATGTTTTGCTTCTCTGTTGCAGAACTTGTAGGTAGACACCCTACCCTACCCTGCCCAGGCAGTGAGACAAAGAACACAGGCACCTTGTGAAGATTGTTGACTTGCCACAAGTAAAGTTGCTTTGCTTTCTGTGTATTGTAGTTTTCATTCATGTCCCCTCACAGATTCAAATATTTTATTACAGTTGTCACTGGATTTCTAGCTACCTGGCTATAAGAGGTGGCACTGTGGGTGGATTGGATCTTGGGGTCCAGCCCTAATGTGTGTTTGGTGGCAGGCATGGAATTCTAGCCAAAGGTATACAGAGAGCAGTCAGAGTTCTCCCTGGGTTCCCTGCTGTTTGGCTGCCTGCCTGTTTTTGCTCTTGCTTTTTTTGGGGGGCGGGGGGACATTTCCCTTTAGTTTTCATTATGGAACTTCCTCTGGATCCATAAGCCTGAAGGAAATCCAGTTCCTTCCATAAACTGTGTCTGGTCTGGAGGTTCATACCAGTAGTGTGGTGCTGACTATGACACTGTGTAATCAAGTTTCTCCTTTAAAATTCATCCCTCACTGTATGTGTAATTCATTCTTTATTTTACTGGTGTGCACCTTAGTTTCTGAGTTAAGCCCACCTAAGGGCTGAGATAAGGCTTCTTAGCTCACAGAGACCCATAGCTCTCCTATGTGTGTTCATGTGCTACAGGATCCTGTTAGGTGAGTATATTCCTTAGTGAGGCTTTCCATAATGGTGTCTTTCAAGTCATAACAAAAGGAGAGGGAAATCTGCACCTGGAACACACAGTCTCAGGAAGGATTGACTTCTTCACCCCTCAGAGAAGGGATCCAGAATAATCTACTGACTCTGTTTCATCATTTGCTATGATTTGTGGATCATATTGAATTTTAGGATTAGTCTCTGTCAAAATTTAGCAGATTAGACTTTCCACATGGACAATATCCCAAGTCTTGATGCCAGGAAGCCTTTGCTACAAGATCCATATTTTACCTGCACAGCTGGCAACAGGTTTGCTGCATTTCTGGACCCACTGATGAATCACTATAGTATAAACCATTTCATGAATTTTTAAACTTGGTATTAAACTAAAGCTTTACATATAATAGGTAAGCATGCTACTACTAGGCCATTTTCTTAGTCCTTTAAAATTTGTTTTTATTTTTAACACAAGATCTAAGTTACCCATAATTGTCTTGAACTCACTTTTGTATCCCAAACATGCCTTAAACCTACAATCCTCATGCCACTGGGATTATAGGCCTGCACCACTAGGCCTGACTCTAGAATACCCAGGTACTGACCAAATATACTGCTAAAAGCGTGGCCATTGAAAACTTTCCTCTGACCTATATGTGTTTCAGGCCCCTACTGAGAGGAATTAGAGTCCTTCAGCAGTTTTTAGCTTGTACTAAAACACTGAGTTAGCCAATCTGGAAAGCTGGCCTACATGTTTTCCTCCTCTATCAGCTGATCTCAAGACTCCTGTTTAACCTGCAACCCACCAGCCAGAGGTATGTAATGAGGAAAAGGCAAAATTTGGTTGCATGTCATGTGTAACCGTCCTGGTTGCAATTCTCACTAGACCTATTTGATTGTGAACCTACCATTTTGACTATATGATGTACTGCTGTTGTGTGTACCCAATGTTATACCTTTGTTGTCTGAAAAACTCAGTTCATGATATGAGCCTCCCAATATATTTAATGGCTCAAGATCAGGCACTCATTGTTCCTTAAGTCTCTGTAGTATGGGTTTTTTTTTTTTTTTATGCTGAACTCTGACTCATTTGCTTTGACTCCCTATGAGCTCTTTTTTTTCAAGGTAGGGTCTCACTAGTCCCCAGATTGATGTGGAATTAGAATTAACTATGTAGTCTCAGGGTGGCCTCAAACTCAAGGCAATCCTCCTACCTCTGCCTCCGAGTGCTGGGATTAAACGTGTGCACCATGATGCCTGGCTCCCTATGAGCTTTATACAACATCAATATCTAACATATGTACCTCTAGTGCTAGTGGATCTGCCGCAACACAAGATACAAGGCATAGATCCTAGCAATGTGATTCATGTTGCAAACTGGCTAGGAGAAATCAGACTCTCATTTGAAGACTACAGTTCAATATTATTTCCAGTTGTAGAAGTTGACAGTAAGACTACTAAGGTTTGAATATAACTATTCAATACATTTGGACTGGAAGTTCTGGTATTTAAGTAATACAGGTAAGAGAAGTCCAGCATAGATTCTGTCAATGAGCAGTTATTTCAACCTTTGTAAATGGGACTTCTTCTCCCTGTGGTCTCCAGGCATGCATACCTTAGCCATCCTTTGTCTTTATTCATTGGTGACAGCAATGAAATGATCAATGCATAAGCAGTGAGGCTATATGTTAGTTCAGCAATATTATTTGATCAATATTAAACAAGTAACATAATCAAGTGTAATCATAAAATAGACCTCTCTTGACATTGTAATGTGCTAGAATTAAAAAAACATTACTTTATTTTATTTATTTATTTGCAAGCAGAGAGAGATAGAGAGAAGAGAGACAGATAGAGAGAGATTGGGCATGTCAGGGCTTTCAGCCACTGCAAATGAACTTCAGAGTCATGTGCATCTGGCTTATGTGGGTCCTGGGGAATTAAACCTGGGTCTTTTGGCTTTGCAGGCAAATGCCTTAACCACTAAGCAATATCTCCAGCCCTGTGTTAGAAACTTTTATTCCCTTTTCTAGAAGGCCATTTTGAATTTGGCCATTGTCTTCTCCAATGTAGGAATGGTCTGCATGCAATCATTTCTCTGTTTTTCTCTAAGGAAATTTCTGCAAAGCTATACCAACAGCACGCTGAGGAGAAGACTTGCTTGGATGTGATCGCAGAGCCCAGCAGGAGGATGTGATGTAAGTGACTCACGCAGCCCTTGCAGTTTTCTAGCAACACTATGTGCATTTGTGTATTTATAGGTAAACATGTAGTCAGAATGCCACTGGCAGATTTCCTCACTCTTTTCTTGTATTGGCTTCCTTCCTGTGTCCTCACTTTCTCGTTTGTGTCTGTGTAAGCTGTCACAGCTGCTTGTCAGTTCTTTTATAGTGTCTTCTTTCTGCCAGAAGATTAGATCCTGGATACTTGGTTCCTCACAGATGTCTGGAACTCCATCCAAGACTCCCTGTCTTGATGATGAATGATACTTCTTTTAACCGAAATTTAAGTTAAAAGATCATTTTGGAAAGATATTTCAATCAATCATATATTCTACCTTGACTAACCTTGAATGCAAATAGAAAAACTATACCTAGTGGGTCATGTGCATTTTCAGCTTTCTCTTCATGAAGGTGAGCTGGAGTGGTTTCATACAGCCAGAGATTCAAAACAAAATTCACTGGATATTGCTGCTGCTTTGGTAGGCTGAAATTTTAGAAAGCTGTATTACCTGAAGTATAGGAAAATTCATGTTTGTCTTTCTCTTATGAGGTTCTGGAGAAAACAATCCAGGCTATATTTATTTGCTAAAGACCCCTAGCTCATGTTAAGTATGTAATATGTATGCCTAACGTTCAATGTGACAGAGCACCTGTACTTGCATCAATTCACTTTTAAAACCACACTAAGATGACAGTAAAGGAATTTTCAGAGGAAGACTAGGAAAGGGGAAACAGCAATGAAGGTTCAAATATTAAAAATAGATGAGCAAGTGGTAATTAATTTACGTAACCAAAGAGAATAGACAAAATGAAATCTAAGTTGGATATGAAAAAGACGTTCATCTCCAGTCATGAGAAGAGGGAAGATTTCAGGCTGGAGATTTAGCTTTGGAAAAATTTTTGAACATTGAGATTTGATTCCTGAATTAATGAATGCTTACTGGTGCCAGCAGGGAACCAGTCTCTAAACAGAAGGTCCTATGCTCAGGACTCTCCTGACCTGCGCTTTGGATACTTAATTTGGCTGTTTGATGCAGTTAACAATAAGCACATGCATTCAAGAAGGAAAGGGGGTGGAGCAACAGAAATGGTTGTATCCTTCTAAGTGATTCCCACAGTGTTAGAAATCCAGAATAGCAAGGAGTTCTGGAAAAGTGGGGGCGATGGAGAGAGTGCACAGCTGAAATGAGGAGAGCTATTTCTGTTGTTCTCCACCTCACAGTTAACTTTGAAAAGTTAGGTGACTGGGTCAGCAGAGCCTCTGAGGAGAAAGGATGTATCAGTGGAGGTGGATGAAACCTCATGTTCATAGGAGATGAGAGAGGAAACAGGAGGTATGACATGTAACTCGTATTTATTTTTAAGCTAGTGAGAATGCTACTGTGGAAGATGAGCAAGAACTTTAAACTATGCACCACTGTCATATGCACTAACCTTGGGGAGCATCATGAATATGACTTGGTGAAGAGACATTGTTGATGGCTTCCTTTGATTGAGTAGAACTTCCAAATCAAATTCAGTTTGAGCATGTTGACTGAAGACTCCTATTAGTCTCATAAGGAATGTCTGAATTTGCAAATATGTCCCCAACTACAAGAGGTTCTTCTCTTAGTTCCGCAAACCACCAGGCCCTGCTCACTATAACCTTGCCAGATAACTGGGACCATCTGCAATATGAAAAACTTTAGAAATCTCTTAAGACTTTATGGTCTATAGTATATGTTATGATGTAAATGCATTTATGAGTTTGTGTTTTTTCTTCAGTCTTCAACTTTATTTCTTATACTGGAGCAGTTATTTACTTATTTATTTATTTGAGTCATGCTCCCCATCCTTTCAGCCCTCCTGTGACCTTAAGCTGTTGTGGGATGTTCCGGTACACATGGATAACTTCCCACCTCAAGCACCTGTTGTGTCTCTTCCCATATTCTGCATCTCTAGGTAGTGCACAGCCCAGACCCATTGTATATGGAATTAATGTCCTTTAAACAACTTAACAAGTGAGGGACTAATGTTGTCAGACAGCATCTCCGTCTCCCATCTATCAGGGAAAATAAATGCAAATATCTGTTCTACCCAATTCCTGTGCAGGTCTCAGCTGGAACAGACACCCATGTACCCTCAGTAGAAAGCTCAGGAGACACCCTTCATTGCTTTCTCCCTTCCTCCATGTCGCTGTTACCAGTTTTGGTGAAGTTCCCGTCTTACGACTTTCAGACCATGATGAATCAGAATGATGCTTATAGAGATAGTGGGAGAATAAGTTAAGTAAGTTTTATTTTAGAAAAGAAGGTAATGCAGAAAATTTCCAGAGTTGAGAGGGATCCTGAGAGGGTAACCACATGGTGACTTGGATTGAGATGTCTTATACACTTTGAGATGCAAATTAGCATAAAATGAGGTGATTGGGTTGGTTATTGTGAATGTATGTGGGGTTCCTGAGAGGCTGATGAGTGAGAAAAACGAATGTGAGTTCTTGCCTGCAAGAAAATGACTCACTAAAAGGTTCCGAGAAGGAGGAAGAATCAGGAAGTAAAACAGGGCTGCTCCTGATGGACATCTTGATAAGTCAGGTTTAGATTCAGGCTGGAACTGCCTTTTAGTCTTACCAAGGCAGGTTGATAGAATTGTTCATTTGGACCTTTGTCTCTACATACCTACCTACAAAAGGAAACCATACAGTGCTCATCAAAATACTTAATATAGATCTGACAAAGACCCTATCTGTCAGCCCTGCTCTACTTCTCCTTAGGGTCAAGGAAAATCAGGCACTTAGAATTCTGCAAACACTTATGTTTAATTTTTATTTGAAGTATCTTTGTTAGGATTGCTGCGAACATGACTGCAAGTATTTTTGGAAGCTAAAGCTTATATTATTTTAATTATTGATGCATCATGGAACAGAAATGTCAAAAGCTACACTTTGCATTGACTTAAACAGCAGTTGAAAGACACTGAAAAGTGTTCTCAGTGCAAAGGACAGGAGAAAGAGCTGCAGTGAGTCCCACAGACTTGTCCACAGCACTTAGCCTGAAGGAGTGTGGTTTCTTCCACTCTTCATAAGCCATGGCTCTCAAACTTGCTAGCTAGCTGCTATGCCTGGTATCGGCCTGAGGAACCAAAGTCACTTCCAAAAATAGATTTCCTTTTCTGTGTTTTAGCCTGACCTTGGATATTAAGTAACACCTTTCTTCTCCCTCTCTTTTCCCCCTTTTCTTCTCTTCCCTCATTTTCCTCTCTCCTCTTTCCTCCCTTTCCCTTTCCTCAAACAAGTTGACAGATTTCTTGCCAGAAAATATTTCAAGACTCCATTTTTCTGGATATGATCTTTTACTATCTAAGAGAAAATATATATCCTCGCAAAGTGGTTCACATTGCTCTCACACACAAAGGGAATAGTACAATGTAGTAGTTTGAATGGATGTCCCTTAATAAAATAAGGAGTTTATTAAAACTTGTAACTTAGATCTCTAGCTATGTAGCTAGAGGAGTTGTCACTAGGGGTGGGTCCTGGGATCAATCCCTAAGGTGTTACTGGGGGCAGATCTGAATTTTAGCCTAAAGGTATACAGAGTACTTTAGCTCTGCCTAGAGTTCATAGTATGTGCTTGCTTGAGGTGTGGGTGGTGGTATGTTTCTCTGCGAGGACCTGTGAAAGGGGAATAACTTCTTCTGCCATTATGGAAATTCCCTGGATATGTAAGGTTCAAATAAATCCTGTTCTCCCATAAACTGTTCCTGGCTTGAAAGTTCATCCCAGCATCATGAAGCTGTCTACTATAGAATTGTTACCATGTGGATTTTGATCTTTTGGAACTTTTGTTCTAGAGGAATGGACATGGACTTGGTACTTGCAACTGACAATCCCTTTTAGAGTGGCAAACCAAGTATTATGGAGCTATTTTGGTGAGACTTTGAAAATGCTTAATGCAGAGAGAATTGTATTTGGAGTCTTTGCTTATGAACTTCCTAAGGGGAAGAAAAGATAGCAGAGAATTTTGTTGAAACTGGGCTACTGCCATAAGGATGCATTCTGCTGCCCATGCACAGAGTCTTTGATGGAAGTTAAATTTGTAAGTGCTTGGCTAAAGATATGGAACTGAGAGATATAAGATTTAAAATTGGAGAAATTCAAATAAGTTTAAAATTTATAGGCATAGAGACTGATTTTAGGTTACTGAAGTTGCTATTGTCAAATATTTTAGCAATCTTAAGGAAGATGACCCAACTTCTTTACATTATTACAATGGAAAAGATGCCTGAGAAAAGACTGAATGGTAGAAATGCAAATTCTTTTGAAAGGGGATGAGTGAAAAGAAGGAACCTGCTCTTCAAGGTCATGATTTATTTTGTTCATGAGTTAAGAATATGGGGCTGGAGAGATGGCTTAGCGGTTAAGCGCTTGCCTGTGAAGCCTAAGGACCCCGGTTCGAGGCTCAGTTCCCCAGGTCCCACGTTAGCCAGATGCACAAGGGGGCGCATGCGTCTGGAGTTCGTTTGCAGAGGGTGGAAGCCCTGGCGCGCCCATTCTTTCTCTCCCTCTACCTGTCTTTCTCTCTGTATCTGTCGCTCTCAAATAAAAATACAAAAAAAATTAAAAAAAAAAGAATATGGCTATTTCCTACAAAACTTTTATTGGTTTCAGAAGCATGAAAAAAGTGTGGAGCGGGTCATGAAGTACACACCATTCCAAAAACCTCTGCTGAGTTAATGCACCAAGAAAAGGATCTTCCTGTTTTAAAGGCTGGAAAGACCTGTGTATGGAGTTGAAGATAATCCATGGTTTTCAGTGGAGCCCTGGAGATGTTTTGGATATACCAGGATTATGCAAGAGCTACCATGGATCACTGTTGACTTGAGATGAAAGTTTTCCTTGGCTTCTCAGTTCATCTGGAGGGACAAAAATGAAAAAACCCAGAGACTGTCAGTCACTGGTTATGATATTGGACTTGAACTGCAGATGTTTGATGGTTATTGAGTTTCCAATGGTCTAGTATGTCTCCTTATGTAACTTGTTTTGAATTTATAGGACTCACAGTTAAGAGACAGTCTTAAGCCTCCAATGAAACTTGGGACTCTGGAGCAATTTTAAGTTAGTAAATACTATGAGGACCTTTGAAGTTGGACTGAATAGAAGTTACAATTTGAGATGGTTATGAATTTACGGGGAACCAAGAGCAGCATGTGCTAGTTTGAATGATATCCCCCAATAAATTCAGGAGTTTATTAAAACTTCTAATTTATATCTCCAGTCCTTGGATTGAGGAGGTATCACTGTTGGTAGATCCTGGGGTTTAGCCCTAAGGTGTTACTGAGGGCAGATCTGAATTCCACCCTAAAGGTATACAGAGGGCTTAAGCTCTGCCTGGGGTTCAGAGAGTGTGCATTTGTGGTGCTGGTGGTGGCATTTCTCTCTGTGTGGACTTATGAAAGGTGTCCAGCTTCTTCTGCCACTATGGAACTTCCCTTGGATCTGTAAGCTTCAATAAATCCTGTTCCTCCCATAAACTGTGCCTGGTTTGTAACTTCATCTCAGCAACATGAAGCTGCCTACTACATACACTAAACACTAAAGGAAAGAAACTATGTTCCAATTATATTTGTATAAGTAAAACATTAAATTTGCCATTAAAATAAGTTTAGTTCTTTATGAAATAGATAATAGATATAGTATAAGTGCTTCTTTCATAGGCACCCACTAAAAACAGTTGCTTTATTATACCTCAGAAATATTATATATCTACAGCGTGCGCGTGCGCGCGCGCGTGTGTGTGTGTGTGTGTGTGTGTGTGTGTGTGTATAATATGTGTTCACATAGGTACATATAATACTGTTTACCATTAAGTATCTATAATGTATAGAAACATAATGCTATTGTGGTGATTTGATTCTGATGTCTCCCAAAACTTCCTAGGTTCCCAGCTGATGGAGATATGGGAATTAACACCTCCAGGAGGCAGTGTATTGTTGGTGGCAGTCTTATGGGTGTTATAGCCATTGTCTCCTTGCCAGTGTTTGGCACACTCTCCTTTTCCTGTTGTCTACCTGATGTAGGCCAGGAGGTGGTGTCCACCCTCTGCTCATGCCATTGTTCTCCCCTGCCATCATGCAGCTTCCCCTTGAGTCTGTAAGCCAAAATAAACCTGTTTTCCCACAAGCTGCTGTTGGTTGGGTGATTTCGACCAGCAATGTGAACCTGACTGCAATAACTATGAAATATTAATATGTCAAATATATAACCAGTTACAGTAACATAATGGACATATTCTTTTCTGTTTGGAGTTTTATTTATTTAAAATTTCTTATATTTTTTCCCATGATAAAATATACAATAGGTTCATTCTCTTTGACAGTTTTTAAAAAGTTTTAAATTTATTTTTAACTGGATCATAAAAATAACACATATTTATGGACAATCAAATGATGCTTCACTATGAGTGTGCGTACCATGAAGTGTTTCAATATTTGCTGTTGTTCAATGAATTACTGTATTTACTGTCAATTTAGAAATATGAAATCAATGCCTTAATCAACTTTTGGGTTACAGATTTACCATAGATCACTGCATTTTTGACAGTGTTCTGCTGATAAATTGCCTGTATGATTATCCTTCTATATGCTCCATTTTTAGCATATTACCAAGTCAATATGATAAGTTATTCATTGAATTTGTGTAATAAAAAGCTGAGCATTTATAACCTTAATAAGGATTTTGAAATTTTTCTTAGAGTTTTAAAAAATTTTTTAAATGCATTTTATTTCTATTAACTGATGTGTAAAATTCTGACATATAGAAAAGAATGTTGTATGCCAGTAGTAAAATTGAATGCTTTTCTGTTTGCCAATATTTTTGTTGTTTTTTATGGTATTTTTGAGTAGCAAATTCCTCTGATTCTCTCCTGAAAAGAGAAAGGAGGCTGTGATTCAGGAAGTCAAATCTGGGATACCTGAAACTTAAAGGTCACACAACCACTACCCAAGGTTATGTTATTTAGAAACTGAAACATTCCTTTCTGAGAGGGGGGAAAGGAAGTTCTAGAATCAGGAAGTGAACAATTCTGGGAAAAGCTTGCAATACCCTGCCCTAAGGCTCTATGAAGGGAAAACAGCTGCTTGGAGATGGGATTCATGCAAATCATCTATGGTGCACTAGACTCAGACTAGACTAGGCGCCTGCAGGTGGTGCAGGGCGCTCCAGAGATTCAGCTTCTGTGAGTTGGCACCCGTGCAGGGATGTGCTTGTTGGTGATGCAGCTGCCTCGGACCCAAAGTGGCAATGGGGAGGTCGCCATGGTAACACTCCTTTGTGGCTTTCATTGCTCTTGTAAGCAACCCCTCATCCTGCTCTATAAGCAACACTAATAAACTCATTCGTTCACCAAAACTGGGATATTTGTTCTGTCATTGGTGCCCTAGCTGGGATGAAGATGCATATTTTCCTTGCCCCAGGGAAAAAGTTTACCATGACAGGTATTTTTAGAAAATATAAAATTTTTATGTAGCTGAGATATATTTTCCTTTAAGCTGCTGAAATCTTTGGTAAATCTTAGAGATCATGGTTTACTTTAGTACTTTTAGATTATCTTTAAGCTTTAACCTATTATCTATTTGGGTTTTATTTTGTGTAAGGTAAATGTTGGAAATAAGTTTTTTTGTTTTGTTTCACTTATTTATTTATGAGACAGAGAGAGAAGCAGATAGATAGAAAGTACCTGAGTACCTGAATTGGACCTCCAGTCTCCCTGTAGAAAGCCAGAAGTCTTGGAAGCACCAGTAATCTGAGCATGCTAAAACGGGAGGGGTTGGTAATCCTAGCACAAACAACATCAGGGTTCAGACCAGTGAGTGAAACCCTGCCTCAGATGAGGGGGAAAGGTGGGAACCAACTTGAAAATTGTCCCCTGAGCTCCACATGCTTCCTGTGGCATCTGTGTATACACATAAATAATCAAATAATAAGTAAATAAGAAATTCACTTAATAAAACCATAGTCACTCATCTTATGGAAATGGACTTATAAAGAATTAGTGGTCATGAAATCAACTGAGCTAAGACTGCATGAAAGATCTCTGTGTTTGTTGACTTTTTTAATTCACTGAAGTATATAATTTTATTAATGCAAAGCAATGAAAATAATATTTGAAAGAGTTAATGATAAACTAAAATAGTTATGGATAAAATAAACTTTTTAATAATCAATGGAAAATGTTTTGAACAGCGGGATTCGTGTTTGTCCTATCTTGTTTTGGTCTGATATCTCATTGGTATGCCTGCATTCCTCCATTATGGAATGAGAATATTTATTTTTTCTAGTGTATATTGGAACTAAGTAGCTTTTTTATATTATTCAATGTTATAGGGGCTCACAGTTAAGAGATAATTAACTTGAGCCTCAGAAGAACCTTTGGGCCTTCGAGGTTTGAACAGTTTTACTTCTGGTAAAGATAATGGAGATCTTTGAGGTTGGTATGAATGCATTTTACATTATACAATTGAAATGCCCAATAGGGGCTGGGCTGAGTGGAATGCTGATCTACGGAGGGTTTTGTCAAAGGAAAACTACCATTTATCGTCTTTCTCAGGTGCATTCTTGATGGGTGTACCTGTGCTTAAAAGCATATCATGTTTAGCCTGTGCATGTAAAATATCACCAAAGTTATATAACAATCCAACTGTTATTCAGGGTAAGGATCCACCTGGGTCTTGCCTCTAGGGGCTACCCAACTCATAAGGAAAGAACATCAGAACATGGAACAAATGGCTCTGAAGTACTATCTCACTCTATTCCTATTTTGGATAACTGAAGTTCAAGATACTCAAGTTAGAAAACTTGAAATAATTATTCCCTATTTTTGTTTTCCAATTTTCAATCCCAATTATCTAGAAATGACTTTATCTATATATACACATACACACAACTACTGATGTTGAAGATTTTCGTACTCTTGAGTTTTTTGTCTCAGAGCCATGAAAAATTAAGCAGGCAGATGATGTGGAGTAAGAAAAAGAAGATTTATTGAGAAAAACGTAGGAAAACCCCAAAGTGTCAGGGAAAGCATGCTTAGGATTTTGCCCAGCTTCAAAGAAAAGAAAGAAAAGAAAGAAAAGAAAAATGACAATTTAGCTTTCTTAGTTAGATGTTACAACAGTAGGAAGAGCCAGAGTGGAAGATCTGTGAGCACCTTCAGCAAAGGAAAGGCTTCTGAGGTAAGAGTACATTGTTTCATTAAGGAAGAAACAATTGCTGGGTGTGGTGTCGCATGCCTTTAATGCCAGCACTCTGGAGGTAGGAGGATTGCTGTGAGTTTGAGGCTAGCAGAAGACTACAGAGTGAGTTCCAGATGAGCTTGTAAAAAAGAAAAAGGAGTAATTGTTCCTCTAATATTATTATTATAATAATAGTATAATAATATAATATATAATATAATAATATTATTATCATGTTTTTAGGTAAGGGGTGATATCTTGACTTGAATGATTAACAAGCTAAATTGGATTAACCTCTCCATTAGTCTCCATTTAGGTCCAGAGGGAAGCATGGACCTTTTGCTCTGGCAAAGAAGTGGCCTTAACCAAAAACTAATGTCCTAATGTTATCATCTTACTTTCTTTCATATGGCATTTTTAATTTTATGGAGGACCAATTGTGATGTTTTGCTTTTCAGTGTTACCAGGGAAACAGGATGTTGGGTCCAGCCTTCAATTACCTCCGAGCCTAATGTTTGTCTACCTACAACACTGGGATGCATGTATATATATGCTAGTTACTCAGAAAGTAATTATAGCTGTTAAAGAACTGTACCATGCATAATCTGCAAATTTACTATACTTTTCGTCTCCCCTCGTTGCACCCCTAGTGTAAGTCGTTGTCACAGTCAGCTTCATGATGCTGGGATGAACTTCCAACCCAGCACAGTTTATGGGAGGAACAGGATTTAGTGAAGCTTACAGATCCAGGGGAAGTTCCATAATGGAGGAAGAAACTGGCCTGTTTTATACAGATCCATACAGAGATAAGTACCACCATCAGAACCATAAGTAAGAACACTCCAGAAACCCCAGGCAGAGCTCAAGAACTCTGCATGATTTTTTGGCTGGAATTCAAATCCATCACCAGTAACAATATAAAGCCAGACCCAAGGATCTGCCCACAGTGACACCTCCTCTAGCCAGGTAGCCAGAGATCCTATTGGGGGACATTCATTTAAATTCCCACATTCTACCCCTGGCCTCAATATATTGATAACCACCTACATTGTAAATTGGATTCAGTCCAACTTCAAAGGTCCCTATATCTTCATCAATTTAAGTTAGTTCCAAAGTTGTTATTTAAGATTGTCTCTTAATTGTGAGTTCTGTAAAATCAAAATAAGTTATATACTTTCAACATATAAAGGCACAAAGTAAATATTTTCAACTGCTATAAAGCATAACAAGGAAAGACTGAACCAATGCAAACTCAATAACAATCAAGCAAACATCAAATATCTGAAATTCAAGTCTGATATTGTGAATAGTGACTGTCTCTGGATTTTCTAATTATGCCCCTACAGCTGGCCTAAATAGCCAGGGAGAACTTCCTTCCCAAGCCAACAGTGCTCCTTGGTAGCCCTTTCACAGTCCTAGTATATCCAAAAAATCTTTGGGTCTCCACGCAAAGTACACTGCATTTTCTAATGGCTTCTCCAGGCTCTTTATCAGGGTCATCACACACTGACTCATACCATGTCTTGGTAGCGGCTCCTGGAACCATGTTATTTCATGACCTACTCCATGCACTTTTTGTGTTTCCAAAGCCAATACCAGCTGTTCAGGACACAGCCCTATTCTTAATTCAGGGATGAAATAAATTGTGACTTTGAAAGCAGATTCCTTCCTTGCTAAAGAGCTTCATTCCTACCATTCAGCCTTTCCTCAGGCATCCTTTCCAATGTTACAATGTAAAGCAGTTGGGCCATCCTTAATCATGGAAATATCTACTTAACAATAGCAGCAACCAGTCTGTGTCAGTAATTTTAACTGGTTTGAATTTTTCCAATTTTAAATATTATATCTCTCAGTTTCATATCTTTAGCTGAGCACATCAGTCTCTTACAAATTTAACCTTAAAAGCCAGCTTTCTGTGCATGGGTAGCAGAATGCAGCCAGTGCTTGTGCCACTATCCCAGTTCCAACAAAGTTCTTTCAGTCCTTTCTTCAGTTTATGCAGGAAGGCTGAGGAAACTTGGTTCCAGTACCAACAAAGGAGAGCTGAACAGGAAAGACATGTGGGCAAATGAAGCACTCATCATCACCTGCAGCCAGATGAGACAAAGAGATTCTTTTCTCCCACCGCTTCTTATGATAAAGCTCTCCTGCTGGAGGGCTGCCAACTCTGGGGGAAGGGCTCACTCTGGAGGAAGGACTTCCTCCTACAGTATATTGTTCCTGGAAGCAAACTCAGAGACCCAACCAAGAGGAATGTCTGTGGATTCCTAATCTGATCAAGTGACAATGGAATTTAATCACCACCATCACCATCATTGCAAACAAGAATTACTGTGGAGACCTGAATTCTAATTCCCCATCTTCACACCATTCTCTCTCGTCACACTGCTATCAGAATGATCATCCCTAACTAGCTTTAGTCATACTGTGTCCACAAAGCATCTGTACATTCTCAATACTGTCCATTTTTTCTTTTCCTTTCCCATGTATTTATTGTCATACTGAGGCAGTTTAAGAGTGACAGCACTCTGACAGAAAAGTGAGGAATGTTCTTGAGCCTGCTCTTGCAGACTCCATGTTGCTAGGGGTCAGGAAAGGATGTGGCTTCTCCTTGTCTTCTGCTGCCAAATGGAGTTCCATAGATCTGCTTTACCTTAAACTCAACCTGAATTTCTCCATGTAAAGGAGTTGCTGCTAATGGAGAATTAAGATTCCTCGAAGGTTATCTCAGACCCCAATTTCAAATCTAGACAAGACCCCAGTCTGAGTATTTATATGGGATTTTCCATATTCTAGAACCCCCTCTTGCCAGCTCTTGGGCAAATCTATGTGTTCTTTTCTTCTCTTAAGTTCTGGACCTTTCTATTTCCAGGAACCCTACTCCTGTTGCCTCATGAGCAGGTGCTCTCTATATTCTTTCCTCTTTCTTTCTCTTAAACGCTTTAATCTCTATAACAATTTCTTTCTATGTTGTGCCAAGACCTCTGACCAGGAGCCAAGATCACCAGTCACTCAGGAGTCACTCAGAGGACTGCCACAGAAGCCGAGACACTCGAATGTAAAAGCAACAGGTTTCTTTTAGTGTCAAGCTTAAGCAGGGTTTCTATCCACACAGACCGACACAGCGGGAGTGGGAGAGAGCCTCGACCTTCTAAAAGTAGGGGTTTATAAAGGAAAAATAGTGGGAAGGGGACAAAGGGGTTATGTCACATTGCATCTTTTAAAATGATTGGTTCCAAGAAGGCGCACATGGGAACATTTCTAGTTGCTTATCTCTGGTCAGCAGACTGCTTGCAGAACCTATCTTTTGCAAGAGGCCAGAGGCCCCCACAGCTAAGTATTTCTGGAATGTCCTGTTGTACAAGCGAGCATGAGTTACAGAAGCAAAGGCCAGTGCGTTAGTCAGCTAGTTCCTTATCTGAGCCGAGCCTGGGCTCCTCTTTTGTTCACAATGATTTGTCCTAAAATGGCAGTGCCATTGTTTAATTATTTACACGTTATTTCTTTTTGGTCTCTCCCTCTACATTTACCCTCTGGTATATGATTTCAATTTTTGAATTCATAAGACAAGAGCCAGGAGGCCACTGACTCAGTCAAAGTTTTGTGTGGCTATGAGAATCTACCTCCTCGGTTACAGCCCAACAATGAGCTAAGAAAGGTTCTAGCACTGTCAAAGACACCTCACATTCCCATATCAATACTCATTCCCATTCTGTGTTCATTCATGGTCCCTTTGTTGGAGTGGCTTTGTTACTTTCTTGAATCACTTATTCTTCATGACCATCAGGATGAAAATTTTCTATATCTTTGTAGCCACATGTAGCTCTCAAGTGCTTTCAATGTGCTAGGTGAAGAAAGTTATGTTAAAACGTTATTTAACTGTAGTTGAAACATAAACATAAATACAAATAATCATGGGTTAGTTTTAGACTGAACACTTTATCTGGTTCCCTCCCTGAAGCCTTAACATCCGGCTACTTCTACCATTGTGGACAGCTGTCTGGCTCAGCAGTCATACAGCTGTTGTAGTTTGTACAGCAGTCTTGATATTTATATATTTTCATACTTTTCACACTTGCCTTATTTCTACCCATATCTTATCTTTCACTTACTTGCAACATAGAGCTCAGAACATAATCTTCATACCATGCTTAACTAAGGATTTAACTTACTTATGGACATGTTTCTTCCCTATTGAAGTCAGGTTAAAAAAACTAAACAACAACAACAAAAAAAACCTCAAAGACTAAAAATAGAGGCACAATCTAACAGACTAAATGTCTAGCAGGGGAGGAAATGTAAAATGGCTACTGCTGTTTTTGAATTTATATCCTTTGGCTTTCCCTCCACAGGAGCCTGTGGGAAATAAAGCATTACTATTGCTATTTCCTTTGTAAAGACTCTTCTTATATACAGTGCAATAGTAGTTTATAGTTACTAAGGCAGTACTATTTTAATTGTTAATCTTGGGATGTTAATGTATATTGTGCACATTTTATAAACAAGCATCTTTAACCACTGAGCAATCTCTCTGACTACGTTGCACTTCTCAAAGTTGTACTAATGTACAACTTTCCTGGCCATTGTAGAACTATCTGATATCAGGTTGCTAGTCTGAATTGTACTCTTGCAATTAAACCTAAAGTATTTTAATTTGAGAACATTTAACTTTTTTAGTGAGAAATTGAGAATGCTTCAGGTGAGGAGCAAAGTCAAATGGATTACTCAGTAATTCTACTGCACCCCCTTCCATGGGGTTCTTCAGAAAGATTTACATCAGACAAGGGCTTTTCTGTATCACGAGCCCTCAAGCATTCAACTGAAAGAAATGTAGCCTTCCCTTTTTCCCTCCAATGGGAATGTAGCCTCCTCTTATGCAAAGGATAGCACTCATGCTGGGGGCCGGCTCTGGCACAATTGCATCAACAGAGATATAAATCCCTCTACATGCCTGTCTTTCTTATTTATGAGACTGCTTCCACATTCAGTGATGGTCATTTGCATGTCAACACTAACAAACAGTATGCAAGACATGAATGGTCAACTTTGTAAAGGGAGGAGTACAGGCAGCCAGCAGGAGAATGGCTGAGGAGAAAGAAGCTCAGGACAGACAGTTTAGCTTGGGTTTGCTTTCTAGACAACAAAAGTTGAGGAAAAAAATTAAATTGGCAACTCACCTTTTCTTAAAAAAAGGAAAAAAAAGAGTCAAGCCATTTTCCTGTTATGTCACACAGCTTGAGTTTCTTTTTCTTGAGTGTTTTCAAAATTTGGATTTCTACTCTTAAAACTATAGTGCTGGCAAGTCTGCATGGAGCTTGTTGTAAGGATAAGATTATTATCTTATATGCTACATGATCCGTGCTTCCTTACTTTGCATATACCCTAACATAAAGTCTTTATAACATAAACATACTGCATGATGACAATGTGAGTTGAGGATGCTAAATTCTAACTTACTTACAATATGGTCTGTGTGACCTAAGTGCTCTCACTTCTTTGGCATCATATGAGTATAGGTGCAATGAAGCAAAATGCGAACATAAAACACGCTGATTTATTTTGGGTTTTAGAATAAGGGAAACTTTAAGAACAGTATAGTATAAATGAGGTTCATTTTATGAAAATTAATCTTATGGAAAAACTACAGCAACAGAAACAACAGAAGTATGCTAAAAGATAGTTTAAAAGAAATTTGACATTTAAACCTAGGCCCCTGATGGTACCCATGGCAACCCATCTGACAACTTGGTTAACAAAAAAATTAAAAAGAGAAAAGAAAGAAAGAAAGAAAAAGCAAATATATTCCTTGCTTTCAAGAATAATCCTTGCTTTTTTATTTTTCCTTCCTGGGAAACATGACAATTTTTTTTTTTTCTTATTATGTTAGGACCACTCAGGACTTTCTTTAGACCTAATATATAATAGAGGGTTAATGTTCTTTAGACAAAAAGCTGGGAAATTTGATCTCCCCAGAACACATTTTCACGCTTATATACAAGCCTAGCAGTGTGTGATCTGGGTGCTGAAAAGCATAAACTAGGCTGATTGTTTTGTATTCATGATCTTTGCCTCTTTGCAGTTTTCAGGTTGAGAACAGCTTTAAGATGAGGTTCCTAACTCAAATTTTCTCTGTTGAGTCCAACAGGTGCTGATCATTCTCTCCAGATTTCAGTGACATTCCCATTCTTTCTGTCACTCTGGTATCTGTGGTATTGTTCTGAGGATCAGATAAGCATAGTAAGTGTACACTGAAACTCCAAGTTGAGATGCAATTTTCAAGAATTATCTTCAACATCAGGGTGTGGTCTTCACATCAGAGTGGGCACCATGTGTTCCCTTTTCTCTGTGGGTCAGGGACAAGTGTTTGCAAGAAGATAGTGTTGTTATTCCTCAGTGGGACTTACTGATAATTTGCTAAAGATTAAGCCTTTTCTTATGAGGAAAATGAGAGGTATTGTCATATTTACACTGTCATGTCCTGAACCTGAGATGGCGGTTGTACTTACCTGTTCAGCCCCTGTATCAGACAGCTTCAGGTTCACTGAGATGAACTTTCAGACCAGGCGCAGTTATGGAAGAAGGGATTTATTGAAGCTTACAGATCCAGGGGAAGTTCCATAATGGCAGAAGAAGCTGGTCTGCCTTCACAGGCCCAAACAAAGAGAGAGAAGTACAAACCTAAATGTCAAAAGCCACAGCATACTTCAGGAACTCCAGCTAGGTACACTTTGCATATCTTTAGATTGAAATAGGAAACCCACCACCACACCTTAAGATCACCCAGTGACATTGCCTCCAGCCAGGTAGCCAGCAGATGCAAACTACAAACAATAAAGAACTGAATATATTGGGGGCCATCTATTCAAACCACCACAGCTCCCATCCAGTAAACACCATAAACGACCTTAATCTTGGTCTCTAGGTGGACATTCTCATTTCTGGGAAACCCTTCCTTCTAGCAGGAGCTCTGTCTTCTTCCTTTCTCTTAAGCTCTATAATAACATGTTTCTAAACTTAATCATCTATGGTCTGTGAATGTCTTGTCAAGTTCATAGGCCAAGAACTCCAAGGCCTCTGACTCAGAGTTGGTTTGTGTGGCTTTGAGCTTCTCCATCTAACTCCTGAGTTAATCGCTTATCCAAGAGCTGAGAAAACTCCAATCACTCACAAAAGCATGGGAATTCCTGGATCAAACAGATTGATAATCTTTCAACAGTGAGAAAGACAACTGAGCACTTATCCCATTTCAGGTTCCACATACAAAGATTATTTTTTATTCTCTAGGCATACTTATCTGGTAATATTTTGTGACCATTTTATAGTTTAAGAGTAATATGGCGGGAGCCATTCAACCTCATATAACCTTTAAGTAACTGTGATGGTTTAACCTTGATTACCAATGTGATGAGACTTAGACTAAGCTAAAGACATTTGTGGGCATTTCTAAAGAGTGGGAAAGTAGGAGGCACTGTTGGGTTCACAGACTCATTCCCCTGACTTTTCTGAATGAATGTAATCATTTATATACTATCTTTCTCAGTCTGTTTTATTCCAATTCTTTATTAAAAATACATATGAAGCCAGGGGTGTAGCATGTCTTTAATCCCAGCACTTGGGTGGCAGAGGTAGGAGGATCACAGTGAATTTGAGGCCACCCTGAGACTACATAGTGGAAACCAGCTCAGCCTGAGCTAGAGTGAGACCTTATCTCGAAAAAAAAAAAAAAAAAAAAACAAAAAAAAAAAAAAAACCCAACAACAATAATAATAAAAAAGATATGAAAGTCTATACATTCAGGGATCACTTCAATAGTTGGGTACTAGAGAAGTTTCTCTGACTGTGTAGAATACCAGAAACCATGAGGACAGTTGTAGCATTCTCTCCAGAATATGAATCTGGCTCTTGATTTTGCTTTACTATTGCTGCCACTGGCCATTGGTAATCTTTTCTGCTCTCCTTCTGTGGAGCTGGAGGGAGAGGAAGCAGTCTGAGTGGTAGAAGAAAAAAAAAAAAAGGATAAAATAGATATGACCTCAGGGTTTAGAGTTTAAGCATTTTGTGAACCTCCAAAACACTGTTATAAATACACCAACATTTAGGGTGCTTGTCTTATGAATTTGAAGAATAAAATCCACAGATCCGAGGATAAGGTTCAAAAAGATTTTGCTATAGATAAAAGCTTTCATAGGGAAGAGAAAAGGGGACTTAAACCCAGAATGTACGAGAAGGAAGCAAGGTAGACCTCTTGCCCAAGGAAGCAAGATGGGGTTTGAGTAGCCCCATAAAGAATGGAATCAACCCAGGTGCCCATAACTGGATAAATGGATAATGAAGTTACACAGTGGAATTCTACTCAGCAGTAAGAAAAAGTGATACAATGAAATTTGTAGGTAAATGGATGGAAGGACTTAGAACAGATCATAATCACTGAACACACAATCACGGAAAGACAAACACTGCATGTTCCCAACCATTTGTGGTTCCTAACCTGGACCAGCTTGAGTTGCTGGCATACCTGATAGGCAACTTGAGGCTCAGACAGTAGGGATGGAAGGGTTTGGGGGAAAATAAACACAAAACTAAGCCCAAAATGAACTGGTACCATAGAAACCTTTCTCCTTAAAGGTAGACTAAAAGATATAATTCTCAACAGGAGTATGGGGGAATGTCTGAAAAGGACACTGGAGAGGCTGGGATGTGTAAGGTTCGAGAATGACAGCCCATGCAAGACCACTCTGAAGCAAAGTAAAAGTTTTATTCAGGACAGACATGAGCTGCTAGGCTGTCTCATGAGAGAAGAGCACAGAACCTTTGGGTTTGCAAAAGTTAGGTTTTATAAGGCCTTTCTGCTGGGTGGGCGAGAGGGGAATAGGCGGCTTGTTTGTGCAGTTATTTAAGGGAGTGTCTGCTATTAATAACAAGATTATGGTCAGACTGTTAGGGTGTGTCACCAAAACAGAGGTTAGGTGGCTTTTGAGATAAGCTAAATAGGAAACTGTGGCTTAAGAGAAAGGGAAAGCAATGGATCAGGTGGTTTCTGAAAAATGTAGTCAGATTTTCAGTCTCGCATTTTATCATAAGGCAGCTTCTCATCTTTTTGCCATTTTGTCACCCTCCATCATGAGACCTGGTCTGGCCTACCAGGATGAATCAACCTTAAAAAATTTTGGCTATGTCATGTAGTAGTACCAGAAATCAGTGCTAAACTCATTGAGCTGTTGATCAGAGAGATCTATGAGGTCTCCAAAACAACACAGGCTTCTATCAAAGCACTTGGTTACCCATGCAAGCTAAAAGGTAAGACCATATTGCTGAAGACACCAAGTGCTGCCAACACAGAACACAGAGATATCTGCCTGGAATCCAGAAGAGAGCCAGTCCCCAAAGAGCAAGCCCATTTAGTGCTGGACAATGCCACACGAGCTACTAGAAGAAAGTGGTCAACAATGGTGTGTGCAAGAAGGGCTCTAAACTACTCAGAAGCAACCAGCCTGAAAAGAAGTAGACACTAGTTTAATGATGGCACACAGTCTTGGTGGGTAACCAATGGCTCTCTGGCTAAGAGATCTACTCTGTTTAAAGGAATTCATATCTGGAACTGGGAACCAGGTCTGAATCTTATGGAGACAAAGATTATGCTCTCCAATGTCAAGCTCCTGGTTTTTGGCTAAAACAGGCTACATCCATGAAATTATCCCCAAATTAATAACACTTATCCAATTTAACCCATTCTAACTTCACTCTGTTGGAGAATCTTTTTTTTTTTTTTTTTCAGAAGTTAGTGAGACCCAAGGAGATAAACTATCCGTTTCATCTCAGTCAAGGCCCAGGTGAAACCACAGAGGAATTGGAGAGATGAACAAGAGTGCTGTTTCCAAGGCAAGCCTGACAAGCAGTGCCAGGGTGAAGGAGATAGACACTGAGGATACTTAACACATACCAAAGCAGAAATCCAGAGGCTCCTAAGAGCTCACCACTGAAGTAGATTTAAAATTCACCCAGCACAGCTCAAAGAATTTTGCAAAAGAGAGGGAGGAAGGATTGTAAGAGCACAGGTTAGGCTGGGCGTGGTGGCACAAGCCTCTGATCTCAGCACTGGGGAAGCAGAGGTGGGAAGATAGGAGGATAGCCATGAGTTCATGGCCATCCTGAGACTACATAGTGAATTATTCCAGGTCAGCTTGATCTAGAATGAAACCCTACCTCGAAAAACAAAACAAAACAAAAAAGAGCACAGGTTGGGACATCATGCCAGAGGTAGTCCCTTCCCCAATAACCCCAACTGACTGTTACTCCTACAACGAATAACCCACAATCCCATGGAGAATACTAGCAACCCCACTGAGGAGGGCACCCTGAGTAATGGGGGCAGGGACAAGAGAAAAGATGGTACCAACACATGATGAACATACAAAGTATGTTCTTAATTTTTATAAAAAGGCGGGGGGAGAGGAAAGCAGAGATCTTGCCCAGTGAGGCACGAGGAGGTGTGAAAGCTCATACTGAAGCTAAGTTTGTGGATTTAAACTTTTTATTGGGAGTTTCACAGATTGCCATGCGCCATGGACCAGCTTTACAAGTAACTATATGACAAAAACCAGATTTCACAGTTAGGTCAGATCAGAGTTTCTTTCATCTAGGAAGAGTGCAAGCTTAATCTTCAAATCGTTCCTGGAGGGTATAGCTTTACAGGGAAGAAAGAGATAAGGAAAGAAATTCCAGGTTTTCTTTGAAGGTTTAATGACATTTCCCACTTTTAGTCAAGGAACCACAATAGCAACAAAACACTCACTTTGGGGTTCCGTTACCCTGACTGCCTAACTGATTTCTGTCGTCTGTCGCTAATATGCTGGCCTATGCTTTTAGACCATGAGACAAAATAACTCTTTACTCCCTTGAGTAGCTTTCCTCAAGTATTTCATCACAGAAAGGAAAAATGTAGCTGATAGAGCAATGGAGCTGCCACTCAAACCCTAGCCCATTTCAATTGAAACCATTAGGTTTCATTTTCATTTTAGCAGGCATTATGGAATAAGCACCAGTAATCCCATCTTATTCTTTAGGGATCCACTAGGTACTTGCTTTTTATTTTCCTTTCCTTTGCACTTGTTGATATTTTGGTAATGTAGGCTCATTGTGATTTATTTATCCCAAAGTGTGAGATGGAAGGGCTAGCAGGAAGAAGGAAAACCTAGGTATCTGAGTCCATGCTTAGAAAAGCATGAAAATAGAATGCAAAGGAAGCTTTATTCAGGAAAATATCATTGATTTAGTTTTCTATAATATTCCCCTGCAGGCAGATGAAAATGAACTAGTTGCAATAACTAAAGTGGGATAGATGTAGTGCCATGGGCAATTTGAGAACTCCAAGCAAAAGTGGTTTTAATAATTACGTTAAGTCTATATGTTGTTACATGGTTCTGTGCTTGGCCTGGGTGTGGAGTGTATGGCTCTAATTGTGGACCTGTGGTGACTGCAAGTTGGGGTGGTCACCTCCTCATGCCTCCCTTCGTTTATGCAGAGGGCATGCATTCTCCAGTGCTCTCAGCACAGTGCAATCACTGCTGAAGATCTGATTTATCCCTGAAGAACTTAGAAGTCCTTCAGTGGGTGACTTGAGATGTTTCTTTTCTGTCACTTTTTCCTGGTGTCAGACCTGTGTAGAGGTCTGTTGGCTTTCCCTGCTGCCATAGTCAGCAGCACACTGCTGGGTTGAACCTCCAAACCAGACACAGCTTATGGGAGGAATAGATTTATTTGAAGATTTAAGATCCCGGGACAGTTGCATCATGGTAGAAGAAGCTGGCACTCTTTCACAGATCCACACAGAGAGAAAAGAAAGCACCACCACCACCAACAGCAAGCAGACAGAGCTCACACACTCTACATACCTTAGGTTGGAATTTAGATCCATCCCCAGTAATGCCTTAGGGCTGGACCCCAAGAACCACCTACAGTGACACCTCTTCTAACCAGGCTGGAAATCCAAGTTACAAGCTTTAATAAAACATACTGAGTCTATTGGGGGACATATATTCAAACTATCACACCTACCTATTCTACTCCTCCACTTTAGTCTGCTGGGCTTTTTTTTTTTTTTTTTAATTTCCATCATTTGCCTCTTAGCATATGCTTCTAGACAACTGAGCAAAGAGGGCAAAAGCCAACATTAAGGTTGTATTTGTAGCTCACAACATTACACTTTCTAGTTATAATCAGCATTATTCTGATGATATGAAAAATCTCAGTTTCTAACTATTAATTAATTAATTTAATTAATTAATTTAAAGCCCTGTTTGTATCAGTGTGGTACTTTGATTCAAGTGTTCTCCACAAACTTATGTCTTCTGAGTGCTAGGTTCCCAGCTGGTGACAATTTAGGAATTGGAACCTCTGGGATGAGATTTAGTGTTGGGGGTAGGCTATGGGTGTTTTAGCCAGCTTTCCCTTGCCAGTGTTTGACACCTCTCCTATTGATGTTGTTTACCTGATGTTTGCCAGATAGTGATGTGTACCCTCTGCCCATGGCATTATTTCCCCCTGCCTTCATAGAGCTTCCCTTCAAGTTTGTAAGCCTTTCTTTCTACAAGCTTCTCTTGGTTGGGTGTTTTCTGTCAGCAATGCAAACCTGACCACAACAGTAAAATTGGCACCAGATGATGTTGTTGCTAGAAACCTGACTGTGGCTTTGGATGTGGAACTGATTTGAGGGAGGAATGTGAAAGGATTTGAAACTTCAGCTTAAGAGATGCCTTGGCAGAAGGTCTTGGGTATTCAAAAATGTCATCAGCTAAAGAAAGACCTCTGGAGGTATTACCATACCCAGTATAAAGATATACTACAAAGCCATAGAAACCAAAACAAAAAGCATGAAAAGCATGTACTGGCCTGTAAATAGACATATACACCAATGGAACATAATTGAAGACCCAGTCCTTAGTTCAAGTAACTACATCTACTTGATCTTTGACAAAGGTGCCAACAACATACACTGAAGAAAAGACATCTTCAATAAATGGTGTTGGACAAATTAGATAACCACATGTAGAAAAAATGAAACTAGACGCACACTTCTCACCATGCAAAAAAATCAATTCTAAATGGATTAGTTAAAGACCTCAATGTAAGACCTGAAACTCTCAAACTACTGGTTAGTATTAAAAACAATATGCTGTTAATATTCTTACAAAAAGGAGATTGTTAACCAAATTATTATTAGGTAAGAAAATGAACAATTAGCATGCACATTTATGAAAAATGTATTAGATTGATATTGCACATAAATAAATAATTTTTGAGAAATCAAGAAACAAACAAAAATAGGAGGAACTGTCCACAATATAGGAGTGGGGATAGACTTCCTGAACAATACCACAGTAGCCCAGTGAATTAAACAGTCACTCAACCACTGGGATCTCATGAAGCTAAAAAGGTTTTTCAAAGCAAACATAATCATAAATAGTGCCCACAGACAACCATATGATGGGAGACAATCTTTACCAGCTATACCACAGAGGCCTAAGATCTAGAACCTACAAAGAATTTATATATATATAGACAATCCATTCATAAAATGACGGAGAGAACTGAATATGGAATTCTCAAAGGAAGAAAAATATTCACATAAGAGAATGTTCAATGTTCTTAACCATTAAGGAAATGCAAACTAAAAAACTATGAGAACTACCTTACTCCAGAAAGGATGGCAATTATTTAAAAACCAAATGACAATAAAGGTGGTGAGGATGCAGGCAAGAGGAACCTTCAGTCATTGCTGGTGGGAGTGAAAACTTGTATAACCACTATGGAAATCAATATGGACACTCCTATAAAAGATAAAGATAGAGCTACCAACTGATCCAGCCATTCCTGTACTGGGCACCTACCCTAAATGCTCCACTCTTCACTGCAGAGATATTTGCACAGTCATGTTAATGGCTGCTCAATTCACAATAGCTAAGAACTGGAATCAACCCAGATGTCCATCATTTGACAATTTGATAATTAAGATGTGGTACATCTTACAGTAAGGAAAATGAAACAATGAAATTTGTAGGAAATGGATGGACTTGGAACAGAACATACTAAGTGAACTCACACATGCACAGAAAGACAAAGGCTGCATATTCTCTCTGATCTGTGGCTCCTAAACTGTAATAGCTTGAGTTTTAGGCATGCCAACAGACAAGTTGAGGGACTGATAAGAGGGATGGAAAGGTTTTAGGGGTGGGAAATGGGAGGGAGGGAGAGATAGGCACAAAACCAAATCCATAATGAATTGGTACCATAGAAACTTTCCTTCTGGATAGAATACTAAAAGATCTAACCCTTCTTAGGAGCATAGAGGTATGGTCTGGTAAAATGGGCCCTGAATATGACAAGGTGACACCAATTCCTAAAATATTTGGCACTGGCTTGAAACTCCTAGTACCAGAAAGTTGTTACAATCCATGTTGAGCTATTGACCAGAGAGACCTACTAGGTTCCCTAAATAAGACAAGCTTCTGTCAAAATACTTGATTGTCCACCTTAGGTAAAAGATAAGACTATTATTGTTGAAGACATCACATGCAGCCAACATAGAACATTGAGAGATCTGGCTGGAGTCTGGAAGGAAGCCAGCTCCCAGATGGTTAGCCTGCATAGTGTTGAAAAGTGCTACATGAGCTACTGGGGGAAAATGGCCAACAACATTGTCAGCATTCAGGGGACACTGCTATGAGGAAGCAATCAGCCTGACAAGATGTACATACCTGTGCAATAGTGACACACAGTCTAGGTTGGTAACCAATGGCTATCTGATTAGCTATGAGATCTGCTCAGTGGAAAGGAACCCATAACTGGAATTGGAAACCAAGTCAGAATCCTATGGAGATCGAGTTTCTGGACTCCACTGAGAAGCACTAACTAATCTTTGTCCAAAAATGACACTACACCCATTAAAATCACTCTAAGTTAACATTGCTCATTTCCTTTAACCTATTCTGATCTCATTCTCCCTTGGAACATCTGATTTTCTTTTTTGGAAAACAATGGGTACCAAGGACAATGAAAATCTATTAATACATGGATAGCTGACTCCATGGAAGGAGATGAACCACCTTTTTCAGAGCAGCTAGGGCCCATGTTAAGCCACAGAGGAACTGGCAAGAAAAGCAAGAGTGCTGCTTACAATGTGAGTCTGAGACCTGGACCATCGTGATGGATGGAGACAGACACTGAGGATACTCAAAATACACCAAATAAGAAATCCAGAAACTGCTGAGAGCTCAACACTAAAGTAGACTTAAAATATACTCACCAAGGTTCAGGGAATTTCATAGAAGAGGGGTGAAAAGAATGTGAGAGCCACAGGATGGGATGGAATATCCAGTGACATTACCCCTCTCTCCCTACCAATGACTGACAGCTGCTCTCATGACTTATGACCTACAAGTCCATGGTGAATACCAGCCATCCCACTTAGCAGGACCATACATGTGTCCATACAAAGTTTCTACTTAATAATAATAAAAAAATTAAAAAGTGGCAAGTAAGTTTAGAGAGAGAGAGAGAGAATCTCCTCGTAGTGTTGTAGGTACAGCTTGATAGATTCTAGTCAGAGTTGAAAGACCTGAATGCTGGAAGAACTATGGACTGTGAAGTTTGGTTTGTAAGGGTGAGAAAGAACTTTGTAGGGAGTAGGCTAGAAAAAATTTGCATGAGAAACTTGCTATGTTCTGTCTGCCTATGTTCTGAGAACTTGTGCAGGTTGCATTATTTAGAAATGGACAGGTGTGACCAGAAGGATATACCACAGAAAGAAATGAAATCTTTCGTCTGAAACTATTGCCTGTTCAGGAGAATAGTTTGAGAGATGGAAACATTGTGATTAGGCCAGCTGAACTGTATTGGGACACTAGGAAGATGCAGACTTTTGAGGGGTATGGAGTCTTAATGCTGATGAAGTGCCCTGCTCTTCAAAGTCAGATTTCTTTTCCCCTTGAATTAACAAATCAGTAGCCCACTTGGTACTAGGGGTATAACAAATGCAGAAAAGAAAGGATCATTGAATTTGCAATACAGTTTTGTTTTCTGGAAATGACCATGGGCAGTGTGAAGAAGGTATATTGGATTACCTGGGTAGAGGCCTGATGGAGCAATAAGGATGAACTGTGGGTTGGAGTGGAGAATCAGTGGAGATGCTAGGACTATGAGATGGCTGCCAAGGAAAGCTGCTGGCACTGGCTGAAATTTTACCTGACTGTGAGTAGCCTATCTGGAGGGGAGGAATTGAAACTCCAGAGCCTTGTCACTAGTTAGATTCACCAGACTTGGAGATTTGTCCTTGGTTAGAGTTGTCAGGCTTGGAGCTACAGAGTTTAATGTTTGCCTGGTTTGTTTTAAATCTTGTATTTCTTTGCTGTTCCCAGTTGCATTTTTTGCAGTATGAATGCTTATTCTGTGCCATGAGCTGTGTCATTACGTTTTTATTTTTTGTATTACAACTCAATTAAAAGATATTGTTTACAATCATGGAAGCTGTCAATGAAAATAAATAATGAAAACAAACAAACAAGCAAACAAAAAATAACTATGAGGACGTTTTAAGTTGGACTGTATACTGTATGCATTGCATTTTACATCAGGGATGGTTATCAGATACAGAAGCAAGGGGCAGAATGTGATGGTTTGATTCAGGTGTCCCTCATAAAAATGGCTTCTGAATGCTAGGTTCCCAGCTGGTGGCAATTTAGGACTTGGAGCCTTCTGGAGGTGATGCACTGTTGGAGGCAAGCTTATGGGTGTTAATAGGCAGCTTCCACTTGCCAGTGTTTGCCATGCTCTCCTGTCTGCTCTTGGCTAGCAGGTAATGCCCACCCTCTGCTCATGCCATTGTTTTCCCCTGCTATCATGGAGCTTCCCCTCAAGTCTCTAAGCCAAAAAAAAAACCCCTTTCCTCCCATAAGTAGCTGTTGTTCAGGTGTTTTCTGCCAGCAATGTGAAGCTAACTAGAACAATCCATATATTTTTTATTTAGTTAGTTAATGTTTTTTTGTTGTTGTTGCTTTTTGAGGTAGGGTCTCACTTTAGCCCAGGCTGATGTGGGATTCATTATGTAGTCTCAGGGTGGCCTTGAACTGATGGCGATCCTCTTACTTCTGCCTCTCAAGTGCTGGTATGAAAGGCATACGCCACCATACCTGGCTAAAAAAAAAATTATCAGTATGTTTTATAGAGATATAGATGTCCATGGCAGCTGGATAAGACTGCTGTGATCAACATCACTAGGAAAAAAGGCATTAGCTCTAGAATCATCTGAATAACCTCCTGAGATTTTCTCTACTTTAACCTCAGATTTAGTGTCCATGGAATGTCCTCTCTGTTGGCAACCTTAGCTCTCAGACATCCAGTTAGCATTTTGAATACTGGTCTATTAGTACTCAATATAATTTTTCTTCCAATTTCATTTTAAATGGTGTCCTTAAATCTAATAATCCTTCTCTACACTCATCACTTCCAGGCTATCATTAGCTTTACAGCTAGCTATTCCTCAACCAGCCTTCTTTACCCCTAAGGACCACTATCTAGAGGCATAACTTTTCCTAGCATGAGGAATTGATGTGCTAGGTTGTACATCAAGTCCAGAGAAGAAGTATGTGCAATTCTGTAGCAATAAGTTTGTAAGAGCTGTATTGACTCTTGATAGGCACTATAGGAAGATGTTTTTAAAGTTATGACCTGATAATTCTAATCCCACCAGGTTCCAGTTGTGACTTTAGCCAAGTTGATGTATTCAAGT
This sequence comes from Jaculus jaculus, assembly GCF_020740685.1. Taxonomy (NCBI): domain Eukaryota; kingdom Metazoa; phylum Chordata; class Mammalia; order Rodentia; family Dipodidae; genus Jaculus; species Jaculus jaculus. Next base: position 84,880,722 of record NC_059103.1, read on the forward strand.
GTCAGTATTTATTTGAAAATATCCATTTTAAAAACACCTCCTCACAGTTTTTATACTGATAACATCACAAGCTATATGAAGTACTTAATGCTTATATATATAAAGTCCATAATAAAAGTTGGTTAATTATGGTATAATGGTCAAAAATTACTCAAAATAAAATTTGGTTTTCTTTAATGTAAATATATTCCATCAAAGTATGCTCAAATTGCAATATATCTCCTATGCATCAGGGAATTTAACTAACCTAAAAGCTATAAGTTTTTAATCCAAGCAAAATCTAAATAAACTCTCATCTTCATTTCCTTTTAGTTCCACTAATTTGGGAGGTCACAGAGATGATCATTGAATCGTCAGTCTCTCAGTAGCTTTGTGGTAGATGCTCACCCTGACTAAAGCCACTTGACAGGCTAAAACTTCTGAACAGGTTGCCTTTTGTACATAATCCTTGTTTGATATCTGAATTAATAACTACAAGATTATTCAAAGAAAAAATGACTTTTTAATGCATATTTTTTCTTTTTAAAAAAATATTTTATTTATTTGAGAGAGAGAGAATGGGCTCACAGGGCCTCCAGCCACTGAAAATGAACTTCAGACACATGTACCACCTTGTATATCTGGCTAACGTGGGTCCTGGGTAATCAAACCTGAGTCCTTTGCCTTTGCAGGCAAATGCCTTAACCACTAATGCATCCCTCCGGCCCAACACATAACTTTTATTTAGAGTATAGAATCCAAAACATTCAGTGACCCTCAGAAAAGAAATAGCATATATATCACAAAAACAGACCTATCAGGACTTTATAACCATTATGGAGCCACATCTACCTATATGAAACTAAAAGGATAATTTCTGTCTTCAGTGCTTAAGCAAGATGGCTTCAACTTTCTGTGTTGTTGCCAGTAAAATTCTTTTCCTCTTGCCACTGTTTTGGATTATTGACTCCACTGGTGGAGGTGGATCAGGGCCTTATGCAGTTTCGAGTTTACTACTGTAGCTATTCACACAGAAGTGTAATTGTTGTCTATCAGCGTTTCCATCTACAGTATAGATGAGCTGGAACCTAGGATTCTCCTGTGCTCAAAATATATGTATGATTTCTTTTAATTATCTAATTGTAGAATTACAATTACTTTCCTTGGTATATATTTTCCCTTAAAATGAATTTTGTGAGAAACTTAATAACTGTTTCTCACTTGAATTTCCTGTATCCTTCAAACTATATCTTTTTCACACTACACTAAAATTTGGAAAGTTAAGCTTCAATATTTGGTCAAAGCATATTAATATCCAGATATCTGAAAGAAATAAAACATTCTGATGATTTCTTGGGCAGAGTATTTATGCCATGACTGAATGGACCTTTGGATTTATTTACTACACCTGGTCATTGAAAAAAAGATGTGTTTATGTGACACTAGTCAAACTAAAGTGTCCCCGTGTCCCCTCCTTTATCAAGATTGTTGAATAGCAACATTGCCACACACAATGGCTTAGCAGGGTAGAAAAAGGGACAATGAACCTCCCAGAGCAATTTAACACTCAAATTTTTCTTTCAGACCCCCCTGCCCTCCCATAATCCTCTCTCTCTCATTTCAATTTCTTTTCCATTTTGATTTTTACTCTCCACTATTCTCATTGTTAACTGAATTTTTTTGGTGGAAATGGAATCTACAAAAGTAACAGTATTTCTTTTTTTCTTTTCCCTCCTTTTGTTTCTTCTTATATAGCTTATTTGAAATGTTTCCTGAGTCATTTTTAAATTTTCAGTGAACTATAGTATGTTTCTAGAAGCTGAATGGAAGAGAATTAATGAGAAAATATTTATTAAACTGAATGTTTTATTTATTGTTTGTTTTAATGGGTTATCATTGACACATTTAAACATATAGATAGTAGAAAGAAAAGCACAGTGAATTCTTGTATTGTTGTTATCTTACATAAATAACTACCAATTTGAAAATTGCATCTCACTTTTGTCTCTCTTACTTGTCTTTCTCTGCTTGGTCTTAAAAAGTCTGGTAATGATGTTGTTTCCACCTTTCTTTTCATTGTTGATGCTGTCAGTAAAAGTGGAAAGCAGTATACATTTCTCTTATATTGATGAAGAATAAGAGGTAGAAATTGACTATGCAGCTGAGGGTACAGCTCCCACACCCCCCCTCAAAAAACCCTCAAATTTCCCCCCTTTGTTTCTACTCACTAAAAGCAGGAAATGTCCATGAAACCTACAAGGGAAATCTGTTTTTACTTATCGTTTTTTGTTGTTATGGTTTTATATTTTTTAATTTACTTGTATATTATGAACATCTTTGCTGTGGTTCATTCACTATTACAACATTATTTTGAATGATTTTTTTATTAGATATGGAAGTGTATAGTATGTAAACAACACATGTTGGTACCATTCTTTCCCTCCTCTCTGACCCTTTTCTGAAGAGGCCTTACTTGTTGGGGATGCAGGTCAACCCCATGGGGCTTGTGGATCACATGCATTGTGGGGTGGGGAGAAGCAATGTCTCTGTGCATAATGCCAACTTGTGGCTCTAACAATCATACACCCACTCTTCTGTAAAATTCCCTGAGCCATGCTGGGAAAATTTTAAATTCAGAGATGGGCACTTAGGAGCCTCTGGGTCTCTGGTTTTGTAGGTGTTGAGTGTCTTCAGTGTCTATCTCCATCACTGTTGTTCTGATATCTGATTCACTAAGAAAGCAGCACTCTTGCTCATTTCCCCAATTCCTCTGTGGTTTTAGCTGGGGCAGGGGTTGAATACATTGGGTTGTTTATCTACTCAGGTCCAGCTCCTGTTTGAAAAAGAGAAGCAGATGCTCCTCCAATGGAGAATGGAGTCAACACAGGTTAAATGGGATAACTTTTGATTTAGAGGGATATTAAAGGGTATAGACCCTGTTATAGCCCAAGGTTAGTGGGAACTTGACAACGGAAAGCAGAATCATTATCTGGATATGATTCTGACTTGGTTCCCAGTTCCAGATATGGGTTCCTTTCCACTGAGTGGATCTGTTAGCTAATCCAAGAGTAATTGATTACCCACCATGGCTATGTGCCACGATTGCACTTGTGTGAGTATCACTTCAGATTGCTACTCAGTCACTTAGACTTTGAGTTGCTTGGACAGATGTTGGCCACTTTCCCCTGGTAGCTCATGTAGTGCCTTCCAGTACTAGATGGGCTAATTGTCTGGGGACTGGCTCTCATCTGGATTCCAACAAGATCTCTCCATGGTCTGTCCCAACAGTGTATTATATCTTCAGCAGTAGGTCTTACCATTAACCTCTGGTGGGTAATCAAGTGCTCTGACTGAAATCTGTCTTTGTTGTTTTGGGAGATCTAATAGGTCTCTTTAATCAATAGCTTGTTGTGGATGTACAGAGACTTACAGGCCAATGCCAAATGTAAAGATAAAAGATAAAGACAGAGAAGAAAGAGAAATTTGAGGATAGGTTTTATCTCACCTTCTTCAATGCCCTTCAATTAAGGTGCTCTCCCTAAGGGCCTCTTGAGGGGTCTACCTTTTATTCTGACTTTCAGGATATAGGATTATATGGTACCAGGTTAATTTGGATTCACTTTTTTGTGTCATCCCCCCCTCACCGCCTGCCAATACACACCCTTTCCCTTACCCCATGCCCTACACTCCCTATTTTCCAAACCTAAAGATGATATTCAGGTATGTCAGCATACCTGATACCTGGATCAGGCTGATCAGGTTAGGAACTTCACATGAGTGAGACCATGTGATGGTTGACTTTCTGTGATTGTGTGAGCTCAACTATTTTTCTACAAATTTCATTGTGTCATTTTTTTCTTACTGCTGAGTAGAATTCCATCACATACATATAACTCTTCTTGCTTATCCATTCATCCAATGATGGTCACCTAGGTTGATTTCAGTTTTTAGCTATTATGAATTGAGCAGCTATAAACATGTTTGAGCAAATATATCTGAACTGAGATGTGGAGCTTTTAGGGTAAATGGCCAGTAAGGGAATACCAGAGTCAATTGGTAACTCCATATTCATCCTTTTCAGGAGTCTCCATATTGATTTCCATAGTAGTTGTACCAGTTTACATTCCCACCAACAGTGAATGAGTGTTCCTATTTCTCCATACCCTTGCCAACATTTTTTTTTCCATTTGTTTTTTAATGTTTGTTATCCTTATTGGGTTAAGGTTGAATCTCATATTTCTTTTAATTTGTGTTTCCTTAATGGTTAGGGGTGTTGAACATTTTGTTAAGTGTCTGTTATCTATTTGTAATTTTTCCTCTGAGGACTCCCTGTTTAGTTCTCTGCCCCCTTTTGAAGTAGGTTGTTTGATTTTTTTTTTAATTGTTTAGTTTTTGAGTTCTTTGTAGATTCTAGGTATTAGGCTTCTACCAGTGGTATAGATGGCAAAGATTTTCTTTTTTCCCCATGCTGTGTGTAATCTATTGGCTCTGCTTATGGTATGTTTGTCTGTGCAAAAGCTTTTTAGCTTAATGAGATCACTTTGGTTGAGTGCTTGTTTAATTTCCTGGGCTATGGGAGTTTTGTTCGGGAAATATTTTCCTAGTCCTATATAGTGGACAGCACCTCCCATTTTTTCTTAGAGTAGTTGAAGAGCTTTGGGTCTTATATTGGGGTTTTTAATACATTTGGACTTGATTTTTGTATATGGTGAAATGAGTGGGTCTAATTTCATTTTTCTAACATGGTCATCCAATTTTTCAAAAACAATTTGTTGAAGATGCTATCTTTTCTCCAGTCTACATTATTGGTACCTTTGTCAAAGATCTAGCAGCTGCAGTTACTTTACCTAAGGTCTGTATCTTAAATTCTGCTCCATTGGTCTATGTTTCTGTTTTTATTATAGTACCATGCTGTTTTTGCCACTATGCCTTTGTAATATAGCTTTAAATCAGGTATGGTGATACTGTAAGAGGTATTTTTTGTTTGTTTGTTTTGTTTTTTGAGTTAGGGTGTCACTCTAGCTCAGGCTGACCTGGAATTCACTATGTAGTCTCAGGGTGGCCTTGAACTCATGGCAATCCTCCTACCTCTGCCACATAAGTGCTGGGATTAAAGGTGTGTGCCACCATGCCTGGCTTTCCTCAATTTCTTTCTTGAGTTTGTTTTTATGTTTTCATTATATAGGTCTTTTACATCTTGGTTATTTTTATTCCAAGGTGTTTAACTTTTTCTGATGCTATTAAATATGGGACAACCTCACTGATTTCATTCTCTGTATATTTGTACTTTTCATATAGAAAAGCCACTGATTTTTGTGCATTGATTCTGTATCCTGCCACTTTGCTGAAGGGATTTATTACATTTAAAAGTTTTAACATGGAAACTTTCAGGTCAATTATATATAAGATCATGTCATGCAAATAGGGCTAACTTGACTTCTTCCTTTCTAATTTGAATTCCTTTTATTTCTGTCTCCTGTCTTATTGCTTGGGCTGGTACTTCTAGTACTATGTTGAATAGCAGTGGTGAGAGTGAACACCCCTGTTTTGTTCCTGATCTCAGTGGGAACTTCCCGAGTTTTTTCCCACTAAGTATTATTGAGGATCTAGGAACTTTTTATATAGCCTTTATTGTGTTGAGATGTAAACCCTCCATGCCTGTTCTTTCCAGTGTTTTGATCATCAAGTGATGTTGTATTTTGTTAAATGTCATCTCTGCATCAATTGAGATGTTCATGGGGCTCTTATGGTTCAGTTTATTTATGTGGTGTATTATGTTGACCAATTTCCATATGTTAAACCATCCTTCCATCCCTAGAGTCCTGGGATGAAGGTTACTTGATCAAGGTAGATAATGCTTTTGATGTGTTTTTTAATTTGTTTTGTAAGGATTTTATTTAGGATCTTTGCATCTAAGTTCATTAGGTATATAGGCCTATAGTTTTCTTTCCTTGTTTCATCTCTGTCTGGTTTTGGTATTAGAGTGATGCTAGCTTCTTAAAAAGAGTCACAGGAGCATTCCCTAGTCTTTGATTATGCAGAATAGATTGAGAAAAATTGGTTTCAGTTCTTTGGTAAAAGTTTGATAGAATTCAGCTGAGAAGCCATGAAGCCCTGGACTTTTCTTTTTGTGGAGGTTTTTGATAACCTTTTCAATCTCCATGTATATGATAAGTTTGTTTAGGAGATTAATCTGCTCTGAGTTTAATTTTGGTAGGTGATATGTGTCTAGGAATGCATTCATTTCTTCTAGCTTTTTTTATTTTGTGGAGTAGAGGTTTTGGAAGTATGCCCTGATGATTCTTCCAATTTCATTGATGTCTGTTGTGACCTCTCCTTTTTCATTTCTCATTTTGTTAATTTGAGACTTCTCTCTCTCTCTCTTTCTTTTTTGCTTGAACAGTTTGGCCAGGGTTTTTCCAATCTTGTTTATTTTTTCAAAGAATGAGCTCATCATTTCATCAATTCTTTTAAATTGTTTTCTTAGTTTCCAATTCATTAATTCTGCTCTAATCTTGATTAATTCTCTCTGTCTGGAGGTCTTTTCTTTGGATTCTTCTTCTTTTTTTTTTTTTTTCCCAGCACCTTTAGTTGGACAGTCAGGTTATTGACTTGGGATATCTCTGTCATTGTAATGAAGGCATTTAGGGCTTTGAGTTTTCCCCTTATGACTGTCTTCATTGAGTCCCATAAGGTTTGGTAGGTCGTGTTTTCATTATCATTCAATTCTAGGAATTTTACAATTTGTATATTGTTTTTCCTAGTGATTTTCCGCTTGGATGATCTGCCTTGGAGAGTTTCTTCTTTGGTCCTGCCTGTTTGGTGTTCTGTTGGCTTCTTGTATCTGCATGGGCCTCTCTTTTGTGAGATTCAGAAATTTTTTTTCAATAATTTTGTTGAATATGGTCTCTATGCCTCTGTCCTGGGTTTCTTCTTCTTCTGGTATAACCATGATCCAGATATTTGGTCATTTTAGGATGTCCCGCAATTTCCTAATATTCTGTTCACTTAAATTTTTAGCTTGGCAAAGTGTTTGGCTTTCCAGTCAATTTCTTCTGTCCTGTGTTCCAGGCCAGAGGTTCTATTTTCCACATGAGTAACTCCATTGCTGAGTAGTTCTAGAGAGATTGTTAAATTTCTACTTGATTGTTTTCTGTTGTGTTATGTTGCATCATGTCCATGTCTTTTTGAGGTATGATTTCAATTTAAGTTCTGATTTTTTTTTTTATTATTATTATTTTGGTTTTTTTTTTTTTAAATTTTTATTAACATTTTCCATGATTATAAAATATATCCCATGGTAATTCCCTCCCTCCCCACCCCCACACTTTCACGTTTGAAATTCCATTCTCAATCATATTACCTCCCCATTACAATCATTGTAATTACATATATACAATATCAACCTATTAAGTATCCTCCTCCCTTCCTTTCTCCACCCTTTATGTCTCCTTTTCAACTTACTGGCCTCTGCTACTAAGTATTTTCATTCTCACACAGAAGCCCAGTCATCTGTAGCTAGGATCCCCATATGAGGGAGAACATGTGGCGCTTGGCTTTCTGGGCCTGGGTTACCTGACTTAGCATAATCCTTTCCAGGTCCATCCATTTTTCTGCAAATTTCATAACTTCATTTTTCTTTACCGCTGAGTAGAACTCCATTGTATAAATGTACCACATCTTCATTATCCACTCATCTGTTGAGGGACATCTAGGCTGGTTCCATTTCACAGCTATTATAAATTGAGCAGCAATAAACATGGTTGAGCATGTACTTCTAAGGAAATGAGATGAGTCCTTTGGATATATGCCTAGGAGTGCTATAGCTGGGTCATATGGTAGATCAATCTCTAGCTGCTTTAGGAACCTCCACACTGTTTTCCACAATGGCTGGACCAGATTGCATTCCCACCAGCAGTGCAGAAGGGTTCCTTTTTTTCCACATCCCCGCCAACATTTATGATCATTTGTTTTCATGATGGTGGCCAATCTGACAGGAGTGAGATGGAATCTCAATGTAGTTTTAATCTGCATTTCCCTGATGACTAGTGACGTAGAACATTTTTTTAGGTGCTTATATGCCATTCGTATTTCTTCCTTTGAGAACTCTCTATTTAGCTCCTTAGCCCATTTTTTGATTGGCCTGTTTGATTCCTTATTAGTTAACTTTTTGAGTTCTTTGTATATCCTAGATATTAATCCTCTATCAGATATATAGCTGGCGAAGATTTTTTCCCATTCTGTAGGTTGCCTCTTTGCTTTTTTCACTGTGTCCTTTGCGGTGCAAAATCTTTGTAATTTCATTAGGTCCCAGTGGTTAATCTGTGGTTTTATTGCCTGAGCAATTGGGGTTGTATTCAGAAAGTCTTTGCCAAGACCAATATGTTGGAGGGTTTCCCCTACTTTTTCCTCTAGCAGTTTCAAAGTTTCCGGTCTGATGTTAAGGTCTTTAATCCATTTGGACTTAATTCTTGTGCATGGCGAGAGAGAAGAATCTATTTTCATCCTTCTGCAGATATTTATCCAGTTTTCAAAACACCATTTGCTGAAGAGGCTGTCTCTTCTCCAATGAGTATTTTTGGCATTTTTATCGAATATCAGGTGGCTATAGCTACTTGGGCTTACATCTGGGTCCTCTATTCTGTTCCACTGATCTACATGTCTGTTTTTGTGCCAGTACCATGCTCTTTTTGTTACTATGGCTCTGTAGTATAGGTTAAAATCAGGTATGGTGATACCACCAGCCTCTTTTTTGTTGCTCAGTACTATTTTAGATATTCGAGGTTTTTTATGATTCCAAATGAATTTTTGGATTGTTTTTTCTATTTCCATGAAGAAAGCCTTTGGAATTTTGATAGGGATTGCATTAAATGTGTAGATTGCTTTAGGTAAGATTGCCATTTTCACGATATTGATTCTCCCAAGCCAGGAACAAGGGATGTTTCTCCACTTTCTAGTGTCTTCTGCAATTTCTCGCTTGAGTGTCTTAAAGTTCTCCTTGTATAGATTCTTTGCTTCCTTAGTTAGGTTTATTCCAAGGTATTTTATTTTTTTTGATGCAATTGTGAATGGGAGTGATTCTCTGATTTCATCCTCTGTGTGTTTGTTGTTAGCATATATGAAGGCTACTGATTTCTGTGTATTTATTTTGTATCCTGCTACATTGCTGTAGGTTTTGATTAGCTCTAACAGCTTGCTAGTAGAGTCTTTAGGATCCTTTATGTATAGAATCATGTCATCTGCAAATAATGATAACTTGATTTCTTCCTTTCCAATTTGTATCCCTTTTATGTGTGTCTCTTGCCTTATTGCTATGGCTAAGACTTCCAAAACTATATTAAATAGAAGTGGAGACAGTGGACACCCTTGTCTTGTTCCTGATTTTAGTGGAAAAGCTTCCAGTTTTTCCCCATTTAGTAATATGTTGGCTGTAGGCTTGTCATAAATAGCCTTTATTATATTGAGATATGTTCCTTCTATTCCCAGTCTCTGTAGGACTTTTATCATGAAGGGATGTTGGATTTGGTCAAATGCTTTCTCTGCATCTAATGAGATGATCATGTGATTTTTGTCCTTCAACCCGTTTATGTAATGTATTACATTTATAGATTTGCGTATGTTGAACCATCCCTGCATCTCTGGGATAAAGCCTACTTGGTCAGGGTGAATGATCTTTTTGATATACTCTTGTATTCTGTTTGCCAATATTTTGTTGAGAATTTTTGCATCTATGTTCATGAGGGAGATTGGTCTGTAATTTTCTTTTTTTGTTCTATCTTTGCCTGGTTTTGGTATCAGGGTGATGCTGGCCTCATAGAAGGAGTTTGGTAGGATTCCTTCTTTTTCTATTTCCTGGAAAAGCTTAAGAAGCAATGGTGTTAGCTCTTCCTTGAAGGTCTGGTAAAATTCAGCAGTGAATCCATCCGGGCCTGGGCTTTTTTTAGTTGGGAGATTATTGATAACTGCTCAGATCTCCATGTTTGTTATAGGTCTATTTAAGTGATTAATCTCATTTTGATTTAATTTAGGTAGGTCATATAGATCAAGGAAATCATCCATTTCTTTCAGATTTTCATACTTTGTGGAGTATATGCTTTTATAGTATGTCCCTATAATTTTTTGAATTTCTCTGGAATCTGTTGTGATGTTACCTTGTTCATCTCTGATTTTATTAATTTGTGTCTCTTCTCTCTTTCTTTTGGTCAGATTTGCTAAGGGTTTATCAATCTTGTTTATCCTTTCAAAGAACCAACTCTTTGTTTCATTAATTCTTTGGATTGTTCTTTTTGTTTCTATTTCATTAATTTCTGCCCTAATCTTTATTATTTCTTCCCGTCTACTACTTTTTGGTTTGCCTTGTTCTTCTTTTTCCAAGGCTTTAAGGCGAAGCATTAGGTCGTTTACTTGCGACCTTTCTAATTTCTTAATATAGGCACTTAAGGCTATAAATTTACCTCTTAGAACTGCCTTCATTGTGTCCCAGAGATTTTGGTATGTTGTGTTCTCATTATCATTTGACTCTATAAATTTTTTGATTTCCTTTTTGATTTCTTCATTGACCCACTCATCATTTAGTAGTGTATTGTTTAGCTTCCATGATTTTGTGTATGCTCTATAGCCTTTCTTGCTACTGATTTGTAGTTTAATTCCATTGTGGTCAGATAGAATGCAAGGAATTATTTCAATTTTCCTGAATTTGTTAAGATTTGCTTTGTGTCCTAATATATGGTCTATTTTAGAGAATGTTCCATGTGCTGCTGAAAAGAATGTATATTCTGCAGCCTTTGGATGAAATGTCCTGTATATATCTGTTAGGTCCATTCCTTCTATGACCTCATTTAGTCCAGATGCCTCTCTGTTTATTCTTTCCCTGGATGACCTGTCAATTGATGAGAGTGGGGTGTTAAAGTCACCCACCACCACCGTGTTTGGTGTTATCTGTGACCTTAGTTCTAATAGTGTTTGTTTGACGAATTTGGGAGCCCCCATGTTAGGTGCATCTATGTTTAGGATTGTAATGTCCTCCTGTTGTAGTGTGCCCTTAATCAATATAAAGTGACCTTCCTTATCTTTTTTGACTAACTTCGGACTAAAGTCCACCCTGTCTGATATTAGGATAGCAACCCCTGCTTGTTTTCTAGGCCCATTTGCTTGAAACACCGTCTTCCAACCTTTCACCCTAAGATAATGTCTATCCTTTGTAGAAAGGTGAGTTTCTTGAAGACAACAAATTGTAGGATCCTACTTTTTAACCCAGTCTGCAAATCTATGTCTTTTCGTTGGGGCATTGAGACCGTTGATATTAAGAGATATTATTGAAAGGTGTGTATTTATGTTTGCCATTTGTGTGTGTGTGTGTGTGTGTTACTTGTTCTACCTGTGCTCTCTTCTGTTAACTGGTATTTGAGTATGGCTGGTTTTTTCTAGGTTCCTTATATGTGTGCTTTTCCTTTTGTTCAGCATGGAGGATTCTATCAAGTATTTTCTGTAGAGCTGGTTTTGTCTTCAGATATTCCTTTAACCTGCTTTTGTCATGGAATGTCTTTATTTCTCCATCTATTTGGATGGATAACTTTGCAGGATAAAGTAACCTTGGTTGACAGTTGTTATCTTTCAGAACTTGGAATATATCACTCCAGGCCCTTCTGGCTTTAAAAGTTTGTGTTGAATAATCTGCTGTAATCCTGATGGGCTTGCTTTTGTAGGTAACTTGATTTTTCTCTCTAACTGCTTTCAATATTTTTTCTTTGGTTTGTGTGTTTGGAAGTTTGAGTATAATGTGGCGAGGAGAGTTTCTTTCTGGGTTTTGTCTGGCTGGGGTTCTAAAGGCTTCCTGTATCTGTATTGGCACCTCTTTCCCAATTTGGGGAAAATTTTCCTCTATGATTTTGTTGAAGATGCCTACTATGCCTCTGGAGTGGAATTCTTCTCCTTCTACTATGCCCTGAATTCTTATATTGGATCTTTTCATAGTGTCCCGAATATCTTGAAATTCCCACTCATACTTTTCTATAAGTTTGTCTTTCTCTTTGTTGGACTGCATTAGGTCTGCCACCTGATCTTCTAGCTTAGATATTCTGTCCTCTCCCTCATCCATCCTACTGGTGAGATTTTCTACAGAGTTTTTTATTTCATTAACTGTGTTCTTCATTGCTAGTAATTCTGACTGGTTTTTCTTTATTATTTCTATTTCTCTATTTATGTCTTGTATTGCCTTCTTTATTTCATTAAATTGGTGTCCTGCCTCTTCTTTGATTCCTTTGATTTCCTCTTTGATTTCCTCTTTGATTTCTTCTTTGATTGTTTTCATGTGTTCTTTGACCTCTTTGAACATATTTATAATTATTCTTTTGAACTCTTTCTCAGGCATTTCCTCTTTCTTTCTCACTGGAGGACATTTCTGATGCATTAATACTTTTAGGTGGATTTATATCGTCTTGCTTTTTAGTGTTTCTTGTGTTATAATGTATATATTTTTGCATCTTGGATTAAGTTAATGCTTGGATTTTCTAGCTAGCTGTGTATTCTTAGCTGTATCAATTGATTTGATGTAATATATTTTCAGGGTAGGACCTTAAGGTATTAGGTGTGGCTCTTAAGACTCTCAGAGTATCTACAAAGATGTTCTTAGGGGTTGAGTTTCCCGGCTATAGGAGTATTCAAGCAGGCTGAGTGGAATAATATACTGGTAGATTCTAAAATTTAGCTAAACACTGTACCCATTCCATCAAAAACAGCCCCGAGTATGTATGCAAGAGTAGTTATTATAATGACCAGATCCTCTATCAACAAAGAGGTTTAGATTTCTGGTCTGTTGAGGTATCCAAGTCAGCTTGTGACCAAGTGAGACCCTTCCCTGGTGCAATCCCAGTTACCTTGGGTGATTGTGGTCTCAGTCAAGTTGCTGCCTGGGTCGTCGGGCTGCTGTTCTGATTTCTGGAGTTGGGCACTTGCTTTTCCTATGGGGCAAACTGAGCCGCTGCTGCCGCCTCTGCAGCTGTTGTAGATGCCACCCCCGGAGCCCCCACCGCTGCTGAAGCTGCCGTTGTCGTGTCCACCGCTGCTGCTCACCCCGAAGCCGCTGCTGCGGGATCTGTCACCGCTGCCGCTCCTGGGTCCGCTGCTGCTGGGGCCACTGGTACCGGTGCTGGAGCCGCTGAAGTTGCTGCCAAATTCTGCTCCTGCTTGGGTCCCGCCGTCAGCCCAAGTTGGCGTGGCCGGGTCCAGGGCCGCTGCTGTGTTCGCTGGAGCTGGGTTCAGGCGGCAGGGGAGGGGAGGGAGCCGCAGCTGTTCTGGTTGTATCGTTTCTCCACGTGTGCTTTTACCTCGCGGTCTGCTCCTCCCTCCGTTGCTCGCTGCCGCTCTCCCCTCACGTTTCCCGAGTTGCGGAGAGCGTGGTGTGAGGGGAAAATCCCGCACCTGGCTTGTCTTGCGGCTCGAGCCGAGAGTCCGGCGGTTTTCTGCCGCTCCGCGGTTGCGGCGGGTAGCCGAGCCGCCCCGGAGCCGCTGTTCCCACCTGTGCAGGCTCTGGATGCTCTATAACTCTTCCACTTCTCTGCTGCAGCCTCAACTTCCTATACACCTCACTTTTTAGTAAAAGTGTGTATTTTGCTGAGTTTTTTTTGGTCTTTCCCCCCCCAGGCTGTTTTGGCGTGGTACCTACGCCGCCATCTTAACCGGAAGTCCCTGATTTTTTTTTTGATGCTTCCTGGGGTTAATTCTTGCATTTCATCAAGTCTTCATTAACCTTCATCATCAAGTTGTTGAGATCTTCCATTTCTTGACTTACCTTCAATTTATTTATATCTCTTTGGAGGGTTTTAATGTTTTCTTCAATCAAATTAAGTCTATTGTCAACAGCTGAAGGTGATGATTCTGTTCAATTTCATCAATATGCTTGTCAGTTCTTTGATAGTTTGCTTTCAGTTCAGCCATTTTTTTTTTTTTTAAATCAGGGTCTCATTGGTTGTTGTATTTGTATTTTGGGATTGAATTTTTGTTGATTTCTCTATCATTTCATTGGATGCCTCAATTATAGGGCTAGTCATCCTTGGCGGAGATCTCTCAATCTATTGAATTTCATTGGCTTTTTTTTTTTTTTTTTTTTTTGTATTGGCTTCTACCCATTTTAGGAAGACTCTTTATTTTATTGAGGAGGAAGCAAGTGTTTGTCCTTTGACCCCTGTACCTTCTGGCTCAGATGGAACAGAAATGTTGGTACCCAGTGGCCAGTCAGGATACCAGAGCAAAGACCTTATTCCACAGATCACTCAGGGACTGGGCCTCCCCAAGCAAGGCACAAAGGGACCTATCAGGACTAGGGGACTTGAAGTAGAAAGGGAAGAGGGATCTTGGATCTAGCTCACTTACTCTATGCTGCTCCTTCAGCACACAGACAGGCTCAGGGAACTTGGACCAGGGACCTGGAAGGAGCCAGGAAGAGAGGTCTGGCCTACTCACTCCACATCGCCATACCTGCCAGCACATTTTTGCCGCAAGGAACCCAGACCAGGTAGGTGGGAGGAGCTCAGAATCTTGGGTCTGGCCTACTGACTCCCGACAACCATGCCTGTTCACACAGACAAGCACAGGGAACCAGACCAGGGAGGTGAGGGGAGCCGGTAAACAGTGGTCTGGCTTACTCACTCCACACCATAGCACCCATCCACACACTGTCCTCTCAGAGAACTCAGACCAGGGTGGTGCAAGAAGCATGGAAACAGGAGTCTGACCTACTCACTCCAGACCACTGTGCCTGCCCACACACTGCATATTATCAGCTCAGGGAACTCAGAATGGGAAGGGGGGAGGAGCCTGAAAACAGGGGTCTTACTTACTCATTCCAGACCAGCAGAGGAAACTGCGACTATTTTTTTTCTTTAATGTATAATTTTTTCATTGATAACTTCTATACTTATAAACAATAAACCATAATTCCTTCCCCTCCCTGACTTTCACCTTCACAACTCCATCATATCCCATCCTTCTTCATTAATCTCTCATTTAATTTGATGTTATCATCTTTTTCTCCTACTATGAGGGTCCTGTGAAGGTATTACTAGGGACTAGGGACTGTAGATATCAAGGCCAATTTCTGTCTGGACATTTGCAAGAGTGGTATCCTTCCTTTGGCTCTTATATTCTTTCCACAACTTCTTCCACAATGGACTCTGAGCCTTGCAGGGTGTGACAGAGATGTTTCTCTGCTGGACATTTCTCCATTACTTCTTCTCAGCATTATGTTCAATTTTGGGTCATCCCAATGGACATAGCCATCTGAAAAGAGAAACTTGTATAACTAAAAGTGAGAGTAGCATTAACATATGAATATGAACATTAAGTGTAGTGCTTACAGGGAAGTTTGGTGAACATGATATATGCAGCTAGCCAGACAAGAGTAGGCTTTACACTCCTACAGCTCATAACCATCCCTGCCATAGGCTTTTGATTAGGTTTTTAGTATCAGACATATATTCCCTCCTATAAAGAAGGCCTCCAGTCCAATTAGAGAGCAGATGGTTTCCTCCAGAGCAGACATGCCACTATTAACCCATTTGGTCATTTGGCCTCTTTGGCAAAACTTGAGGCTTACAGTGTCCACGGTTTTCACTGCTGATGGCTTTGGTCTCCCATTAGGCTGCATGTAGTACACCTTTTTCAAGCCTTCAGTCATCTGGTCTACAGGGTGGAGATTTTCAGTTCAGCCCCAGCTTGATTTCTCAGTGACCTTGCTGCCCAAGCATGTGAAGCCTTCAGCAATAGAGTCTTACCATCTGTTTCTCAAGGGAAACCAAGGGTTTTGGCAATAGCCTGTCATGTCTTGGAGGCAACAGGAACCTCCTTGGCCAACAACTCACTGTATGGTATCTCATCCTTGGCACTGAAAATTTTCTAGTAGCATTCTATGGCTTCTGGATATACCATTATGTAAAAAGGTAGGTTTTCATATGTCTTATTTACAATATCTTGAATTTTGGTTGACCATCACCCTCCTGCCTTTCTTTTACTCAATTTAATTCACTGGTTTCCCTTAGGCCATTCCACTCCCTGTAATATGTTCTTCTACTGACATATATACAATACCATCCCCTTAAGTCCTTCCCTTTTCTGCCTCCCTTATATCTTTTTCATAGCTTACTGGCCTCTGCTACTGATTTTTGGTTCCAATTCACACATAAGTCTGCACATTTGTAGTAAGGATCCACATATAGGAGAACATGCAATATTTGGCTTTCTGGGTTTGCATTACAATATTTAGTGTAATCCTTTCCAGATCTATCCATTTCCCTGCAAATTTCATTTTTATTTACTGCTGAATAGAACTCCATTGTGTAAATATACCACATCTTTATTATCCATTCATCTGTTGAGGGACATCTAGGCTTGTTCCATTTCCTAGTTATTATGAATAGAGCAGCAATAAATATGGTTGTGCAAGTATCTCTAAGGTAGTGAGATGAGTCATTAGAACACATGCTTAGAAGTGCTATGGCTGGATCATATGGTAAATCTATTTTTAGCTGTCTCAAGAACCTCCACACTGATTTCCACAATGGCTGTGCCAGACTACATTCTGACCATGGTGTAGAAGGGTTCCTCTTTTTCCACATCCTTGCCAAAATTTATTGTCATTTGTTTTCAATATGATAGCCATTTGGACAGGAGTGAGATGGAATCTCAAGGGTGTCGGGGAGAGAGAGAGAGAGACAGAGAGAGAGAGAGAGAGAGAGAGAGAGAGAGAGAGAGAGAGAGGGAGAGAGAGTGTTAGTTATTCCCACTCAAGCCTGTAAGCCAAAATAAATCTCTTTTTGCCACAAGCTGCTCTTGGCTGGGTGATTCCTACCAGCAATATATGAGCCTGACTGCAACAGTAAAGTGGCACTGAGGAGTGGGATTGCTGCTAGACACCTGACTGTGTGGCTTTGGCCTTTTGGAGCTGATTTTCAAGAGGAACATAGAAGATTTTAAATCTTGGCCTAAGAGATACCTTGTAGTGCTATAAGTGCAGCTTGGACTATTCTGGTCAGAGTTGAGAGGCCTGAATGCAGTAAGAACTATGAACAATGAGATTTGACTTATGAGGGTCAGAAAGAGCTTTCCTTGGACTGGGATAGCAGTTTGTGCGGGAAGATTGCTGTTATGCCTGTGTACTAAGAGGTTGTGCAGGGTTGCTTTGCATAGAAATGGACTGGTATGAGCATAGGTATATGGCACCGAAAAAATGAAATCTTTGGGCCTAACTTGCTGACCATACACCTGATTGTTTTGAGAGATTACAAACTTTGAGATTGGGTCAGCTGACCTGCCCTGGGGCAACAGGAAGAATGCAGACTGATTTGGAGGGGCCTGAGTGCTCAAGAAGTGTCCTGTTCTTCAAAATCTTCTTTATTCTTCCCTGGATTAACAAATTGGCACCCTAACTGGTATTGTGAAGTATAATAAATGCAGGAAAGAGAGGATCATTGAGTTTGCAACACAGTCTTGTGGTTTGGAAATGGCTATGGGCAGTGTGTAGCAGGTTTGCTGGATGCCTGCATGGAAACTCAATGGGGCCATGAGGATGAACCATGGATTATAGTGGAGACCCAGTGGAGACCATGAGATGGCTGCTAAGGAAAGCTGCTGGCCCCATGAAGTTTTCCATGACAGTGAGTAGCCTAGCTGAAGTGGCAGAATTGAAAAGAGATTTGTTGCTGGTTAGAATTACTGGACTTGGGGATTTATTACTGGCTAGAGTTGTTGGACTTGAAGTTAAAGTGTTTGATGTTTGCCCTGGTTGCTTTAATTCTTGTTTTGGTTTACTTGTTGTATTTCTTTGCAATGTCTAATGCTAACTTTTGCAGTATGTGTATTTATTTTGTGCCATTATGGGTTTTTGTGGGATTTTTTTGATTATTATAGCTCAGTTAAAAGATCTTGGACTATGGGGATGTTTGGACATCATTGGGATTGATAAAAACTATGGGGACTTTGAAAGTTGGACTGAATACATCGTATTTTACATCATGTATGGATATCAGTTTATGGGGGCTAGGGGTGGAATGTGGTGGTTTGATTCAGGTTCCCCCCATAAACCTAGGTGTTCTAAATTCTAGGTTCCAAGCTGATTGAGATTCTGGAATCAACACTTCCTGGGGGCAGTGTATTGTGGGGGGCAAGTTTATGAGTGCTATAGCCAGTTTCCCCATGCCAATGTTTGGCACACTCTCCTGTTGCTGCTTCCTGTTACTGTTGTCCACCTTATGTTGGCCAGGGGATGATGTCCACTCTCTGCTTATGCCATTGTTTTCCCCTACCATTGTGGAGCTTCCACTCAAGAATATAAGCCAAAATAAGCATTTTTTCCCAGAAGCTGATCTTGGCTGGGTGATTTCTACCAGCAATGCAAACCTGACTGCAACACCTGGTATTCTAGTCGGCTGAGTGGAGCAATTTCCTAGCAGATTTCTAAAATTCAACTGAGCAATATACACATTCAATAAAAACCAGCACAGAGTTTGCAAGTGTGGGGATTGAAACAAACAGATAACTTTATAAAGGCAAAATTTCTGATGGTGTGTATTGCTCTACTCCCTTAAACCTGTCAGCTTGGAGGTTGAGATTTCTGTTCTGAAATGGGCTCCAGGCCAGCCTGGATCTGAATCAGACCCTGCCCCAAATAATGATGGAAGAAAAAGACAAAGACCCTATGAATCTTAAAGCATCAAAGGCAACAATAATTGACCCTCAAATACAGCTTAACTGACAATGGCAAATTCAACCACGAATATGTAACCTATGACCTGCCCTGTCATGGAAATAGAGATTAGCGCTTTCAGTGCAGTCCGATATACCTGCTTTTTTTTTCTCATAAGCCTTGTTACTATTTAGGGTGGCATCCAATCTTACCAATGCTGAGTGCCCACCTTGATCCCTCTGTGTTGTGGTGTGGATCTGGTGTTCTTATCAGCTGTGGTGGGTGCCCTGCCACCAGGCACTGAATGTGTTCTCTGGATGTTCATGGCTCTGATGGTTGGGAGAGTGCAAATTCTGTAGTTGTACTGGAACAGCTCAGCTGGTTCTACTTTTATCCCCTTCACCTCACCTCTGCTGTCTCTTGTTCAGGTTTCTTGACTTTGAATGGAAGCTGGTGAGGTTGTACAATTTCCTCATTTGGTCTCTGCTCCTACAGCTCTGCACCAGGCCAAGTGGGTGCGTGGATCTGTGCCACAAGTGCTTTGGCAGGATTCTAGCAGGTTTCCTCCTTTCTGGCAGATTTTGGTCTCTCCTGCTTCTCTGCTGTGGCCAATAAAAACCTATACACCTTCACTTTTTGGAAGAAGAGTATATTTAGCTGCGGTTTCTGTTTTCTTTTTTTCTTTTTCTTTTCTTTTTTTTTTTTTTTTTTTTTTTGGTTTTTCGAGGTAGGGTCGCTCTCTGGCTCAGGATGACCTGGAATTCACTATGGAGTCTCAGGGTGGCCCTGAATTCACAGTGATCCTCCTACCTCTGCCTCCCGAATGCTGGGATTAAAGGCATGTGCCACCACACCCAGTTTAGCTGCGGTTTCTTAAATCCCACCCTTGGCTGGTTTGGCATGACTCCTATGACGCTATCTTACCCGGAAGTCTTCTTATCTTTTTGTTCTCTAATAGTTCTTTCTCCCTAGAAATCTGATATGAACATGTGAATAAGATGACATTATGCCTGAACATATTGCATGAGATCTGGGTTTTCCTAATCTATTCTACCCCCAAAGGAGTTTCTCTTTCCTAGAAACCTAAGAGGAAGAATAAGATAGCAAAACACCTGGGCACTTCACATGGTAGAGCTCAGTCCCCATCCAGGGCATTCCCATAAAAGACCCCATCAGAGGCAGCAGATGCTTTTTTTTTCCTTTCCTATTTCTGGGGACCTTATTTGCTTCCCAAGAACTCTGCCTTTATCTTTTAAATCTCACCCTCTACTGTATATTGATTTCGTTATTCATGTTTATAAGACACAAACCTGAAGGTCACCAACTCAATGGAAATTTTGTCTGAATGAGTGTCTGACATTATTCTTCTGTGTTAAAGCACAACCAAGAGCTGAAGTATGACTTTATTGCACCCAGATATCCTAAGTTCATATGCAATTATCTATGATTAAACTTTCAAACTAAAAATATTGAATATAATCATGAAAAACCCTTGTCTTCTTCTCAAATACTGACTGAAGGTTCTGAGATGGCTTACCCTGGTAATTGTACTGACTTAAATGAGTTTTAGGGGAGCTAAAACTTGGTCTAAACCCTCCAAGGGAATTATACATATAGAAAGTGCTGGTTTGTATTATCCACAGCACAAAGCTAAGTGAAGGAAGAAAGGAAGGAGAGAGGAAGAGAAAGAGGAGGTAAAGAAAGTCAAGGCACATAACTGGGTAGGGAGACATATGCCACATTTAAGAGCCTATGTAAAGACTTATAGTTTGACTCCTAATGGCCAAAGGGGCATAGGCTTCCAGCAAGGAGCAAGGAGGACAACATCATTTCCAAGAAGGCTGATTTTTTATGTCTTCCCAAGGCACAACTTCTACAACTAACCCACCACAATTACAGATGTAATTACTGAGTAGACAAAACAAAACAAATGAGGTTTTGATTTCTCTCTCTTTTCTGAGAGCCGCTTTAAATGTGCTAACAAGTGAGCAAATTAACTTTTGACCGTTGATCTCACTCAGCAGAGGAGTTTTGAACATATGTGTGTATATATATATCTCCTTTAGGATATACATGGCACATTTTCATTTCAATAGTAGTGACAACACTAGCTTTTCTGTCAGTTCAGCATAATGGCCATTTCTTTAAGGATAAGAATTTCATCCCTTTTGGGAACATTTGTTCATTGTGTTCCTGCTAGAGGCAAATCTTGCACTAGATGCTTCTTAATTAAATCCTTGATAGTTTTTCTCTCCCACATGTCTCTTTGAAGAACAGTTGGTCATTTATCTTGTGTCTCTACTTTCCTACCTCCTCTCTATTGTTTAGTTAGCCACAAGTATTTATGAAACAATTTTTTTATGTATTTAGTGCCCTAATCATAAAACTTTTCCACAAACTTATTAAAATTGGAATTAGAATAAAATCCAGTAGTGGATATAATTCTTTTCCATGATGCTTAAGGATCCTCTGAAGTCTTTGACTCTTGTGCTAAAATAATTGGAATTGTCCTTTACTTTATAAACTGGAATTTCAGAAAAGTCTGTTTCATTACAGAAAAACTTAATTTACTAGAAAGTCATTATTTTTATTGAAAAGCTATCTCTCTTCCTCATTCCTATTCATGTTGTTCCTGAAGTAACCTTTCATATATTGGCAGGTATGTGTAATGTCCTTTCCCTAGAAAGATCCCAGGCTCAAACTCTGAGGTTCAGCTATTGAAAAAGGTCTTTAAGTACACACTCTCATAGCCTCATAGAAATTAAACAATATTTATAACTTTTATAATTAAAAAAACCTGAGAGACACTTAAAATGCACTTTCCTATCTACCTCACTTAGTAATAACACCTGAGTACATATAAAATTAAAGATAGATACATGAATAAATATCCATCCATTTAATGCATTGAAATCCTTGGGTAGTTTAAACATAGAAGTAAATGTAAAATACAAAGAGTGAAAATATAATTTAAATTTTGGTCTTAGAAAAAAAGTGTATTTTCTAAAGATAAAAGTAGTTTGGGTTTCTTGGAGACATAAATAAATAAACAAATAAATAAATAAGTAGCTGCTGTAGGAGAGAAGCCATTGACAGGCCAAACTATCTGTTTACCCTTTGTATTCCACAACTGACCTGATAGGCAAGATATGTCTACTGGTACAATAGTGACATGGAAGTAGTTAATTGTTTTCTGATTGGATTTAAAGTTTATGCCACAGGAGTGAGGTTATACCTGTGCTGTAATTGTGGCCAAAATCCTATATCTAGGGACTAAGGCCCTAGAATGGAACTTACTACTGTGGTTACATTAAACATATAGTAGCTCAAACTGCCTTCTAAATGTCTATATTTGTTCCCATAGATTAGTACTGCTTGGAGCCTCGGTCACAGAAGTTTCTCACTACAATGGGAAGTGGCTAATACTGAGATAGCATGAAATTAAGGTGGAAAATAATGGGAAGAAGGAGGATGTTAATGGAGAGGGAGGGTATAAGAGAACATAATTAGAGAAAAAACATCAATGCATTATATAAATGCATAAAAACATCAAAATGGAAAATATAAGTATATATTTTTTAAAAAGAATAATAATTTTATACTTCAAATGTCTGCTGTTTGTTTTCTTTGTAGTTTCAGGGATTTCAGAGATATTTTAATATCTAGCCTATAATTTCTCTAATGCTTTCTACATAGATTAAAGCAATGATATTTAAAAATGTCTGGTGATTGATTAGTGATGGAACATTTTGAGCAATTGAAGAAGAGATTACATTAGCAAATCACAAAAGACATTTTGAATTCCAATTTAATGACATATATTTGTCTTTAAAGACAAGAGATAGTCTTTACAAAATACTCTTAAGGGCTCAAAGTTTTAACACAGGAGCCTTCTTCAGTATTTAAAACATATTTTGAAAGAGTTTCTTTCTTGCAACTTTAAAGGGTCTAGTTGAATGAAGAGATACAAAGAAATCTAGCTTTCTGTTTTCACCTCTTTTTCTTCCTCTCCCCCTCCCATTCTCACTCCTCCTTCTCCTTCATTTTGGGACCCAGGACATTACCAATACTTGAACAATAATTTTGGTAATATAATTTAACTTTTTAATATTTTTTCATTTTCTTTTGGGAACTTAAAAATATGTTGGATGTTATAAATTAGTCATATTACCATCAGGTTATCCTCTTCTATCCCCTCTTCCATGCCTCCATTCCACAGAGGACCTTCCTTAGTGGAGGTATTTCTAATCACTGCAGCTTCATGAATGCATCAGACAGTACCTGTGCCGAGTTCAATGCCTCAGAGTGTACCTTCCTTGCCTGTGGGACTTACATTCTTTTTGCCCACTTGTCCACAATGTTCCTAAGCCATGGAGGGTGTGTTAGAAGTCTATGTCAGTGCTGAGCTCTCAAAAAGCCTCTGATTTTCTGCTTTGATGAGTTTGGAGTCTCCTTAAGATCTGCCACCAAATCCCTGGGGAAAGTTCTGTGGCTAGCAGTGAGAGCACCTCTTAAACCCTTCTATTGTTTCCTGGACCCTGGCATATGTGATAGAGATGGCTTATCTGGGCTAGGAACTTGACTTCTCTTCTCATTATGATGGGTCTTGGATTTTCCTTGTATTTACCACTGTCAGTAAAAAGCAAGTTCTCAAATTTAGAACAAGAGAAATATTGATCAAGGGGATATACATATAAATTAAGAAGAAATTTTCATTGCTATCACCTCTTCATTTAGCCAAAGAACAGTGGAAACTTCCCTCTAAGTCTACGACCTTCTAGGCCATAGGCTTTGGACTTATTTGTAAGTACCAGTCATGAGTTTCCTCCCTTTGTACATGCCTCGCATCCAATCAGAGAGCAACTAATTACCCCATAGTGTGCAACTATTGTACACTTGGGTTCTTCTTTCCTCTATTGTTGAGTTTGTTGCTTGTAAGTTCCACTGCTTGTTCACACTATTGGTAACTATTATACCCTAGAAGCTCACATTGTGCTTTTTGGCACTTTTATAGCTTGCTGAGTTGAGTTGTTAATGTCCAGTAACCAAAGCCCATGATATGTTCAGCGATAAGGTCATACCACCTAGTTCTGTTGGATTACCACATACTTTGACAATGACTTCTTTGTCTGGAGGCCTGAGGGTCCTCCCTGAATTACAGCTCACTATGAGGGGTGACTCTATTCTAGCACTAGGATTTAGTAGCAGCAGACTATGGTTATAGCGTAAAGCTTTCTTTATCCTAGCATGGTAACTCCACCTGTATTCTCTCTCTCTCTCTGCATTATATCACTTAATTCACTCAGAAAGAACTGATTCATGCCACCTTTACTTTTGTGTATCTCAGTCTTCTCCTTCTCTTATCCCTGTTCTCCCATGGACCATTTTACCCCTCTATTCCATAGGTTCTTCTGTCTCTCCCTTGCCTGTCTACTATTCCAACCCTCTAATCCCATATAACCTCTCCTCTTTCCAAGTCTTATTCTAGCTTGTTAACCAGTACTACTGATACTTCTTACTGCAACTTACAAACAAATCAAACTGTTTTAAGCTGGATCTGCATATGAGAGAAAATGCTGCATTTGTGTATCCTGAGCCTGGGTAACCTCACTTAGGATAATTTTTTTCCAGGTCAATCCATTTTCCTACAAATTGTATTATTTCATTTTTCCATACTGCTGGGTAGAATTTCATTGTCTATAAATGTCAATTCTTCATTATCCATTCAGCACTTGATGGGCTTCTAGGGTGGTTCCATTTCCTAACTACTGTGAATAGAGCAGCAGCAAACATGGCTGAGTAAGTATCCCTATAGTAAAGTGCAGTCTTTTTTATTTTTATTTTTTTATTTTTTTGAGGCAAGGTTTCCCTCTGCTTGGCTGATGTAGAACTTAATCTGTAGCCCAGGTTGGCCTTGAACTCATGGCACTCCTACCTCAACTCTCTAGGTTTGTGGATTAACGACATGCCCGCTATGCCCAGCTCAATCTAACTTTTTCTTTTTAACTTCCAATCTAAACAAGATGATTTAATGTACTCTTATGAATAATATGAACTGTAGTAACAAACATGTACTGGAAAAAATAATTTATTTTCTTTTCTTTAAAAACAGGTAAGAGGACTTCCGGTTAAGATGGCGGCATAGGTACCACTCCAAAGCAGCCTAGGGGGGGAAAAGACCAAAAAAACTCAGCAAAATACACATTTTTACTAAAAAGCGAGGTGTATAGGAAATTGAAATGGCAGCGGAGAAATAGAAGAGATCCAGAGCATCCATAGCCCGCACAGGCTGGCAAAAGTGGCCCTAGCAGGTCCGCTGACCACGGTGGCGGTGCACAGAAAGCTGCCAGGCTCGGCTTGAGCCACAGAAAAAGCCAGGTACAGGGAGCTTCCACTCACGCCAGAGCTCTCAGCAAACTCTAGAAACATGAAGGGAGAGTGGCAGTGAACAACGGAGGAGCAGATCACAAGGCAGAAGAACATGGGGAACCACAAGAGAACTAGAGCAGCATCGGCTACCTCCCCTCCCCCACCGCCTGTGCCCAGCTCCAGTGAACAGAGCAGCGGTCCTGGGACCTGGCCTTGCCAACTTGAGTTGACAGTGGGACCCAAGCAGGAGCAGAGTCCGGCAGCAACATCAGCGGCTCGGGCACAGGCAACAACAGCCCCAGCAGCGGCAGATCCAGCAGCAGCAGCAGCTTCAGTGGTAGCAGGGGCAGTTCCAGCAGCGGTAGGTTCAGAAGTAGGAGTGGTGGATCCAGCAGTGGCAGCTACAGCAGCAGCACCAACAGCAGCAAAGGATCCAGCAGTAGCAGCTTCAGCAGCAGCAGTAGCGGTTCCAGCACTGGGGGTGCGGATCTGCAGGCCCACAGTTGTCAGGCTCGGTTAAAAACAGGTAAGAGAAAAAAAACACAATGAACATTGTTCGAAACTAATAGCTTCAGTTAATTTGCCAAACTAATATTGTGAAAGCAGTGGCACTTAGGAGCTCATTACCTACTTTGGGGAAAACAACAAAAAGTGGTGAGATTGTATTTGCTCCTTTTATCTTGGCCAGTATGACTTTTTATTATATAAATCACTCATGATACAAATACATATTTATAGTCTTCTTACCTTTATACCTTGTATGGCTTATTTGTACACATCTTTTGTGATATCTTCTGAAAATCTTGAAAGATATTTGCTTTCCAGACAAGATTTATCAAATTTATTGACTAGACATTGTGTCTTCTGTTAAGTTATTTATTTCTGCAATGTCTGCTTAGGGGGGAAGAAAATTGAAACTAGGTCAGAGAAATTAATAACCTCTGATTTGTTTGGAAGATTTAGTGACCACTTCTCTATCTTTACCTCTTCTCTGAGTAGAAATATAAAATGGCATAGGACAGATTCATTGTCCATTTATCTCTTCCAATTTGACTTTATTTTTCACAAAAAATCTTTTCATCCTAAGGGACTATGCCTTTTTCACTGCACCATACAATAAAAATATTTAATAATGTTTCATAGTATAAGTAATAAACAATGTCAAACAAGTAATAAACATGCTTTATATGTAAGTGTGTGGCTTAGAAGAAAATGTGAGCCTGTAAATAGAAAAAAAAAAAAAAAAGAACACAAAATCCTACTTAAAACTCATCTTTAAAACCCAGCATTGAGAGCAGCACTCAGGCTGAAATTGACACCTCCTCTGTAATGTCTACTGGGCCCTGGCAGATGTGCTATAGGGGCTAGGAAGTTAGGTGTCTTTTCTTGTCATATTGATGGATCTTGATTCTAATGTGCTTATATGTAATTGTTTTTCTCTTGCAGATTTTAGACTTCTCTTTGTTTTTTGTATTTAGAGTTTTAACTATAATGATATGGGGGAATATATTTTCTCTTCTTGTCTATTTGATATTTAGTATTCCTCCTGTTCCTGGATATAGTAAGGTTAGGAATATGTTCTCTTTTTTCCAAATTTTTATTAACAACTTTCATGATTATATAACATATCCCATGGTAATACCCTCCCTCCCTGCCCCACTTTTCCCTTTGAAACTCCATTCTCCATCGTATCCCCTCCCCATCTCAATCATTCTCTCTTTTGTTTTGATGTCATTATCTTTTCCTCCTCTTATCATGGTCTTGTGTAGGTGGTGTCAGGCACTGTGAGGTCATGGATATCCAGGCCATTTTTTGTCTGGGGGGAGCACATTGTAAGGAGTCCTACCTTTCTTTTGGCTCTTACATTCTTTCTGCCACTCCTTCCACATTAGACCCTGAGCCTTGGAAGGTGTGATAGATATATTTCAGTACTGAGCACTCCTGCCACTTCTTTCCAGCACCATGATACCTTCTGAGTCATCACAAGATCACTGCCATCTGAAAAGAGAAGATTCTCTACAACAAGTGAGAGTAGCCTTAATATAAGGGTATGAACATTAAGAGAAGTGCTTAGTGGGCAGTTTGATAAGCATAGTATATACATTTAGCCAGACAACAGGAGACGTTACATCCCTAGGGCTCAGGACTAACCCTGTTTTAAGTTTTCTGTATCCCCTCCCATGGAGCAGGCCTCCAATCCAATTAGAGGGCAGTTGCTTTCCACCATGACAGATATGCCACTGTTCTCTCTCATATGTGGATCCTAGCTACAGATGATTGTACTTCAGTGTGAGTAGGAAGAAAACTCAGTAGCAAAAGCCAGCAAACTAGAAAAGAAATATTTTCTTCTTTTAAAAAAGTTTTCATTCATTTATTTGCAAGCAGAGAGAGATAGGAGAGACAGATAGAATGGTTGCAACAGGGCCTCCAGCTGCTGCAAACAAACTCCAGATGCATTTGCCACTTTGTGCATCTGACTTTACATGGGTACTGGGGAATCAAGCTCAGGTTGTTAAGCTTTGCAGGTGTAGTAGATGGCTTCAGGTTCACTGAGATGAACTTCCAGACCAGGCACACTTATGGAGGAAGGGCTTTATTGAAGCTTACAGATCCAGGGGAAGTTACATAACGGCAGAAGAACCTGACTTGCTTTCATAGGACCAAACACACAGAGAGAAGCATAAGCCTAAAAGCCAAAAGCCACATAAAACAACACACTTCAGGAACTCCAGCGAGGCACACTTTGCATATATTTAGATTGAAATCTCAAGCCCACCACTGTACCTTAAGATCTGCCCAGTGACACCACCTCCAGCCAGGTGGCTGCATATGGAAACCACAAACTAATAACACACTGAATATATTGGGGGCCATGTATTCAAACTACCACTGCATGTAAATGCCTTGACCACTAAGCCATCTCTCCAGCCCAGGAATATTTTCTTTAATAATTTTGTTGAAGATATTCTCTAAGCCATTGGCTTGTATTTTTCCTTCCTTTTTCTTTGCCCCTGATCTGAATGTTGTCTTTTTTAAGGTGTCTCACATTTTCCTCATATACTGGTCACACTTTTTAAAGAAACTTAATTTTGGACACCCAGTTTATTTTGCTGTCTTGTCCTTGAATTCTGATAGTTCATCCTCCACATGGTGCATTCTGTTGGTGAGACTTTCTTGGGAACCTTTTGAAAAGTTATTTTATATTTGTTTTGTGTTTTTTTTTTTTTTTCAACATCTCCATCTCCTCATTGAATTCCATTTTGTTTTCTGTTTTGACTTTCTTAATGTCTCTTGTCATTCATTCTTATATTTGATCATTTCCTCATTGAATTTATTCTACTGACTGTTGAAAACTGCCTCTCCTTTTTTTTTGGTGGTGTTGATTCTTATCTCTTTCATTTATCCATCTCTGAAGTTCTGTTGGATTCTCTTCAACTTTATTAAACTGTTTCTTGAGTACTTTTTGTTGGTTCTTTTTCATTGTGTTCAGTCATCTATTGATTGCTTTTTTTGTTTTGTTTTGTTTTAGACAGGGTCTTGCTTTAGCGCAGGTGGACCTGAAATTCGCTATGTAGTCAATCTCAGGGTGACCTTCAACTCACAGTGATCCTCTTACCTCTGCCTCCCCAGTGCTGTGATTAAAGGTGTACACTACCACACCTGGCTATTGAGTTCTGTTGATTTTTTTCCCTTTCATTCAGCCATCCCTTGATATTTTTTGAATTCTTTTTGTTTATTTTCTCCCACTTCAACCACCCATTTGTTCATGAACTCATTAAATTTAATATACTTACCATAATTTCATTTTGGTATTCTATGTCTTGAGTTTCCTCTAAGGTTTTCCTAGAGGTTTCAAATATCAGATTAGGCATTCTTGGTGGGGAAATCTCTTGGCCTGGTGTCTTGCATCATTTGTTTTTGTTGGAGTTTGCCCATCTCAAAATAGCCTTCTTGGTTTGACAGAATGCAGCAACAGTAGTTCTTGTAGAACCTGCGTTGGTTGGCCTGATCAGCTTTGATTAAGTTCAGAGTGGGATGATGGTCTATTCAGTTTTGGGGCTGGATAAACTTGAGTTGGAACAGTGTCTTCCTAGTGTAGGTATCCTCCATGCAGGTCTGGGTAAGACCCTGGGAGACCTGAGGTACTCAGTGTCCACAAAGAGCCTTGTTCTTCCAGTACTACTCACTCCTTGGGACCTTGGGATGAGATGAGGTTGGGGACCCTCTTGTGGGCTGTGGTAGCTAATGGCAGGAAGGGAGATCTGCACTAGTTGGGTCTATAAGTCTAGTAAGTGGTGGGCCAGGTACATGTATGACAGTTGAAGCCCACCTGGGTCAAGCCCAGTGCTATTCACATCCTGCCCTGCGTAATGTTATAAGCTCTGGGACATTCCTTTATGCTGTGGAAACTGATGGCACCCACCCAGCAGGAAGGACAATCTATCCTAGTGGAGCTGGTCTCTAATCTCAGCAATTGTGTGGGTGGGTATGAACATGCAGGAGGAAACTCTTCTGGGTTTTGGTATGGCTCTATTCTACTATCTTAAGCAGAAGTCTCCAAAGAATTTAATGATATCCCATCTTACCAATAAATTCTGAATAATGCAATTGCTACAATCTTATTTTAGAAAGAATCATTCTATAGATATGTGGTAGTTTGAATAGATGGTCCCCAATATATTCAGTTTTTATTAGTTTGTAGTTTGCATCTGCAGCCACCTTAGGGTGTGGTGGAGGGTTTAAGATTTCAATCTAAAGATATGCAAAGTGTGCCTAGCTGGAGTTCCTGAAGTGTGCTGTGCTGTGTGTGTGGCTTCTGGCTTTTGGCTTGTGCTTCTCTCTCTGCTTGGCCCTGTGAAGGCAGACCAGCTTCTTCTGCCATTATGGAATGTCCCCTGGATCTGTAAGCTTCAATAAGTCACTTCCTCCATAACTGTGCCTGGTCTGGAAGTTCATCTTAGCAAACCTGAAGCTGTCTGCTACACCATACTTTCCTTAAAAATATTCCAGCAGTAGATCCAAGGTATTTTATTTTAAAAATATATTTCTGCTTTATTTCAGTGTAATTAAAATATCTTTCAAATGTATTTCCAAATGTGATAACAGTGGTTTTCCTGGCTGTGTCAGTTGGTACAGAGAGACCCAGGTAGGCAAGATGGTCCTGAAATTTGTCTGTAATGATAATGTGTAAAAGCTAGGCCAATTTTGATTTACACCAAATTAAGCAAGGTAACAGATGAATTTTCTAAAAAAATGTTAATTCAGTAATTTTCTTAGATAATTATCATTTTATTTTGTAGTCTTTCCTGTTGAAGGAATTTGGAGGAAATACCTGTGTAATTCATCCTAGTAATAAATGAATTTTATGTCAATATGTAGGTGAAGAATGTGTGCTTTGAATATTGAGCTTAAAAATAATACTTTCAATAACTTGTGCTGGGCAAAATTGATAATCCCACAATAAAATGTTCTAACTCAGCTTAATTTTTCTTGTATCTTTTGAGTAAAAGTGTCTCTCTCCCTAAAGGATGGTTTGTAATAGCTATTGAAAAGTGTTTTCATGATATTTTCTAGTACTTCAAGTATTAACGTAAGTAGTAGCCATCTATTAATTCATTTTAAAATATTTCTCTGATTACATTATTATAAATTTCCAGGATATAAGATTAATAGTATTATAAGATTAATAGTATTCAAATACATGATTAATACCTTTCTTCAATAGAGTCAACTCAATTTAAATTACCAAAAACAGAGGTGGAGTGCATCTGTCTGTTCTCGCTATGATTCGTAGCAGTGAACATTCATTTAAACATTCTTGGGCTGGAGAGATGGCTTAGCAGTTAATCGCTTGCCTGTGAAGCCTGAGGATCCTGGTTTGAGTCTCGATTCCCCAGGAACTAAGTTAGTCAGGTGCACAAGGGGCCACATGCATCTGAAGTTCATTTGCAGTGGCTGGAAGCCCTGGCACGCCCATTCTCTCTCTCTCTCTCTCTCTCTCTCTCTCTCTCTCTCTCTCTCTCTCTGTCTCTTTCTCTCTGTCACTCTCAAATAAATATATAATAAAAAATAAACAAGAATAAACATTTTCTAGCTGGTAGGCTAGAGAAAATATTTATTTTATAATTTATGTTTTGAGGTTTTACATATGAGTAAATTTTTATTTTACAGTAGTTTTCCATTTTTCTCTTGAACATCTATTTTTTATTGATGTGGAATTTAGGCATACATAAAACATATATACAAATAATTTTCAATTGCTTTTAACTGAAAAAAATGGTTAATTTCATTTTAATCTATTTTTAATTCCTTTTTCTTTATGGTTGCTGAGTTTTTAGCCTATTTAATAAGTTTTGAATATCTTTTGTTCTAAAAGTTTCATATGTTGCAATATTATTCCACTTGGAATTGGTTTTAAGAAATGGTATGAAGAGATATATTACTATATAGACACCTTTCATGTATGCACCAAATGAGTAACTTGTACCAAAGAAGTTTGCCTCCTTCTGAGAGCTAAATGTTCCTTCAAAGCTTTTGCAGCTCCCTTATATCTCCTAACAGATAATACTTAAATTTTGCTTTGCAGTTGTAGCCATTCTACCTAGGATCATTGTATATAACAGATTATATTTTGAAGCAGAAACTTATGCTTTAATCAAGTGTCTTTAATGGCTAAGCCATTTCTTCAGCACTTAGAAACTTTCATTTTAAATATAAATATTTGATGTTTAAATTTCAAGCTGTTCTTACAGTTATCATTATCATTTCTAATAAGAAATCATGATGACCCAAGTGGTTATAGATTGTTTAGAATGACCAAGACCATTGCTAAAAGCCTGACAGAATAAATTGAGCTAGCTCTTAGGATGGTAACAAAGCCCAAGTTAGGCTTTCCCAGAAAGTCACTGAAGAATATGCCCTGCTCTGGTATTATTTATCTGTTGCTGCTAAGCAATTGCTAAAAACCTAGTAGCTTAAAGCAAAGCACATTTATTATTGCATGGTTTTTATGTACCAGAAGTCTGGGGCTGATTCAGTCTGCACTCATGATGTTAAGTGGGTATGTTCTCCTTCAGTCTAACTGGGGAGAATCTGCTTCTAAGACCATTTGGGTGGTTGGTGGGATTTCGTTTGTGTCCACGGGAATGAGAGCCCTGTTATTGCTGGCTGCTAACTAGAGGCTCCCCTCATGTCTTAGATTCACCCAAAGTATTTTTCATGTGACCCGCTTGTTTAAAAGTTCATGGTGTGGGGTGGGAGGTTGGTTTTTCATGGGACCAGGAGAATGTCCCTGACGGTCTGGAGAAGATGGAGACTTATGCAACCTCATATCATAGCAGAATTAACCTCATTTCATCTTCACTATATCTGTTAGTTACAAGCAAGTCACAGATCCTACCTATACTCAGATTATACAGGGCATAACACTAGGGAGAGGAGTCTTTGTACCACCCTTGAATATGATGACTACAAACCCCCAGAAATGTATCATCTTAATATTGTGGAGTTTAGGATTCAATCATACTTCCTTGCATCATAATTTGAACATTTTAATTATGTTCCTAGCACTTTATAGCTGTTACCAGACTGTATACTTACTGTTTACTTGGACCTTTTATTTGCAAAAAATGTTTTTGAATTATTCCAATGGAATAGGTATTGCTGTCTGTGGTCCTATACCACAAAGTGTGCTTCTGAGATAATTTTGTAATACATCACTTTCCAGAAAATCCTTGTCTTGGGCTTTGCTTCTAGACTGGATTAAGTCTCCTGGTACTTACACTCCAAAGTTGTTGAGCAGTACCAGTTCTCTCAAGGATTCCGTTTGACCTTATAGGAATTTGAAATGCTTGTTACATTAAATGGAGATGATGAAATATGTACTAAAAAAGAATGAAAATTCCAGGAATTGCATTTGTCAGCCAGAAATTTTATGGAGTTGAGACAGTTCAAACTGTTTGGCTTTCAGATCTATAGAGCAACTCTACAAAAACCACTTATGTCCTCAACCTGTTGAAGGAAGTTGCATGATAATTTAAAAAATTAATGAAGTCAAGTATCACAGAGCCATGGGATATAATAAATTCCTAAAATAGGGACATTGCATTTTTATGTCCCTCCTCAACTATAAACCTCATTAAAATTTGTACATTTTTAATTCCTTTTTAAAAACCCATTTAAGATACCATTAAAGAAAATTTCATATTGTGACTAACAAATCACACCTTTGTATCTGAGGGACATTGGTTTCCAATCCCTCCAAAGATATCAAAATTCATGGCTGGTGAAGTCCATTATGTCCCAGATCATGAGTTGTGGACATGACTCCATATAGGGCTGCATAACTGCATGTAATATTCACAAAATTGTGACTATGGTAAAGTGTTTCCAAATTCACAGTCACCAAAAAATAATTCAAGAGTGAAGGGGTAGTGAGCTGGAGGTGTTTCTTGCAGTGCTTGCCTGTGTTGTGTTGTGAGAAGTCACTGCAGCCGTGGTTCTGTATGTGTGCCCATTGCATGGCACATGTTGTCACAAATCTTAACTCCCGAGTCACACTATTGACCACTATAGACTCCAGTGGTTTATAGATGAAAAAAAGACTCTCAATATCCCACTACTGTCAATCATCAATTTGAAAGCATCAATTAGTATATGTTTGTACTATATTTGTTAGAATGTTTGATTTAAAAATTGTTATTTGAATGCTCTAACTAATTGTTAAATAAATTTTGTTTTAGGTTAGTATCTCTAAAAATGTGTGAAATGGCCCTTGACATACCTTTGCCATTATGTATGACATGTTTTATGCCAAGTAGCATTCTCAACATTGACTATTAGAAAATCGAAATACTGGGCAACCCAGAAAAATACTGAATATGTTCTGTGTCCTATAGTATTAGATATTTAATCAATAATTAATACTTTATATAAATATAAAAAGTACATCTATCTTAGGATGTAAATTTACTTTCAATTTTGTCAAATGATAAAATTATATGTATACTAAGAATTATTTGTTTTTAAATTTTGTTTTTTTGAGGTAGGGTCTCACTCTAGTTTAGGCTGACTTGGAATTCACTATGTAGATTCAGTGTGGCATGTAACTCATGGCAACCCTCCTACCTCTGCCTCCCAAATGCTGGGATTGATGGAATATGCTATTGTGCCTGGCAAAAAAAAAAAAAAAGAAAGAAAAAAAAGAAAAAATCGAGGTAGGGTCTTGCTTTAGCCCAGGCTGACCTGATATTCTCTTGTTAGTCTCAGGGTGCTCTTGAACACATGGCAATCCTCCTACTTCTGCCTCCCAAGTGCTAGGATTAAAGGCGTGCACCACCATGCCCAGCTAAAAAATTGTCTTTGGCATAAATTTCTTTAAGATTTACTATCAGTGAATGTTTGATTTTTATGCCCATTTTATAAACCTGAAGTCATATAAAAAGTTTCCAGCTCAAAGGATTTGCAATTAGCAACTGTTTCAGAAGCCCTGTATGTGAGCCCACCTAGAATTCCAGCACTCAGGAGGCAGGGCTAAGTGCAGTGCTTCACATTCAAGGTTCGTATGGTCTACATAGTGATTTCCAGGACATCCTGGACTACAGAGTGACACTCTTCCTCAAAAAAAAAGTAGGAAAAAACCCAACTCTGACTTAAATAAAATGGCACAATATTTGCATATAACCTATGCATACCCTGCTGTATACCGTAAAGCTTAAGATTAATTATAATGACAAATACAATGTAAAAGCCATATAAGTAGGTGTTATATTGTGACTAATGAAAATAAAGTCTGGATATGTCTAATTAGATATAATTATTGCCCAAATATTTTTTCATCCTTAATCAATTGACTCATAGGATATAAAACCTGCTGATACAAACAGCTGATTGCAATGCATATTTCATAAAAGAAAATAGTAGCATTAAATATTTATAAAAATCTTAGTTTTATTGACCAAATTTGCTTAAAATTAGAAGAAAATTATTAATTTATTCATGTATACAAGAATTGAAACAAATTAAAATGTGAACCATACCAATGATCCTGAGACTAATTTCCTTTACTTGCTAATATGTATCTCTCCAGAATAAGCCCATGTAAATTATTTATACTTAGAAGCTTCATATTCAAATTAAGTATACCATAATTATTACTAGGATACATTTCAGGTACTCAGAAATGGACATAACAACCACTTGGCTGTGGCTATCATGTCTCCAGAGGTCCTTGTATGCAGGTTCCTGGGTGGCAGCAGTGAAAGGTGTTGTGGAACTTTAACAGGTGGGACCTCACCCTTAGGTGTGGGGATATACTCTGGGTGTCCCTTTTCTGCTCCTGTATGAGATGTGACCATTTGTTCCCACATATTTTGTCTAATTCTCCATTATCTTCTCCCAGTATGTGCCATTTCTCATTTAAGTCCTATTGACCCTACCTTCTAAATTGCTCTATTCTTGTATTTGTCTCAAATATAAGTGTGACATTGCTACTCTCTTGCTAAAAATATATGAAGGGCTTAGAGTTCTTTATGGTATGTAAGACTTTAGAGAGTCAGGTCTCTGGACCACTTGCATGCATGAATGCTCTATTCCAGTTTAATAAGGCATGACTTGCTTTCTGGCTTTTCAGTGCCTTAGCCAGTTACCTCTGGCTCCAATCTCTTTTATTCCTTTCCCATGAGGTTTCACATTCATTATGACACTCTTAAAGGTTAACTGCTGAATGAGCTTTTATCTGTCACCACAGGCCAGAGTGTGGGGCTTCTTTATGCTTTTCTTGTACTCTGTGAGCACCTCTCTTCCAGCACAGCTGTATGTGTTCCTTTAGACCTGCTCTGTGTTCTGCTTACCTTTGCATTTCCCACATCCAGCCTAGCTAGCTACTAATCAGACAATGCTTCAAGACATAAGTCATTTGATTTTTTAAATTTTTTTATATTTACTTACTTATCATTTATATATTTATGAGAGGGAGAGAGAGAGTGAATGGGTGTGCCAGGGCCTCTAGCCACTGCAAACAAACGCCAGATACATACACCACCTAGTGTGTCTAGCTTTATGTGGGCTGGAAAATTGAACATGGGTCCTTAGGCTTCACAGTTAAGTGCCTTAACTGATAAGCCATCTCTCCAGCCCAAGTCCTTTGATTTTTATTTAACA
The DNA here is from genome assembly GCF_020740685.1 of Jaculus jaculus. NCBI lineage: Eukaryota > Metazoa > Chordata > Mammalia > Rodentia > Dipodidae > Jaculus > Jaculus jaculus. The sequence goes on from NC_059103.1 coordinate 84,916,906, forward strand.
TGAACATTATATGTTTATAATCTACTTTATTTTTATTTATTTTTTTATTGGGTTTCACTATGTAGTCCACACAGGCTACATTTAAACTCATGGTACTCCTGCCTCTATTTCTCAAGTGCTGGAATAATAGGAATATACAACCATGCCTAAGCTTATAATCTTCTTTAAGTTGCTGAATTATTTCACTAATATAATTTTGACACATTAAATAGATAAATAATAGTCACTTTTAATTTACTGTGGGTCTTTCTACCTGCAATTACCTAGTGATACATATACTCAGAATTAACAAACTATTGAATCTGATTCAGGAAACCTATAAGCAAAACAAGTATGTCAGATTTCTTTTACAACTCTTTTGTTGTATTGTTATTTCAAAATTTAATAACTTTAAGGCTCTGTTTTTTTCTTTTTTTTTTTTCGAGGTAGGTTCTCACTCTAGCCCAAGTTGGCCTGGAATTCACTATGAGTCTCAGGGGCCTCGAACTCACTCCAATCCTCCTACCTCTGCTTCCCAACTACTAGGATTAAAGGCATGTGCCACCATGCCTGGCTAAATTTTAAGACTTTTGTGCAAGTTTTTGCAGAAACATCTTTTGTTAATTTCACTGCCATTTATTTCTATAGAAAGTTTAGCTTATTGACATAAAATTATACTGTCATGATCTGTAAATATCTAGCCCTTGATCTTTTCTACCTTTTATCTCTTTATATGTAACAGATTCGAAATTAGTCAAAAGTCTAAAGATGATATACAATGTATGTGTGTAGATGTATGAATGGTGTGTGTGTGTCTGTGTGTATATGAGTATGTGTATATATGTGGAAGCCAGAGTTTAACATTGAATGTCTTCCACTATTTCTTTCCATTTATACATATTTTTTGAGACAGGGTCATGCTAGTTTAACTCAACAAGCTAGCCAGAAAGTCTTAAGGGTCCACCTGCTTCTACCTCCCCAGTGCTGAGTTTGCACAGATGTTCACCAGCATGCCACGCATTCTATCAGGGATCAGGGATCAGAAATCAGGTTCTTAGGCATGGGTGGCAAGCACTTTTCTCATGGGACCATTTTTTCTAGCTCACATTTTTCACCCTTTTTTCCTTCTTCTCTGGTTGCATACTTTTGTAGAAACTCTTTACATAAGGCTGATAAATAAGACAGTGGTTCAAACATACACATATTGTATTCTTTTTCCTTCATTTTTGTGCTTTCTTCATTTAATATCTAAATATGTGGACAAGTTTTATCTTGTCTTGTTCTATCTTTTTTTTTTTTAAATCGTTTTGAGACAGATGAAGGTAGACATGAGACTCTCTGGGACTAGGAATACTACTAATGAGATTGGGGAGAGGGAGAAGTGGCGTGACTAGGAGAGAAAATACAGTCAAATTATATGATTTACTTGTGTGAAAATTTAGTTATGAATCCTATTACTAAGTAAAGTAATATACATTCATAAAAACAAAATGAAAGTTAAAGTAAATGTAAATAAAAACATACTATGATGTGGTGGTTTGATTCAGTTGTTCCCCATAAACTTAAGTGTTCTGAATGCTAGTATCCCAGCTGATAGAGATTTGGGAATTAATGCCTCCTGGAGGTGGTATATTGTTGAAGGAAGACTCATTATAGCCAATTTACCCATGCCAGTGTTTGGCACATTCTCCTGTTCTGGTTATCTACCTGATGTTGGCCAGGAGGTGGTATCCACCCTTTGCTTATGCCATAAATTTCCCCTGCCATCATGGAGCTTCCCCCTTGAGGTGATAAGTCAAAATAAACCTCTTTTCTTCCCACAAGCTGCTCTTGGTTGGATGACTTCTACCAGCTATGTGAACCTGACTGCATCATGTGGCAAGCAAAAAAAAAAAAAAAAAATTAAACAGTATCTATCTTTTATAAAACTAAATATCAACAGAAATGAATATGTCAACAAATTTCCATTGAAATGTTATCATGTCTATAAAACTTTTGCAATCATTTTTAAGTTTATATTAATATTGATTACTATATATCCAATTGATATAATTGATATACTAATGACTTCTCATACAAGATGTAGATATTTTTTATTTTAGAGAGATTGAGAGAGCAAGAGGGAGAGAGAATTGACACTCCAGGGTCGCAGCCACTGCAATTGAACTTCAGAAACTTGTGCCACCTACTTGGCATGTGCAACCTTGTGCTTGCCTCATCTTTTTGCATCTGGCTTATGAAGGATCTGGAGAATCAAACATGGATCCTTAGGCTTTGCAGGCATTAACTGCTAAGCCTGATATAGATTTTTATTAGGTCACATAAAATTTACTCTCAGGAAATGACAGATGACAAAAGGCATTTTATGCTCTGAAGATTGAACCCAGTGCTTTACCACTGAGCTACATGCCTGGCCCCAAAGGCTTCTGTGTTGTAGCTCAATCTCATTTCCTGTTTGATCTTCAGGTGCTAACTATCTAGTTTGTTAGTGTATGTATTGTGTAACAGAAGCAGACAGTATGCTAAGTCCAGTTATTTTAAGTATCCTGCATATAAACTTTTATTACATTGTTTTATAGCAAACTCAAATACTATTGAGGTTTTAAAATCCACTTTAAAACTCTTTGGCTCTCCTTTGAAATCAAGATTTCCTGCAAATTAAAAAATTTCCTGGGAACTGGGAGTGGTGGTACATGCCTTTAATCCCAGCACTAGGACAGTAGAGGTAGGATGTTCACCATGAGTTCAAGGCCAGCCTGAGACTACACAGTGAATTCCAGGTCATCCTGGGCTAGAATGAGACCCTACCTCAAAAACCAAACAAAAAGAGATTTCCTGGGGCCTGAAGAGATGGCCAAGCTGTTAATGTGGTTGCCTGCAAAGCCTAAAGACTGGGGTTCAGTTCACCAGTACCCATATAAAGCCAGATGTACAAGGTGGCAATACATCTAAAGTTCCTTTGCAGCAGATAGAGACCTTGGTATGCCCCTTCTCTTTCTTTCTCTCCTTGAAATAAATGAATAATATAAAAAATATTTTCCTAAGATTTAAATGTTTTTCCTATAATTTTTATAATTTTGTTATTTTTATTACCTGAAAATTTATTAAAATAAGTTTGGTAAGGCAATCATTAATAATGATCATTATTTCACTGATAAGGAAATAGAGACCCAAGGAAGACCATCTTTACATGATGCAGTGAAGCAGTGGGAAAACCATTAACTCCTTTTAATATTATACTCTCCAACAACATTTAAAAGGTTTAGGGGCTTTTAAGTTCATGTTTGCTATTTCATATTCTGTATTTTCATGTGAAAAGGATTCAACTATTAATTAGTAAGTATTATACTTCAGGATTGTAATGTTGATGCTGAGTACAGAGTTCATTTAACAATATGATTATCCAGCTTCCCCACAGTGCTCTGATTACTGAATAGTGCCAGGTGTGGGGCACAGATTGCACCTGTCATTACTATCTAAACTGATATGTCCTCTTTAAAGTGACAATAGAGTTTTGGTAAAAAGTAGACATATTTGTTTTTATTTGTTTTAGGATCAAATGATATTGAAAAGGGATAAAAAGAACAGAAAGAAACCTATGGTATAGCTGAAGAGGACTAGATGACTAGGCAGAATATCAGAGGCTTCCTGAGAAAGTAAATGCTCCTTTTAAAAAAAAATTTAATTAATTTTCTATTCAGCAAATACAGGCAGTTTGGTGCCATTATTAGGCTCACCCGTGACCTACCCACTCCCCAATGGCCCCTCCTTGTTGATGTATATGGGTCGTGCATTGTAGAGTTAGCCCACAGTTATTGGTATGATAAATGTCTCTGTATATCATGACCCAAAATGTGGTTCTGACTTTCTTTCTGCCCCCCTCTTGCACAAAATTTCCCTGGGCTATGTTGGGTTCATTTTTGGTCTGCTTCAGTGATGAGGTATTGGGGCCTCTGAAGCTCTGGCTCTCTGATTTGGTAGGAGTTGATTTTTCTCTGTGTTGGTCTCCTTCCCCCTTGAGCTGGTATCCGGTTCATCAGGAAAACAGAACCCTTGCTTGTTTTGCCAATTTTCCTTAGTTTCAGCAGGGGCCCTTTTGAGGTATGATGGGGTGGCTCTCTCCTTCAGATCTCCATCTATCTGAAAAAGAGAAGCAGAATCTCCAACGGAGAGTGAATTAGCACCAGGACAAATGAGATAACCCTTACTTTTTTAATGGAGAGTTTAATAGGTGTAGGCCCTCTTGTACCCCATGATTGATGGTAGCTTGATATTGGAGAAAGGGATAATGTTTGGATATGGTTTTGACTTGTTTCCCAGACCCAGATATGGGTCCCAAAGCACTGAGGGGATCAATTAGCCAAATCAAGAGCAGTTGGTTCCCCACCATGGCTGTGTGCCACTATTGCACTTATGTGGGCATCACAACAAGTTATTTGCTGCTAAGTAGGTTAGATCATGAGTTTCTTAGACAGATATTGGTCATTTCCCCCAGTTGCCCATGTAGCACCTTCTGGCACTAGACATGCTGACTGTCTGGGGACTGACTCTCTCCTGGCCTTCAGCCATGCCATTCCATTTTATGTGTCACCGACCTTTGGTGGGTCATCAAGTACTCTGACCGAAATCTGTCATTCTTTTAGGAAACCTTGTAGGTTTCTCTGATCAAAAGCTCATTGTGGATGATAGCCCCATGCTTGTACTGGGAGTTACAGGTCAGTGCCCACTAATAAAATGAGGAAAAAGGTAATTAATATACAAGAGTTAGAGAGGAGAGAGAGTGAGGAGGAAAGGGAGGGAGGGAAGATGTAGAAGACTTAGGTTAGACTTGATCCTACCCTCTCCAGTGTCTTGTGGTTCAGGTGCTTCTGCAAGGGCCTGGTGAAGGTTCAGCCATTTGGTCTGCTTTTTAGGAAGTAGAATCTTATGGTATCACTGCCGTTTGGGTCTAGATTAGTGTTTCCCACGCCTTTGATGCCCTCCCCTCCCACCCCCTCCATCCTAGTGTGTAGTCCATGAGCTGCTTGCTGGATATGTAAGGTATCTTGGTTCAGGTTAGGTGCTGTAGATGAGTGAGATTATGTGGTGATTTTTTTCCTGTGATTGGGTAAGTTCACTGCGAATGATCTGTTCTAGGCTTAACCATTTTTCCTCAAATTTCTTTGTGTCATTTTTTCTTACTGATGTATAAAATTCCATTGTGTAGATATACCACATCTTAGTTATCTATTCTTCTAGTGGACATCTGGATTGATTTCAGCTCTTAGCTATTACAAATTGTGCCACTACAAACATGGTTGAGCAAATCTCTCTGGCCTGTGGTTTGAAGGTTTTAGGGTAGATGCCCAGTATGGGACTAACTGGGTCTGTGGCTTGGGATTTTTGGAGCTGATTTTGAAGAGGAATGTGGAAGGATTTGAGACTTGGCCCAAGAGACACCTTGCAGTGCTATAAGTACAGATTGATGGACTTTTCTGATCAGAGTTGAAAGACCTGAATGCAGCAAGAACCATGGACTTTTAGGTTTTGCTTATGAGGATGAAAAAGAGCTTTACCTGGACTGGGCTAGAAGCAGTTGTGTGAGATGCTTGATGTTATGCCCCTGTCCTGTGAATTTGTTCAGGCTTGCATTGTGTAGAAATAGACTGGTGTGAGCAAAATGATAGGGCACAGAAAAAAAAAAAATCTTTGGGCCAAAATATCTGCCCATTCAGCTGCAACTATATGAGAGATTACAACTTTTGAGATTGGGCCAGCTGTCCTGCACTGGGACAACAGGAAGAATATAAACTTTTTTGAAGGGGCCTAAGTGCTCAAGAAGTGCCATGTTCTTCAAAGTCTGCTTTATGCCCCCTGAGTTAACAAATTGACACTCTATCTGGTCTTGTGGGGTATAAGAAATTCAGGAAAGAGAGGGTCATTGAGTTTGCAACATGGTCTTGTGTTTTGGAAATGGCCATGGCCAGTGTGAAGCAGGTTTGCTAAATTGTGTACATGGAGACCCAATGGAGTCATGAGGAAGAACTGTAGGTTGTAGTGGAGACCCAGTGGAGATGCTGAGATCACAAGATGGTTGCTAAGGAGAGCTGCTGGCCCCAGGTGAAGTTTTCTGGGGCTGTAAGTAGCCTAACTGTAGGGGTGTACTTGGAACTCCAGAGACTTATTGCTGGTGAGAATTATTGGACTTGGAGACTTGTCACTGACTAGAGTTGTTGGACTTGGAGCTACAGAGTTTGATGTTTGCCATCTTTTGTAGTGTGAATGTTTATTATGTGCCATTATGGGTTTCAGGGGTATTTTTTGGTATTATGGCTTAGTTAAAAGATCTTGCACTATGAGGGTGTATGAGCATCATTGTAATTGATCAAAACTATGGGAACTTTTAAAGGTGGATGAATGCATTGCATTTTACATCATGTATGGTTATCAGTTTATGGGGGCTGGGGTGGAATGTGGTGGTTTGATTCAGGTGTTCCCCTATAAACTTAGGCATCCTGAATGCTAGGTTCTCAGCTGATGCATATGTGGGAATTAATGCCTTCTGGAGGCAGTGTATTTTGGGGCATGGCTTATGGGTATTATAGCACGTTTCCCCTTGCCAGTGCCTGGCACACTCTCTTGTTGCTATTATGCACCTTATGTTGGCCTAGGGGTGATGTGCACCCTCTGCTCATGCCATCATTTTCCTTGCCATCATGGAGCCTCCCCCTTGAGCCTGTAAGCCAAAATAAATCTCTTTTTTCCTACAAACTTCTCATAGTTGGCGATTTCTACCAACAATGCAAACCTTACTGCAATAATAACTTCTACTAACTAAGGTTGACCTGGCTATGGTTACTGCTGAGTGCCAAATTTGTCAGCAGCATAGACCAATTCTGAGCTCCCAATATGGTAGCATTCTTTGGCGTGCTCAGCCAGCAAGTTGGTGGCAGATTGATTACATAGAACCACTTACATCATGGAAAGGACAGCGTTTTGTCCTTACTGGAATAGACACTTATTCTATGTATGCACTTGCTTTTCCTATACATGGTGCTTCTGCCAAAACTACTATCTGTGGGCTTACAGAATGCCTTATCCACCATCATGGTATTCCAGACAGCAAGGAGCTGCTGCACAGTGACAGGGAAAATGATGGCATGATCAAAGGGTGGACATCAACCCTGGCCAACATAAGGTGGACCATAGCAACAGGAGAGTGTGCCAAACACTGGCAAGGGGAAACTGGCTATAATACCTATCAGCCTGGCTCCCAACAATACACTGCCTCTGGGAGGATTCAATTCCCATATCTCCATCAGCTGGGAACCTAGCATTCAGAACATCTAAGTTTATGGGGGACACCTGAATCAAACCACCACAGGTGGATTTGTGATGGTTAAAATGTTGTCAAGTTGATCTGTTTAGTAATCCATAGAAATCCCTTTATGGTGATATCCAAGGTTACATCCAGTAAGGATTAGCTGCAGGAGGAAGTTCTTTCTGCAGAGTGAGCCCTTCCCCCAGAGTGGGTGGCTCTTCTCAGAGTGGGCCTTTATATAAGGAAGCTCTGGGTGAAAAGAGACCCTCGTCCCACTTGGCTGACAGAACTGCTTTCTGCCTTCCAGCATGGATTGAAGACTAGTGTCAACTGAAGACCCGGGAGGATGGGAAACCAGCTGCTCCACAGGAAGGCTCCAGGACTTCAGTGCCGGGTCAGGACTGCTGAGGCATCTGGCCATGTGGACTGAGCAGCTACAGAGTTCCTTGATTCTCAGGCCTGCAAGTGCTATTGGACTACTGTAAGCTAACCTAATAAATTCCTTTCTTAATATAATTTATTTTAGCAGTTCTGGTCCTCTAGAGAACCCTAATACAGTACTTATTTTTCCCTTTCTTTTTTGTTAACTGTACAAATTAATGAGCTTCATTGTGACACTTCATACATGCATGTAACATATTAAATTACCCATTATCCTGTCTTGGATTAAAGATATTTAAGCAAGGTTCTATAATCTACTAATCACTTATGATGCACTAGTCACAATGACTTATTTCTTAATTACATCAAGGCCTACTGGTTTACTTTTGGCTATCCAGCAATATATTCATATAGGCACATTTGATTTCTGCTGTTAAATGTATGTTTGGCTCCAATTTTGGTAGTTTCATCACAGCTTATTTCCTGGATGATTTCTTCATTTTCTTGTCATAATAGATGCACATTCAGCCATTTCACTTTTCTTTTGCAACTTCTTGGTGAGTCTTTTGAGACAGAAATTTTCTCACCTTCGAGGTCTCACTTTTCACAGATAGTGTAATTCTATTTTATCAAGCAACATTTTCACTCAAAGTGACATGTTTCTTCTTCATTCCTACTTGTTTATGTTTTATCGAATTCCTAGGAGGTGTGATTTCTAAAGCACAGTCATAGTGTATGTCACTGCTGCTGCTAAGGTGGAAATTACTTTAGTCGAGCAGAATATGAGACTTTTCTTATAATTCCCATCCCTTAATTCATTTTGTATCAAACTGCATTTAGCAAAAGAGGGATGATTTGTCAACTGTAGTTGCAGCCTCTATAATATAGACATAAACAAGATTATTTCATGGTCCAAACAAGGGCCTGTGTTCAGAAGAAGACCCAGAAGTCAGGTGCTAACAATTCATCCCTTTGTCATGAAAGCTTCTTCACACTTTGTCATCTTCCTGGAAAAGTCACTGGCAAATATTTTGCTTAATTACAAAAAATGTAAATATTATTTGTTTTGGAAGTTTGTTCTGATGAAGGATAATAAAAATCAAAAAGGCTATTCTGCTAGCAATACATTTAGCTTTTTCTAAATTAAAAAATAATTTGAAAGGGAAAGGGGTAGATGGAGAGAGAAAGAGAGAGAGAGAGAGAGAGAGAGAGAGAAAGAAAGAAAGAAGGAAAGAAGGAAAGAGACAGAAAATTAAATTGGCACTCCTGGACCTCCAGATGCTGCAAATGAACTCCAGATGCATGTGCCAACTTGTACATTTGGTTTATGTGGGTCCTGGGGAATTAAGCCTGGGTCCTTTGGCTTTTCAGGCAAGCACCTTAGTTACCAAGCCATCTCACCATCCCTACACTTTCTTTAATTCCATGCTGTTGACTAAAACATAGTAGGTTTGTGAAGTATACGTTAAAATTACTCAGGTCATGAATAAATAGATATACACAGTTAGATCTTGCAACAAAGAGAAAGACTAACAGCTTAAAATTGACTAGTGGATGTGGAAAATAACTATGCTATGCTGCTAATTTATATTTCTGATCCACTGAGTATATACACAGTTCAAATTGAAAGTCCAGCTTATGTAGCTTCTAACCTTGTTAAACCCAATATCATTCCTGCTCCATTCTTGTTTGTAATTTATAAACTTATTTTAAAGTATACTTTATGTCTTTTAGGAGAAAAGGAAATATAGTCCATAGTTAATTTTACCTGTCACCCAACCTATGCAATGCTCAACTATTTGGTTAATCATTTTGGGTCTGTGTATATGAGGGTGTTTCTGGATGATATTAATTTGAGTCAGTAGACAAAGGAGAGCTGAATGTGGGTTCTATCATCTATCTGTCATCATCATTATCTATCTATTACCTATCTATAAATCATCTATCTTTCTAGTCAGAAAATATACAGGTTTATTTAAGCTATATATCCTATTATAGATCCATAAACATTTTGCAGACATAGAGATATACAGCTTAAAGTTACCAGCTCAATTTTTCTGAAGAATCTGAACTATTACATAATTGTTTTAGTTAGAATGAGTCCTCTCTCAGTATTTTAGTCAAACTGCTATTGAGGAAATGCAAATCTAAAGTTTTCCTGTATCCATCAACATATCTTTCATCTCCAGGATTTTCTAGGATGAAAGAGTTAAATATTAAGAGAAAATTAAGCTGGGCACAGTGGTTCGTGCCTTTAATACCAGCACTTGGAAAACAGAGGAAGGTTGATCACTATGAGTTCAAAGCCAGCATGACTTCTAGATCAGCCTGGGCTTGAGCAAGAACCTATTTCAAAAGGGGGGGGGGCAGTTGGAGAGATGGCTCAGCAGTTAAGGTGCTTGCCTGCACAACCTAAGGACCTGGGTTTTATTCCTCAGTGCTCACTTAAAGCCAGGTGCACAAAGTAGCACATGAGTCTAGAGTTCAATCTCAGTGGCTGCCCATTCTCTCTCTCTCCCCACCATCTATCTCTCTGCTTGCAAATAAATAGATAACTATTTTAAGAGAAGGATGGAAAGTTCAAGATGTACAACATCCTCCCAGGTGGTCCTGATCCTTCATTGATGCTTCTGCATGTTTCAGTGATCACTGTGGAGATGCTGTGACATTCAGTGCACAAAGATAAATACATTCTCACTTCCTTTTTAAAATTTAATTCTTATCTGTTTTATTTTCAAGGAAAGAGAGAGAAAATGGGTATGCCAGGGCCTCCTACTGTGAAAATGAACTCCAGATGGATGGAGCCACATTGTGCACATGTCTAAGTATAGGGGAATTGAACCCAGGCTTTCAAGCTTTGCACAAAAGCATTTTAACCACTGAGCCATATCTTCAGTCAAACTTGTGAAAAAATATATTATTCAGGAGCAGAACTCAATATTAAAGAATTCTATAAGCTTGCTTATGTTTGTATCTTTTGTTTGTTCTGACCAACTCTCTTAATTTACTAAACACATAAATCTTTCTTACTCTCAGGGCTATAGAGTCAATTTAGCAGAGAAAGAATGAAGTCTGAATTCTTTTCTGCCTTATGCATCACCAACAAAATTGCTAGGCCAGTTAAGCTTTGATTGCAGAATATTTATTTTTGGTGACAGATGTTGCTGATGTAAGAAGCTAGGAGATTATAACTTCAATTAGTCCTAGATGGGGGATGAAGAAAACTGGAATGGAAAAATCTTAATGGAAACAAATGCATAATATCAAAAGCGAATGCATACCATCAAAATGTCAGTTTTAGTACAGTGTATCTGGTGATGTTTGTATGCAGAGAAGAGTGTGACTGCATCTGCATACAGGCAGTGACTTTTGGACAGAAAGGTGGATAAAGTCTTATAAAGCCATATTCTATAGGTGTCAGTCATGGAACCAAACAGAGTTAAATATGGAATATCCCAAGTACTTTTTTGATTAAAGTGGAAGCCATAGGCTAGTAATTAGAACACGTGACTTCTGACAAAGGTTGCTTTGTACATCCCTATGCTTGCATCTATATTCAAAACGTCATATCTTCCCCATTTCCCACAGCTGTCGCACTCTGAGATGTTCTGATCCAGGACATTTCATGCAACAAAAACACTGACTTCATATAGCATTTCTGTGTAATGACTGGGCAAGTTCCAAATGTATGCACTTAGTCCACAAAAAAACATCATATCATATTATGATTATTTTCTTTACCTTTATTTTCAAGTCATTCACAGATGGCTGGGAAAAATTTGCATGTAACATATTTTATAACTGTCATATTTAAAAAAAAAACTTGTATAGGACAAACTTACCTAATTGCCTTACAGAATGGACACATACCTTACTATTTAAAGGAAGGAATAATCAGAATTTATCTCTTTTGCAATGTCATGCATGGTAATTGTTTTTATGCATGGGGATTTTTGCCTCCTTAAATGAATCACTGATGGAAAATGTTTTGGAGTTGGTAGAGGGAGGCTTTCAAGAGAAGTCAATGCAGAAATATTTTACTTAAATCCAATTTCCACTCTTTAAAACTACTTCAAAGACAATTTTTTGCTTTGCATTCTGATGTTAAACAGGTATTTTCTCCTTATTGAAATGGTGATGGTTTTATTGTGAAGACTAGAAGTGAATTCCCGGTTTAGAGAATGAAACATAGTATATCAGTTAGTTTTTGTTTTTCATTGTTGTGACCAAGAAACTGGCAAAAAACCAGCTTCAGAGAGGACTTTATTTTGGCTCACAGTGTGAAACTATAGTTCTTTGTGGTAGGAAAGGCATGGTGGCAGGAACATGAGGCAGCTGCATTGTGTCTATGGTTAGGAACCAGAGGGATGAATGTTGGTGCTCCATTCTGTCTTTACTTTTTTATTTAATTCTGAACCTTAGCCCATGGGATATTGCCACAACATTTGGGAGTTTTTCCAGCTCAATTAAATCTTTCTGGAAACACCTTTATAGATATACCTAGATTTGTGTTTCCATGATCATTCTAACTCCAATCAAGCTAAAAGTAGAAGAGTAACCATCACACAGTGGAAAGTATTGAGAGAAGATAACAATCATGTTGATCCTGCTTGACTTCTACTTTTAACAGGTAGAGAAATGACTTCACCTGTCATACCCTGGGGGAACTGTTAAGATTCTAGGTCATTTAAGAGAGGGAAATCACCAATTTTTTATATTTCTTGTATAACAAGGGACTAAATTCCAAATATCTGACAAATCTCTCTTTTTCCTTCTGAGTATAAAAGGAAAGAAACAATGTCCAATTTAGTAATGTGAAAACTTGACAGAACTATCAAGCTCAGATTTACTTCTATAGTAAGCACAATACAGAGTTGGTTTTAACTGGCTCTGAGGTTATTGAATTTATGTTGTCACACTGGTAACCTCAATGCAATAAGAAAGGCTCTTTCTGTGTACAGAGACAGGGACTCCTAATGTCCAGGTAAAGTAATAATAACAGCAAGTGTTTTTATACACAGTTTTTACTTCCTATGGAGAAGGTCTGTGGATCTAAATCCAAAGCCAGCAGCAAGCAACAATACACCTTACTTCAAACTAGGTAGAAGGCAAGAACCAACACTGAGGATGTCCTCTGACCTCAGCATGCAATCGATAGCATGTGTGCACCTGTAGTCACACAGAGGAAAACACATACACAAAAATATAACAAAAATATAATGGGGTAGTACAACATTTCCTGAGCCTAATTTTTGACCCTAGGTTTTGGATTTATAGATCATGCTGTTTTTATATGCTTGTGGTTCCTTGATAATTTTTTAATGTAACTGTACATTGAAGAAACCAGATCTGTTAATAAAAGGTGCAGCTGTTGGCCATTGTTTAACTGAACTTAGCTATTATGGCAGAGTGTCTTGGAAACAGAGCACTGGGAAACTGCTCTTCTTGAATATTTAAATGGTAAGACAAACCAAGGACAAATATTGTTTTACCTTAATATGTATATTTTAGTTTGATACTTTCAATTTGAAGAAATCTCCTCACTGAGCAGCATACACTGGGTCAGCTATATTTGTTTGTCTGTATGTGTATGCAGCCTTTTAGTCAACTTAGCTTCTCTTGTCTGCTTGTTTTCTTGTAAAGCTGCTAAGTCATCCACAGAGAATGGATACAGTCCACATGCCAAATTAGTGAGTTGCAATGAAGCAGTTGATTGCAGACATCAAGTAACTCATTAACAATGGTTTACATAGCTTTACTTTTAAATGATTGTGTAGGTTCACTCTTCCCTGTACTGACAATTGAGAAAGCTAAGAAAAGTAAATGGTTCTTGGATACATGTAGCAAAACCACGGGTGAGGTTGCTATTGCAGAGGATGTGTCAGATAGTTGACTTGTTGCTGAGGAACAAGCTTAGGTATCATTTGGGTTTTATATGTGGAACAGAAATACTACATACTTTGTATTTTTTTCTTTGCTCTGAGAGAGTAACTTTAACTTGGAATAACTGCTGTAGCTAAGTAAAGTTTAGGAAAATCAGAAGTAAATCTTTGAAGATTAGGTTTTTGGTATTAGAAAATAGAAACTTAGCTATGAACCCTTGTTGCGGAAACATAATTAACAACGTCTGTCCCCAACCCAGAAAAATATCTCCACAAAAGATGGAAGAGGAACAATGATAATTATGCAGACTGTGGTGATTGTCACAGGAAATTCAGTAAGAGACTGGAGACAAAGCAAAAGAAAAAAAAAAACAAAAACAAAAACAAAAATAACAACCAAACAAACAACAAAAAACAGAAGAAAATTAAACAAAAAAGCAAAACAATAACAAAAACCCACCACTCAAAGCTTCCACTTCCATATGATGAAGCAGGGACAAACCATATTTATAT